>NC_030809.1:104255602-104855602 GCF_001704415.2 Capra hircus | reverse complement strand
TCCTCCTGACCCCAATCCCTCCCAGCATCAGGGTCTTTTCCAGTGAGTCAACTTTTTGCATGAGATGGCCAAAGTATTGAAGTTTCATCTTCAGCATCAGGACTGATTTCCTTTAGGATTGACTGGATGGATCTCCTTGCAGTCCAAGGGACTCTCAAGAGTCTTCTCCAGCACCACAGTTCAAAAGCATCAATTCTTCAGTGCTCAGCTTTCTTCACAGTCCAGCTCTCGCATCCATAGATGACCACAGGAAAAACCATAGCCTTGACTAGACGGACCTTTGTTGGAAAGTAATATCTCTGCTTTTCAATATACTATCTAGGTTGGTCATAACTTTCTTTCCAAGGAGTAAGCTCCTTTGAATTTCATGGCTGCAGTCACCATCTGCAGTGATTTTGGAGCCCCAAAAAGTAAAGTCTGACACAGTTTCCCCATCTATTTCCCATGAAGTGATGGAACCAGATGCCATGATCTTAGTTTTCTGAATGTTGAGCTTTAAGCCAACTTTTTCACTCTCCTCTTTCACTTTCATCAAGAGGCTTTTTAGTTCCTCTTCACTTTTTGCCATAAGGGTGGTGTCATCTGCATATCTGAGGTGATTGATATTTCTCCCAGCAATCTTGATTCCAGCTTGTGTTTCTTCCAGTCTAACATTTCTCATGATGTACTCTGCATAGAAGTTAAATAAGCAGGGTGACAATAAACAGCCTTAACGTACTCCTTTTCCTATTTGGAACCAGTCTGTTTTTCCATGTCCAGTTCTAACTGTTGCTTCCTGACCTGCATATAGGTTTCCCAAGAGGCCGGTCAGGTGGTCTGGTATTCCCATCTCTCTCAGAATTTTCCACAGTTTCTTGTGTTCCACACCGTCAAAGGCTTTGGCATAGTCAATAAAGCAGAAATAGATGTTTTTCTGGAACTTTCTTGCTTTTTTGATGATCCATTGGATGTTGGCAATTTGATCTCTGGTTCTTCTGCCTTTTCTAAAACCAGCTTGTCCATTATAGTACTATGTTATTCACATTACATTTGTGGAAAAGATATTCTAATATTGTGAAGTGCTTTTTACAGTGATGATTATGAGTTTTCTCATCCACAAAAAGAAGGTAATAATATTAACCACACTATGTTTTTAAGACTCTTAAATAATGTCTTTGAGTTCCCATGGACTGTAGCCCTCCAGGCTCCTCTGTCCATGGAATTCTCCAAGCAAGCATATTGGAGTAGGTAAGCCATTCCCTTCTCCAGGGGATCTTCCTGACCCAGGGATGGATCTTTCGAACCCATGGGTGGAATCCTAGTCTCCTGCATTGCAGGCAGATTCTTTACCATCTGCGCCAGCAAGGAAGCCCAAATAATGCCTACAAAGTGCTTAATATAGTGCCTGGAACCTGGTAAGTCTTAAATATATGATGCTGCTTCTGCGCTGCTAAGTTGCTTCAGTCATGTCCAACTCTGTGCAACCCCATAGACGGCAGCCCACTAGGCTCCCCTGTCCCTGGGATTCTCCAGGCAAGAACACTGGAGTGGGTTGCCATTTCCTTCTCCAATCCATGAAAATGAAAAGTGAAAGTGAAGTCGTTCAGTCGTGTCTGACTCTAGCGACCCCATGGACTGCAGCCTACCAGGATCCTCCGTCCATGGGATTTTCCAGGCAAAAGTTCTGGAGTGGGGTGCCATTGCCTTCTCTGTAAATATATGCTAATTAGTTGCTATTGTTTTCTTGGCTTCTCTGTAGAAGATACATGATGAGATTGTTTGTTTGAAGAAATCCAAAGACTGATTAAAAAGTGACAGCAAACAAGGCAACTTGGAAGATTTAAACAATCTTTTCAGAGTTTTGTCCTCTCCAGTGCTAGCTGGCACTATCATATTCATTATGCATTCGTATTGTTCAGGGTTGCATCAGAGCTGTGTGTTTCTACAAGCAACTCTCTCAAGTGCGAACCCGAGTTCCCTGAGGGTAGCCACAATCCTTGAGCACAGAGATGTCAAGGAGGACAAATCTGAATTTTTAAATAGAGTGAGAGCTGTGACTCACAAAATTAGTTAAACTTAATAGAAATGTCTTAACTGAAAAGTCTCCATTATTTTTTCCGGTTTTTAAATATGATAAGACAGTGCTAGCCAAGAAATAAAGCTTTTATAAAAATGGGTTTGCTTTCATTCCTTAAAATTTTCACCTCGGGAATCATTGTATGCAACCTGAGTCAGAAACTAATATACACAGGCTACTGCCTGTTTTAGCCTCAAGTTCATTTCAATCTTTAAGGAAGAAAATCTTTACAGACTCTACATGACTATAGTTTGTAATACCTTGTGGTAAAGAAAATCTGAATTTTTGCCTTTTGAGGGTCATGTTATAGAATAGCTTGTTTAGGTAGCAGTTAATGGCAATCCAAGGATGAGAAGGAAAATGGCAATTGTTAACACTGGTAGAGACATTGAGATGAGGAAACACCCAGAGAGTGTGAGATTTAAAAACATTCTGGAGCACATTAATTTCTATTTTAAGGCACTTAAAAAAATATTTATTCATTTATTTGACTGCACTAGGTCTTGGTTGCAGCATGTGGGATCTAGTTCCCTGACCAGGGAATGAACCTGGGCCCCCTGCATTGGGAGCTGAGAGTCTTAACCACAGGACCAGCAGGGAAGTCCCTTAAGGCACTTTAAAGAGTACTTTCATTTCATTTCAACCAAGACTTACATGAAAACTCAGAAATGATGCAATTCTGAATTCTCTCTCACCACTTCTAAACATTAGTGTATACAGTTAAAAAGGGCATCATTTTATTCTCTATCAAAAAGCCTACTTTGAAAAGCCAGCAATTTCCCTTTGTTCCCTCTTGCTATGCTAAATTGCTTGAGTTGTGTCTGACTCTTTGCAATGTTATGGACTAGACTGCCAGGCTTCTCTGTCCATGGGATTTTCCAGGCAAGAATACTGGAGTGGGTTGCCATGCCCTCCTCCAGGGAATCTTCCTGACCCAAGGATCAAACTCACATCTCTTAGGTCGCTTGCATTGGCAGATGGGTTCTTTACCACTAGTGCCACTGGGAAGCTCCTCTGTCCATGGAATTCTCCAGGCAAGAATACTGGAGTTGGTTGCCATTTTCTTCTCCAGGGGGTCTTCCCGATCTAGGGATTGAACTCTCGTCTCTTATGTCTCCTGTATTGGCAGGTGGGTTCTTTACCACTAGTGCCACTTGGGAAGCCCTTGTCCCCTCTTAGTCATGTGAAAAATGTTCAAGACTGTCTCCTGAATATTCGCTCAGTTATACATTCTTAAATTATCATTTATCAAAGGAAGCTGGTCTTTTATGTGATATGCACATCCTACCATTGGGCGCAAAGTTCTTAGTTTTGACAATGCTCTGTTCTTCTGTTTTCTAACTATAAACACCCTTCTAGAAGAGGTGGCAAGAATACACAGAAGAACTGTATGAAAAAGATCTTCATGACCAAGATAATAACGATGGTGTGATCACTCATCTAGAGTCAGACATCCTGGAATGTGAAGTCAAGTGGGCCTTAGAAAGCATCACTAGGAACAAAGCTAGTGGAGGTGATGGAATTCCAGTTGAGCTGTTTCAAATCCTGGAAGATGATGCTGTGAAAGTGCTGCACTCAATATGCCAACAAATTTGGGAAACTCAGCAGTGGCCACAGGACTGGAAAAGGTCAGTTTTCATTCCAATCCCAAAGAAAGGCAATGCCAAAGAATGCTCAAACTACCACACAATTGCACTCATCTCACATGCTAGTAAAGTAATGCTCAAAATTCTCCAAGCCAGGCTTCAGCAATACATGAACTGTGAACTTCCTGATGTTCAAGCTGGTTTTAGAAAAGGCAGAGGAACCAGAGATCAAATTGCCAACATCTTTTGGATCATGGAAAAAGCAAGAGAGTTCCAGAAAAACATCTATTTCTGCTTTGTTGATTATGCCAAAGCCTTTGACTGTGTGGATCACAATAAACTGTGGAAAATTCTGAAAGAGATGGGAACACCAGACCACCTAACCTGCCTCTTGAGAAATCTGTATGCAGGTCAGGAAGCAACAGTTAGAACTGGACATGGAACAACAGACTGGTTCCAAATAGGAAAAGGAGTACGTCAAGGCTGTTTATTGTCACCCTGCTTATTTAACTTCTATGCAGAGTACATCATGAGAAACGCTGGACTGGAAGAAACACAAGCTGGAATCAAGATTGCTGGGAGAAATCTCAATAACCTCAGATATGCAGATGACACCACCCTTATGGCAGAAAGTGAAGAGGAACTAAAAAGCCTCTTGATTAAAGTGAAAGTGGAGAATGAAAATTTGGCTTAAAGCTCAACATTCAGAAAATGAAGATCTTGGCATCTAACTTCATGGGAAATAGATGGGGAAACAGTGGAAACAGTGTCAGACTTTATTTTTTTGGGCTCCAAAATCACTGCAGATGGTGACTGCTGCCATGAAATTCAAAGACGCTTACTCCTTGGAAGAAAAGTTATGACCAACCTAGATAGCATATTCAAAAGCAGATACATTACTTTGCTGACTAAGGTCCGTCTAGTCAAGGCTATGGTTTTTCCAGTAGTCATGTATGGATGTGAGAGTTGGACTGTGAAGAAGGCTGAGAGCCGAAGAATTGATGCATTTAAAGTGTGGTGTTGGAGAAGACTCTTGAGAGTCCCTTGGACTGCAAGGAGATCCAACCAATCCATTCTGAAGGAGATCAGCCCTGGGATTTCTTTGGAAGGAATGATGCTAAAGCTGAAACTCCAGTACTTTGGCCACCTCATGTGAAAAGTTTAGTCATTGGAAAAGACTCTGATGCTGGGAGGGATTGGGGTCAGGAGGAGAAGGGGACGACAGAGGATGAGATGGCTGGATGGCATCACGGACTCGATGGACATGAGTCTGAGTGAACTCCAGACATTGGTGATGGACAGGGAGGCCTGGCGTGCTGCCATTCACGGGGTCACAAAGAGTTGGACATGACTGAGTGGCTGAACTGAACTGAACTGAGACTGGGTCCATGTTGTCTCTCAAATTAAGAGTTTATTCCAATCACCACCCATTAGGCTAAGCTGCTTCCACAATGAGGAATACTTTTGCATCTGTATTTCAAATTGACGTCTATCCAGGCCTCTCCTTAGCAAAACATTCTACAGATTCTTCCAACTCAGAACTTCAGGAGCACTTGCTTTCTGAGCCACTTGTTTGCACACAGGAACATATTTGTATGGGCATCCCAGGTATCTCAGTGGTAAAGAACCTACCTGCCAATGTAGAAGACACAGTTTTGATCCCTGAGTCAGGAAGATCCCCTAGAGTAGGCAATGTCAAGTCACTCCAGGGTTCTTGCCTGGAAAATTCTTTGGACAGAAGAGCCTGGCTGGCTACACTGTCCATGAGGTCACAAAGAGTCAGACAAAACCAAGAACTGAGCATGTACACAGTCATATGTTTCTGTACTGCTGTTGTTTCACGTGTATACCTCTAACTACACCCAGGAAAGGGAGCAAGCCGCTAGAAGGCAGACAACCTTGTTTTATTATTATTTGTTTTCACTTTGCCAATTCAATAAATGTATGATGGACCTTATGCACACCTAACTCAGCTAAGCACTGGGGATACTGACATCCTTAAGAATTTCTGAGTATAGTCAGGAATTTCACAATTACTCGGTATATTCCCCTATTTTTGTCTCAGTAGAGACAAATGAAGGGCAATAATTTTTTTTAATTGCTTACCTCAAAGTTTCCCATATTTTGAGACGTAGTTTATACTTGGGTTGGAAGGGCAGGGTGGGAGTGGATCAGAAGACTAGGAAATCAGTATCTGTAATGGGTATACTAGTGATTATGCAGCTCAGCCTATATAAAATCTTCTACTATTGATAAAGACCAAATAACAGAACTGTCACAGAATTATTGAACTCCATAAGTTGCCTTATCTGTATACTTCTTTTAACGTCTCCTTTGAGCAGGATTTTATTAATGTAATCAGTGCTCAATGACTAGTTAGTTCAATGTCGGACTCTTTGTGACCCCATGGACCACAGCATGCCAAGCCTCACTGTTCATCACCAATTCCCAGAGCCTACTCAAACTCATGTCCATCAAGTCAGTGATACCATCCAACCATGTCATTCTCTGTTGTCCCCTTCTCATCCTGCCGTCAACCTTTCCCAGCATCAGGGTCTTTTCCAAAGAGTCAGTACTTCCCATCAGGTGGCCAAAGTACTGGAGTTTCAGCTTCAGCATGAGTCCTTTCAATGAAAATTCAGGACTGATTTCCTTTAGCATAGACTGGTTGGATCTCCTTGCAGTCCAAGGGACTCTCAAGAGTCTTCTCCAACACCACAGTTCAAAAGCATCAATTCTTCAACGTTCAGCTTTCTTTATAGTCCAACTCTCACATCGATATGTGTCTACTGGAAAAATCATAGCTTTGAATAGATGGGCCTTTGTTGGCAAAGTAATGTCTCTGCTTTTTAATATGCTGTCTAGGTTGGTCATAGCTTTTCTTCCAAGGAGCAAGCATCTTTTAATTTCACAGCTGCAGTCACCATCTACAGTGATTTTGGAGCCCAAGAAAATAAAATATGTTACTGTTTCCATTTTTTCTCCATTTATTTGCCACGAAGTGGTGGAACCAGATGCCATGACCTTAGTTTTCTGAATGTTGAGTTTTAAGACAGCTTTTTCACTCTTTTCTTTCACTTTTACCAAGAGACTTTTTAGTTCCTCTTCACTTTCTGCATTAAGGGTGGTGTCATCCGCATGTCTGAGGTTATTGATATTTCTCCTGGCAATCTTGATTCCAGCTTGTGCTTCAATCAGCCCACCATTTTGCATATGTACTCTGCATAAATGTTAAATAAGCAGGGTGACAATATACAGCCTTGACATACTCCTTTCCCAATTTAGAAGCAATCCATGTCCAGTTCTAACTGTTGCTTCCTGACTTCCATACAGATTTCTCAGGAGAAAGGTAAGGTGGTCTGGTACTTCCATGTCTTGAAGAATTTTCCACAGTTTGCTGTGATCTACACAGTCAAAGGGTTTGGCATAACCAATAAAGCAGAAGTAAATGTTTTTCCGGAACTCTCTTGCTTTTTGTACGATCCAACGGGTGTTGACAATTTGATCTCTGGTTCTTCTGCCTTTTCTAAAACCAGCTTGAACATCTGGAAGTTCACAGTTCATGTACTGTTGAAGCCTTGCTTCAAGAATTTTGAGCATTACTTTGTTGGTGTGTGAGATGAGAACAATTGTGCGGTCATTTGAACATTCTTTGGCATTGCCTTTCTTTGAGATCAGAATGAAAACTGACCTTTTCCAGTCCTGTGGCCACCACTGAGTTTTCCAAATTTGCTGGCATATTGAGTGCAGCACTTTCACTGCATCATCTTTCAGGATTTGAAAGAGCTCAACTGGAATTCCATCACCTCCACTAGCTTTGTTCATAGTGATGCTTCCTAAGGCCCACTTGACTTTGCATTCCAGGTTGCATTCTGGCTCTAGGTGAGTGATCACACCTTCGTGACGATCTGGGTCTTGAAGTTCTTTTTTGTGCAGTTTTTCTGTGTGTTCTTGCCACCTCTTCTTAATATCTTCTGCTTTTGTTAGGTCCATACCATTTCTGTCCTTTATTGAGCCCATCTTTGCATGAAATGTTCTCTTGGTATCTCTAATTTTCTTGAAGAGATCTCTAGTCTTTCCCATTCTATTGTTTTCCTCTACTTCTTTGCACTGATCACTGAGAAATGCTTTCTTGTCTCTCCTTGCTATTCTTAGGAATTCTGCATTCATATGGTTATATCATTCCTTTTCTCCTTTGCTGTTAGCTTCTCTTTTTCTCAGCTATTTGTAAGCCCTCTTCAGACAACCATTTTGCCTTTTTGCATTTCTTTTTCTTGGGGATGGTCTTGATCACTGCCTCCTGTATGTCACAAACCTCTGTCCATAGTCCTTCAGGCACTCTGTCTATCAGATCTAATCCACTGAATCTATTTCTCACTTTCACTGTTTAATCATAAGGGATTTGATTTAGGGCATACCTGAATGATCTAATGGTTTTCCCTACTTTCTTCAATTTCAGTCTGGATTTAGCAATAAGGAGTTCATGATCTGGGCCACAGTCAGCTCCCAGTCTTGTTTTTGTCGACTGGAATTTCTCCAGTCGACAGTTTCTCCATCTCTGGCTGCAAATAATATAATCAATCTGATTTTGGTATTGACCATCTGGTAATGCCCATGTGTAGAGTCTTCTTTTGTGTTGTTGGAAGAGGGTGTTTGCTATGACCAGTGTGTTCTCTTGGCAAAACTCTGTTAGTCTTTGCCATGCTTCATTTTGTACTCCAAGGCCAAATTTGCCTGTTACTCCAGGTTTTTCTTGACATCCTACTTTTGCATTCCATTCCCCTATGATGAAAATGAGATCTTTTTTGGGAGTTAGTTCTTGAAGGTCTTATAGGTCTTCATAGAACCATTGAATTTCAGCTTCTTCAGCATTACTGGTTGGGGCATAGACTTGGATTATTATGATATTGAATGGTTTACCTTGGAAATGAACAGAGATCATTCTGTCATTTTTCAGATTGCATCCAAGTACTGCATTTCAGACTCTTTTGTTGACTATGATGGCTACTCCATTTCTTCTAAGGGATTCTTGCCCACAGTAGTAGATATAATGGTCATGTGAATTAAATTCACCCATTCCAGTCCATTTTAGTTTACTGATTCCTAAAATGTTGATGTTCACTCTTGCCATCTCTTTTTTGACCACTTCAAATTTACAGACTCTTGGAGGCCACAAACAAAACCCTGTGAGCACCAGGACCCAGGAGAAAGGAGCAGTGACCCCACAAGAGACTGGCCCAGACTTGCCTGTGAGTGTCAGGAGTCTCTGGCAGAGGCATGGGTTGGCAGGGGCTTGTGCAGGGTTGGAGGCATTAAGTGTGGCAGTGGGTGCATGGGACCCACTGAAGGAAGTCGCCATTATCCTCATTACCTTCACCATAGTTTGGTCTCAGGTCAAAGAACAGGGAGGGAATAGAGCCCTGCCCATCAACAGAAAATTGGATTAAAGATTTACTGAGCATGGCCACACCCATCAGAACAAGACCCAGTTTCCCCCACTGTCAGTCTTTCTGATAAGGAAGCTTCCATAAGCCTCTTATCCTTATTCATCAGAGAGTCCACAGAATGAAAACCACAATCACAGAAAACTAATCAAACTGATCACTTGGATAACAGCCTTGTCTAACTCAATGAAACTATGAGCCAGGTCAGAGCCCAAGAAGAGTTCTGACAAAACGTGGTTCACTGGAGAAGGGAATGGCAAACCACTTCAGTATTCTTGCCTTGAGAACCCCATGAACAGTATGAAAAGGCAAAAAGATAGGACACTGAAAGATGAACTCCCCAGGTCTGTAGGTGCCCAACATGCTATTGTAGAAGAGTGGAGAAAACTCCAGAAAGAATGAAGAGGTGGAGCCAAAGTGAAAACAATGCCCAGCTGTGGCTGTGACTGGTGATGGAAGTAAGATCCAATGCTGTAAAGAGCAATACTGCATAGGAACCTGGAATGTTAGGTCCATGAATCAAGGCTGATGATAAGTTAAACATTTTAAATTTGTATTTAAATATTGTCTATGCCCCTTAAACTGGGAGTTTGAACATGGAATCTTAATCTCTTGGAGAGTCAAAATGGGGATTTCCTTTAGGAACTCCTTTAGGAATTATGTCAAGATTATGTAGGAATCTTGATATTATTTATCAGTGTAAAGCTGAGCACTGAAGAATTGATGCTTTTGAACTGTGGTGTTGGGGAAGACTCTTGAGAGTCCCTTGGACTGCAAGGAGGTCCAACCTGTCCATCCTAAAGGAGATCAGTCCTGGGTGTTCTTTGGAAGGACTGATGCTAAAGCTGAAACTCCAATACTTTGGCCACCTCATGCGAAGAGTTGACTCTTTGGAACAGACCCTGATGCTGGGAGGGATTGGGGGCAGGAGGAGAAGGGGACGACAGAGGATGAGATGGCTGGATGGCATCACTGACTCGATGGACATGAGCTTGAGTAAACTCTGGGAGTTGGTGATGGACAGGGAGGCCTGGCGTGCTGTGATTCATGGGATTGCAAAGAGTTGGACACGACTGAGTGACTGAATGGAACTGAAATCATTATTGTGGGCTTCCCAAGTGGTTCGGTGGTAAAGAATCCACCTGCCAATGTAGAAGACACAGATTCAGTTCTTGGATTGGGAAGATCCTCTGGAGAAGGAAATGGCAACTCTCAACCCACTCCAGTATTCTTGCCTGGGAAATCTCATGGACAGAGGAGCCTAATGGGCTACAGTCCATGGGGCTGCAAAAGAGCTGGACATGAGCTAGTGACTAAACAACAACAAAATCATTATTGTAGGCGTTTATCAAATATTGCTTGTATAATTTGTTTAGGTCTGGATATTAATTTTTGTTAATATAGTTTTATTAAATATCTCAATAGCAAATGTAAATAAATGTAAGTAAATACTAAGTATGTAATGCTTAATAGTAAATATATAATACTTAAATGTATAAATAACATGAAATGTACAAATTAAATAAAATATATAATGCTAAATAATAATTAACATTAAAATAGTTATCAGGGTCTCACTATCTAGCTGTTGTTTTAACAGCTTCTCAGTCTATCCATGTTTAGTAACCAAAATCCCCTGAATGTACTAGATACTTATCATTTCTTATTTAGGAGCTTTAGTAAATTTGAGTTAAAATAATTATAGGGAAATATTGTTCATCTAAATGTGCTCTCTACCTATATGACAAAAGTGAACAGCATTTTGATGAATTTTTTAAAAAAGAGGAACCCTTTCTTAAGGGATTTCAAAATACCCAGCTGATTTTAAGATAGATTTTAATGTTTAAATCATTTTATTTGTATATTGCACTCTTCTTATAAAATAGTTCTTTTGGCTAATGCCATCCTGGCATGACTATTTTTATGAGAAATTTTAAAGCCCTTCTATTTTTACTTCATTTTGTTATTTTTACAGTGATTTTAATATTATTATTAGTTAGAATAATCTTAATGTAATGTTAAAATAACTGTAAATAATGTTATACACCTTAAGTAATTTAAGTAGCTCCTTGTATTAAGGTAACTGATGTACTGTGTTTACTGAAATGTGGAGACTCAGTTACTACTCCTCCACTAATTTGTGTGTTCTTGGGGTAATCCTACAATAAAATTGAGGTGCATTTTATTCATCTTTAAAATAATGATGATTATGCCTTCTCTTTGCCTCATAAGGATGTTTTAAGAATTAATTGCATCTTTAAAATATACAGAGCTTTTTATCACCTTGTAAGTGGTGATAAAAGACAAGTAAGTGATACAACAAATATCAAACGTATTATTACATTAGTACAAGATTTTCTTTCTTTGTGGCTTGCTAAAAGGTACCATGTGTGGTAGTTTGGATTCTTAATAAAATCTATTTTATAAAATTTTAAGATCTTTTATTTATTTTTATTGAAGTATAGTGCTGTACAATATTATGTTACAGGTGTACAATATAGTAATTCACAATTTTTAAAGATTGTACTGCATTTAGAGTTAGTATAAAATATTGGCTGTTTTGTATTAATATCTGTATATTCCCTGTATTGCATAGTGGGCTTCCCTGCTTATGGGCTGCTGTCTATGGGGTCGCACAGAGTCGGACATGACTGAAGCGACATAGCAGCAGCAGCTATTGTATAATATATCCTTGTAGCTTATTTTATACCTAATAATTTGTACCTCTTACTCCTATATTGTAGGAGTATTTTAATACTCCCTACCCCTATAGATGGGAAAACAGTGGAAACAGTGTCAGATTTTATTTTGGGGGGTCCAAAATCACTGGAGATGGTGATTGCAGCCATGAAATTCAAAGACACTCCTTGGAAGGAAAGTTATGACCAACCTAGATAGCATATTGAAAAGCACAGACATTACTTTGCCAACAAATGTCCGTCTGGTCAAGGCTATGGTTTTTCCAGTAGTCATGTATGGATGTGAGAGTTGGACTATAAAGAAAGCTGAATGCTGAAGAATTGATGCTTTTGAACTGTTCTGTTGGAGAAGACTCTGGAGAGTCCCTTGGATGCAAGGAGATCCAACTAGTCCATTCTAAAGGACTGGGTGTTCCTTGGAATAAATGATGCTAAAGCTGAAACTCCAACACTTTGGCCACCTCATGCAAAGAGTTGAGTCACTGGAAAAGACTCTGATGCTGGGAGGGATTGGGGGCAGGAGGAGAAGGGGATGACAGAGGATGAGATAGCTGGATGGCATCACCAACTCAATGGACATGAGTTTGAGTGAACTCCGGGAGTTGGTGATGGGCAGGGAGGCCTGGTGTGCTGCAATTCATGGGGTCGCAAAGAGTTGGACACGACAGAATGACTGAACTGAACTGAACAAACCCCAATATTCCTGGTGGCTCAGATGGTAAAGTGTCTGCCTACAACGTGGGAGACCTGGGTTCAATCCCTGGGTTGGGAAGATCTCCTGGAGAAGGAAATGGCAACCCTCTCCAGTATTCTTGCCTGGAAAATCCCATGGACTGAGGAGCCTGGTGGTCCAAGGGATCCCAAAGAGTCGGATAGGACTAACTGACTTCACTTTCTTTCACTTTCACCCCTATACTGCCCCGTCCCCTTTCTTCTCCCCAGTGGTAACCATTAGTTTATTCTCCAGAATACCTGTTTTCTTTTTTTTTAACCATTTATATTATTTCACATTTCTAAGGAATACTTTTTTTTAGAATATAATGGCTTTACAATGTTTTGTTAATTTCTGCTGTACAATGAAGTGAATCAGCTATATGTATACACACATCCCCTCCCTCTCGGACTTCCCACCCACCCACTACCCCCTCCTATCTGCTGCTGCCAAGTCACTTCAGTCGTGTCCAACTCTGTGCGACCCCATAGACGGCAGCCCACCAGGCTCCCCTGTCCCTGGAATTCTCCAGGCAAGAACACTGGAGTGGTTTGCCCTTTCCTTCTCCAATGCATGAAAGTGAAAAGTGAAAGTGAAGTCACTCAGTCATGTCCGACCCTCAGCGACCCCATGGATTGCAGCCTTCCAGGCTCCTCGGTCCATGGGATTTTCCAGGCAAGAGTACTGGAGTGGGCTGCCTTTGCCTTCTCCTACCCCACCTATCTAGGTTATCACAAAGCACCTAGCTGAGCTCCTTTTGCTATACAACAGGTTCCCACTAGCTAATTATTTCACACATGGTAGTGTATATTTGTCAATGTTAATCTCCCAATTCATCTCACCCTACCCTTCCCTCACTGTGTTCATATGGTCATTGTCTATGTCTCTATTCCTGGCCCTGCAAAAAAGAAAATTATAATTTGGAGTAGCTACAACTACTACTGTTTCTAAATAATTCACTTCTCAAAAACAAAGAGTTTTAGATTTGGAGGGTATCTAAATCTTTTGTCCAAGTTCCCAGTCAGGAAAGGTATCATCTTTATAACCTGCCTGATAAATTGACTTTTAACCCCAAGCTTACCTTTTCCCAGGGACCACTTCACAGAGCAATGAATAGCATTTAAAAATTTTAGAGAAAAATTTTGAAATAAATATGTAGTGGAAATCAACAAAGCTAAAGTTCATTATTGTCTTATAACATGACACACCTTTAGCAAAATTAACAAGAATGAAAAAGACATGAACAAACATATTTGAAATGAAAATACGCAATTTAATTACAACTCTTTTCAAGGCTAATCAAGTAGAATATTATCAACTTCATGTAATTTTGAAAATTTGTGAGATGATTAATTTGGAGATTTATATGAAAAGGATACATTTGCTCAAGGAGAAATGGAAAAATTTAAGTAAGAACTTCAGGACACAATAAGGCAACTGAAGAGCCTTGCCTCAGTTTCCAGGAAAAGCCCTCCCACCTCCTGCCCCCATGCAAGACTTCTGTTTGCCTCTCTATAATTGAGGCTGCTTAATATACCAGTACATCAGTGCTACTTAAGTGTTGGGTTTGTCATATGTTACCCACAAAAATGAATAAAGGTAGATTATGGTAATAAAAATATATGATAAAATAAATGATCATCTAAAACATCAAGTTTAGATCAGACTAGAGCTATATGGGAAACAGATGGGGAAACAGTGGAAACGGTGTCAGACTTTATTTTTTGGGGCTCCAAAATCACTGCAGATGGTGATTGCAGCCATGAAATTCAAAGATGCTTACTCCTTGGAAGGAAAGTTATGACCTACCTAGATAGCATATTGAAAAGCACAGACATCACTTTGCCAACAAAGGTCTGTCTAGTCAAGGCTATGGTTTATCTAGTGGTCATGTATGGATGTGAGAGTTGGACTGTGAAGAAAGCTGAGCGCCAAGCAATTGATGCTTTTGAACTGTGCTATTGGAGAAGACTCTTGAGAGTCCCTTGGACTGCAAGGAGATCCAACCAGTCTATTGTAAAGGAGATCAGTCCTGGCTGTTCTTTGGAAGGACTGATGCTAAAGCTGAAACTCCAATACTTTGGCCACCTCATGCGAAGAGTTTAGTCATTGGAAAAGACTCTGATGCTGGGAGGGATGGGGGCAGGAGGAAAAGGGGATGACAGAGGATGAGATGACTGGATGGCATCACCAACTTGATGGACATGAGTTTGGGTGAACTCCAGGAGTTGGTGATGGACAGGGAGGCCTGGCGTGCTGCAATTCATGGGGTCCCAAAGAGTCAGACATGACTGAGCGACTGAACTGAACTGAGAGCTATATGATACTAAGTTATTCTTAGTTTTTCATAGCTAAGGTTTCACTATACCTAAAAATTACTTTAATCATTGACTAGACATATTCAGAAACATGCTTAGAGGAATAGCTGCTATTCAGTTCTGGTTAACAGTGAGGACCAATTGAGCTACTCTTGTTTTAGAAAAAAAAAAAAAAAGAAACTCTGATTTTTAAATGTGAGCTCTTTTCAAATTCTAAGAGAATAAAGTAATTCAGAATTTGGTTACTAGCATCAAGAGATTAGAAAGTTTCTATTTTAAATGATTTGGTTATTTTCAATTTTTATAAAATTATGTTTATGACATATTGTTACTTTGCTTTTCTAAAACATTCTACTATAGAACTTAATTCTTTGGAAGAGTTTTCTGTAAGCCTTTAATTGTTCAGATTCTGTTCCTTCATCAGTGTATAGTTAACTGTATACCCTTTGAAAAGAATTATGGAACCCTGGCAGTCCAGTGGTTAGCAATCCACAGGGAGCAAACGCTCCATGCCTGGTTAGGGGACTAAGATTCTGCATGCATGGCATGGCCAAAAAAAAAAAAAAAAAAGAAAGACGTTTAGATACCTCTGTGGGTAAGGTTGCTGGATAAAACACAGGACACCCAGTTAAATCTGCAATTCAAATGGACAACAAATTATTACTTAGTATAATTAAATATTACATTGGACATATTTATGCCAAAAATTGCCTATTGTTCATCCGAAATTCAAATTTAACTGGACATCTGGTGAAATCTGACTACTCTATGTCTCAGTTTTCTAATAAATGTAATGAATGGTTTGAGTAGACAATCTCCAAAGACTTCCTCAGATTTAACATTGTATGATCCCTGTTTGTTACAGTTAGACTTTAAAAAATGTTTATTCATAATTCAAACCTTACAACATAGAGTATCATACTAATTTATCACCATCTTATTGATGAACAAACTTACAAAATTATTTCTAAATTTTCCTTCAGATATGGGATTACAAATACCCATTAATAAATCTATGATAATTATAAAATTACTAGCTTCACTGAATTGACTTGACTTTAAAGTCTGAATGGAAGGATTATATTCCAAAACTAGCAATACTGTGTTTCACCAACTTACTCTTAAATTCCCCAACCTCTTCTAACATTCGGGGAGAAGAGAAAAGTTGAGATATTTCAGAATTGATTGGAAGGAAGCTCTTGGGTGTTGAAATAGTAACGATAGCAATAGCTCAGCCTGTTCTATGGCATTAACAGATTGCAAAATTTGTAATATGCATAAGAATCATGCCTGGAGCTATGAGGCAACACTTAATCCAAATCAAAATATATAGAGAGAAAAGTAGCTTTACTTTTGCCAGGTGTAAAACTATGTTTTAGTGATATTCCAAATAAAAGGTCACTGATTATCATAAAAAGTTTTTATGTATCAGAGAATGAAGAGGTTAAAACTGATACGGTTGTACACAATTTTCATTAGTATCTTCAGAAAGAACATCTTAATCCCATTTTTATGTTTTTATCCCCCAAATAACTGTATTTATTTAAAACATTCCCAGATCTTTGTATGAGAATGTTCCTTTCTGAGCAAAGTCATCACTTTATTTAAACAGAAAATCATAAATATCTAGAAAATATATATTATTACCCCTGAAATTTACACAATAGCTCCTGTAACTATGTCATCATATAAAAACATACCAAATAAGAAAACCACTTTATTCAAGTAGTCTTATCTTCTACCTACTAGTCTTGCAATGTCTGATAACACTATACCTTCAACCCTGACCTAGAGTTCAGAGATGGGAAAAGATGTTCAACATGCTATTTACCTAATAACATTAATTTGCTGTGGTAGCACTTTTTAAAAGTGCTATCCTTGCAGCAAAGTAGCTGTAGTGTCAATAAAAAATTAAAAAATAGAAACCAGAAGTAATTTTTGTTCCTAGTTGTGCCATTTCACTCGTACTGCAGTTTCAGGCAAGTCACTTGCTGCAGTTTCCAGAACTGTTAAGTGGGGATAGCAGCGTCTGTCTCTGCAAACTCTTGAAAGGCTTGACCCAGTCTCAGTAAACAAAAGTGTTTTGCACGGTGTTATAGTATAAAGTCTTTTTATTAATCATCCACCTATAAAATTCAACAGTTCTTGACAGTGAGCTTGATTGCTCAGCACAGACAGAGACAAAAAGAACTTAGAGATCATGGAATATTTATAAACTCATTATAGAGATAAGGAAATTGAAAATTCCCTGCTTGAGTCACTTGATTAAGATCATCAAAAGCACAAAAAGCCAGAAGTCTCAGCTTGGAGCAGGAAGACTTCTGCTTCATAAACAGAGCTTTAACCAGGACACGGGTGACTCCCATTTGTAACATTCTTTAAGAAAAGGATCTCCATTACCTTCCCTGGACACCGATTTTATCTTCACTGGTTGTTTTTCTCTACCAGGAACAGTAATTCTCCTAATGTCACCCTGACAGTGTATAGCCAGACCAGGGACATGAACTCAAATCTGCCTGGCTCCAGAGCCTGAGCCACTGTGGTAGGTAGTTAATTACACACATGCTCACTCAGCCTCCCAAGAGAAAAGGCAGAGAAAGGGGTGGCAAGCCCTGCCAGAAGGAAATGTGCTAAGACATGTTAGATTTTTAGGCCTGGAAAGCCAGAGCCAGTGGCTGCCTGGCTCAAAGTTGTACATTTTGATACATGGAAACTGACAAGCAGTTAAGAGTTTACCAAGCTCTTTAGAATTTATAAAAGGAGAAGTGTAGTTCCCAGTTATAGTTGCAATTTAACAGGCAATATTAAAATGCTAAACACCAAGATTTTAATTGCATTATATCAAATAGATACTATTTAAATTGATTTTTCATCCTTAGCCTTTTGTTAAAAGAGAGGAAATAACCATTATTTGAATGGCATTTAAATTTTAAATCACACGGGTATTTTTTAACACCACTGATACTTTAATGACCTAAAAGAGAATATTCTCTTCCAATGAGTCAGAAAACTTACTGCCAATCAGTAACAGATTACATAATAAAGAACAGAAATTCACTTTGACAAAAGGGCATCTTAAAAAGTGAAGGAGAAAGTGGGTTTTAGACAACATGGTGCTGACTTATCTAAATGTGTAGCTTGAACTTTGGATGGGTACTGAGAAGTTGGCCCTCCTGCATATCCGCTGTACTAAATATTTTATAGATCCACATGCCATGCTTGTTTCTCCAGGCCTTATCTTTATCCTAGAAAGTATGCATATTAATTAGAAAGTCTATGCCTAGAAATGTTTACGATGATATAGACATATAACGCCATTTATAAGAGACATGTGATATGCGATAAACAGGAGGCATTTATTACAGTAACACTTGATAACATGAATAGTTATACTACCACTTCATTTGAGTATGTCATTTATTTTACATGTTATAAATTTCATGAGCATTCTTTACATATAAAAATAGCCATGATTACCATGGTTATCAAAAACTATATAGTAAAGCTTTTAATTAAATTTAACTGACAAACACTCATGAAGCAATTTCAATGGACAAAATGAATCCTGTAAGTTTTGCAAAGACGGGCTCAATAAAGGACAGAAATGGTATGGACCTAACAGAAGCAGAAGATACTAAGAAGAGGTGACAAGAATACACAGAAGAAGTGTACAAAAAAGATATTCATGAACAACATAATCATGGTGGTGTGATCACTCACCTAGAGCCAGACATCCTGGAATGTGAAGTCAAGTGGGCCTTAGAAAGCATCACTACGAACAAAGCTAGTGGAGGTGATGGAATTCCAGTTGAGCTGTTTCAAATTCTGAAAGATGATGCTGTGAAAGTGCTGCACTCAATATGCCAACAAATTTGGGAAACTCAGCAGTGGCCAAAGGACTGGAAAAGGTCAGTTTTCATTCCAATCCCAAAGAAAGGCAATGCCAAAGAATGCTCAAACTACCACACAATTGCACTCATCTCACATGCTAGTAAAGTAATGCTCAAAATTCTCCAAGCCAGGCTTCAGCAATACATGAACCATGAACTTCCAGATGTTCAAGCTGGTTTTAGAAAAGGCAGAGGAACCAGAGATCAAATTGCTAACATCCAATGGATCACAGAAAAAGCAAGAGAGTTCCAGAAAAACATCTATTTCTGCTTTATTGACTATGCCAAAGCCTTTGACTGTGTGGACCACAATAAACTGTGGGAAATTCATCAAAAGATGGGAATACCAGACCACCTGACCTGCCTCTTGAGAAGCCTATATGCACGTCAGGAAGCAACGTTTAGAACTGGACATGGAACAACAGACTGGTTCCAAATAGGAAAAGGAGTACGTCAAGGCTGTATATTGTCACCCTGCTTATTTAACTTCTATGCAGGGTACATCATGAGAAACGTTGGACTGGAAGAAACACAAGCTGGAATCAAGACTGCTGGGAGAAATATCAATCACCTCAGATATGCAGATGACACCACCCTTATGGCAGAAAGTGAAAAGGAACTCAAAAGCCTCTTGATGAAAGTGAAAGAGGAGAGTGGAAAAGTTGGCTTAAATTTCAACATTCAGAAAACGAAGATCATGGCATCTGGTCCCATCACTTCATGGGAAATAGATGGGGAAACAGTGGAAACAGTGTCAGTCTTTATTTTTCGGGGCTCCAAAATCACTGCAGATGGTGATTGCAGCCATGAAATTCAAAGATGCTTACTCCTTGGAAGGAAAGTTATGACCAACCTAGATAGCATATTCAAAAGCAGAGACATTACTTTGCCAACAAATGTCCGTCTAGTCAAGGCTATGGTTTTTCCAGTGGTCATGTATGGATGTGAGAATTGGACTGTGAAGAAAGCTGAGTGCCGAAGAATTGATGCTTTTGAACTGTGGTGTTGGAGAAGACTCTTGAGAGTCCCTTGGACTAGAAGGAGATCCAAACAGTCCATTCTAAAAGCGATCAGTCCTGGGTGTTCTTTGGAAGTACTGATGCTGAAGTTGAAACTCAAGTACTTTGGCCACCTCATGCGAAGAGTTTAGTCATTGGAAAAGACTCTGATGCTGGGAGGGATGGGGGCAGGAGGAGAAGGGGATGACAGAGGATGAGGTGGCTGGATGGCATTACAGACTCGATGGACATGAGTTTGAGTGAACTCCAGGTGCTGGTGATGGACAGGGAGGCCTGGCGTGCTGCAATTCATGGAGTCGCAAAGAGTCAGACATGACTGAGCTACTGAACTGAACTGAAGTTTTATAATTACATATATTAAACATTATACTAAACATGAAATCAATTAAAAACTGTTAAAATATTTTCCTATGTATACCTTTGTCTTCAAAAAGAAAAAAGCTTTCGAATTAAAAAAAATCGAGAATTTTTCATAAAATAGTGATTTCTAATGCTTGCTTCCTCAGTACCTATACTAAAATTGGAAGGATACAGAGATTATCATGGCCCCTGCACAAGAATGGCATGCAAATTTGTGAAGCATTCCATATTTTCATTACCAATGGTATTTTTCACAGAATGAGAACAAAATATTTTACATTTGTATGGAAACACAAAAGATCCCCCAAAGCCAAAGCAATCTTAAGAAAGAAAATTGGAGCTGGAGGAATCAACCTTCCTGACTTCAGACTACACTACAAATCTACTGTTATCAAAACTGTACCAGCTGTACAGTTACCAACTGTATCAATGGTACCAGCACAAAAGCAGAAATATAGATCAATGGAACAAGATAGAAAGCTCAGAGAAAAGCCCACACATCCGTGACAAAGGAGGCAAGAATATACAATGGAGAAAAGATAGCTTCATTAACAAATTGTGCTGGGAAAACTGGACAGCTACGTGTAAAGAATGACATTAGAACACTTCTTATGTAGAAGGCAATGGCACCCCACTCCAGTACTCTTGCCTGGAAAATCCCATGGACAGAAGAACCTGGTAAGCTGTAGTCCATGGGGTCGCGAAGAGCCACACAACTGAGCAACTTCACTTTCACTTTTTACTTTCATGCATTGGAGAAGGACATGGCAACCCACTCCAGTACTCTTGCCTGGAACATCCCATGGACGGAGGAGCCTGGTGGGCTGCAGTCCATGTGGTCGCACAGAGTTGGACACGACTGAAGTGACTTAGCAGCAGCAGCAGAACACGTCTAAACACTATACACAAAGATAAACTCAAAATCGATTAAAAATTTAAATGTAAGGCCAGAAACTATAAAATGCTTTGGGAAAAACATAGGCAGAACACTCTTTGACATAAATCACAGCATTACCCCCTTTGATCCAATTCATAGTAATGAAAATAAAAACAAAAATAAACAAATAGGATCTAATTAAACTTAAAAGCTTTTGCACAGCAAAGGAAACTAAAAACAAGATGGAAAAAAAATCTCAGAATAGGAGAAATTAATTGCAAACAAAACAACTGACAAAGGATTGATCTCCAAAATATATAAACAGTTCAATGTCAGAAAAACAAACAACCTAATCAAAAAGTGAGCAGAAGACCTAAACAGACTCTTCTCCAAGAAGACATACAGATGGACAATAAACACATGAAAAGATGCCCAACATCACTCATTATTCAGTTTAGTTCAGTCGCTCAGTCGTGTCTGACTCTCTGTGACCCCATAGACTGCAGCATGCCAGGCTTCCCTGTCCATCACCAACGTCCAGAGCTTGCTCAAACTTTTGTCCATCGAGTCAGTGATGCCATCCAACCATCTCATACTCTGTCATCCCCTTCTCCTCCCACCTTCAATCTTTCCCAGCATCAGGGGCTTTTCAAGTGAGTCAGTTATTTGAATCAGGTGGCCAAAGTATTGTAGTTTCAGCTTCAGCATCAGTCCTTCCAATGAATATTCAGGACTGATTTCCTTTAGGATTGACTAGTTTGATCTCCTTGCAGTCCAAAGGACTCTCAAGAGTCTTCTGCAGTACCACTGTTCAAAAGCATCAATTCTTCAGTGCTCAGCTTTCTCTACAGTCCAACTCTCATATTCATACATGACCACTGCAAAAACCATAGCCTTGACAAAGTGGACATTTGTCAGCAAAATAACATCTCTGCTTTTTATTATGCTGTCTAGGTTGGTCATAGCTTTTGTTCCAAGAAGCAAGCAAGCATCTTTTAATTTCATGGCTGCAGTCACCATCTGCAGTGATTTTGGAGCCTAAGAACACAAAGCCTCTCACTGTTTCCACTGTTTCCCCATCTATTTCCCATGAAGTGATGGGACTGGATGGCATGATTTTAGTTTTCTGAATGTTGAGCTTTAAGCCAACTTTTTCACTCTCTTCTTTCACTTTCATCAAGAGTCTCTTTAGTTCTTCTTCACTTTTTGCCATAAGGGTGGTGTCATCTGCCTATCTGAGGTTATTGATATTTCTCCCGGCAATCTTGATTCCAGCTTGTGCTTCTTCCAGCCCAGCGTTTCTCATGATGTACTCTGCATAGAAGTTAAATAAGCATGGAGACAATATTCAGCCTTGATGTACTCCTTTCCAGATTTGGAACCAGTCTGTTGTTCCATGTCCAGTTCTAACTGTTGCTTCTTGACCTGCAGGTATCTCAGGAGGCAGTTAGGTGGTCAATGGCCATCATCAAAAAATCTACAAAAAATAAATGTTTGAGAGGTTGTGGATAAAAGGGAGCCCTCTTGCACTATTGCTGGGAACGTAAATTGATACAACCTCTCAGAGAACAGTATGGAGATTCCTCAAGAAAACTAGCAATAAAACTACCATATGACCCAGCAATCCCACTACTGGACATATACTCTGAGGAGAACACAATTCAAAAAAACACATTGACCCTAATGTTCCCACTGCAGCACTATTTATAATAGCCAGGACATAAAAGAAACCTAGATGTTCATTGACAGATGAATGAATAAAGAATTTGTGATACATTTATATAATGGAAAATTACTCAGCTATAAAAAGGAAAGAATTTTAGTCAGTTGTAGTGAATTGGATGAAAATAAGCCTGTTTTGGTCTTCCCAGGTAGTGCTAGTAAAGGACCCACCTGCCAATGCAGGAGACGTAAAAGACGTGGGTTCAAGCCCTGGTTCGGGAAGACCCCCTGGAGGAGGACATGGCAACCCACTCCAGTATTCTTGCCTGGAGAATCCCAGGGACGGGGGAGCCTGGTGGGCTGCCGTCTCTGGGGTCGCACAGAGTCGGACATGACTGAAGTGACTTAGCAGCAGCAGCAGCATATATATAGTTATGACTCATTTGCAAAGTTGTATGGTAGAAACCAACACAACACTGTAAAGCAATTGCCCTCCAATCAAAAAAAAAAAAGAGAGAGAGAGAAAAATAGCAATTTCTATATTAAAGAAACTAAGATTTCAACAAATATATGTCTAGTGAATTGACTTCTTTTCACCTGTGAAACAACTGTTGAAGAATAGGAGGGGACGGACAAGCAGATATGCCAATGATAAAGAGAGAGGCAGTAGTGACTAAAGGAAAAAACCTGGCCTAGGAGTCCTGGCAGCGAAGAAAAGAAAGATTTTTGGTACTTTGAGATAAAGCTCTTATGGACCTTTTATTATAGAGAAATCTGAATGCTAACAACACTTTCTGTTTTAACTCATTTAGGGGAACTCTGTGAATGATAAAGCTATAAAACATAGCTTCTTTAGCTATGAAGATAAAACAATAGTAAACTATTATGGCTTCTTATGGTGGGTCAGTGGTAAAGAATCCGCCTGCCAGTACAGGAGACATGGGTTCGATCCCTGGTTCGGAAAGATTGCCTAGAGAAGGAAATGGCAGCTCACTTCAGTATTCTTGTCAGGGGAATCCCATGGCCAGAACAGCCTGGCAGGCTACAGTCCCTGGGGTCGCAAAAGAGTTGGATACACACACACAATTTTGGAAGACATAAAATAATCATTTTCTTAATGTTGTAATATGCAAAAATGAAATGCCTAGGAAGATATTTACCACCTCAGAAACATGATATTTCCATTTGACATAAATCTCTTCAATAGGACTTATACCAGTACAAAAGCCATATCTCCTGCATTGGCAGGCAGGTTCTTTACCACTGAGCCACCAGGGAAGCCACGAACAAGAGCACACCTAAATATTAAGAAAACTATCATTGTTCCAAATAATTCGTGAAATATTTAGGAGGAGACGCAGGTTAAATCTCTGGGTCTGGAAGATTCCATGTAGAAGGAAATGGCAATCCACTCCAACATTCTTGCCTGGAAATTCCATGGACAGAAGAGCCTGTCCATGAGCTTGAGATTGTTTAGACATACCCCAAAATATTTAGACATACCCCAATTTCATTTTCTAACACGTTTTGCATTGCCCAGTTCAACCAGTATATGTCTTTTTATGTAAGCATATACTTATTTATTTAGTATGTAAACCTCTTTCCCTTTTAATATTCTCCAGAAGAAATCTGAGGTCTAGATCATCATTCAGAGAGATATGTAGCTAGACTTTCTCTCTCTAGATAGTGATTTTGAAACTAATTCCATGCAGAGAATAAATCTTCTCTCTCTAATAGAACAAACTCAACTTTTATCTGTTCCTTTTTAAATAATCCACTAGACCCTTTGAATTGTAAAGACCTTCCCTGACTTGAGGTCCCACTCACCTCTTACAAGTAACCTAGAAGTGGAGTTTTTAAGGATTCCCTTACTCCTTAATAGGGCTTTCCTGGTAGTGCATCTGGTAAAGAATCCACCTGCAATTCAGGAGACCTGGGTTGGATTCCTGGGTCAGGAAGATCCACTGGAGAGTGACAGGCTACCCATTCCAATATTCTTGGGCTTCCCTTGTGGCTCAGCTGGTAAAGAATCTGCCTGCAATGGGGAAGACCTGGGTTCGATCTCTGGGTTGGGAAGATCTCCTGGAGAAGGGAATGGCTACCCACTCCATTATTCGGGCCTGGAGAATTCCATGGAAAGAGTTTCCATTCCTTTCATTTGTAAAAAGCAACAGTAAATAATGAAACATTTCAAATAAGGTTTCTGTGAGAAACATAAACACAAATAAAAAATACCTGCCATTTATTCTGGAATGTGAAAACTGACTGCTTGTAATAGGACTGTATTTGAATAAGTCATACTGTCACAGTGACCTTTACTGATATATTATTTCCCAATATAAAGCATCAATCCTGCTGCTTAAAAGATCTTTTTTGTGTGTGCAAGACCTGCAGATCCATCAGGTAACAAAGTAATGATTTGCTATCTGTATAGTCCATGGGGTCGCAGAGAGTCAGACATGACTGAGTGACTTTCACTTTACTCCTTAATTCATTCCACAGATATATGCAGAGAACTGCCCATGTTCTGGGCTGTTCTTTCAGGACACAGAATAAGAGGTGTCCCCCTAAACACTCCAGTTGTGTTCTTCTGTAAATGAATAACAAACAAAGTGTCATGGGGCCTGGCCCCACCTTGCAAAATCTAATGGGGGCTAAGAAAGGTAGGGGCCAGTTCTTTATGTGTAGTCCAGAAAGTCTTCCAGAGGATATAACACCTAAGCACATGCATTAACCATGACTGGATCAAGAGGTCAAAGGAGATTTCCAAATAGAAATTGAGCAGAATCTTGGAAACCTGGACAATTTTGCAGGAGTTCATCACAATGAGAGAAAAGGATGTGGGGAGTAGGATAATTTCCCACTATTATATATAAAGACTTATAGCAACTTTGTTTACTGTTTTGCTAATAAACTATGTAACCAGCAGACTATAGGGGGAACAGTTTAGTGCCCACCATATGAGAATACTAAGTCTAGCCTATTAGGGATTCTGAAAATGGTCAACTATATCTAAGGTAGGCTAAGTCATGCTGGAAAATAAATGGCTCCAATATTTCAGAAGCTTAAGCCAAAACAAGTTTATTTCTTGCTTTATGCAGATTCTGTTGTAGATCCTAGGCTATCCAGGGCAGCTGTGCTCAGGGTAATAATAGGGCATCCCAGCGTCCTTCAGTCCTGTGCCACTTCCATCTTACTATAACCTTTCACGATTGCAGCAGCAAGGGAAGGGAACCTAGAGAACCAAGCACTGGCCTGTCAATGAGTCTACCAGGAAATGAAACATTACATGTCTGCTCACATTCACTTACAAGTTATACCACCATACCTAATTTCAGTGGGGTGGAGAGTATAATCCTCCTCTATACCTAAACCCAGAAAGAGGACAGGAAAAATTGGTAGCACTCAAAATGCCTTCAGTAGTCATGTTATGGTAACGTTTTATGGTTCAAATTAGACTAATGGAGTTTACTGCTGCTGCTGCTAAGTTGCTTTAGTTGTGTCCGACTCTGTGTGACCCCATAGACGGCAGCCCACTAGGCTCCTCTGTCCCTGGGATTCTCCAGGCAAGAATACTCGAGTGGGTTGCCATTTCCTTCTCCAATGCGTGAAAGTGAAAAATGAAAGTGAAGTTGCTCAGTCGAGTTCGACTCTTAGCGACCCCATGGACTGCAGCCTAACCAGGCTCCTCTGTCCATGGGATTTTCCAGGCAAGAGTACTGGAGTGGGTTGCTATTGCCTTCTCCGAAGGTTGAAACTAACTGAAGTTTATTCTTCATCTAGCGATTGAAAGTTACATATCTGATTCATGAAACTGTTTAACCTGTGTCATTTAAAGACTAAAATTCAGATGGATTTAAATGGAGAGATTTGATAAATATAAATATCAATGAAAATGTTGAAAAAGCAATTTTTTCTGGTATGGTTCTGATATTATAATCCACATAAGCTACTTTTTTCTCCTTTTTATACTCAGAGATACACTGAAAGGCATATATCCCGCACAGGAGCGAATAAATATTAAATTAATGCCTCTCCATAGAGACAAAAGGCATACTGCTAGATATTTTGTATGTTACTTAGTTTCAGCGATCTTTGTATCAATCCCCGTAGATTCAGCTACAATGGGTATATAACTGAGAGAACATTTAGTCAAGCAGTGATTCTAAGTATCAACCTAATTTTTACCACCTTCCAAATGTTATTGTATCAATAGGGCGAAATGGCTAACAGATGTACTACAGGATGCTAATACCACAGTACAGGCCTCATTTACAACCTTCTTTCACTTAATGTCTCTACTACAGTTGATGGAAATACTTTAAACTGCAAAGTTACTTTCTTCATTAATTCACATTAGTTTTCGGAATGCAGACTTTCTTTCGGGCCCATCAGAAATGGCTTGCGCCTTACAAAACCTGGCAGGCACATATAATAGCACACAGGATTTACAAATACTTGTTTGTCAGGTGTAAAGAATCCCATAAAGAGCATGCACGTGGGAACTAAAACGTATACACAAGTACATGGTTGTGCCTATGTGAGTCCTTTCTTCCCATAAAACTTTCAAGAGGTGAATAAAACCTGTCATTCGATTCTTAGTTTATAGATCGTTATATATTGTCTGGTCCTCATGTCACAGCTGTTAAAAGCTTAAAAATTAAAAAAAAAAAAAGGAAAATGCCTCTGAAGACAGGACAAGCTTAAACCTGCCACCAGTTAGAAAGATCACAGTGTCACAGGTATGCTTTTAACAGGATAGCAACCTCAAAGGTCAAGTTGGGGGAGACGGGGGGCGGGGGAGAAAGCACCCTGGACGGAGATCAGACTGCAGGGAGGGCAAGCTGCAGGCCCCATTCTGAGGGTTTCTCCTGGTACTTCCGCAGCGCCCAGGTCCTCCGCTCCGGTCCTCGCAAGGGGGTACGCTCCCTTCCTCCCCACCTGTCCGGCTGGGTTTCCCGGAGTGATGCCCTAGCGGTGGGAGTGAGAACACGCCGCGCGGGAGCCTCCTTTCGGTTCGGCTCCCCCAGCTGGACCCCGAAGCCCCGGGGGAAGGAAACTACCATTCAGGGCTCTCCCATCCCCGCCCCGTTCCTCTCTCCGGCTCGCTGCCCGTCTCGCTTTGATGCCGCCGAGCCCCATCGCTACTTCGGGGCGGCCGTCAGGCGGAGGCGGCTGTGAGCTCCCGGGCTCCAGGGACGGAGATGGGGCAGGGTGAGTGAGCCGGCCCGGCGAGAGGCTCCGCACCGCCCGGCACCCGCCCACGGGCAGAGGAGGCGCTGTCTGGCCCGGCCCTCGCGGGGCAGAGCCTGGGAGAGGCTTGCCGCTCTCCCCTTCCTCCCAGTCCCGGCTGGGAGCCGAACGCGAGCGCGCCGGGGGAGGGAGGAGTGGGAGAGGAAGCCGCGGGAGAGAACAGGGAGCCACTGTGTCCTTTTGAAAAGAAAGTAGGAACGCTGGGTGGGAAAAAACAAAGGCGCCCTCCCAACTTTTCTTCGCGAAAAGTTTTCCCAGGGCGTTTTGTTTGTGCGAACTCGGCCGGCGGAGCCCGGGATCGCGCTGCCGGCGTGGCGGCTGTGCCTGTGCGCCTCGCCCCGCTCCTCCTCCTTCCAGCCTGGGCAGCTCCGCTCCCTCCCCGAGAGGCGCCAAATGGCTACCCAGTAACCTCGCGGGGCGGGGGCTGCAGCGCCGCCTCCTGCCGCCACCGCTCCCGGCGGCCGCTAGACCCGGCGGCGGCGCTGCCCGCGGGCGGGGAGCCGGGCCCGCAGGTGGAAGCGCGCCCTGAAGGCGGGCGGGCGGGTCCCGGGCTGGGGGCGGCTCGGGCGGGCTCTTGTGCAGCCAGCCCCGCTTGGGCCTCGGGGAAACGTGCGTCCCGCCCTGACCCGCCGGCCTCTCCTACTCCAGCAGTGACGCGCTGCCTCGGAGCCAGAGCCCGCGCAGCGCCCTTCAAGGCGATGGACGGCCGAGCCCCGCGCGTGCAGGACGCTCCGGCGGCGCTCCCGCCGGCCGCACCCGCAGGGTAAGCTTCGAGCGCCGCGTCGCCGCTCACCCGGGAGGTCGAGAGCTGCCGGGCCTTCACCCGTCACCTGGCTGGCAGCTCGCCGCCCCGTCGGCGGCCGAATTCACCAGCCGCGGGACACGCGGCCGACGGGGCTGCTTCCTCCCGGCCTCCTCGGAGGCCACCCCGGGGTCGGGGCTCGGTAGCTTTTGATTGCTTTCCTACCCGAGCTGCTCTGAGTTGCTAAAGGGCAGCTGAATGCCAAGAATTGGGTAAGGACTCCGGGAGCAAAAATGGCAACAAAGGGCTCCTTGTTGGGGCTCTGGGAGACCGGCGGACGGTACCTGTAAGTGAGCTCCTGAGAAAGGGAAAAAAAGTTTCCTTGGCCGAGGGCTGAGGCTCAGCAGGTGAGCCGTGTCAAGGTGACTGTAAGGAAGAGGCTTTCTGCGAGCGGGTGGAGGGCGACAGGAAGGGGTGCCAGCTGTCAGCCCGCAGTGACAGTTCCGGGACCCGGCCGGGTGCGCGCCTCTGATTGTGGGTATGTGTGTGCCTGTGGCCAATTGCCAGTCCCAAAGCCTAGCGCAGAGTCAGACCGCAAACACGGTACATTTCTTTGTACCCTCACATGGTTAGGAGAGATTGGAATGGAAGGGGCTGTCACATGGTGAGTTAATATTCAATGGAGCACGTCTTCCTGCCAGATATGCTAATAATCACCTTGCTAAGCGTTTGGGTAAACAGTAATGAGAACAGGTAGTTCTACAAGAGGTGGGGAGAACCTGAGAATAACCTTCGTCTTGGTAAACAGTGAAGGCTTAACATGGGCGCTAGTTGAACTTCAGAAGTGGGAAATCCCTTTGGGAAAGTGTAACATTTTCCTTCAGATGTTCCCCCAATTCAGTTTCTTTTCCGATAGTTAATCGGAACACAGCAGTGTTCTCAAGAGACCATGAACATTCGGAAAAGAATCGGGAAGGAAAAATCTGTTTTATAGCTAATGAATGAGAGTTGTACAGTTTTCTTGATTTGAGAGTAGAAAAGTCATTTTTATCCCGGAACATGACACACGTTTCCTTAGAAGCAAGTCACAGCATGTTTATTCATCAGAGACCATTCGAACATTGGCAGTTGCCTAGAGGAAACATGGAAAAGTCTCAAAGCAGCATGACTAATATAAAAGATATTTAGTATAATGCTTACATAGAGGAAACATGCAGTGTATGAATTAATTCTTTCTCTTCCAGTTAGTTATCTTCTCCCCTCTGCAAATAGCTGTATTTCTGTTGACTTCCGTTCCTATTCTTTACCCACTTTTTTCGTTATTTAGATATGATCATATATATTATCACCTTAGGATGTATGGGGGAAGAAGTTCATTGGCAGGAAGATATTAATCATAAAAGCGTGAATGTCTAAAGGCAGCTGCAGGAATACTGAAATGTATTCGGGTACCTCAAAATAAAATAGTATTAAATTGGTGGATTTGGAAGTGGATTAGATTAAGGTGCTGTTTGGGCTTCCTCCATAGCTCAGTGGTAAAGAATCTGCCTGCAATATAGGATTCAGGAGTGGTGGGTTGGATCCCTGACTCAGGAAGCTCCCCTGGAGGAGGAACTGGCAACTCACTCCAATATTCTTGCCTGGAAAATCCCATGGACAGAGGAGCTTGGAGGGCTACAGTCCATAGGGTTGCCGAGAGTCTGACATCACTGAGCACATACACAGATACTATTAAAAAAAAAAAAACACAGCATATGCACGTACACAAAATACACTAGTATACTTTTATGGGTGTTCAGAAATCAAATAATTCTGTGAGTAAAACAGGCGAGGTCAGATGCCTCTGACATAAAGGAAATGAGAAGAGCTTTCTAATGATAAGCACGACTGTAGTAAGACACTTCAGATTTTACTTTTGAGGATTTAAAGGTTAAACTGAAATTCTGTGCTACAAAAGAATGTACAAAATTGCTTTATCTAATTTCTCAAATATGAAGAAAACATATTTTTAGAAAATTTGTCCTGCCCTCTCCAAATTTAAGAAGAGGTAAGTTGAAAAATGCTTCAACATCTTATCTAGAATAACATCCCCTCCCCCATATCATTTTACTCTGTATTATTTGGAGAAGTTAACAATATTTGAAAGGTATAAATGTTAAAAAAAAAAAATTACTTCTCTGCTTTCACTTGTCTGTCTTGTCCCTGGGTGTATTCCAAGTGCCTGTTATATAGTATTTGTTGAATATTTATTATTCAATATTACTTTTGTTCTTTTTCTCAAAACCCCAGTACATTAAAAAGGTTTTAATTCTGAGAGAAAAAAAGGAATCATCAAAGAGATGGACAGTTCTTTGGGAAGTGGTAGGGCCAATCTATATGTTATAATAAAATGTTAGGTTTGGAAAGCATATTCTTTACTAATTAAATCATGATTCATGACTCCAATAACTTATGAGGCCTAGCTTAGTCCTTATTCTTGAATATTGCTGCTCTAAAAAATGCTTCTGTAAGTACTTTTCCAAGTTTTAGATCCTTGTACATGTCATTTTAAAGAAATTTAATGCAACTCCTTATTTTACAAATGAGAATCTGAAGCACAGAGACAGTGATTTTTGAAGGCCCAGAGCAAATTAATGGCAAAACCTGAAGGAAAACCCAGGTGTTAATCGCCTAGTTCATTGCATTAATTGCCTTTAATCTTTTTCAGATCACAATATGATACCATTTCAGATGGATTCATTATCTTTAGAGCTACCAGTGCTGGTGATTTTACTTGCCAAAGTGGATAGATATTTTTAACTCTTTGAAATTTAAATGTCAAAAGTTGACCTTGCTTTGAGGGACCTTATTGGTGTTTTGATTCTGAAACAAATTTTCCGGCATGGCACATTTGCATATTTCTTTATCGTCTTGCAGCATTGGCGCTATGGAGCTAATTGAAGGCATAGTAAAAAATTAAGAAATGATTTAGCAGCTGTTTCCTTTAGTTTTTATTTGGAGGCATCTTTGGTTTGAAAGTTTTGCTTTTGATTGTTTAAACAGGTCTTGTTAGCTAATGTGTTTTGACTACTTAGAAGCTGAATGCCTTAGCAAAGGTTTCAACATAATCACCTGGGTATCTTTAAAACAGGCTCTCACACTCCTACCTATCCTAATTTTAATTGGTCTAGGAGGGGAGGAGGGCATGGGGAGTTTTAAAATACTGCTGGGTGATTCTAATATGCATTCAGATCTGAGAACCACTGATTAAACAGGTATCACCAGCTGAGATAAAGATGAAGCCATAAATGGAATGGTGGCTGCTATTAATCATTTTTAATGAGCTCAGGACCCTAGAGTTCAGCTTTCTTTGTACCTTTTGAAAGATTCCATTTAGATGCTCTATAGTATTGTTTAATTTAATTTTATTTTTTTACTTTTTGAGGAAGTATATTAACTCCATTTTATGATTTTGGAACTGGGGCTCGGATAACTTAATTAACATACGAAGGCTATGCAATGCTAAGATATGCAAGAGTAATAAAAACAAAGTCTTATCCTCAAAACTATGCTCTTCATCCCTAGGCCTGTTACCCAGGATGTTTGCTACCATGGATGATACTGAATGGATTATTTAAAGTGGCCTTATGCATACATTGTCTTGATTCTTCTTAAAACTATGTTTGTAGTATCTTTAAAGAAACAAAATCCGACAAAATTGAATGCATATGAAAAAACTTAAATTTTTGGTTTATGTCTTTAAAGTCATATTTAACATTTTCATGTGTTTGGGATGATTTATCTCATAGTAAATTGGCACTTTTCTTTTTGTCAGATGACAGATATGTCATAGCTGGACTTATTTTTGCTCTTAGGCAGCAATTAAATTTATTATAGCATAGTTTCAAATGTAGGATTTTTGACCAAATAAGAAAAATGAAAGTGTTTATTAAGACACTGCTAGACATTTTTTTCAAAGTCTATAATTTTCTCTGAATGTATTAGAGGGTAATTTAATACTGTTATCACTTAACCTTATTATTGAAATGCCAGTTGTATTTATAAATTTCAAGCTTCATTTTATTGAGACAGCTCCTCTAATGCAATTAATTAGTCAAAACTTGTGAGCCCTTATTTTATATAAAACACATTTTTCTGGGCACTGGGAGACCGGCTCTCGATCTAAAGAGCTTTGCTAAAAAACTGTTTGTAACTATGCAGGAAAAAAAGAAAGTGCTGTTAGTGTAGAAGCGGTACTTTGATATTAACTTTAAAAGCATACTATGGATATGCTTAGGATTCAAAATGTCATGGTTCATTGGTCAGCAAATTTTGTTCAGAAGGTTGAAATGGGCCCTCTATCTGTTTGTATTATGTTTTCCTCCTTTTTTTTTTTTATATTGTGGTATAATACACTCAAAATTTACCATCGTAACCATTTTTAAGTGTACAGTTCAGTATTAGGTACATTCATATTGTTGTTCAACTGTTACCACCGTCTGTCTCCAGAACTCTTTTCATCTTGCATAACTGAAACTCTGTACCCTTTGAACACTAACTCCCGATTTCTCCTCTCCCCACCACTCCTAACATCTGCTCTTCTGCTTTCTATCTCCATGATTTTGGACTACTCTTATCACCTCGCATCAGTGGAATCTGTCTTTGTCTTTTTGTGACTGGTTTAGTGCACTTATTATAGTATCCTCAAGATTCATCCATGTTTATCATATATCAGAATTTCCTTCCTTTTTGAGACTGAATAACAATCTACTTTTATGCATTTATTTATCTATGGACACGGGTTGCTCCCCATGTTTTAGCTACTGTGACTATTGCTGTTAGGAACATGAGTGTTGAGCTGTCTCTTTGGGACCCTGCTTTCAGTTTTTCTGAAGCAGAATTCTAGATCTTATTGGTCATCCTGGGCTTCCCAGGTGGCGCTAGTGGTAAAGAACCCTGCTGCCAATGCAGGAGACAGAAGTGATGCAGATTCAATCTCTGAGTTGGGAAGATCCCCTGGAGTAGAAAATGGCCCCACTCCAGTATTCTTGCCTGGAGAATCGCATGGACAGAGGAGCGTGGTAGGCTACTGTCTATTGGTTTTCAAAGAGCCAGACACGACTGAAGCAACTTAACACAGCACACACAGCATGGTCATCCTATTTTTAATTTTTTCGAGGACAGCTATACTGTTTTCCATATCAGCTATACCATTTTCCATTTCCCAGAACAGAGCACAAGGCTTCTGGTTTTTCTACATCCTTGCCAACATCTGTTATTTTATTTTTTTGAAAGCAACCATTCTGTTATGTGTGAGATGGTGTCTCATTGTAGTTTTGATTTGCTTTTCTCTAATGATGTTGAGCATCATATCACATGCTTATTTGCCATTTGTATATCTTCTCTTGAAAAATGTCTATTAAAGCTTTTTCCTATGTTTCATTTGGTTTGCTTTTTTTGGCTGTTGAGTTTTATGAATTCTCTTCATATTCCAGATAGTAATCCCTTATCCTCTACCTGTCTTTGTAAGGCGTTATTGGCACACACCTATACCCACTTATTTGCATATTGTTTATGGCTGCTTTCATATTATAGCTGAGTAGTCCAGGCAGAGATATTATGATCTGTAAGCTAAAAATTATTAGCCTTCTCTCCATGTACAGAAAAAAGTTTGCTGATCCCATGGGCCAACTTATGAAATTGGTAAATGAAGTAGTGGTGATTCCAAATTTATTTACTTGGGAGGGAGGCATGTAAGTATTGAACTTATAAATTAGAACAAAATGATACTTGTTTGCATAAAGCAAGATATTCTTATAGTAAGTGTTTATATTCAATGGTGATCAGGTGTTTCCTCCTGCCCCCACCAGGTGAAAACTTAGGCGTGGCCTGTTGGCAAGCAATGTAGAAATTATAACATTGATGTGTTATCAGAATATATTTTAAAGAAAAGTTCTACACTTCTGTGCTGGAGATTCTTTCGTGAAAAATGACTGATGTATGATAAAAGTGTTTAGAAACAAATGTGCCTAGGAGAAGCTTGACCAAAGGTATACTTAATTCCCATCTAGTTTTTTCAGCCTATACCTATTTCCAGTTAAGCAAACTGTCTTTATAATAATGTTTCATATGATGCAGCTTTTAGTGCTCTAAAATTAGAGTGACGGTTATTAGAAGACCTTTTTTTTTTTTTTAATGACTTTGCTAAATTTTTTCCCCATCTGTTACAGTAAAAACAAACTAAAAGTATGGGAGAAAGAAGTTTCCCATGGCTATTTATAAAGGGCCAAATGTCTTCAGTTTTGATACAAACTTCATATCTGAGGAATGAATCCCTTGGAAAAGATTCTCAAAGATTGACTAGTCTTTAGAAAAATGCTAGAGTGAGCTTGTTCCCCCCACCCCATACTTTAAGTTCACATTCCTGCTTATAAATTTAAATAAGTTGGAACTATTTATTGACTTTGGACATAAAAAAAAAAAAAAAGCTGTGGAAGGGAGTCCCTGGTAGTCTAGTGGTTAGGATTCAAAATTTACACTGCAGAGGCCTGAGTTCAATCCCTGATCCTGTGTGCCACACCATACAGGCAAAATACAAAAAAAAAAAAAAAAAAAATTAAAAATCTCACTTCAGATGAGCATGTATACTTAGGAGTGGAATTGCTAGGTCAGAAGAGTAAGCATGCATATTCATCTTTTATAGACACAGTCATTTTTCCAAAGTGATTCCACCAATTTATACTTTCCATCAGCAACATGTGAAAGTTCTAGTTGTTCCACAGTTTTGCTAAGAATTAGTAATGGTCAGTCTTTTCCATTATAGTTTTTCTGTCAGGTATGTAAAAATACTGCATTCTGTAATATCTCAATAAAGCTAGGCGGGAGGTGGGAAATGGAAAAAAAATGCTGTGGAGTTGAATTGTGGAGTAGTTTGACCAAGAAATGCTTTAAATGGGATGCTCATCTCATCATTACAACAGCAAAGAATGCAGACAGGAGAAACAGTTTAAGCTCAACTGGTAGAAAGCCGAAAACTAAGAATTATTTGCAACTTTTACTGTATTTTAAATAATTACACATCTTTACAAAGGTTACAATTTCCAAGTTTCACAGGGAACAAATGAAGATATTTAGGTATCCTATATGGGGCAGTATCGTGATGTGCCTTTTCATGCTGTGTAGCTCAGACTGATAGCTCATACAGAGGCAGGCTTTCAGGAATTTGGTGGGAGGGAAACACAGTACATTACAGAACTGAGTCATTTTCTTAACTTCTACTTTCTAGAAAAAAAAAAGGGGGTAGCCTCATTACGGCTTTCAGGTATGTGGTTGTGACATGGTGAGGATGAAGGTTCTAGGTGAGCAGGGAGAAAAATCATCTCTGAATTCCTGTCCTTTCCTGTATGTACTCATGTACCCTTCCTATTGAATGCCCTCCTCCACTGAAAGCAGAGCTTTGTAGAAAATGTAAATAAATAATTACTTCTTGAAAAAGAGTATGGATTAATAGGACAGGGATTTTCCTTGGTAATTGCCTCAGGCTTGGAGAAGATTGCTTTGGATGGAATTAAAAGTGAAAATGCCATCCATATTGGATGGGATTTGATTTTTAAAAATAGATAGCTCAGTTGGTAAAGAATCTGCCTGCAATGCAGGAGACCCTGGTTAGTTAGATTCCGGGGTTGGGAAGATCCGCTGGAGAAGGGATAGGCTACCCACTCCAGTATTCTTGGGCTTTCCTTGTGGCTCAGCTGGTAAAGAATCCACCTGCAATGTGGGAGACCTGGGCTCGATCCCTGGGTTGGAAAGATCCCTTGGAGAAGGGAAAGGCTACCCACTCCAGTATCCTGGTCTGGAGAATTCCATGGACTGTATAGTTTATGGGGTCACAAAGAGTCAGATACGACTGAGCAAGTTTCGCTTTCAAAGCGGTTCAGAGTTGAGCCTCTGCTGTGGGATCAGAAAAGAACCTGAGATAAAAAACACTTTGGGTTCAAAATGTAGATCTGCTTTTAAAATAATGATTTTGATTTTGTCATGTAAGGTGTAACTTGATTTTAAATAGGGTTGAATACCAAGGGAATCATAATATGTTTTTAAACAATAATATCAGTGGAAAAATGCATTGTTTCTCAATGTAATTAAGTTGAGAGATTAAAACTACTTTGTATGCATTTTGGCGTATTTTTAAAAATTACACCATTTCACTTTGTAGCGATGTGATTTGCCGCTTCTGTACTTAACACCAATATTTATTTTTGAGGAAATAGAGTTAAGATGCTCAAATCTATGTGGGCCATTTATCACTAGTCCTTGACTTTCATCTCTGTAACCTGTATACCTGCTATTGCAAGCACATTCACACATGCCATTGTTTCTGGAGAAATGGAAGTGAAGAAGTATTAGAATAACCCCAAGGGGGACAGCCAGAGTTTCAGTAGCTGCTATAGTCGTGTATCAGTTCAGTTGCTCTGGGAAAGCAGGAAATTGAGTTGCTAAATCCAAAAATGGCTACCACTTTGCCTTTCCCACGTCTGATGGATGTGCTGGAGTTTCTAGATCAATTGAGTTTGCAGTGGTCAAGATAATTATAAAGCCATTGAATTGCTTTTCTTCTTTGTGCTCACGTGGTTGCACGTTACACACAAAGTGGAAGTGGCCGAGAGAGGAGCAGTCTCCTCCTTTTTGTCAGGTACCCCAGCTCTGGGACAATCAGGAAATAGACAGGGTCCCTATCTTACGGGACAGCCTCTGTGTTTTGCGGTCTTAGCAGCTCTCGTTATTCTCGGGTGTGCATGGTTCTGTTAGTTACTGGCTGCAGAATTGCTGAGTAACCTGTCCTACCTCCCTCTCTTTTGTTTCTATATAAGGTGCCCATTCCCAGGAAGCAGTTAGATGCTTTACCTTAAACAAAATTTTTTTTTTGCTGTGTTTCAAAAGAGCAAAGCCGAAAGTGGCAAAGAATGTTGGCAGGTGGAGAGAAACTACTTTTTACACATTTGTCTTAGTCGTCTTTCTTCAGTTTAAGACAAATTTTGTATCTAGAACCTATTCCAACCTATGGTTTACTCTAGTTTATCATACATTTTTGATATACAGTCTGATCTGAAAGGAGCAGTGTCCAAGAGTAGTTCATATAATCTGTTCATCTGTTGTGGTCCTGTATGTCTGCGGAAATACATAGGAAATTCACTTTTAGATGATGTTAAGAAAACATAGTCCTGAAGTTTGTGCTGATAACTCTGTGAAGCCTAGGAATGTGTTTTTAGCTAATTTAGTAGTTATAAGTGATATAGCCTAGAATGAATGCACTTAGAGGCATTTTTAGAGTTTCCTAATTAAATTTAGGATTATGTATATGTGTGTGTGTGTGTTGCACACCAAATATTTTGGACTTTTATTTTTGTGTGACTCAGTTATTTAGGACACTAAGCAGATTATTCAAGCTCAACTTAGTGGCAATTCTGAAAGTTATCTGAAGGTGCTGAATGAATATTTGCTGTAATTTTTGTATTCTTCCAGGTATTTAGCAGAACACAAGTTGAAGTTGGCAGTGTAGAATATTTGAATGTCCTGGATTTGGGGAATTCTCAGTTTCCTTATATCACTGTAAAATCTAGGCAAGGTAGAGATCAAATTTCTGAACTCGACAGAAAACTGTAATAGTTTGAACACAAAAGCATCCCAAGTTCCATTGGTGTTAAAGGACCAATCAAAGGAGTATCCAGAAATGATGGGCTATACTGAAGGCACATTCAGTATAGGAGGCAGGGAGTTGTACAGCGATAGCTATTTTTATCATCGACATCTTTGCCACTTACCAGTCTTCACAGGGGATATCATAAAATTTCCTGTCAAGAAACAATTTTTTAAAATTCTGGCACTTAGCCATTTTGCTTTACTAGTTAAAGGCATTTCAGAATGCTATGCTCTCAAATCAAACCCAGTCAAAGCCTTTGTTTATTGTGATGATTGTGCATCCTGGCCTGTGATCTGTGTGACTGGTGAGGGTGTGTCTCAGGGCTGAACTTTGCACACTTTATCTCTGTGGCCCCTGGAGTATTTCCTCAGGATGATACTCACCAGTGCAGCCCTGAGTCAGGGACTCTTGTGAAGGTGGATGGGAGAATATGCAAGAAAAGGAGGGGAGCCTTTAGGAGCTGAGAATGGAGGCTTTTTCCTTCCTTGAATCCTGAAAACCCAGTTTAAAATCAACACTGCCAACAAGAAACAGTTTTCACTGATGTATGTATTTAAAATTCTGAAACTGGGGACTTCCCTGGAAGTTTAGTGGTGGGACTTTGTGCTTCTACTACAGGGGGTGTGGGTTTGATCCCTGGTTGGGGAGCTAAGATTCTGCATGCCCTACAGCACAACCAAAACGGAAAACAAGTCTAAAATTGGCTATGTCAGCGCAGAAACAATGTTCAAAGTATTTATTTTTAAAATAAAGTGGAAAAAATGGTAATATCTGTATGTAATTTGATTTTTTATATTTGAATACATTAAGTGTGTTTCAGTTGTATATTGAGCCCTTAAGTGATCTGCTTATGGTTTTACACTTTTGTTTCATGGGAAAAAAAAAAAGTGAAATTTCATGGTTTGTGAAGGGGAGAATTTTCTTGACATTTTTCCTTCTTTGGTTAGCCAAATAGATTCATGCTGAGTTAAGTAGAGGTAATTACAATTTTATTTGGGAAGGTAGGTGAAGAAAGGAACAGGAAAATAGGCAAAATATATTCAGTGATGGAAAAATGAAGAGCAGAACAGTCCCTGATGGGAGAAGAGGAGGCAGTGGTGCAAAATTGTTAGACTACGCAGGCGCTAAACTAGCAAATTGAGGTTTGTAGTCTTTAATCTCTTACATTCAATTGGTAACTCTGGTACTATTAATTTGTGAAACACTTCTATGATCTTAGGTTATTAGAAAGCATTTTCTGCCCCCAAATGTATATATAACATCTTCAAAAATACCCTGTATGTTTTGTGGGAGGAGAGATTCCATGAACGTTAATTAATAGTTATGCCAATGACAGTTATTCTCTACAGTGTTATTTATAGGTCATATCACTTTATTACTTATTTTTCTAATAGGCAATGTATCCAAACGGCACAGAATTCAAAAGAGAAAAATGATGAAACAGTGAGAGATTCTCCCTATATACCGTTCACTCAGGTTTTCTCCCTAGAGGCAATCATGTTATGGTTCTTACAAACCCGTGTGGGATACTCTACACCAGTACTGTCCAGTGGGAATATAATGTGAGCCACAAATACAATTTTAAATCTAGGAGCTAGGTTTAAAAACTCAATTTAAATGATATCTTCCACGTTGTAGTGGTTAACATGCTTCTAGTTCTACAGAACAGTAAAGTTGTCTTTAACAGAAAAAAATATTTTACATTGTCAGATTTGAAATGTAGATAAACTGCAAAATTTGAATTTTAGTTCCTTAGTTGCATCAGTCACATCTCTAGTGCTGAAAAGCCTCATGCGGCTGGTGTGTACTCCATTGGATGGAGCATCTCCTTACACTCAGGAGGAAACGGGTTTGTGTATGCATATTGTTTCTTACCCTTTTATATTCTATTTTATTACATAAAGGGCTCTATTGTTTTCTCCATAACTGCATGTTATGTCTTTGTAGGGATGACCATAATTTAGACAACCAGTCCCTTAGTGATGGATACTTGAATTTATTTCTCCCTCTCCTGCCCTTTTACCGTTATTAAGTGTTATTAACCATCCTTTAATCAGGGTACAATTTCCTGTACTAATACCCTTTCCTGGTATGTTTGATTAAATTAACTAGATTGTGAAACCCTAAAAAGCAGAGACTATATTCTTTTTCTTTTTTTTAATTTTTCTTCTTTAATGAATTTCTACATATGTGAACTTGTAATCACAAACCAGAGCAAAATATAGAATATTTCTAGGAGCATAGAGTCCTCTGTCTTGCTTTTTCTCATCATTACTCTGACTTCTAGCACAATAGATTAGTTTTGCTTATTTGTAAACTTTATACAAATGGAATAAAAAAATTCTTTTGTGTCTGGTTTAGCATTATGTCTGTTAGATTCATCTACATTTTTTTTGGGCAGTAATTCATTTTTTTTTCATTGCCATGTAGTATTCCATCATGTAAGTATATATTTTTATTGTAATATTTATAGACATTTGTACCTTTTACAGTTTTTAGCTCTTATAAGCAAAGCTTCCGTGAACAATTTTGTACCAGTCTTTTCATTGGCATAAAGGTTCACTTCTAGCTAAATAACTTGGAGTTAACCTCAGCTCTCTTTCTCCACATACGTGCATGTGTGCGCATGCACACACACACGATTCTTAATTCCATGTGGTTCTTAACACATGCTAGATGATCACTAAATGATTAAAGATACATTGCTAACTAGTCAGGTACTGTGAGGTTAGTTCAATCTTACTAAAAATATTGAGCAATAGTTCCTTATAGGCTCTGTTATTCTTATATGAGATATAAAGCATAGCATTTTACCTAGGCTATACACATTTCTTTTCTCTTGTTCCCCTTTTTTAAACCCCTTATTTTAAAAACTGAGGTATAGTTGATTTACAATGTTACATAAGTTTCAGGTGTACAACTTAGTGATTTCAATTTTTAAAGATTATATTCCATTTATAGTTATTATAAAATGGTGGCTATATTCTCTGTGGTATATAACATATCCCTGTAGCTAACACTAAGTGTATTATTTTACACTTTGTACCTCTTAATTGCCTACCCCTATCTTGTCCCTCCTCTTCATTTTCTGCACTGGTAATTACTGTTTGTTCTCTATATTTGTGAGTCTGTTTCTTTTTTTTTGTTATAGTCACTAGTTTGTTTTATTTTTTAGATTTCACATGTTAGTGATATCATTCAGTGTTTGTCTGACTTACTTCACTAAGCCTAATAGCCTCAAGTCCACCCATGTTGTTGCAAATAGCAAACTTTCGTTCTTATGAAGTTTATAACTGAGTAATATTCCAGTGTGTGTGCGTGTGTGTGTATGCATGCCACATCTTTATGCATTCATCTGTTGATGCACACTTGGGTTGCTTTCACGTCTTAGCAACTGTATATAAGGCTGCTGTAAACATTGGGGTGCATCTATCTTTTCAAGTTAATGCTTTCCTTTTCTTTGGATATATACCCAAGAGTGAAATTGATGGATCATATGGTAATCATGTATTTAGTTTTTTGAGGAATCTCCATACTGTTTTACATAGTGGCTGCACCAGTTTATATTACCACCAACAGGGTACAAGGGTCCCCTTTTCTGTACATGCTCACAAACATTTGTTATTTGTGGGCTTTTTGATGCCAGCCATTCTGGCAGTGATATCTTATCACTGGAAATCACTGATTTCCATTTCTCTGATTAATGATGTTCAACATCTTTTCTTATGCCTGTTGGCCATCAGTATATCATTTTTGGAAAAATGTCCATTCAGGTCTCCTGCCCATTTAACTGTTTTTTTTTTTTTTTGGTTATGTTGAATTGTATGATTTTTTAATGTATTTTGGATATTAACCTCTTATTGGTTATTATCATGGTCAAATATTTTTCTCCCCATTTGGTAGGTTGTCTTTTTGATTTGTAAATGGTTTCCTTTTGTGAAACCATGTTCTTAAATGTTGTTCTTGTATGTATTGCTGGGTTTAATTTAATGCATGAACATACCTAGATACATAATGATCAGTTATTGGTTGGATGGGTGTTATTTAAATTATTTGTGTGAGCCTGGGCAAGAGATCAGTGCTGGGGATACGAATCAGCAAATTACTTGTCTACTGGTTACTTGTGGTATAAGTTTAGTTACACAAAAACTGAGTAGTTAACATTCATCTTCTTATTTGAAACTGTCCAATGATATTTTTCATTGAACTATGGTTGATGTACAATGCTAAGTAAGCTGCAAGTGTACAATATAGTTAACATTCATTTTTGTAGACATTAACCAACAAATTGTTGCTAAGACCCTATCAAATAGCCTCACATGTAAAAGTGCTATTGTAAATCTCAGTATTCTACTATAAAACTCTATTCTTGGTTTGAGATTCTCTTTTAGCATTAATCCCTGCAGTAGTATTTATGAAAGAAATATACATTTCATTAGTAGTTCAAGTGAAAATTCTGAGTAATGACACTTCCATCACAAACATCCAGGAAAGAATAACTCATGGGTAGTGTTGTTTAACAGGACATAAGTGTTGTTATAGTATTATTTGCAGCTTAAATAGTCCTATTTGAATAATGATAGCAGAGTAACATTTGATTTATAGAATATAGGTTTTGAGAGTAAAACAAGTAGTCATTAATTATATGATTAATTAGTACATAAGCATTCTTCTCATTTGTGTCAACACCCTGAAATCTAAATTGACGAGAGCTTTAGTATTTTGATCCAGCTTTTCTATCAGTAGAAGAAATTAGTATTTTGATGTGAACAGCAATTACAGAAGAGTAAGATTTTTTTAAAAAAGGTATATTTTCCAGCTCATGAAAGAAGAGGTTGGAAATTTAGAGGTATCATAATGAAAGAAATTATATTGTCAAATAGGCACTTAGGAAAGAAAAATCAGTATGAGTGTTCTAGTGTTTTCGAGAGTTACACTTCAAAATGGCTCTAAAACTGTGAATATTATAATGGAAAACAAGTTCATTCTTATTTTTTTCTTCATGCTTTCACCAACAAGTTGGCATTTTACAGTGTTCCAAAGTAAGATAAAATTCTTAAGACAGAATTGATCTTAAAAAAAAAAACCCCTCCAAAGAAGTAATCATTTAATACATGGGCAGGTGAGAGATCATTCTGTAAAGCATTCTAAGCAAGTCTGATCCTCTCCGTTTAAGTCAGCAGCCTACCTTACTGTTGTCTGACACGGCGAACAAGTACATTTAATTTGGCTCTCTGGCATTTAGCAGCATTTGGTTTTGGTTTCAAATAAAACAGGTCCAGCCGGAAGTCAGAATAAGCACTTGGCAGGCAGCTATTGCAGAGGGCAGTTGGAGGCAGTAGACCTGGGACCGAATCTCTGCTCTGCCACTCACTGGCTTAGGCACTTTCTCTTGTCACAGGTGTTTCCCAGGTGGCTAGGTGGTAAAGAATCCACTTGGCAGTGCAGGAGACTGAGGACTCATTGCAGTTCCATCTCTGGGTCGGGAAGATCCCCTGGAAGAAGAAATGGCAAGCTATTCTAGTATGCTTGCCTGGAAAATCCCCGGGACAGAGGAACCTGGCAGGCTACAATCCATGGCCTCTCAAAGAGTTGCGCACAACTGAGAAAGCACACACACTCCTCTCAACTGGCCTTGGTTTCCTCCCTGGTGGAGGAAGAGGACACCCAGAATGAAAGTACAAAAGCAAACCGCATGCCAGGCATCGTGTTTATGTTTGTTAACTTTTAAATATTATCTGCTTTGTCAGTACTCAGCCTTTTGTAATGCTGGCATCATTACTACACTAACTGGAAACCACAGAACAAGGAGTCAGGCCCTATTTTTATTTTCTTCTCCCAGAAGTGGGCAATGGGTTGGTTTTCTTCCCAAGTATACTGTGAAAGGAGCTTGGTGGGCTGCAGTCCATGGGGTCGCTAAGAGTTGGACACGACTGAGCAACTTCAGTTTCACTTTTCCCTTTCATGCATTGGAGAAGGAAATGGCAACCCACTCCAGTGTTCTTGCCTGGAGAATCCCAGGGACGGAGGAGCCTGGTGGGCTGCCACCTATGGGGTCGCACAGAGTTGGAAACGACTGAAGTGACTTAGCAGTAGCAGTATACTGTGAAAGTCCCCATGCCAGATGCAGGGAAGTTGTTCTTGGAACACTGAATACAGAATGGGTACTGATCTGGATGAAAATCACATTCCCTTTTAAAGGAGAAAAATGCCCTGTCTGAGATTTGGAATATGCTACCAAGGTGATTGTAATTGTTTGTTTCTCTGCTTCACCATTTGGAAAGTGCCTACCTTTTAATATTTTCTCCTGTGTAAGATGAGAGTAACCCTAACTGTGTTTCTCTGATTTTGTTACTGAAAATTTGTGACTGAAAATTTTCCATTGTGGTATCATACATTAGATCATCAGTATTCAAAAAGAGGGAGTTGAGGTATGATACACCATTCTAATCATAAGCTATCATGTTTTGAAAAGAACTTTGTTGTTTTTACATATAGATTATAATAAGATCTTTCACCTCTGTAAACAAGAAAGTTTAGTTCAGTTCAGTTGCTCAGTCATGTCCGACTCTTTGCGACCCCATGGACTGCAGCATGCCAGGCTTCCCTGTCCTTCACCAACTCCCAGAGCTTGCTCAGACTCATGTTCGTTGAGCTGTGATGCCATCCAACCATCTCATTTTCTGTCATTCCCTCTCCTCCCACCTTCAATCTTTCCCAGCATCAGAGTCTTTTCCAAGGAGTCAGTACTTTGCATCAGTACTGGCAAAAGTATTGGAGTTTCAACTTCAGCATCAGTTCTTCCAATGAATATTCAGGACTGATTTCCTTTAGGGTTGGCTGGTTGGATCTCCTTGCAGTCCAAGGGACTCTCGTCTTCTCCAACACCACAGTTCAAAAACATCAATTCTTCAGTGCTCAGCCTTCTCTATGGTCCAACTCTCACATCTATACATGACTACTGGAAAAACCATAGCCTTGACAAAATGGACCTTTGTCATCAAAGTAATATCTCTGCTTTTTTAATGTGCTGTCTAGGTTGGTCATAACTTTTCTCCCAAGGAGCAAGCATCTCTTAATTTCATGGCTTCAGTCACCATCTGCAGTGATTTTAGAGTCCCCCAAAATAAAGTCTGTCACTGTTTCCATTGTTTCCCCATCTATTTGCCATGAAGCGATGGGACCAGATGCCATGATCTTAGTTTTCTGAACGTTGAATTTTAAGCCAACTTTTTTACTCTCCTCTTTCACGTTCATCAAGAGGCTCTTTAGTTCTTCTTTGCTTTCTGCCATAATAGTGATGTCAAGAAAGTTTACTTGACTCAAAAGTATAATGAATCATTATATTTTACCACAAACACTGTAGAATGAAGTGACAATTTAGAAACTAACTTTAGTTATTGATAAGAGGGATCTCCAGGTGCTGACTCCTTCACCCTCAACGATGCTATGACTGTATTATTTAGTACAGAGGAGGCCAAGTGGGCAGTATTTGTCCAGATTGTGTAAAATTGTACCTCTTTAAGGTCTGGTGGCAACATGATGACATAGTCTGAAAATTAACCCAGTATACCCTTGACTAAAAGTCTGTTGTCGAGAAAATAGTTAAACTAGCCTTATTTATTTTCCTGGATTCACTTTTTATGTTGTTGTTCAGTTGCTCAGTCATATCTGACTCTTTGTGACCCCATGGACTGCAGCACACCAGGCTTTCCTGTCCTTCACCATCTCCTGGATGTTATATAGGAATATTTTCTCTATTCTTGGAGGTGAGTTTTGATGTCAAAGAAGAAAGACTAATTCAAAATTTCTTTGCCTATTTAAGATCCATTCCCCCTTAATTGTTGTTGTTGTTCAGTCAGTAAGTTGTGTCCAACTCTTTTCAACGCCATGGACTGTAGCATGCTAAGCTCGTCTGTCCTCCACTATCTCCTGGAGTTTGCTCAAATTCATGTCTGCTGAGTTGGTGATGCTATCTAACCATCTCATTCTCTGCTGTCCCTTTCTCCTTTGATTGCCTTCAGTCTTTCCCAGCAGCAGGGTCTTTTCCAAGGAGTGGACACTTTGAATTAGGAGCTTCAGCATTAGTCCTTCCAATGAATATCCAGGGTTGATTTCCTTTAGAATTAGCTGGTTTGACCTTCTTGCAGTCCAAGGGACTCTCAAGAGTCTTATCCAGCATTACAGTTTGAAAGCATCAATTGATGCTTTCAAATTGATGCTTTCCAAGTAAACTTGATAAGTTTAATGAAAAAATTCAGGCAGAATAAATTATACCCACGTACAGACTCTGCACTTGGAAAGTTTCTTGAGCACTAAGGTATTCCTGGTAAATGTACTTTTAAAAAATATGGAGTGTGTTTGCTTTACAATGTTGTGTTAGTTTCTTTTGCACACTGAAGTGAATCAGCTCTATGTATACATATATCCCCTCTGTCTTGGATCTCCTTCTCCCTGTGTTTTACAAGTTAGTATGTAAAATCACTTGGAGCCTTATTAAATGCTTCAGAGATTGAATGAATGTTTGTAAATTCCTTCAAATTTCTACTACTTGAAAGGATCCGGGTCACAGGTGTTTAAGAACAGAGGATGATGGCTTGAGTGACTCTGATCATACCAGCAAGAAGTGTTTATGGAACACTGTTCACCAGGTTTGTGTTAATTCCATGACATGTACTACTGCATTTAACAGTCAACAACCATGGTATAAAGCTGATGTAGCTGTTATCCAGGTTGTGCAGAAGAGGAAGCTGAGGGTCCTGTCTGGGGTCACATGGCTAGGCAGTGGCCGATCTCAGAGTGGGATGCATTGTTTTGACCACTTTGCATTCTGCTCCCCTCCCTCCCCAACTGCTAGGGGTGGCAAAGCCAATATAATAACTAATAATAGGAGTGACATAAACTGCGACTAAACTTTTTTTGGTATTTTGCTTTATTTTATTCTGGTTATTAAATGATATGCTTATCACAGAATATTTGAAAGCAATAAGACTATATGTAAAGAAAAGTAATCATTATCTAGACCAACTGGAGATAACCACTGTTACATGGTTTACATTTTAGCATTCCCCAAGGCACTTTCTGAATAAGACATGTTAACACGTTTTCTGTCAAAACAACTTATATGGTCAAATAATTTTGGGAAAGTGAGAGTGAAAGTGAAAGATGCTCAGTCATGTCCTACTCTTTGCAACCTCGTGGACTATACAGTCCATGGAATTCTCTAGGCCAGAATACTGGAATGGGTAGCCTTTCCCTTCTGCAGTGGATCTTCCTGACCCAAGAATCAAACTGGGGTCTCCTGCTTTGCAGGCGGATTGTTTGCCAACTGAGCTATCAGGGAGTTCCCAATTTTGGGAAAATCTGGGTTAAACAAAATGAAACTGTTTTCTTCCCTAAAGGTCTTCTTGGAAACTTTAATATTCTAATATGCACAATGGGCTTCCAGAATGGAAACATGGAAAATAACATTTTTCAAATTTATGAGAACACTCATTTATATTTTAAAATGAGTGTTCTCTCAATTATAGTTTAGATAAAATGCATCCTTCTAGGCTCTTAAATACACATCTAAATTTTTAACTACAAATACTATTTTTGTTTTCCTTTTCTCCATGATTGTATTATAGATTATTCCAGCTATTTAAAACTCATTTAAAGATGCCTTTTGAAATATATGGTTGTATAACAAACCATATGTGGGTTTCTGTGTGTGTGTTTGCATTTCTTTAAAAAAAAAAAACTTTCATCTGTGGTTAAACATTTGGACCGTTTCCCATGAAATCATTAATAGGGTCTGAGTTTCAGATTTGGGTAAATGTGATTCCAGAACTGAAAGACTGCAGAGTCTTTAGCAGTGAGGAAACCAGCCTAGCTAGAAACTGTGAAAACCATTATAAGTTTCAAAGAAATCTGTGTGGGATGGCCCTGTGACTTGCTCTCTGAGAGACATGCCAGAGGAAGAACATTCTTAGGGGGAATAGGAGTAGTCAGTTATTAGAATGGGCTGGGAATTTAGGTGTCTCTGTGTATAATTAGCACTTGGTTTGGAAGAATGCATTTCTTCACATGCAGCCTGTGTGGTCCCCAGGCTAGGCTTGATCTCCTCCCAGAAGCCTGGACACATGGGGAGTTTGGGTCAGTAAATCTTCCCTGGGTCAAGGAGGGTGAGAGGGCTGGGAGTCTCAGGTTCTGTTGAGGGGTGGTAAAACTGGGCTTGGCTTTTGAGAAGGGTGGTTTTAAACTTGGATTAATTGGGGAGGTTTGAGTTTGAAGTTCTTTAATAGATAACTCATTTTAACAACAACAAGGAAAAGAAATCTCCCTGAAAGAATCAACAATTCATTTTTTTTTCCCCATTCAACAGTTACTTATTGAAGGTTAATGATGTGTCAGGCATTGGGCTGGGCATTGGCAGCTAATTATATTGAAAATATACAGTACATGGAAATTATATTCATGGAATAGAATTACTTTGGCTGGCATGAAAATGTGATTCAATCTTATTAAAAATACATATCTTTGAACAACCTCCAAGGCACGGTAAACAATACCCTCTCTGTTTTAAAATAAGTAAAGTCCAAATCTCTGAAATGCCAGTTACTCAGTAGTTTCAGATACTTTTTTTTTTCTTTTTTGCCTTGGTTAGTTAACATCATGTCTGTTTCCTCAGATGAACCTTTCCTTGAATATAGAACTTGTAAATGTAGATGTGCCCTGTCCCTCGCCCCATGAAAATTCTTGAAATTAGTTCTTTCTCACTGGACTCTAGGAAGTTGTTAGCATTGACTTTCTTAGAACTGAGTGCCCAAACTGTCTTCCTCAGGCTGAGATTTTTAATGGCAAGACTGGAGAATGCTGCCCTTACTGGGGCAGTGGTTTGCAAGGCCCGGTGAGGTGCCAAAGGGAAAATTCCTAAAGGGAATATCCAGCAGCCCAGGAGGCCTGAGGACCGTTGCTATGACAGCAAGAGGTGGCTGACTCTGGCCTGTTCCCTCCCCGCCTGGAGCTCCCGGCCGGGGGTGGGGGGGTTGGGAGGATACAGCTCAGCAGGCGGAGGGTACAGCTCAGCAGGCGCAGGGCAGAGCCACCAGTCTGACATCAGGCAACAGTGGAGGTTATTCTTCGTCCTACTGGACTCCAGCCATCACCTTTGTAGCCTTAAACTTATGACTGATCTGTGTGAAGTGACAGTCAAGAAGCACTGGGAATAGTCTTGGCATTTCAGGATGGTGCAGGGTTGAATCCTGGCTCAGCCACTGAACAGTTAGGACATTTTGGACAAATTGTCTCACCTCTTTGCTTCTGTTTTCTTTTGCTTTTTTCCATCTGCAAATGAAGATACCTATTTCATAGGCTCAAGCCTGAGGTTAACTGGAAGTATTTGTTTGTGAAATCATGAAATATTGACAGAATAATAAAGCTCATTGGCTGTGATTTAAATTTAACAATTAAATGTCTGTAATTAAATTATTAAAGATTTTGAACATTAGCCATATGAAAAGTTCACGTGATTGGTTTAAGCTGTTGACTCTTGGTTTCAAGTAAATTAGTATTTGACATTTGGGTAAGGATCATGGTTCCCAAATAAAAATCATGCTGTTTTGTAATTTGTTACTTCGTGGAATGTGATTCTCTGTAAGCAGGCTTTCTCATCCTTTATAGTCATTGGAAAAGCCTCTACCTGGTAAGATGTGGAGATAGTGAGCACACAATGTGTATATTGTCAATATTTGCCCCTTTTTTCCTCTAAAAAAGAAAACAACCCACTAACCAAATATGTTCTTTCACTGGGCTTTATTATTGGCAGTGTTTCCTGATGGAAAGAGCTTATCTTTGAGATTCCAAGGCAGTTCATTCATGTATAAGAAGACCAGGTTTTATTTTTTGGACCTTCCCTATCCGTGGCTCGGGTTTCATTCTTTTATGAGGAAGCTGCAGGAGCAGAATACAGGCTGGCCACCTGGTACCAGGTGTTCACATACTGTAGACTATAAATAACTCCTTTACATTAAAAATGATCTGTAAGATGGGGACCATTTATGCATTGTTACAGATACCTGTCTTGAAGTGATTTGGTTGAATGGGTTATGCATTTCCTTCTAAGATTCTTGCTAGTTCTAGAGGTTAGTTCTCTTGACAGCACGAATTCTCTTAGGTGTGGAGCACAGGGTGACATCTGCATAGAGCTGTTCTTTCCCATCAAGTGTGTTGGCGCCATCTTCATATCCTGCCAGTTTCATTTCCACATGATGTGTGCTCAGTTCAGTTCAGTCGCTCAGTTGTGTCCGATGTGTCCAGCTCTTTGTGACGCCATGGACTGTAGTCCACCAGGCTCCTCTGTCTGTGGGTTTTTCCAGGTAGAATACTAGAGTGGATCCCCTACTCCAGGGGATCTCCCCGACCAAGGGCCTGAGTGTCTTCCAAGTATCTTGAGTCTCTTGTGTTGGCAAGTGGATTCTTTACCACTGTGCCATACCCATTCAATTCAAAGGTGTCAATGCCGTTTCTGAAGGAAGGTAGATTATTACTTTGGTCATAAAGTGAACAGCTACTTTGTTTTCTCACTACAGTATCCTAACCACCTTCCTTCTGGTCATAACTATAGAAAATCGGTGAGAACCCTCAAGGTCGTGAAGAAAGAAGGGATGATCATGGAAGAGGGTAGCACATTATAGTGTGTTCACATTTTGAACTGATGTGTTTTGTTAAAAGTGCAGGCATTCTTATTGAAACTGGCTGCTATTTGAATGGTATGAACACTAGTTGCACATTACTAGTTTGTGATTTCAGAGAAACAGACATACTTAGTTTCCTGACAGTAGTTATATATTTTATGGGGCTTCCCAGCTGGCTCAGTGGTAAAGAATCCAATGTGGTTGACAGTTTGGCATCTTTTCTGGTATCACTGAGCCTTCACTTCTTTTTTTTTTTTTTTTTGAGTTTTCAATTTGATTTAAAAACAAAGTCACTTTCTGCCTTGTAAAACCTTGATGGTTTCCAGTCTCATGGGGGAAAATAATTATGATTATTTAAAATGTGTATTTCTTAGATCATTTGTGATGTTTGAGGAACTCTTAAAATGTTTAATTTTTATTCACTTTTCTCTTAAAAATCTGCTTCATACCCTTTATGTCATTTATGTTTCTATATTCATCTTGCTATTATTGATTTTGTGAAAGTCCTTAATGTGTATTTTGCTCTTAATATGGAAAAAATATTGACTTTTTATTTCTTGTGTTCTAAATATTTCTGCAGTTTTAATCACTTAGCATGCAGGTTTGTTTATGGAAACATATTTAGCGTTCTAGTTCTTTATTATTTGAGAGACAATTCCATATGTTTTCCTTTGTCTTGCTCAGAAATGCGTGTACTTGCTTAGGAATGCATTATTGTATAAGTCTTAAAATTATTCCTTTATCTTAATGATAGATTAAATGTTTGACAGAAACAAACTGAAGTTAATCCTTTTGTGATATGAAATAAGGTCTAAATTTTGAAAAATTGCCTCAACGTTATCTATTGAACAACTGATCTTTTCCTACCGACTTGAAATGGCACATTTATTATAGATATTTTTGTGTCAGTGTTTGTTAATGTGTTGTTTTGTTTTGTTTCTGTGTTCTGTGTTTCTCTTCCACTCTGTTGATTTTTCTGCTTTTCTATGGGTCTAAAATGCTTTATTTAAACGTGTTTAGGTGTCTCTTTAGTATGTTTTAATGATCTAGTAGGGTAAGTCATCATGGTTAGTTTTCTTTTTAGAAATTCTTCTGGCTGCTCTCAGGCATTGCTTTTCCCATGTTAAATTTAGAATTGGAAATGAGAATGGATTAGCAGCTTCAGTTTTTATACAAATTTTGGGGGAATTGATATTGCTATTCTCTTCCCTTGATGTCTACCTCTGTTAAGAACAGCAGAACTTACAAGTTTTACCATTGGGAAAAAGTATGCCTTCCTAGATGCCCTCTGCCGATAACAAATTACCTTGAGAGCTACTGAATTAACCAGTTATCTACAACTAAGTAAATTAACTTTGTCATTACGGTACAGTGCAGTGGTTTTCAAAGTGTAATCAGCAGTGTTAATATCAAGTGGGAACTAGATAGAAAAGCAAATTCTCAGACCTACTTAATCACAAAGTCTGAGAGTGGAGCCCAGCTGTCTTTTACTAAGCCCGCCAGATGATTCTAACTAAAGGGAAAGATTGAGAACTGGTATAACGGATGGAGCATAGCACTGGAGTCATACAGTTGACCCCTGAACAACACAGGTTTGAACTTTGGGCCTTCTTAAATGTGAGTATTTTTCACTGAATGCATGCTGTAGTAATATGTGATCCTTTCTGGTTGAACCTATGGGTAGATGCAGAATCCAGGATACAGAGAGCTGGTATAAAGTTGCACTCAGATTTTCAACTTTGTGGAGGGTCAGTCTCCCTGTCCCCATGTTGTTCATGGGTCAACTGTAGTATAAATTCCCATTTTAGCCCTTTACTCCAGGGAAATATTGTGTGCTTACATATTTTGTATTGACATATCCTCATCTGTAATATGGGCTGTTATGAGAACTATATGTTACACACACACACACACCACACACACACACACAAGAGAATTATATCTATACCCATAGGCAAAGGGTATAGATGCTGAGTAGCTATTATTGTTATCAGATTGCCCTCTAGAACAGAATATGAGTATTAGATAGTTGTGACATCTTGGGGAATGGAGAGAAAGGTCTGGAAAGCAAGGGGTGTTGCTGGTTTTGATGGGTTCTAGATAATGGGTGATGCCAAGAAAGGCATAAGAATTCCTAGTGTAGGACAGTGAGGATAAACACTTTCAGTCTTGTTCAGGTTCGATGCCTGTTATTATTGAAATCCCTGAATTCCATCAGAAATTCATGGAACCCTGGAAAATGGGGGAAAAAAAAATGTTACTCGGCATATGGATGGATTATTTTATGCCAGAAATGTCTAGGCATTGGGCATAAAATAGTGATTAGGCTTTAGATATAGCTTATGAGTGGTTCACAATTGAATGGTGGAAATACCTATTTGATGTGGCACTATTGGTAGCAAGGCTAGGAATAAAGGCACGCGTGGATGGCTGTGAGAGCTCTGGGGCTTCCTGGAAGAAGGAACTCTTGAGCTGATCTTGAAAGACAAGTATATCCTCCTCTGGGAGAGGTATGTAGAAAATGCTGTAAAAACTCACCCAGTGATTAGTTCTGGTTGATGGCACCAGGGTTCTTAAAGTGAAGGTGACTTAAAGGATAAATGGAAGTTGCCAAGCCAGAAAAAGGAGACAGATATTATAAATGGAGACATACGTACACCAGAGTGCCCTGAATATTGGGGAATGTGGAGTAGTCCAATGTGAGTAAAGCTTATGGGCTGGGCAGGGGCAGGTGAGGCTACAGACAAAGCTGAGCCCAGTTATGCAAGTTCTCCTAAGATTATGGTGGACTAAAAGACATTTTGCTTTAGTACTTTGTCTTGTTTTTAGGTCTTCCTCTTTTTTTTGGTAATCTATACTGTTACAATCATATCACCTAAGGAATTTAGGTTATAAGTTCAGAAAAGTATTTCTGTTTAAAGTTCATGTTATGTAGCGCAATTTTATTTTGTGTCCTGTTTGGCCTTTCTCAGTATTAAAGACATAACTTGTGGGTTCAACAGTTGGTTAGTGAATTCCAATAAAGCCTCTTCCACCCTTGGGTGTGGTCTAGAATTACTCTTGCTACTTGAAGCACCACTGTTGCTGTCAGCATCCATATACCCGAGGCTTCCCCACCGAGTCCATGAATGTTTCTTGTGCCTCACTGGAGTCGTGCCTCGGAACTAGGCCCTGAGTCCCTGGCTAGCTAATTTTTTACTCTTGGGGCCTGGATTCCTATGGCCTTTAATTAGCTGTGAGCCTGCTGTGAATCAGAGAGACCCACCAAGAGCCTTAACCACATCCCCAACCTGACTTCCACACATACCACAAGTGTCTTGAGACCCAGGCTATTGTGTTTTATCTACCAACTGATAGCTCTTTATTATAGTATCGATACCCTTTATAACCAATACTGAACCTAAGCCTAGCAACTCTGGGGGGTTAATTTTGCCTTTTGGTCTCACGGGCTGGTCAGCCCTTTTCGCCCTTATGCCCCTTAGCCCACTATTTACTTTTATTCTGAATGGAAGAAGTGTATTTGTACATTATAAGAATTAGAAATTGCTGAATCTTGTGGACTCTTAAAATAAAATGTCCTTTTCCTTGATGTTCTTGTTTGACCCTGGGCTATTTTGATAGCCCCTTTTTGCTCTGAGTTTTTACTTTTCAGGATTTAATGTAATTATAGGAATATTTCCAAATCATGAGGTATTTCTTATCAAGCTCCCCTTACACTCCCCCAGAAGGTCTTTCTTTACTATACTGCAACGGCCAGACTCTGTAGCAAACATTGGGAATGCATGGATGCCTGGTCTTAACTTTCCTTTCTAGCCTCATCTCCCATCATCTCCCTCTAGTCACGTTCTTTTCAGGCCTGGGGGTATCTCCTGAATACTGGGAAGTTCAGTCTCCTTGCTTTTGTCAAGTGTTTTAAAAGTGTGGAATTCTACTGGCCCACCTCACTGCCCAGAGGAATCCACACATTTTTTTCAAAGCTCAGTTGCAAATTCCACCTTCTCCTGGAAGATTTTACAGATCTCTGAGCCAAATATATTTCTTTTTACTTTTTGCTTTCATGGTACTTTGATTCTAACTCTGTCAGAGCATGTATTACTGTGTTTTATTTTTGTTTTGTTTATAAGCTTGTTTCTCACTAAGTTGTAAGTTTCCTAAGGGTAAGATTTATTTATCATTTTATCCGCAATTGCAATGGTTCACATTATTTTGTTCATAGTGGGTTTTCAATTACTGCTTTGTCAGTTAGGATTTCGGTGGTCTAAGAAATTACTTTTTGCGAAGAGCAATGTAGTGGAAGGATTTGTGTTTTCCGATAGTTGTCTATTTATTCTAGCCTCTTCTTTCCCTTTTCTCCTTACATGTCAGAAGAATCTGGGTGAATGCTTGAGGCTCTAAAAGGAATGGTTTGGGAAGGAACACTCCCTATGGACCTTTAACTAATTAAAGTGATTGCAGTGCTTTCATTGCAAGTTGCTTGAAAATAAGTCATGATCCTTATCATTTATTGATATTATTAAAACCAACTACTATGGCAACGCTTTCACATACACTGGCTCGCTTAGTCCTCCCAACAACCCTATGGGACTCATGTTTCATTCCTTTTTACACAGGAGGACACTCTGAGGCTCATAGTTTTCTTAACTGAGATGGAGGAAAGGATAGAACCATGTTTTCATGTCAAGTCTGTCTGATTCCAAAGCCTATATTCTCCATCACAGTGCTGTCCTGCTTTACCTGAACATTTGAATAGTGTATGTTTCTGACCCTACCTACCTGTTGCAGAGATCAAATCAAGTTCAGCTTCAAGATCAGCTGGCAGTGGAAAAAGTAATTTCCATGTGTACCCTTCCCCAAACTAGTGCTTATCAGCTTGGAGATGCTTAAGTTGACAACAAGGTAAATTAATTTATCAGAATCAATTATAAGGATATTAAGGTAAAAATGTAAACATTAATTCAAAGACTTTTATATAGAGTTGGTCAGTGGATAAACACAAAGAATTGATTTTTAGCTCTTCTTCCTTTGCTGTATGATTAGAGGACTAGTAGTTAGATCCTATTGGAGGATGGTGGAAGATTTCAGAAGATAATGAGAATTTATACATTTTTCTAGAGTTCAGGGTGATTGCCGTCAAATGGAGAAGAAAAGCTGTGAATTAAATTTTTTTCTGCATATATGTCTACCTAGTTTTTCTTTACCTGATGTATGGAAGTTCTGTTTTTTCTTTTGTTTTCTTTTTTTTTTTCCTCTTTAATCAAATAGGGTTTCCAATGAAGGCTCATTTGTCCTCAGAACTTTTGAATCGAGTCATCATTGTGGGAAAAAATAAATTAGCAAAAGTGATAACTTTTATTTTACTGACCATCAATATTTATGCAGTGAGATAAAAGTGAATGGGAAATTATTAGATTTATTTATTCAATAACTATTGAGCACTTACTCTATTCCAGACTCTCTAATAGGACAGACCTAGTGACTTCTTCAGAGACCTCATAACTGATCATCAGTAGAGAATACTCTTTAATTTTACTCATGACAGCAAGAGTAATGTGCAAAAATTGATGAGCATTTTTAAAGACCTTATTAGATGCTAAGGACTTCCCACATGGTGCAGTCTGCCTGGCAATGCAGGAGACACGAGATGCAGGTTTGATTCCTGGGTTGGGAAGACCCCTGGAGAAGGATATGGCAACCCACTCCAATATTCCTTCCTGGAAATCCCATGGACAGAGGAGCCTGGCAGGCTACAGTCCAAGGGGTTGCAAAGAGTCAGACACAAATGAGCACACACACTGTTAGGTGTTGGATCTTGCAATAAGTATGTTAACTATATTAGAGCATTTGTCTTTCTAACTTGTGTACGAGATGCTACTATCTTTGTCCCTATTTACCAGATGAAAAAATAAAACAGAACAAAACTTGAGATAATGAGAGAAAAAAGCAACTTCTCCAAGATCATCCTTGGTACTTTACTGCTATGATCCATCCTTTCAAAGTATATTTGATTTTAGTATGTCTCATGTGAAAGACTTTCTTTAGAAATTACTTTTCCAAAACTTCTTGACAAACAATATTCTGTCTGCCTGTTCTGACTTTGTCATATGAACTTGGGTCTGAAGATGTGCCATTTTCTTATTGAGTAACCTTAGGGAAGTTACTCTCAGAGCCCCTGTTCCCTTGCTCATAAAATGGCAATTAAAATATTTTCATGTCTTTGTAAAGCACATGGTAGCAGATCCCTAAAAGCAGTTCCCATTTCTTTTCTCTTTTACTTTTCCATAAAATGACTCAATCACAAAACCATATAAAAAAGTAGTACTGAATTTTTTTAGGTTGACCACTAATAATTTTCTTGTAAACAACATGAGTTCCAGCAGCCTAATAAGTTGTGAAGTTGGAAAGTAAACACTGAATTTGAAATTGGAAGTCTTGTGTTTTGTTTGCTACTTTGTTGTCCATTTCTTATTTTAAGAGGGATGGAAATGCTTTCAGTTAATAATTACCTCATGACTTTTTACTACTTCTTGATGTTTGAAAGAGCTACCAGCTCTGCAGTCAGGCAAAGAAATAATCCACACCCTCGATGTTCCATTTGGATGATGAGAGTCAGTTACATAACGGGAATAATGCTGTTTCTATCTCTCAAGCTAAACAGCCGTGAGTGTGTGTGTGTGCACGTGTGTGTATGCTTGCACGTGTGTGGGTGCGCACTCTCACACAATCATGCTCAGTCATGTCTGACTCTTTGTGACCCCATGGACTGTAGCCCCCAGGCTTCTCTGTCCATGGAATTTTTGCAGTCAAGAATACCGGAGTGGTTTGCCATTTTCTACTCCAGGGGAATCTTCCTGACCCAGGGATCAAACCCACGTCTCTTGCATCTCCTGCCTTGGCAAGCAGATTCTTTACCACTGTGCCATGTGGGAAGCAACTGTGATTCTAGATAAAACCTTTGCTCATGGGTAAGGTTTCCGAGTGCCCAGTTTAACTTTACAATTTCGTAACATTTGGTTACCCCCATGAGGTCTTTTGAAGGTACATGATTGTTTATCCAGTGGTTAAAGTAAATGCATGACTAGAAAATCTTTGTTGTTGATTAAACGAAGATGTCATATGACAGTGTGGATTTTCTTGTTGGTATTGTGTTAAACTGTGCTGAAAAACTAGATTTAAAGTAGCAACTCACTACAGTGAAGATGTGTAATACTGTATTAATTTAATGTTTCCACATCAATCTATTTGATACACCTATATGAATCATAATTAGAAGTATATGTCACTTTCTATAATTCTGGAAAAGTTGTTCAAAATAGCTTTTTTTAAATTTGGAAATTTGATTTTTGATATTAAATATACTGAAAGAAGTTATTTAAAGGAATCAATGTGAAATTTAGGGTGAGGTGAATAATCAAGCCCTAGTATATTTGAGTTTACATAAATGAACTTTTGAGAAGGAAATGGCAACCTACTCCAGTATTCTTGCCTGGAGAATTCCATGGACAGAGGAGCTTGGTGGTTTGCAGTCCATGGGGTTGCAGAGTCAGACACAACTGAGTGACTAACACAACAACAACAAATGAACTTAATTGAGTTACACCATATTTATGGAGAAAATACAAAAAAGGACTATCTTGTTACACATCACTTTGCAACTGTGTAATTAAAGTTAATAACTTTGTAAAATAAGGTCAGCTGCTGCTAAGTCACTTCAGTCGTGTCCGACTCTGTGCGACCCCATAGACGGCAGCCCATTCTATTGATGTCATCCATTCATTCATTCATTCTTTCAGTTAATATGTACTGTAAACTCTTATGCATTTAAAGCTAGATGCTAGGTGCTGAGAGAGTAGCTGCTGCTGTTGCTAAGATGCTTCAGTTGTGTCCGATTCTGTGTGACCCCGTAGACGGCAGCCCACCAGGCTCCCCCATCCCTGGGATTCTCCAGGCAAGAACACTGGAGCGGGTTGCCATTACCTTCTCCAATGCATGAAAGTGAAAATAAGTCGCTCAGTCATGTCCAACTCTTAGCGACCCCTTGGACTGCAGCCCACCAGGCAAGAGTACTATAGTGGGGTGCCATTGCCTTCTCGGAAATAAGGTCTCTTCTATTTTAAATCAGGGCCCTACTTTTTTAAAACATAAAACCTAGCAAACAGTTATGAAGTATTTACTTATTATAAACCAGGCATTGTACCAAGAGCTTAGGATGTGTTTTATTTTTGTAGCAACTCAGAGGTGAGTGCTAAGATGCTTGTTGAGCATCTGGAGGAATTCAGGCAGAGAAAGGCGAGACCTTGTCAAGATTAGAGACTTAGAAGGTGGTAAGAGCAGCAGGGTGGACCCGTTCACGTTCACTTAATCACTCGTCTACCAGGCTTCTCTAGTATTAGAAAAATGGTCCCTGTTTGATGAAGGTTTTTACCTGTGGAAATGAAATCTATCATTAATATTTTATTCTAGGGTATAGATAAATACTAGAAGTGAACTAAGTAGATTATGAAACTAGAGGGCTACAGGGACAATGTGTGCCTTACCCACTTCCCTACATAGATCACAAATGCCTAGCACACAGTAGACCAGATAATTCATTTTTAAAATGGAATCAATTAAAATGAATTTTTGTAGAATTGTGGAACTGAACTGAACGATTTAAATTTTGTCTGTAAAGCAGGCATTAACCATAAAGGCATTCAGTGTCTTGTCTACTGATCTAGTTTGTTACATAATACAACAACTGTCAGAAATTCGATTGGTTTTCTTCTCTTTTATTTGTGGTGCTGGATGTTGGTGAAAGTAAGTCTCCAAATACCTCTAGTTGTGATGTCTTACAAAAATGCTACCACAGAGGATGATAAATTGATATTAATAGGTGTGAGTAGATGTCTAGCATTTGACTTGGAAGATATAAACGAAAACTTTTTCCCCTGCATTTTTGCAGATTGCTGTTCAGATTCTTGATTTATTCTTAGCCTTAACTTGATGGCAGAAACTTGGACTTGCTTTTTGTCTGTGTCATTTTTTAAACTTGTTAATTTCATCCTTAATGTTTGATTTTTTTCTAGAATACCTCTTTTTAATTTTCCAGAATATCTTTTTAAAATCAGTAGTCATAGAGGCAAGGAAATTGAGAGAGAAACTGGTGCAAATATATGCATTGGGGTGTGGAAAGTCTAACCCAATATAGACACTGGTCACACATGATGGATTTTAGCTCTCTAATAGTCACTGTTTATATATATTTCATTGAATCTAAAATGCTATCGAGTTTTAGGTTCACCTTTATTTTATATACTGCTAAAAGAAAAAACACTATCAACTAAACTAGTACACTGTTCTTAAGTTTTTCTTTTTTTTATTAAGGCATAATTGTATGGTAAAATTTACTTAGTTTAATGTTTATTGCTGCAAGTTTTGACAAACAAATGCAGTAATAACATACCATCCCAACACTATCATAACTGAGCTATAGAAAAATCCCATACGCAATATATTTCCAATTAGTTTTTATATTTAATAATGTTGAAAGAGATTTTAAATAAATTTGACATATTTAATTATGTTGCTGTTCAGTTGCTGAGTCATATCCGACTCTTTGTGACCCCATGGACTGCAGTACAACTGGCCTCCCTATCTCTCACTGTCTTCTGGAGTTTGCCCAAGTTTATGTCCATTGAGCTGGTGATGCTGTCCAATCATCTCATCCACTGCCACCCCTTCTCCTCCTGCCCTCAGTCTTTTCCAGTATCAGGGTCTTTTCCAATGAGTCGGCTTTTTGTATCTGGTGGCCAAAGTATTGGAGCTTCACCTTCAGCATCGGTGCTTCCAATGAATATTTTAGGGTTGATTTCCTTTAGTGTTGACTGGTTTGATCTCCTTGCTATCCAAGGGGCTCTCAAGAGTCTTCTCCAACACCACAGTTTGAAAGCATCAGTTCTTCGGCACTCACCCTTCTTTATGTATGGTCCAACTCTCACATCCATACATGACTACTGGAAAGACCATAGCTTTGACTCAATAAGACCTTTGCTGGCAAAGTGATGTCTCTGCTTTTTAATGTTACTTTTCTTCCAGGAAGCAAGCATCTCTAATTTCATTTAAATTCTATTTCTTGGATATGTGTGTGTGTGTGTGTGTGTGTGTGTGTGTGTGTGTGTGTGTGTGTGAAGTCGCTCAGTTGTGTCTGGCTCTTTGCGACCCCTTGGGCTGTAGCCCACCAGGCTCCTCTGTCCATGGGATTCTCCAGGCAAGAATACTGGAGTGGGTTGTCATTTCCTTCTCCAGGGATTTCTTGGATATAAAAAATTTCAATTAGTGGTTTTTTTTTTTTTTGTAATCATAAAAAGGAACATATAAATAAACATTTTTTCCCCCTTAAATTTCTTCATATTCTGAGTCTGATTCTTCTTTTGGACTCAGAGTTGTCAGTGACTACTATTTCATTCAGTCTCGTCCTCTGCAGTCAAGAGCATGGAGGATGATACGGCACTCCTGGAAATATGCTCTGTTGTTGGCTTATGGGATTTTTCCTTCAAGTTGATTATGTCCATTACAGAAGTTTTGGCTAACATTTTCTTATTTGACTAACTTCTAGGTTTTGTTTTTCCTTTGAGGGGACTGTCACTGAAAGTTAAGCAACTTCTGTGCAGTCAGTAGGAACTTTCTCATATACTGAGGCTTGAAGCCTTTGTGGTGTTCTTTCAGTTCAGTTCTGTTGCTCAGTCATGTCTGACTCTGTGACCCTATGGACTGCTGCACACCAGGCCTCCCTGTCCATTGCCAACTCCCAGAGTTTACTCAGACTAATGTCCATTGAGTCAGTGATGCCATCCAGCCTTCTCATTGTCTGTCACCCCCTTCTCCTCCTGCATTCCATCTTTACCAGCATCAGGGTCTTTTCAAATGAGTCAGTTCTTCCCATCAGGTGGCCAAAGTATTGGAGTTTCAGCTTCAGCATCAGTCCTTCCAATGAATATTCAGGACTGATCTCCTTTAGGATGAACTGGTTTGATCTTGCTGTCCAAGGGACTCTCAAGCATCTTCTCCAACACCACAATTCAAAAGCATCAATTTTTCGGCACTCAGCTTTCTCTCTAGTCCAACTCTCACTTGTTGGATGCATTAAGTCATTGGTCTCATTAGCTGTTTCTTGCTTTCACGTATCTTTGTCTTTTCCAAGAGCTCTGGTAGTTTCTTTATCTCCTGCTGTTTTGCCTGGTTGGCAGTATCAAATGAGTAGCTGCAAGAGTGCACATAATTCCTGGAGGTTAATGACAACATGGATACCCAGGACCACATGTGGATATCCTGCCTCATGACTGTGACCTGGCCAGCAGCGAGTGTAAGATGACATTGAGTGTTAGACACAACTAGGCTTCGCACTTGTTAAAAAGTGGATTAGAATTGACAAAATAGTGTTTTATGCCTACCACTACAGATTATTATACATGAGAAAACTGAGGTACACAGTGATTAGTGTCGGGTCATAGAACTCTGGGAGCAAAGCTGAAGCCCGACACCAGGTTTCTGTCAGCTAGTGTGAAGATCTTTTCATAATACCCCTGGGAGAGATGTTTTGATCTAACAGGAGGCTGGTGTGATAGCAAGCCTATTGGCTTGGTGGTCAAACAGATGAGTTATTTGTATCCTGGTTCTGGGCTTACAAACCTGTGTCTCTGGAAGTTATCTGCATTCCTTGTCTCTCATTTTTTTCTTGTCCAAGAAATGAGATGATGATGATGATACTTCCTTCAGAGAATTGTTACAGTTAATGAATACTTGCATAAAAATATGACATACTCCTTTTTAGAACTGAAAAAATATTATTTTCTTTAACTTTCTTCCTTTGTATGAAATTAAACCTGTTGTCCCAAATGTATGGTAGATAACTCTAGAGGCTTTTAAATTTCTCCATCATGTTGTGAAATTCTGTGGCCCTGGCATGTAAGTGTTGGGGCATGACAAAAAAGTCCCATGAGTCTGATCATTGACATGAAACATACACTTGGTAGTTCCTTCCTCAAGTCACGGCAGCTTCCTGATTCAATAAGTGACTCTAGCACAATACTGTCCAAATGTTTAAAGGATTCTGTGTTGTTTTGCTCTCTGTATTTGTTTTGAAAAGTTAAACACAGATATGTTTTAGAAGTTACAAAATACATTCAGATTTTCACCACCCAGAAATCATTTAACATTTTTTTCATAATATTTCACTATCTTTTTTTCAAAGACAGAAAGCATTATAGATAAAGCTAACATCCCCTTTAACCATCATTCCTGTTCTAGTCCCCTTTGAGAAGTGACCAATACCACTTAATGTGTGTGTATTTCTGATCTAATTTTTGTACTTAGATAGGAGTAAGCAATATAGTGAATGCTTTTATAATTAACTGGTATATACTTTTCATATATTTATTTTTCTTTATTTCTTTTCAAATAATTTTTGTTTAGGATAGTTTTGGTTATAAAGCTCCCACTGTCAACCACATCTCTGACATCTGAATTCTATTTAGGGAACTGAATAAAGTTCAGCAGTAAGATTTTGATAATTGGTGATTCGGAGAATAATCAATTTAAAAAATCTGTTCATGGCATAGATAACAATAAAAAATTAGCTTCAATTTTGCCATCCAAAAAATCCAATATTTTGATTTTAGGTGTTTTCTTTAACTGCTTTAAAATTTTAGATTCTATATTTTTATATAAATATTTCTATGTTGGCACAATCTTCATCAGAATTTTAATTCTACCTTGTATTGAATTGTATTGTTGTGCCATTATTTAACTCTTGTTTGGTGCATGATTTGTTACATAATTACTCTTATGTTATATAGCTTGAATTTTTAGAAATTAAGCTTTTTTAAAAAAAAATTTTTCCTGTTAAATGTTTGCTATGGAAATATATATGACATTCTTATATTTTTGGAATATAACTACTCCCCATCCCAAATTCAATTTTCAAATCTCTTAAGAAAAAAGATCTTAAATTGAATACATCTCTAATATCAGCTAAGGAAGCTATTCCATAGTCAAGCATCCAAAAATATGTTGATTTTCATTATAAGTATAGGCAATAGAACTGACTTAAATGGGTTTCTTTTAATGGCTGAGTCCCTGGTGGTTCAGATGGTAAAGCATCTGCCTACAATGTAGGAGACCCAGGTTCAATCCCAGGGTCAGGAAGATCTCTTGGAGAAGGAAATGGCAACCCACTCCAGTATTCTTGCCTGGAAAATCCCATGGATGGAGGAGGCTGGTGGGCTGTGGTCCATGGGGTCGCAAAGTCAGACACGACTGAGTGACTTCACTTTCATTTTCAATATTCCATTGTGTGTGTGTGTGTGTGTATATATATATATATATATATACCACAAATTATTCATCTGTCAGTGGGCATCTAGGTTGCTTCCATGTCCTAGCTATTATAAATAGTGCTGCTATAAACACAGGTTCAGTTCAGTTCAGTTGCTCAGTTGTGTCTGACTCTTTGTGACCCCATGGACTGCAGCATGCCAGGCCTCCCTGATTATCACCAACTCCCGGAGTTTACTCAAACTCATGTCCACTGAGTCAGTGATGCCATCCAACCATCTCATCCTCTGTTGTCCCCTTCTCCTCCCACCTTCAATGAGCCAGCTCTTTGCATCAGGTGGCCAAAGTATTGGAGTTTCAGCTTCAGTATCAGTCCTTCCAATGAATATTCAGGACTGATTTCTTGTAGGATAGACTGGTTTGATCTCCTTGCAGTCCAAGGGATTCTCAAGCGTCTTCTCCAACACCATGGTTCAAAAGCATCAATTCTTCAGTGCTCAGCTTTCTTCATAGTCCAACTCTCACATCCATACATGACTACTGGAAAACCATAGCTTTGACTAGACAGACCTTTGTTGGCAAAATAATGTCTCTGCTTTTTAATATGCTGTCTAGGTTGGTCACAACTTTCCTTCCAAGGAGCAAGCACCTCTTAATTTCATGGCTGCAGTCACCATCTGCAGTGATTTGGGGGCACCCCCCACAAATAAAGTCTGCTGCTGTTTCCACTGTTTCCCCATCTGTTTGCCATGAAGTGATGGGACCAGATGCTGTGATCTTAGTTTTCTGAATGTTGAGTTTTAAACCAACTTTTTCACTCTTCTTTCACTTTCATCAAGAGGCTTTTTAGTTCCTCTTCACTTTCTGCCATACAGGTGGTATCATCTGCATATCTGAGGTTATTGATATTTCCCCCAGCAGTCTTGATTCCAGCTTGTGCTTCATCCAGCCCAGCGTTTCTCATGATGTACTCTGCACAGAAGTTAAATAAGCAGGGTGACAAGATACAGCCTTGATGTACTCCTTTTTCTATTTGGAACCAGTCTGTTGTTCAATGTCCAGTTCTAACTGTTGCTTCCTGACCTGCATACAGGTTTCTCAAGAGGCAGGTAAGGTGGTCTGGTATTCCCATCTCTTGAAGAATTTTCCATAGTTGTGATTCACACATTCAAATGCTTTGGCATAGTGAATAAAGGAGAAGCAGATATTTTTTCTGGAACTCTCTTGCTTTTTCAATGATCCAACAGATGGCAAGAGTGAACACTGGGGTATATGTGTCTTTTTCAGTTATGGTTTTTTCAGGGTGTATGCCCAGTCGTAGGATTGGTGGAATATATGGTAGTTTTCCTCCTAGCTTTTAAAGGGATCTTCATACTGTTCTCCATAGTGGGTGTATCAGTTTACATTTCTACCAACAGAGCAAGAAGGTTTCCTTTTCTCCATACCCTCTCTAGCATTATTAATCTAAAGCCTGTTATACAGATTGAAGTTAAGTCTGAAAGGGAAAAACAAATTTCATATATTAATGCATATATATGGAATCTGGAAAAATGGTACTGATGTATCCACTTGCAGAGCAGGAATAGCGATGTAGACATAGAGAACAGACTTTGGACACAGCAAGGGAAGGAGCTGGTAGGACATATTGACAAAGCAGCGTTGAAATATACACATTATTATATGTAAAATAGACAGCTAATAAGTTGCTGTATAATCAGGGAGCTCAACCCAGAGCTCCGCGATGACCTAGAGGGGTGGGATAGGGTGGGGGTTGGGAGATTGGGGAGAGGTTCAAGAAAGAGGGGACATATGTATACTTATGGCTGGTTCACATTGTTGTATGGAAGAAACCAACACAATATTGTAAAGCACTTATCCTCCAATTAAAAATAAATTTAAAAAGTTAAACTGGCAACATCCCCCCAAAAAGAAATACAGGTAATCAATCTTATGATTAGAAGGTATGTCCTCTCTCTTATAAATTCATCATACATTACTGGGCAAGTTGATAATAGTGACAGATCTCTGAAAGAGTTGCAAGTTTGTTTTATCTCTATATTCTTTAAAGCCCCAAGTATGAAATTTATTGATAAACTCCTTAGTGGCTGATAACTTAGAGACTAAATGTTATCTTGTCATTTCTTAATACTCTGAGAATTGGCTATGTATTTTTGAAAGAACAATTCTATAATTTGAAGATATTTTACATTTACTTTGGGCAATTAATCCTGTAGAATTTTAAACCACAAAAATATTTTTATGTTACTCTTCTGATTATATAGGTGAAGACTAGGAATCCCTAGCATGACTTTGTTAGAAACAAGGATTTTGTTGTCTAGGGAAATTTTATTATATAATGTAGAAATAATTCATCATCAAATTTGTTATGTAATAAGGAATATTTATTTCCTTTGTATGTGAATATGTATACCACATAGTTTATATGAATGTTATTAAACATACCTACCAGAGTATTAAATGAACTGCATATATTTCTCAGCTTTGTGGTTTCTACAGAAATGTGGCAATAGATCGCTGAAGATTGTTTTCTTGAAATTAATCATATAAATTTTATTCAGATCCAATGAAATGACAGAATTTATTCTCGAAGTTAACAAAACACTGTTAAACAAAATGGGAATGTGAGCTGCTTAACGTATAATGTTTTGAGGATGATAGTCCAATGGTTAAAGAATCCTAAGTATGGTCTAGTGCTGTTCTCGAAGGAAGGTACGTTGAGAGGAGTGAATGTTGTAGAAAGTACCACATTGTTTAGTTATAAAAAGAAACATTGTTCTTTCTCTTTAAGACTGTGAGTGGGGGAGCAAACCAGCGATTTCTGGTTTAAACAATTTCACTTGGTGATAGTCTCTCTCAAAGACAGAGACATAGAAAACAGTATAAAAATACTGTGGACTTTTCTCTGTATACTTAACACAAATTAAAAAAAACTAATGGGTAGCATTTTATTGTTTAAATGTACTTACGTACTTTAAAAATCCTTACAATTAAAGTACATAAATAGTTTAAAGTATTTTACTAATCTTTGTGCTGTGTGCTTAGTTGCTCATTGTGACCCCAAGGACTGTAGCCCACCAGTCTCCTCCGTCCATAGGGATTCTCCAGGCAAGAATACTGGAGTGGGTTGCATGCCCTCCTCCAGGGGATCTTCCCGACCCAGGGATCAAACCTATGTCTCCTGCATTGCAGGTGGATTCTTTACCATCTCAACTACCAGGGAATGTTAGCTAAACTTAGTCTGTGCCTTGGAAAACTAAACTGAGAACAAGAAAGTAAGTAAATATTATGAGATTGGAATAGCTAAAGCTTTTTTCACAGAGGTCAAGCGTTTTTCTCAACGGGTACTGACAGACTCTACTGAAGACTTATCAGGTTTTATTTAACATTTATTCCTAACATGTGATACTGTGGTATTTCAAAAGCAAAGGCAGATGCTAGAAGCAGTGATTTAGAATAGTGGAGATGGACTACTGCCAGTGACACACGAACAGCAAGTGGTGATGGCGGAAAGAAAGAGACAGAAAGAGCGAGTAGACCTAGATTCAAGGGCTTGGCAGACCTTACCATGAGGGCCTGTCCACATCAGTGAAGCCCCCAAAGTGTTATGTAATCAGCAAGCAGAGAGCACTGAAAATGGTGTTTACCCACTTAAAAGAGACCATAGGGCAGCAAACTAAGGTAAATGTACTTTTTATATTTAAGAAGGTTAAAAATTAATTATAGACTGGGCCAGAAGAAAACCTAGTTTATTTCCATAAATATGAGTTGTACAGAGACATTATTTGACCCAAAGATATTATTTAAAGCTCAAACAAAGACTATTTATGGAAATAATGATCAAATTCTTCTAAGCTCTTAGGGTAACAATTGGGCATCCCAGATGGCTCAGTGGTAGAGTTCACCTGCCAATGCAGGAGAGGTGAATTTGATTCCTGGGTGGGGAAGATCCCCTGGAGGAGGATATTGCAACCCACCCTAATATTCTTGCCTGGAGAATTCTGCGGACAGAGGAGCCTGCCGGGCTACAGTCCATAGGGTCATGAAGACTGGGACACAACTGATCTGTCTTAGTATGCATGCATGCATGCAAAATAAAATAAGAATATTTAATAAAATAATAATAGAATAAATGTGTATGTCACTAAGTAGAATTATTACAGGAATTAAAAAGTGGCTTACTAGTATAAAGCTGTATCTCACACTAGTAAATCAAGGGAAAATCACGTTCAGGGTTGCATAGTTTATAAGTGACAGACCTAGGTGTTAAACTTAGTTTTGTGATGCAAAAGTTATCCTTTCCTGGGAAGTGATTTTTTATTCTTACAAATTGAAGTACTTTTGCTAGACTTGTTGGAGGTTATCTACCTTGCTGTATCTCCCAGTTTTATCTTTACTCTAATACTAAAATAACTCCAAGGCAAGAGGTCACACACCTTCTGAGCCAGTCAAGGTCCTTGACATCATACTTGTCCTTTCATCCTATGAATGTTTATTGAGTGCCTGCTCAGGACCAGCCACTGTGTTAGTATCTGGGGAGACAAAGGTCAATAACAGAGGGTTCCTGACTGGAAAAATTCCTGGTCTATCAATACTTCTCAATGCTGTAACAAACTGTTTTGGGGAGGATAGAATTTTTTTCTTTCTAATGCTCATTTTTATTCTGTGTTAGAAAATATAAGTTCATGGATTTGATATATTGTTAATTAAAATCAAAGAAGTTAAATTGAGTAAAATATACAAATAAAACATTGATATTACTCTAATGTGGTGAAAACCTTGAAAGGAAATAGATTGGGAAGGATTATATGGTATAATTGGGCAGCTCAGACAGAACAATGTCTTTATGGAACTGAAGTGCATGTCCTTATAACTTTTACTTTATAGTTGTATATAGTTATATACATACAGTTATACATAATTATGTCCTCTAAAGAGATAAAGCATTGTCTGGTCCTTCTGCCACTGAATAGCTCTTCTCAAAAGATGATGGAAAATTTACGAACTTAGAGACCTAGAAATGGAGGAATATTGATTAAGCAATGTGTGTGTTAAGCTAATAAAAAACATTGTATTTAATAATGAAATACTAGCTCTGTCTCTGAAACCAGGAATGAATCATCATTACTATATAACTTTTCCCCTGAAAGTTCTAGAGAGTGCTGTTAGATCAAATATGGGAATGAGAAGTAAACAAATTTCAAAGGAGTGTACTTATTTCCCTCCCCTTTTTCTTTATTCCTGCCCCCTTTTGGTAAGTAAGCTACCTAAGATAATCAAGGGGCAAAACATTTAAAGACAATGAAAAGTTTTAAAAAGTTGTCTGGATGTGAAAGTTAATATGCATATATCTGTTAAAACGGTTAAAATTCAAAACACTAACAACACCAAAGACTGACAAGGATATTGAATGATAGGAACTCTCATTTATTGCTGGTGGGAATGCAAAATCATACAGCCACTTTGGAAGACAGGTGAGCAGTTTCTTACAAAACTAAATATATTCTTAACCATACAATTCAGTCACCATACTCCTTGGTATGTATGTGTTTCAAAATGAGCTGAAACCTTATATCCACACAAAAACCTTACATGGTTGGTCATAACAGGTTTATTCAGAAAGACCAAAACTTGGAAGCAAACAAGATTTCTGTAAATAGGTGAATGGATTAACTGTGGTATGCTGCTGCTGCTAAGTCGCTTCAGTCATGGCCGACTCTGTGCGACCCCATAGATGGCAGCCCACCAGGCTTCCCCGTTCCTGGGATTCTCCAGGCAGGAACACCGGAGTGGGTTGCCATTTCCCTCTCCAATGCATGAAAGTGAAAAGTGAAAGGGAAGTCGCTCAGTCAGTCCGACTCTTCGTGACCCCGTGGACTGCAGCCTACCAGACTCCTCCATCCAGAAAAGCACAACATGAGATTTGCAAGTTGTTTCATGTAGGGCAAAATGAGGACTACAGTCCTGGAGACAGCATTTCAGATAGCTCTAAGAAACCACTCCCAAGAGGCAGGGTGGAAGCTTAGTGTCTGTGTGATTTTGGTAAAGGCGGAATACATGCAATCCAGCAGCTGGTCATGAGGAGCAGTTATCACCATGAAAGACTTTAGTGCTTTTCTAGATGCGAGGAGATACAAGAATTGGGCTCATAAAATTGGCTCTTGAGAGTATCTCACTAAGATCTGTTCTGCCAGTTTTTCCCAGAGCTGCAGAGTGCCTCAATTCTGCTCTCCACTCTAAGTTCCTTTCAGGACCCAGGAGTGGAGGGGAGAGGGGTTTGAAAATCAGCAGGTGCAGAAGCACATGGTTTAATCCTTGTAGAGGTAGATGGCAAGTGCCCATGGCAAGTGCCAGTTTGTAGAATTTGTAATTGATACCCAAACAATGAAACTTTATTCATGGATGAAAATAAATGAGTTATCAAGCCATGAACAGACAGGCAGGAAACTTAAATGTATATTGCTAAGTGGAAAAAAAAGCCAGTCTGAAAGTATGTACTGTGTTATTCCAACTATAAGACATTCTGAAAAAGGCAAAACAATGAAAACTGTAAAAATATCAACTGCTCAACATTTGGGACTGGGGGTGTGAATGAGTGGAGTCTGGGATATTTAGGGCAGTGAAGCTATTCTTTATGATACAGTAATGGTGGACACATCAGTACATTATTTGAAACCCACAGAACTATACAACATAAGTGGTGAATCCTAATGTAAACTATAAACTTTAATAATGTTTCAGTGTTGGTTCATCAGTTACAACACATGCACCACACTAGTGCAAGATATAAATAATAGGGGAATCTGGGAGAGGAGAGGGGCACAGGGTACATGAGAACTCTTTGTACTGTCTTATCCACTGTTCCAGAAGCCTAAAATGTTCTTTTAAAAAGTCTGTTAAAAATGTCATGTGGAAAAATCTGCGTCTTTGCCCCTTAGCCATATTAGGGCGTCATCATCTGCTTCCAAATCAGTGGAATCTCCAGAGAAAAGGGGAGTAGGGGATGACTCACTGGTGTGAGAAAGTATTAGAACGTCATTGATATGTAACTTTAAAAGAAACAGAAGTTAATTTTAAATTGATTTTTAAAACATGGTTAGGCGCTGAAGACATCACTGTCTGTGGGTCAGAGACTATATGTGTGGTGCTGAAGTTATGCTGTGGGAAGAGACAATGAGCTTTCTGTGCTGGGGGCAACCTTGGTCAACCTCATGTGGCTCTATCTTTTAACATATTGCAATTTAAGTATGGGGTTTTGGAGAGTGGGTTGTTTTCTGAGTTCTTCAAAGAGGAAGGCACATATGGACAAATAGATGGACTCTCTCTTTCCCAAACCCCTATCCCACACCTTGATCTTTTCAGGAAAGGACTCTTTTGTGTATGGAAGTGGCACCTTGCTGTGTTTTTTGTGTTTGGTGTTTCTTGAAGCTCTTGGCAGAAACTTGTAGCAGTAGGAACGTAATTCAATTATTTGAGGGCCCTTGAATGGTGGAGTTGATTTTCTGCAGCCTCTGTCAGAAATCCATCTGCTAATAAAACTAAATGTACGTGGAGGTCAGGATCCCAGTAGTAGGTAGGGTGGGGGAGGTGTTTGGGGATGGCTTGCCACATGATTACTTTTCAGCATTGGTGATCATAATACTTGTCTCCTGATCCTTGGGACATTAACCCTCCCTCCTCCTTTGATTTCAGTTCAGTTGCTCAGTCGTGTCCAGCTCTTTGCAACCCTGTGGACTGCAGCACGCCAAGTCTCCCTGTCCATCACCAACTCCCGGAGTTTACTCAAACTCATGCCCATTGAGTCGGAGGTGCCATCCAACCGTCTCATCCTCTGTCATCCCCTTCTCCTCCTGCCTTCAATCTTTCCCAGCATCAGGGTCTTTTCAAATGAGTCAGCTCTTCACATCAGGTGGCCAAAGGATTGTAGTTTCAGCTTCAACATCTGTCCTTCCAATGAATATTCAGGACTGATCTCCTTTAGGATGGACTGGTTGGATCTTGCAGTCCAAGAGACTGTCAAGAGCCTTCGCCAACACCACAGTTCAAAAGCATCAATTCTGCAGCGCTCAGCTATCTTTGTAGTCCAACTCTCACATCTATACATGACTCTTGGAAAAACCATAGCCTTGACTAGGTGGACCTTTGTTGGCAAAGTACTGTCTCTGCTTTTCAATATGCTATCTAGTTTGGTCATAACTTTCCTTCCAAGGAGCAAGAGTCTTAATTTCATGGCTGTAGTCACCATCTGCAGTGATTTTGGAGCCCCTCAAAATAAAGTCTGCCACTGTTTCCACTGTTTCCCAATCTATTTGCCATGAAGTGATGGGACTGGATGCCATGATCTTAGTTTTCTGAATGTTGAGCTTTAAACCAACTTTTTCACTCTCCTCTTTTACTTTCATCAAGAGGCTCTTTAGTTCCTCTTCACTTTCTCCCATAAGGGTGGTGTCATCTGCATATCTGAGGTTATTGATATTTCTCCCAGCAATCTTGATTCCAGCTTGTGCTTCATCCAGCCCAGCGTTTCTCATGATGTACTCTGCATAGAAGTTAAATAAGCAGGGAGACAATATACAGCCTTGAGATACTCCTTTTCCTATTTGGAACCAGTCTGTTGTTCCATGTCCAGTTCTAACTGTTGCTTTCTGACCTGCATACAGATTTCTCAAGAGGCAGGTCAGGTGGTCTGGTATTCCCATCTCTTTCAGAATTTTCTACAGTTTATTGTGATCCACACAGTCAAAGGCTTTGGCATAGTGAATGAAGCAGAAGTAGATGATTTTCTGGAACTCTCTTGCTTTTTCCATGATCCAGTGGATGTTGGCAATTTGATCTCTGGTTCCTCTGCCTTTTCTAAATCCAGCTTGGCTTGGAGAATTTTGAGCACTACTTGACTAGTATGTGAGGTGAGTGCAATTGTGCAGTAGTTTGAGCATTCTTTGGCATTGCCTTTCTTTGGGGTTGGAATGAAAAGTGACCTTTTCCAGTCCTGTGGCCACTGCTGAGTTTTCCAAATTTGCTGGCATATTGAGTGCAGCACTTTCACAGCATCATCTTTCAGGATTTGAAAGAGCTCAACTGGAATTCCATCACCTCCACTAGTTTTGTTCATAGTGATGCTTCCCAAGATCCACTTGACTTCACATTCCAGGACGTCTGGCTCTAGGTGAGTGATCAAGCCATCATGATTATTTGGGTCATGAAGATCTTTTTTGTACAGCTCTTCTATGTATTCTTGCCACCTCGTTAATATCTTCTGCTTCTGTTAGGTCCATACCATTTCTGTCCTTTATTGAGTCCATCTTTGCATGAAATGTTCCCTTGGTATCTCTAATTTTCTTGAAGAGATCTCTAGTCTTTCCCATTCTATTGTTTTCCTCTATTTCTTTGCACTGATCACCGAGGAAGGCTTTTTTATCTCTCCTTGCTATTCTTTGGAACTCTGCATTCAAATGGGTATATCTTTCCTTTTCTCCTTTGCTTTTGGCTTTTTTTCCTTATCACAGCTGTTTGTAAGGCCTCCTCAGACAGCCATTTTGCTTTTTTGCATTTCTTTTATTTTTTCCTTTGATTTAAAATAAGGTTTGTCATAGGGAGGATCTTCCCTGGTGGCTCAACCGTAAAGAATCTGCTTGCAATGTGGGAGACATAGGTTCCATCCCTGGGTCGGGAAGATCCCCTGGGGAAGGAAATGGCAACCCACTCCAGGTTTCTTGCCTGGAGAAGCCAATGGACTGAGGATCCTGGTGGGTTACAGTCCATGGAGTCACAAAGAGTCGGACAGAATCGTGTCGTAGTCACCGTGGGAACACCTCCCTACCCCCCATTATAATGCAAGTTTTAATCCTTGATTAATCCTTGATTGAAATGACAGTTTCTCTTCTTCAGAAAGGGGAAGATCATTTAGCACTGCTATGCTATCTGGTTATTTGGTTTTGGGCAGCATCTGTCATGTCTTCGCTTAATCATTTCACTCTTTCCCTCTCTCCTTTCCTTCCTGACTCCCTTTAGTTTAAGTTTGATTTTTAAGTGTCATTCCCAACTTGATAGTAAAAGTAATTGGATGTTTTTCAGAGAATGGCACAGGATTTTAAAAATAGTTGTATGTCAAAATATTGGTAATTAAAAGAATGAAACCTGTTAGTATTGAAATAAAACTATCTCAGAATTTTAATTTGTTTCAAATTTTCTGTGGCTTTCATCCCTGAACATCCACATGCTCTAACTTCCTCCATTCCACCATCCAGTGGACCTTACTTGGAAAGTAAGTCAGTGTATTTGGGTGAATGGTGCAGAGGAAGCTGAGCATATACCCTCCCCTTGACCTCAGTAACCCCTATCCCTTGCTTTTTCCTGCTGTGCTGGGCCAAGTGAATCAGTCTTTCCACATTTACATCACTCCTGTCTTCAGGTTTATTACTGGCAGGTGCTGCCACATGTTTGCCTGTGTGAACTGTTGTTAAAACTTAGCTTTCAGTGTATTGGTACATGCTTGGTCTGGGTGCCTAATATTGGATATTCCTTTTTATTAGGTGATAAGTTATGGAATTATGGTGATTGTTTCCGATGTGCCAGGTACTGTGCCAAATGCTGTGAAGTCTATAAAAATACAACTTTTTTACTTTTTTAAAGATTCTTAACTTTGATTTCCCCACAGATATGCTTTTCTTTTTTGTTATTTACTAGCATCCATTTGTGAATGCTCGTCTCCTGTTACTCAGTTGCTAACTCTGTATTTCCAGGTTCTAAGCTAAAATGAACTTTCACACTTACTTCAAGTGTAATTACAAAGGATCAGGAAAAAGCATTATTATGTTCTTTTTATTTTTACTTTTGAATGCTCAGACAAAGCATGATTCAGATGACTAGAAGTGTCTGTGGGAATTTATACTCTATTCCTTGGTGGCTCAGACAATGAAGAGTCTGCCTGCAGACTCAGACACAGTTTTGTGCAGGAAACCTGGGATCAATCCCTGGTTTCAGGAAGATCCCCTGGGTAAGGGAATGGCTACCCACTTCAGAATTCTTGCTTGGAGAATTCTATGGACAGAGAAGCCTGGCTGGCTACAGTCCATGAGGTCGAAAAGAGTTGGACGTGACTGAGCAATGAACACTTTCACTTTCACTAACCTCCGAGCCCATTGTATTGCTAGAAATGTATTACATGTTCACAGATAATAGAAATAAATGTGTTATTTACTTGTCCAGTTGCCTTCTCCTGACATGGATATTTTTACTTTAAAATGGAGTGGAGGAAGGAACGTGAAAAATTATGTCACAGTATGGATATAAATAAAAACCATTCTATTAAAAATTTTTTATTTAACTTGTGTAAATATCACATTTATTGGGTGTACAATTCTAGGAATTTTGACCCATGCACAGATTCATGAAAACACCACAGTCAGCACACAGAACGATTCTATCTTCCTAGAAAAACTCTTCTTTGTAGTTAGACCTTCCCCTGTCACTGACACCTGGTGACCGCTGATCTATTCTCTCTCTAGGCTGGCTCTTTAAGGATGTCATACAAATGGAATCATAACCTTTGGAGACTATCTTCTTTCAGCATACTGCCTTTGAGATTCATCCAGTTTTTATATGTATCACTAGTTCTTTTATATTGCTTAGTGTAGTATTACATAATATGGATGTTCTATGGTGTGCTTTTTCATTCATCCATTGAATGCCATTTGGGTTGTTTCCAGTTATGAGTCATTTTAGATAGAACATTCATGTACAGGTTTTTTTTGTAAACACTAGGTTTTCATTTCTCTTGTGTCTAGGAGAGTGATTGCTGGGTCATACGATAAGTGTGTATTTAATTTTATGAGACATTTCCAAACCATTTTCCAGAGTGGCTGTACCATTTTGCATTCCACCAACAAGGCCTGAGACTTTGGTTTGTTATGCATCCTCATCAACACTTGGTATTGTCCATATCTGTTTTAGTCATTCTAATAGGTGTATAGTGATCTCGTTTTGCTCTTAATCTATATATCCCTAGTGGTGTTAGATGTTGAAGAACTTTTTGTGTGCTTGTTTGCCTTTTGCTGATCCTCTTTAGTGAAATGTCTATTTTTGATTTTTTATAATTGGCTTGTTTTCTGATTGTTGAATATTCAGTTATTTATGTATTCTATATATAAGTTCTTTGTCTAATGTAAGTTGTGAATATTTTCTCCCAAACTGCAGTTTGTCCTTTTCTCTTAATGGTGTATTTTATAATTTCTTATTTCTATAAAGTCCAATTTGTCAGTATTTTTTCTTTTATGGATTGTTCCTTGGTGTCTTACCTAAAAATTGTTTCCTAATCCCAGATCATGAAGATATTCTCCTGTATATAGTTTGTGTGTTTAAGTCTTACAGATTCTTTTTTCTAATTAAAGCTATTTTTTAACTTTTGAGTTAAATTTTGTTAAAGGTATAAGGTTTCAGCATGCATATGTCTAATTACTCAATTATTTGTTGAAAGAGACTATCCGCTGTCTATTTAATTTTAACCTATGTCAAAAACACGTTCTTCATGTTTCTGTGGCTTTTTTTCTAGACTTTCTGTTGTGTTTTGTCAGCCTATGTGTCTGTCCATTTATCAATACTGCATTGTTTTGATTAATGTAGCTTTATAGTAAGGTCAAAATCAAAGAGCTTTCTCTTCTTTTTCAGGTTCTCCAGCTTTCTCTTCTTTTTCAAAATTGTTTCTATTTTTATTGTTTTATCTTACTGTGTATTTTATAATTAGCTTGTATATAGATACAAAAATTCTGCTAGAATTTTGACTGGAAGTGTGTTAAATATATGGATCAATTTGGGAGGAACTGACCTTTTTACTGTGTTTAGTCTTCTAATCCATGAACATTGTATGCCTCTTAATTTATTTAAGTCCTTTTAAATTTCTTTTATCAGTGTAATGTAGGTTTCAGAAAATAAATCCTTGTACATTTTGATGAAGATATTTTACCCAAGTAGTTCATCTTTGTGGTATTTAAAATTTTTTCTTGGCTATTACGTAGAATTTTTTATGAAAGGAAAATGTAAAAGGTATTTTCCTTCTTATTTCTGTGCATTAAGAGACCATTTTCCTGCTCCTGGACCCTGAACTACAGGGCTGGGTCTCTCTTTGCATCTGTTGTCTGCTTCTGAGTTTGGGGGTCTTAAATCCTGGCTAGGGTATACTGAAGGAGAAAAAATGGTTAATTCACTGCCAATTTGGTGGTGCTTTGAATTCGGGTCTTCTTCAGTCCACTTACACCAGTTTACTCTGAGTCTTCAAATTGTTTTTTCATGTATCCTGTCCAAGTTTTGTAGTTGTATTCTGTTCGAGAGATAGGGTAGTATGTGCTTACCTGATCTTTCCTGCAACTGGAACCAAGAACTCTCTCTTTTGCTGTGATTGTAGCTATCTTTTTAATCACATATCTAATTTTGTTTGTTATTAGCAGGGAATCCACTGATGTGTTGAGATCTTGTAACATTTCTTCCTCCTTTACTCCCTGTAGAAAAATTTTGGTACAACTCTTTTCTTAACTCTGAATAGCCAATGTCTATTTGTAGTCTTAAAGTATTTATTGAAGTTTATTTTAGCTTGAGTAATTGAAGTTGAACATGTAATGTCAAAGTGACATATTTATGACAATTTTCCTTAAAGAACAGTCATGAAAGATTATATTTGAGTTATTTAAGACTGATTAGGCTGGCAGCCTTGGCAAACTTTAGAGAGAATTAAAGAATTAATATTTAAAAAACAAATCTGTGTGTATGAAACAAATCATGGAAAATGTTACGCATTTAAAAAATTTTTACACAAATGATAATGAGATGTAGAGGCAGGTATTTTAAAGAAGGAATAGATTTCCTTAATTTGCATAGGAGTCTCATATTTTATTTTTTCTTTACTGCAGATTTATCATCTATCCAGAAATTCTGCAGTGAGAGCATAACAATTTTTGTGTTGAAATTAGAGCAAATATATTTTCTTTTAAATTTGTTGACCAGTTTTGTGTTTAAAGTTTGCTTTCAGTATAATGAGCACAAGCCAACATAGCCATAGATTTCTGATCTTATCTCTGGTAATAATTGATCCTTTCAATGTAAATTTTTTATTAATTCTGTAGCCAAGCATAGGAGAAGTCAATGGCAACCCACTCCAGTACTCTTCCCTGGAAAATCCCATGGCTGGAGGGAGGAGCCTGGTGGGCTGCAGTCCCTGGGGTCGCTAAGAGTCCGGCACCACTGAGCAACTTCACTTTCACTTTCCTGCATTGGAGAAGGAAAAGGCAACCTACTCCAGTATTCTTGCCTGGAGAATCCCAGGGACAGGGGAGCCTCGCGGGCTGCCGCCTACGGGGCCCCACAGAGTTGGACACGACTGAAACGACTTAGCAGCAGCAGCAGCAGCAGCCAAGCATAATAATTTGGGAGTAAAATTATATACTTTCAGTTTCAATATGGGTTTCCCCAGAAACTGAAACTATTTAGTAACATTTGTATCTGTTAGAACAGTTCTTGCTTGTTGGGGAAAGGAAACAAAGGAGGGGTCAGTCCTTTCACAGGGAAACAAAATACTCAGTGACTTTTTCAAAAGTGAGCAGAGTCCTCCATATTCCCTCCTGCTTTTCTTAGAAGAAAAATGTACCTTAGTTCAAAAAATATAACTGAAATATCTTAAAGACCAGCTGACAAAATACTCAGTTATGCTCGTTTTGATGAAGGATAAGCATCTGAAGGGAGGAATGGGTAGATGGTCTTGATGAAATGAAAGCGCATAGACTCTGGGATCAGGAAGATCCCATACAGGATTTATGTGGACATTTTTATCTTTCAGGTGAGCTCATGAAGGTATTAGACTGATAAGTTGCACAATAGAAAGTAATAGGCCAAGTAGTGATTATATGAGTTTCTTCATGTTCCTGAGAACACTGACCATGTTATTTAGCATCTGTAGGTCTAGGTCTCCTAAGGACACAGAAAGCACACACTAAGTTAAATGGGTAATTTAATATAACACAATTATTTATATTTAATATAATGTCAAGAATTATTAACTAAGATAGATGAGTAACTATAACATGTAAGGAAACACTGCATGGTGTCCTAGGGCAGGAGGAGAGTAAGCAGGGATGAATAGACTCTCAAAGGGTTCAGACCTCCTTGAAGATGTGGATCAGTCCCCAGAGAGCAGAGAAGCTTGCTGGGTTAGCCAGTCTAGAGCTGCTCCGCAGTTTCTGGATAAGCAGTAGACCACCTTCCGCAGTGTAGGCACAGAGCAGATGTGAACTTGCCATGGGAGTCTTAAGTGCTGGAGGTAAAAGGTGGCAGAAGTCCCTCCCAGTGCGTGAGATAATGGGAGCCGGGATGAGGGGGCTGGTGAAGTTGAAGGGATGTAGAGGAGTCACTGCTCAGTATGACCTTCTGGGTCACAGGTAACTGTGTGTGGGCCATGAAAGGCCTTGCCTAGGAAGTGAAGACACCGGTACCACAGGCAGAAGCCCTTCAGAGCATTTGGTATGTGGGGGCTCTCAGAAAGGTTATTTCTAGGAAGCAGCAGCAAGATCATGGGGAATAGTGATGTATGCCCTGACTGAGGCAAGGTCTACTAGATGTCCTTACCCAGTAGGGACATCTAGTAGACTCAGGCTAGGAGTTCCAGGAAGCCTCTTACTTTTTAGTGTCCTGGTGCCCTGTATATGAAAGCTTAACATTATATCTACTTTAAAGGAGGAATGCTTAAAGGAATTTCATTGTTTATCTCAGGGCTTTCTTTGAAGCATTTGGGACCAAGAGGCAGTAAATTGATAACTCACATATCATCTGTTCTAGGGGTTATATCAGCATATCAAATCTAGAAATTATGCAAAATGTGGACTTCATACTCATTTTGCAAAATGTGAACTTCATACTTCATAGTGCCTTGCATACAATTTCTTGTCTTCTGTAGGAACTATTTATAAAGCTTATGAGAACTGATTCTTAACAATGGTATATGAAACACTTGCTGAACTTTGATCATAACATCCTTTAAATCTGCTATAAGCTATTTAGTTTTACATCATCTGGTCTCAAGTTAATCATGGTGGTCTTGGAGAGGGTATTTTAGGTTGTAGTATAAGTGGAGAAGCTGCAGATCCATCCCTCCTTCTCTGTTATCCCTTATCATCCCCCTCTTCTAACTTGCCTAACATATTTCAGCCAGCAGGTAGCCAACATTGCTTAGCTCGGTAATGCCTGCTCATGAAAGGACTTTCAGTTACATTGATACTTTACCTGTGACTGATGACACCACCTAAATTCCTAGAAGTAATGCTCCATTTTCCTTCTAGCCTTGTAAATAGCACTGAGTTTTAGAACCTTGATATGCAGTACTAGATGTGAAAAGATTTCAATTAACTTTTTTCCATCAGATGGTTTCATTAACTAAACACCTTTCCTTCTCTTTGGAAGACCAGGAACTTTACCTGTCATCCTGCAGATACTTGTCTCCTATAAAATTTTAGGAGATTGGTTGCCTGGGCAGAAGCCCAACCTTTTTTTTTTTTTTTTAAGGTTTTTATTTAATTATAATTTTGTTAATGCTACTTTACCAAAAATATCCATTCTAGAAAGGAGAAGATATTAATAAGCAAAAGTAAGGTAAAGAGACATTCTCTTATCTAGAGATTATCTCCATTTACCCTTCAATATGCAGAATTTAAGATCTGTTTATGTCCACACACATTTGTTTTTATGCAAATAAAATGCCGTTTATGCTGGTTTATCAGTTGCTATTTTTTCTGTTAATGCGTTTCACCTTCCCCTGTCAATACGTTTTCATTTTCCATAATACCCAGTCCATCCTCACAATGGTTCCATCACCTCTAAATCATTTATAGGTACTTTGTTCTAACTAGGATCTACTCTAGGACTTTGCCGTGCATCTGGTTATGTCCTGTAAACTTCTCCAGTCATGACACTGACTTTTGAAAGAAGCAGGTCATTTGTCCAACATAATATTGCACTTTCTGGATTTTTCTGTTGCTTCCTTGTGGTAGTATAAGCTTGTTCTTAAACCCTTCTGTATGGAAAAGTTAGATCTAGCCAATATAGGTTGAAGTTAAATGGTTTCTGACTAAAATATATTTATCATATGAAATCATAGCATGTCACATTAGGAAGCACAAGCTCAGGCTCAATTTTCTTAAAATGCAGTCCTAGTGAGAGTTAATTTAACTGGGAGATGATAATTGGTCAGTCTACCCACTCCAGATACAAGAAGGGTTTAGAAGATATTTGCATGGTAAATTTAATAAAATATAACCAATGGAAATGATTAGTAATAATGCCATGAAAAAATTTAAGTGGCATTTAATTCATTTTAATTTGCTAAGCCCTAACGTGAGTCTGAGTGAACTCTGGGAGATGGTGATGGACAGGGAGCCTGGCGTGCTGCGATTCATGGGGTTGCAAAGAGTCGGACACGACTGAGCGACTGAACTGAAGGGAACTGCATATTTTTGTCAGAAGTAAAAAGTGTCATTTCCCTTTGGTAATGTCTTCTCTATTGCCCTCTTTCTCTGTGTATATGTGTATAATGTGCATAATCCTCTTCTGTTGAAAACTTTTCAGTGAATTTCAAAGTACTGTGTCACTTTTAAAAAAACAAAGTTCTCATTTTAGTATGTTATTATAAAGGAGTAACTTTAAAAGAAGCATCTAAGGTAGTTTCCCTTTCAGAATAAACATATCTGATTACTTGATATGTGGAAGCAACTTCCCCCTAGGGATGAAGATGAGAAGCGTCCTAGAAGGAAGTGGGCTTAGTGATGCCTGGTTAACTGTGATAAGTATTTCTCACAACTCACTGTCGTTTGTATTGGCTCTTGCTGTTGGCATTGGCTTAGGAGGCTTAAAAATTCATATTCTTGGCTTTTCTGAACAGTACCAGGTCTTCATTACTAGTCCTTATTGGGTGGGGAAGGGATTTGTGAGTTTACCAATGTCTTTCACTTTTTATGTATAAATGGTATTGACTTAAGAAGAAAACACTCCAGCAATCCAAGGCAGGGAGGGTGGAGAAAGGGGTGGAGTGAAAGGGGATGTCTTTGAACAATCATACTCTGTTTAGGGAGTTTAAATTCCCTTGTGATTCCTGGGGAGTTTAAGTCCCTGTGCTGTATATGTAACTGATGTCTAGTCAGTCCTATTCTTTCTCTTCCCTTCATCTCTGACTGCATTGTTCAAGAGTGTGCACCGGACTGAACAGTGGAGTTTGCCAAGTAGTATGAAACTTGCTGGGTCGTCACCATACCTAAAGTGTAACTGCATGTCAGAATTCTAAGTGTGGCATTGTGCAATTTGTAAGGATGTCCGCATTCCCTTGATTTTTGTCTCTCATACCCACCTCACCCCATGCCCCCAAATCACCTGAAATGAATTTGCATACTTCTGAAAATTCTTACCAGGACTGTCCCCAGGTATAAGATACCTCTCAAACTCAAAGATATTCTCTCTACCCTTCACATGTAGCCTTTAGACAAGTATAGTTTTATTTATTCCTTTTTTTAAAAATTTTAGTGAATCTTCTTTCTTTTTTATTTTTTTAAATTATGAAAGTATGATAACACATTTACAGGAGACTTGGAAAGTATAGAACAGAGTCGCATAGAGTTCCACTGTATATTATAATTATTTTTTAAGTAGATAAAGATTTTTAGTTGAAGTTTCAATATAAAACTCTCAATACTTAATGAAATGAGTAGACAGAAAAGTGGGATGTAGTAGACCTGAGAGGTACTATAAACCAATTTAACATAATTAGGATTTATATAATTTTCACACAACCAGCGGGATTCAAATTCTATTCAAGTTCCCATAGACTATAACCCAGGAGACACTGGAACATATCCAGGGACATAAAACAATGTGCAAAATTTTCATAGTTTAAAGGTATTCAAATCATACAGAGTCTGTTCTCTTATCACTATAGACTTATGTTAGAAATCAATATCAAAAGATATTTGAAAATAGCCACATATTTTCAAGTGCAAGAAAGATTTTGCCAAGAGAGATTTTGACTTTAGCCATTGAAAGCCTCAATGTAGCTAAAAGACTGAAAAGACAGAGGGTGATGGCAGAGAAGAAAGCATTTAAATGAGAAATTAATATCAAAATGAGAAATTAATATCAAAGCAACTTTTAAAAAATCCCACATAGTTAGAAATTAAATGTCCACTTTTAAATGATGGGTATATCTAAGAAACTTCCCTTCTAAGGACTTCCCTGGTGGCTCAGAAGGTAAAGTGTTTGTCTACAATGTGGGAGACCAGGGTTCAATCCCTGGTTTGGGAAGATCCCCTGGAGAAGGAAATGGCAATCCACTCCAGTACTATTGCCTGGAAAATCCCATGGACAGAGGAGCCTGGTAGGCTACATACAGCCCATGGGGTCGTAAAGAGTCAGACACGACTGAGCGACTTCACTTTCGCTTTCATATCTAAGAAACCATAACACGGAAAATTAGAAAATATTTGCAATGGAATGAAAATGAAAAGAGAATTTATCAGAATTTGTTGCATGTAGCTGATACTATGTTGTAAATAAAAAAAGTTTTTTTTAAGCCAAAGAAATTAATCTGTGATACAGTATTACTAACTAAAGTACAGATTTGGTTCAGATCTCACAGCGTTTTATGTTAGTGTCCATTATTTGTTTTCATATCCTATTCAAGATTCCATATTGTACTTAGTTGCATTGAGCAGCTTTAGTTGCAGTTTTCTTTTATCTTACATCTATGGAATTATTACTTAGGTATGCATAATTTAAGCCTTATAATGACATAAAGAATAGGTACTATAGGTGCTACGATAATCAGGATACACACGAGAAGGTTGTGTGTGGTTCTATTTCAGTTTTCAGGGACTGTTTCCTTTCAAAGAGATTGGCACATTAGAAAGGCAGACAACTCTTTTGCTTGATAGAGAGAGTCCTGCTGTTACTTTATTCAAATTTATTCTTCCTCTTCTAGGTATGTGTGACCTAGTGCTTGTAAATTGAATACCATGTAATTTGGGGAGGTCCGAACTATGGTTGAGTAATTAAATAACATTATTATATATAAATAACATATAGAAGCTGTTTTAACTATCTTGCAAACCCTTTCATAATGTAAATTTTAACATACAGCACACACACAATACACACACACACGACTTTGCCTACACACCCACCCACCCACACCGCCGCCCCCCCACCCCCCCCCCCACATGACTTTGCCTTCCATTGCAGGCAGGGGTAAGGGTTGGATCCCTGGTTTGGGAGCTAAGATCCCACTTGTTCTCCTGGCCAAAAAACCAAAACGTAAAACAGAAGCAATATTGTAAAAAATACAATAAAAACTTTGAAAATGGTCTGCATCCAAAAAAAAAGAAAAATCTTAAAAAGGAAGACTCAAGAATGGGAGGAATTGAGAGAGTAGCACTGAATTATATGCACTACCATATGTAAAACAGATAGCTAATGGAAAATTGCTGTATAACACGGGCAGCTCAACTGGGTGCTCTGTGACAACCTAGAGGGGTGCGATGGGGTGGGAGGTGGGAGGGAGGTTCAGGAGAGACAGGACATATATATACCTATGGCTGATTCATGTTGATGTATGGTAGAAACCACCACGACACTGTAAAGCAATTATCCTCCAATTAAAAAGAAAAAGAAACCCAAGCACACAAATCTGTAATCTGTAATTGAAAATTGCTTTTATAATAAATGAGCCTTAAGATTTTCATACTTTGTAATGCTTTGGAAAGGAAAATACTTCTGGTCTTACTGGTTTTTATGATAAGCAACATGATACTAATCTCAGCCTGCTATCCTACTTATGAAATAGGCACAGATGCTTGTTTTTGAGTTGCTGAATGTTTCCTCATACAAATGTCTGTCTTATTCTGTGAAATACTAGGATTCCTTTTTTTCTTTTTATTCCTCATCACATGTAGATCCTTTAATATGGGAAGAGACTTTTCACATAGAACTTAACATGAAAGCTATAAAAACAAAAATCTGTCAAAGTACAAGACACTTCCTAATGAATCACTAATGATTTGAGTTATAAGGATCTGATGCAAGAATAAAGATGAATTAGGGTAAAATATTATCATAAAAGTCTCTCAATTGTTTTCCTCGAGTTTTTTTTTTTTTCAGCAAAATGAAATATATGGCAAAATTACATACATGTGAAAATTCTTGAAATTAAGTCTTGGTAGCTAAAGTAGATCACATTTGTAAAAGGTTCAGCTTTGGTGGTGCTGAAGATCTAAGGTGGTTTAAGTCCCTTTTTGCTTTAATATTTTGAGGAAAAAGCCAAAACCTTTCCTGAAAAGGATTTATAAACCACTATTATGTAGGAGGGTTTTGTTCCAGCTGTAAAAAGAGTTCCATTTATTTCTACAATTTAAATAGTGTGCAAGTCACCCTAGAAAGGGATAAACTGGGTATTTCAAGAGATTTCAATCATATTCTACTTAGAGGTACATCTGGCTTATTAGGGTAAACAAATATTTCTGCTTCCTGGTGGGGGTTTCTAGGACCATATTATCTCTGGATTGTTTTTATAATTAAGGGGCAGAAGATAAACTGATGATTCTTTTTACCCCAGGCTGAGTAGTGACCCCTAATAGGAAATTCCATGGAGTTGTGTGGTGGGAATGCCCATGGGTGGGAACCGCAGGATGAGCTTCCCCTGGAATGTCTGCCCTGGGGAGAGGTCCCAGAGGAGGAGGCTTAGAAGGGGTTAAGCCTGGGGTGGAGCAGCAGGGGGTCACTTAATCTGTCCAAACTTGGATTTGCAGGCAGGAATTTTTAAAGGGCTGGGTCTTCACAGAGAAAGAGTACATGCTTAAAAGTGTTCTCTCCATATGAGCATTAGTTGAAAAATGGAGGCTTCAAAAATTTGAATGTTACTAGAAGTCCTGCTGAGCCCTAAGAACTTTTAAGTGACTTGAAATGGGAATTTCCACCCCTCTCCCGCTCATGACATAGTGCTTGTTAAGATACTTGACATATGTAATTTTAATACATAGTGTTTAGTTTTATTTCTGTGTGGTGGTGGTTGTTCACTTGCTAAGTTGTGTCTGACTCTTTGCAATTCATGGACTTCAGCATGCCACACTTCAACTGTCTTCACTATCTCCCAGAGTTTGCTCAAACTCATGTCCATTGAATCAGTGATGCCATCCAAACATCTCATCCTCTGTTGCCCCCTTCCCTGCCCTCAATCTTCCCAAGCATCATGGATTTTTCCCCAGTGAGTCGGCTCTTCGCATCAGGTGGCCGAAGTATTGGAGCTTCAGCTTCAGCATCAGTCCTTCCAATGAATACTCAGGGTTGATTTCCTTTAGGATTGACTGGTTTAATCTCCTTGCTGTCCAAGGGACTTGCAAGAGTCTTCTCCAACACCACAGTTTGAAAGCATCAATTCTTTGGTGCTCAGCCTTCTTTATGGTCCAACTCTCACATCCATACATGACTACTGGAAAAACCATAGCTTTGACTAGATGGACCTTGGTTGGCAAAGTGATGTCTGTGCTTTTTAGAATGCTGTCTAGTTTTGTCATAGCTTTCCTTCCAAGAAGCAAGTGTCTTCTAATTTCATGGCTGCATTTACCATCTGCAGTGATTTTGGAGCCCAGGAAGAGAAGATCTGTCACTGCTTCCACTTTCCCCCATCTATTTGCCATGAAGTGATAGGACCATATGCTATGATCTTAGCTTTTTCAATGCTGAGTTTTAAGCCAGCTTTTCCACTGTCCTCTTTCACCCTCATCAAGAGGCTCTTTAGTTCCTCTTCACTTTTTTTGGCCATTAGAGTGGTATATCTGAAAAGAAGGAAAGGTAGTTGTTTTAAATAGAAAAGAAAAGGTAATGGAACTCACAAAAGTGTCGGTGGTTTGGAGTAGCAGGACCTGATCTAGGCCTTCAGGTTTGGAAATACCATTTATCTGGTCTGACGGGTACTGTGCCTCTGCTACAGTCAGGAAGGTGGAGAAGCTGCCTTGGGAGTGTATCTGTGATCCAGGAGTCACAGTGACATCACTGTAAACGGCTCAGAAACCATTCTGGGTGTGTTACCTTCATCCCAGAAAAAGAAAAAAGAAGTCCCATGCTTTGCTTTTTTATATCCATGAGATTAGTTGCTGGACACTGGGTTGCTGCAGCAGTGTGTCACAGCGTTGCTTAGCTCACTTTCTTCTTCCTAATCTCATGCTTGTATGTCTTATTAGTAGACCACTAGTTGCAGGGGAGCCTGGAAAAAGAAATGTGACTGGTTTTGGCCTATGTCATATAGGAAGAAAGTTGGCATGGAGACACTTTCCTCCAAAAAACTGGCATGGAGCACCCATCCACTATATTCATCATACCATTAATACCATTAAAAAAGAAACATAGCAGTGGAGAAATTGCTTTTTTTTTTTTTTTTCCTATGATCACATTGCCTGATCTTCCTTACCTCCAACCCTCCTTAAAATGTTACCTGCAGCCTTTCTGGTCCTGTGTCCTGCGGAAAATTTTCCAACCTTTCCTGTCCAGTGTTTTCAGCAGGTGCATATATATAATTGACAACATTTTTTCCTAATAATAATTTAATTTCTAAGAAACTGCCATCATGATATGTTACTGACTACTAGATGTAATTTGTTTTCACTTATTATGTTTGTTCATTTTTTTCTTCCCTTTTTATTAACATTTAATTGACATATAGCTCTGTATAAGTTTAAGGTATGCAGCATAATGCTTTGACTTACATATATCATGAGATGATTAACCAACAAGTTTACTGAGCATCTATCATCTCATTTAGATACAAAATAAAAGAAAAAATATTCTTTTGTTCTAATGAGAACTCTTGGGATTTGTTCTCTTAACAACTTTCACATATAACATAGAATAGTCTTATAGTGATCATATAGTACATTACATCCTTAGTACTTTTTTCTCTAATAACTGAAAACTTGTACCTTTTGACCACCTTCATCCAATTCTGCCCCCCTCCCTCCCCTGCCTCTGATAACCACAAAGGTTTTCTCTTAACCATGCCATTAGGGGATTTTTTAGTGAATAAATACTTTAAAAATAAATATTTTATTATACTTTTTATAGTTATACCTTTTTTTTTTAATTTGGAAGGTTGGATATTATAGCAAATGGAGCAAGGAATGCTAGAGCTAAACTCTAGTTCTTAATCCCAAAGTACCAGAAAAAAGTTAACAATATAACTCTAGGAGAGTTTCCTAAATATCAGGGAGAGTGTTCTGCAGTATTCTATTTTCAAAGGTAAGCTGCAGAGAATAAAGTGTGTATGTATAATATAAACATATATTTATATATATCTTATTTCTGAATGGAAAGTAATTGAAATATGAATTTTCCTGGAGATTTCTGACAGGTGTTATCTTTTGGAGAGTACTTTATAAGGCAATCGTTCCAGTTACTTAGAAGTATGGAAAAGAAGGAAGTTATTTCTAAGCTAGAATTGTGTCTTTTGGCAGTTGTTTTTAGGTCAAGTGCCTAAAACTGTCAAAAGCTGAATCGGTTTCTAGAGGGAAGTAGAGTGACCTCCAAAACTTTCCCTTAATGACCGATACGTGTTATATAAGCCATGTTTTCTTTTCTGAAGTTCCTTGTGTAGACTTTCCATTTTTTTCTTTACTTCTTAAAACTTTTTATGCTTAGTGAGCAAATACAAAATACCAGTTTATAAGCTAAAAGAAAAAATTGACTAAAGAATCTTTGGTTCATGTTTAATTATAGAAAGTTTGTATTCATATTTTTATCTTGACATTTTTATTTTTATAACCTTCATCTGTTTCTTCTCAATGTATTTGAGTATAAGAAAAAAAAAAAAAAACTGATAGGCTAAAAAAAACCAGCTCACTGTTTTGGAATTATTCAGTTCAGTCGCTCAGTTGTGTCCAACTCTTTGCGACACCATGGACTACTGTACACCAGGCCTCCCTGTCCATCACCAACTCCCGGAGTTTACCCAAATTCATGCCCATTGAGTCAGTGATGCCATCCAACCATCTCATCCTCTGTCGTCCCCTTCTCCTCCTGCCTTCAATCTTTCCCAGCATCAGGGTCTTTTCAAATGAGTCAGCTTTTGACATCAGGTGGCCAAAGTATTGGAGTTTCAGCTTCAGTATTAGTCTTTCCAATGAACACCCAGGACAGATCTCCTTAGGATGGACTGGTTGGATCTTCTTGCAGTCCAAGGGACTCTCAAGATTCTTCTCCAACACCACAGTTCAAAAGCATCAATTCTTTGGCACTCAGCTTAATTCGCCCAATATGTATGAAACATTCATCAACTTAAGGGCAGCAAAGTAAGTAGTAATTTTAGCTGAGAATTATCCAGTTGCACTCAGTTATTACTTATTTTGGAATATGTCCTATGAAAGTCATAATTGCAGAGAGAATGTATGCAATTACAATCTATATTCTGATGTGAGAAATAGGCTTGCTGATTATAGGTTTTCAGGTAGGTATTACATTTAAGTAGTAATTAATCTTCTAACCTATTCTGAAATCCGCATAGAAATAATACAATGCTAAAAATAGTGAGACTTGAGAACTAATGGATTGGCTAAGTGTTCAGTATACCCTCTGCACTTCTCAGGAACAAACACAACTTCACACCTCTGTCTGCTTGTCCACGTTATTCATGCTTTTCAGGAACATTGCATTTCCTTTGAAAGATAGTCATTCTCCTGAGCGCAGAGGTAATACTAGTAGTAGCTTTTCCCTGAACCCTGTTTTTGCTTCATATTATACTATAGTCTTGTCAGAGGGGATAGAAAAAAGTCAAGAATCCTTACTACCTTAGAGATTGATAGCAATGCTCATTACCTGGGAGATGGATACTGTTTGTCCAAACACTTGACCGTATAAACCATGTTTTCTTTTCTGGAGTTCCTTGTGTAGTCTTTCCATCTTTTTTCTTTTCTTATCTTCTTAAAAGTTTTTATGCTTAGTAAAATATGAGATACCAGTTTATAAGTTATCAGAAAAATAGCTGCCCATCCCCTACCAGTTCTGTTCTCATTCCCTTTAAATTGTCTTCATGCTCTCCATTAAGATGGAGTATTTGACTCATCTAGTACCCTGGGTGTTTTATGTTTTTATTTTAAAAATAAAAAATAAAATCCCCTATTTTGTAGTCCTGCCAGCTATCTCGCTTGTTATGAGCTGGAATCAGCATACCTCTGAAAGTAGTTCAGACATTTCACTCACTCTGTAGATTGTAATCCTCCTCTCTTTCTTACTACACCTGTTCTATTTGCTGTTTACACCTCTTACACATTTTTGTATGTTGTTAGTTACCTGACTTCTTGTGCATTTATTCTTTTGTTCTGTCTAAATTCCTAGATCAGTCATTTTAACTCCCTTCTATAGCCAGCTCACTTTCAAGTTTTCTCTTCTCCCTGGACAAACTTTTGCTCAGCATGTCACCAATCATAAAAATGAATTAGCCCAAATTATAATACCTTCCATTTCAGTCCTCCAGATAATGGGTGCTACTAGGTGAAATATGACAAACCTAGACAGTGTGTTGTAAAGTAGAGACATTACTCTGCTGACAAAGATCTATATAGTCAAGGCTATGGTCTTCCCAGTGGTCGTGTCCAGTTATGACAGCTGGACTGTAAAGAAGGTAGAATGCTGAAGAATTGATGCCTTTGAACTGTGGTGATGGAGAAGACTGCTGAAAGTCCCTTGGAGAGCAAGGAGATCAAACCTTAAGGGAAATCAACCCTGAATACTTGTTGGAAGGACTGATGCTGAAGCTGATGCTCCAGTATTTTGGTCATCTGATGCCAACAACTGACTCATTGGAAAAGTCCCTGATGCTGGGGAAGATTGAGGGCAGAAGGAGAAGAGGGAGTCAGAGGATGAGATGGCTGGATGGCATCACTGATGCAATGGACATGAACTTGGGCAAACTTCAAGAGATGGTGAGGGACAGGGAGGCCTGGCATGCTGCAGTCAGTGGGGTCACAAGGAGTTGGACATGACTGGGTGACTGAACAATAACAACAACTAGGGTGAGAAAGTGGGCCTGGATAACTTGGTGGCAGATTCTTTGCATATATCTCATAATTCCCCTAACCTCTATAAAAGTTATTATCATTTTTAGATTAAAAAAAGATACAAAGTTGATTTGAGTTCGGCTCTTCTGATGCATTATAGTACAATAGATGTAGTAATTCAAGCATCACATCTGCACTGCAGTCTTTCTTGGGGAAGAAGGTCTCTCTTTCCTGATTGTCAAAGAGGATTCCTGGGCTTCACTCTGGACCATTTTTAAGCTGTGGTCTCCATAGCAATTCCTATGGCCAGAGTGATGCCAGCCTCAAGTTGGTTTGAGCTTGAATTACTGCCAAGCACAATAGTAAGGTTGTGAGATTTTGCCAGTTGTTTTAGGCCAGTACCCACTCATGTGGCTAGCTTATGGAAATCAGTTCTGTCTAGGCACCAAAACTGCTAAACTGTACAGGAAGTATGAAATAGAGATTGAGGAAGCAACTGACAAGAGTCTGCTATGGTGGCTGATATTTTTATTCAAAATGAAGAAAGGATTTCTTACATTTTCAAATTCTAATAGTTTATGTTTCAGTTTTGTTACAGACATTATAAGACTAAATCATGAAAGAAGACAGTCTGATATCAATAATAGAACAATTTCGTGGGGTTTCTTTAGCCTCAGCTAGGACTAGGGGAAGTATTACTATAGCAATTCCAAGCTGGGATTTTATGAGCCATAAGCTGCAAGATCAAGGGTGCAAAGTAGTTACGATTGTAGGTGAGAGTGTAGCTCAGGTGATTTCACCAGGTAGTCTGTGGTGGATGGCAAGTAAATGAGGCTATAGTGTTTATTAGAGAGGTCAATTTCACAGAGCAGGGGGAGGCAGGAGTGCAAAAAGTGTAAGAAGGATGAGGTATTAAAGTATAGCACTTCTGACTCAGCAGTCTTTCAGGCAGTGACAAGATCCTGTGATGATGGGGTACCGGTGTGGCGATGGAGTATAGGCGTCAGGAGGCCAGCGCACTAGATACATTCTCTTCCTGGAGAATAAGCCTTAGATGTTATTTTTCCTTTCTTGGGCTCAAACTCATTGAAAACCCCTCAACAAGTAGACAGCATAGCTAAATGATGACTGGAATATGTGTACCAGGTTTTTTCTTGCTGCCATTGGAACTCTGAGCAATTGCATCGTCTCACTTTTGGAGCTCCTGCATGCTCAGTTGTGTCTAACTCTGCAACCCCATAGACTGTAGCCCACCTGGATCCTCTTTCCATAAATTCTCCAGGCAAGAATACTGGAGTGAGTTGCCATTTCTACTCTAGGGGATCTTCCCCACCCATGGATCGAACCTGCATCTCTTACGTCTCCTGTATTGGCAGGCAGATACTTTGCCATGGAATCACCAGGAATGTCCCCATACTACATTTGATCTTAGCCAAAAGGCCTTTTATACGTGAAAATGTTTGGGGTAACTTCCCTTCTGGAAGCTGTGTGTCTCTCTCTGTTTCACCATAAAAAATATTGCCTTTTTTTTCTTTTAAAAAAAAAAACAAAACCCTAAACAAACAGAAACACAAACACACAAAAAATCCAACTCTAAATCTTTGAGTACTTCAGTTCATTCATGAGGTTCTCTGGAAGTCTCATGAATACATTAAAATACTTTTATGTCCATTTGTTTTTATGTTCATCATTAAAAATCATTTATAGATCCTCTAGTACCATTGAAATTGAAAAATGAAACATTTCCTGCCCTATAAATTCCTATAAATAAATCTGTAATATAGGAAGGAAAACAAATGAGTAATAAATATCATAGAGTTTTTTTTACCCTGATTACCTGTGAATGACCCACTTTCAGTGCTTAGTGGACACAGGACAGGGGGCTAGAATGTTCTGAAAGGAGAAAGGACTAGAGATTGCAAAGAATTAACATTATAACTGGCTTTTTAGGGACTTCCCTGGCTTCCAGTGATTAAGACTCCTTGCTTTCACTGTAGGGGGCATGGATTCATCCCTGGGCTGGGAACTAAGATACTGCATTGCACACAGTATGGCCAAAAAAAAAAAAAAGAGGAGAGAGAACTGGCCTTTTAGAGAGAACCAGTGCTTTGGACAATAGACGTGCACATAGTACCAACGGGATCATGGAAGTGGCCACGCAAAATAATTATATATGTGGATTGAACACCTATATGCTTTAGCAGTGTGTAAGGAGCTCGGGGGACTAAAAAAATATATCTATGAATATTGAACAAACGGAACTCAAACTTTAATTAGAGATACAAAATGCTGGGGCTTCCCAGGTGGTCCAGAGGTAAAGAATCTGCCTGCCAATGCAGGAGACACAGGAGATTCAGGTTTATCCCTGGGTTGGGAAAATCCCAAGTAGTAGGAATGGCAGCCCGTTCCAGGATTCTTGCCTGGAAAATTCCATGGACAGGGAAGCTTGGTGGGCTACAGTCCATGGGGTCACAAATAGTTGGACAGGGCTGAGTGTATGTGGTTGTGTGTGCCCGTGCGTGTGTGTGCACACACACACACAGTGCAGACATGAAAATAGAACAATAAGACAATTTAGGATTATAAGTGTTCCTAACATTATTGATGCTTTTGAACTGCGGTCTTGGAGAAGACTCTTAAGAGTCCCTTGGACTGCAAGAAGATCCAACCAGTCCATTCTAAAGGAGATCAGTCCTGGGTGTTATTTGGAAGCAATGATGCTAAAGCTGAAACTCCAGGACTTTGGCCACCTCATGCGAAGAGTTGACTCATTGGAAAAGACTCTGATGCTGGGAGGGATTGGGGGCAGAAGGAGAAGGGGATGACAGAGGATGAGATGGCTGGATGGCATCACCGACTCGATGGACATGAGTTTGAGTGAACTCCGGGAGATGGTGATGGACAGGGAGGCCTGGCGTGCTGCGATTCATGGGGTCGCAAAGAGTTGGACAGGACTGAGCAGCTGAACTGAATGTTTATGGTGTGGCTGATGCATCATGGTCTGTGGGGATAGCAATCCCTTCTCTGCTTAGTCGCTGAGTCATGTCCGACTCTGTGACCCTGTCTATGGGATTTTTCAGGCAAGAATACCGGAGTTGGTTGCCATTTCCTCTTTCAAGGGATTTTCCGAACTCATAGCTCAGTTGGTAAAGAATCCACCTGCAATTCAGGAGACCCTGGTTGGATTCCTGGGTCAGGAAGATCTGCTAGAGAAGGGATAGGCTACCCACTCCAGTATTCTTGGGCTTCCCTGTGGCTCAACTGGTAAAGAATCTACCTGCAATGAGGGAGACCTGGGTTCGATCCCTGGGTTGGGAAGATCCTCTGGAGAAGGGAAAGGCTACCTACTCCAGTATTCTGGTCTGGAGAATTCCATGGACTGTATAGTCTATGGGGTCGCAAAGAGTCAGACACAACTGAGTGACTTCCACTTTCACTTTCCCAGCTTAGGAATCAAACCCACATCTCCTGTGTCTCCTAGATTGCAGACGGATTCTATACCTGCTGAACCTCCAGGAAAACCTGTTTTTAGTCTATAAAGTCTATTTGAGAAAATAAAACATACTTGGAGGAAAACTTAGCATTTTAGACAGTCCATAAAATTAATATGAATGCATTAGAGATAAGCGCTATGAACACTATGGAGTGAGAAAAAGAAATCATCACTAGTTAAGGAGAGAGAAGAACCCTGAGGTTGTAATGGTCTACCTGGACCTGCTACTTCTCTTCTTTGTGACCTGGTTTGGGTTAAGGGTGAGTTCAAACCATCAGACACTGCTGATAGGAGCGGCACTCTTTCTACAGACGCCAAGTGAAGTGAAGTCGCTCCGGATCGGACCCGACACCCACTCCTATCAGTAGCGTCTGATGGTTTGAACTCATCCTTAACCTCTTGCTTACAAGATTAGAATGTGCAGTGCCATTATCTCTAAATCTGGGATGTGTGTGGAATGTCTGGAATGGAGGAGGAGATTTTAGTGTTTGGTTCTGGCCAGCCCAGCCAGGACTCGTGTTTCTGACACTGATTGAGTGGATGGCCTGTCAGGGCCACAGACCACAGTCAAAGAGGTATGCACTCTGCCTTTCTGACAGATCTGTGAAATTTTGGCATTTATTGTTGAATTATTGCTGTGGAGTCCAAAAATACATGGTCATTATAATCGCATACTAATCTTATCTGTGTATAATAGAAGAAAAAAGGCTGGAAAGTAGGCAATCTACTGAACTATTGATAACATTTTTAAACAGCCATTTTACTTTACGTATAACTTTCTTTGGGAAGTTATAGTGTTCTAGGAGAGATACTGTTTTAATGTGTGCAAAATAGTGGCATTTAATACATGTACAGTGTTGTGCAACCATGACTATTCAGTTCTAGAACATTTCATCATCCTCCCCAAAAGGAAACCCATGCCCATTCGGCAGTCACTCCACATCCTGTCTCCCCAGCTCCTAGCAACCACTAATCAGTTTCTGTTTGGTTTTTGATGTGTATACTTTGATGTCGTAGGTTGCAAAATAACGGAAGTACTCTGGTTTGATTTTTATTGCTCAGTTTATATAGTGATATAATAATACTTTTCTATTCATTTTGTTAGACTCATTTTCTGATCAGGTGAATTTTTTTTTAATACATTCACCAACATATAGAGTTTATTTAGGGATGAGCAGCTGTATGTTAGGAATTTTCTTCAATATTAATATATTTGTGATTTTATTGACAGACTAAAAAACTCACAAAATTTTTATAGAAATAATTAGGTTAGGTATTTTCTTATTGTAAAACATCAAAGTAAAAAACAATGCAGAGTAACCAGAAATTAACATATCATCTAAATGAAAATACATCCTAAATTACAAGAATAAAAATTCCATTTTTTCCTACTAGATAATCTACTCTGAGGCTAAAGAAAAAATACCATTATAAAATAATGTGTGACTTTGTTCAGGTTTAAAAAGTAAGTGCATTGATGATAAATGATGTTATAATTTATTTAGAAAAGAATTTTTACTTTTTCTTTAAAAAACAGTAGTGATATTTGAATACTAATTATAGTCTTGGTTAATGGTCTTGATATCTGTTGAAAAATGTTTTATTGATTTCCTCTGTGCATGTAGTTCCCTTATGCCTTTTAAAAAGAATGTTTTGAGGGCAGACTGCTTATATAGGTAAGCTCTTTCACAGTGAGGCCCTTTGAAACAAAACCATGTGGGAAGATTTATTGTGGAGAACATTTGGAATGAAATTTGACTTGAAGTTTAGTGAGGTCTGGAGTCAAACTGTGTGTTAGTCACTCAGTTGTGTCTGACTCTTTGTAGCCCTCCAGGCTCCTCTGTCCATGGGGTTCTCCAGGCAAGAATACTGAAGTGGATAGTCATTCCCTTCTCCATTGGATCTTCTGACCCAGGGATCAAACCTGGGTCTTCTGCATTGCAGGCAGATTTTTCACCATCTGAGCCACCAGAGAAGTCCTAAGAATTCTTATTCACATCTTTGAATATAATATATTATGAGGTTAGGTGAAGTTGTATATGGGTTGTGACTACTAAGTAGAAAAGCGGATATTACATTGCCTAGTTCCTATGATTTTTAGAAGATATTTAGTTATTGATTATGGTGTATTTTCCATGGATTCTAACTTATGCCTACCTACGTTTTTTTTCCATGGACAGAGGACCTCTCCAAAGTGTATATGAAAATGCTTACTTTACAATTTTGACAACACTGGAGTCAGACTGCTGAGGTTCCAATTCCTGCCCCTCAGTTGAACTACTTCATTGACAAGACTCAAAACTGTTCTTATCCTTAAGTATTACTGTCTTGCAGACAGGTAGAGTGCCTGTTTGTGGGCTGTTAAGAGGAAGAGTGAAAGAGGGCCTGAGAAGCTCTCTGCAATAAGTGTTCAGTAGGTGGGGGGCCCCACGACAATGACAAAGCATTCTTTATCTGAATATTAAAATGTTAGCTCAACACTTGTACAGTTCATTAGGAGCAATTTTATTGTCAACAACCTATAACAAAACTGTTCCAACCCCTCTCCGTAAGTATCCACATACCATTTTTCCTTTGGATATTGGCCATTATTGTGATGTTTTTGTCATGTAGATGCATCTATGCATGCTAAGTTGCTTCAGTCATGTCCAACTCATTGCAACCCTATGGACTGAAGCCCACCAGCCTCTTCTATCCTTGGAATTCTCCAGGCAAGAATACTGGAGTGGGTTGCCATGCCCTCCTCCAGGGGATCTTCCTGACCCAGGGATGGAACCCTGATAGAAGGCACCTAAAAATGAAGACTTTTGATAAGAAGTCTGATAACTTAATGCAAAGAAGGTAAATGGCTGTTTTCTCTGCATTAGTCATGGTGATCTTCATATAAGGTATCAAATCTTATTTTCATGCTTTTGATTTTAAAGTCAGGAAAATTACTTTTACAAAGAAAATATAATAGTATGAAGTTGAGAATATTATAGAGGAAAACACATTACTCACTGCTGGTGAAATTCTGGAGGGGTGTGTGTGTGTGTGCATTTAAAATTCACCCAAGATGAAAGAAATACCCAGGGGAAAACATGCACATCACAGGCAAGGTATTCTTAAAGGGCGTCTGTTCTAGAGTTTGACCAAGTGGAAGAGCAAATTATTGACTGGGAATTATATTTACCCCTTGCCCAGAGACCTCACAAGGTAACACCGTGTCTCCATGAAAACAGCATCTCCACTGTGTCTCTGCTTACCCTGCCTTTGAGTTTCCACTTAGCCCAGCAGAGACACTGGCAGCACCACCCAGGGCAAACAGTGTTTGGCTTCTAAATAAGGCACAAAGCTGAAACTACGTAAAACTGGAGTGGATGCTAAATCAATAAGAGTCCTGCATCTCTGTCCGTACTTTGTGGTGATAATATCTCTGTCTTTGTAGAGCTCATAACCCCAAATCTTGAGAGCCAAGGAAAATAATGTTTAACTCTTCAACTTATTTACCTCTTCAACTAATGTTTAATTATTAACTATTTTCCAAGAGGAAGCCACATGAAAAAAGCTGGTTTAGGAAAAACCCTCATGAAAAAAATCTCAAAACTTTTTCATGTGACTCACTCAGAATCCCTTTAAAAAAATACACACACACACACACACAAACACACACACACAAATACACACATACATATATAGTTTAAAGTGACTGATAACTTGCAAATTAGAAAACATTTTAATTGATTTATCTTCTTAAAAATGGTATTGGATATCATTTTACTTTCTGAATTATTTACTATGAAGTTCTGCTTATATTCTCTTTGGGGCATTGTATATTCAGTCACTAAATCGTGTCCGACTCTTTGTAACCCTGTGGACTGCAGCACACCAGGTTTCCCTGTCCTTTACTATCTCCCGGAGTTTGCTCAGATTCATGTCTATTGAGTCGGTGATGCTGTCTAATCATCCTCTGCTGCCCCTTTCTCCTTTTGCCTTCAATCTTTCCCAGCATCAGGTATGACCTAAATCAAATCCCTTCTGATTATGGAGGTGATGAATAGATTCAAGGGATTAGATCTGAAGAACTATGGACAGAAATTTGTAACATTGTGTAGGAGGCAGTGATCAAAACCATCCCAAAGAAAAAGAAATGCAAGAAGGCAAAGTGGTTGTCTGAGGAGGCTTTAAAAATAGCTGAGGAAAGAAGAGCAGTACTGCATTTGAAATTCTTTTGTTGCTTTGAGGCATTGGAAATCTCAAAGTATTAGCTATTTTAATGGTTCAGGCACTGTGCTGAGGACTTTATATTAACTTAGTAAATTTTCACAGTAAACCCCTGAGTATGCATTATTCCACCCGATTTCACAGATAAGCATCTAAGATAGACAGAGGATAAGTAACTGGCCCTGGATCACGCAGCCACTCAATGTTGGGAATCAGCCCAGGTGATCAGCTCTATCTTGCTAGATTGCCCCACATTTAGGAAAAGTAGCACTTCGAATTTTAAGACAGGGAAGTGATGCCATAATTGTATATCTAAATCACAAAAGGAATAAAAGTAATCACATCATAATTTTCCGTTTTAAAATATAAAAGTGCATGAGGCTTCAACAGGCCTCACCTCAGGCTCAGTGCAACAGGAGAACACTCTGCAGATGGAGGCCTGGCCCCCTTGGACATCTCTTTCTTTACTTTTAATTTTGCATCTAAACTAGCAGAGCTCTATCCCCTAAGCTCTTCTTTTTTCTCCCTAGACTTAATTACTGGGATGGTGGCTGGTGGAGTTCCTAGTCTGTGCCTTCTCTCTTGCTGGAGTGGAAAGGACTTGTTGGTTAGGTGCTCAAGGGGACCCCCTGCTCTGAGGACCCAGCCCTGCCTGGGCCTGAGTGTCTGTGGGAGGCTGGATGTCCTGCAGTGAAAAGATGGCATGGTATCTCTTGTCAGAATTTAGATTCTGAGGGAAGCTGAGTTTGTTGAGGACGGCCAGACCAACAAAACATATGAAGGAAAAATAACAGTGAGATGTGCTTTGAAGAGATTAAAATAGGGTGATGTGATAGCAACTGGCTTGTTACTGTCGATGAGATCCAAAGTCTTCATTAGAAGCTGAGATCTCAGTGATGAGGAAGGTTCAAGGAAAAAAGCCTCCTGGGTCTTGGAAACAGCAAAGGCAAAGCTGCTAAGGCTGGGAGAACTCATGGATGACAGACCTTCAAGAAAGCCAGGGCTGCTGAAGCACAGGAGGGGGATGGAGTGAGGGGTGTGTGTGCAGGGGAGGCTAAGGAAAACTGTGAGAGCCTGAGAGGCCAGTTTTGTTGGGCTTCATTTACCAGGATGAGGCATTTGGGATTCATTCTTGGAGCTGTAGAAAGGCTTCGGAGGATTGAAAATGGAATAAATTGAAAGAGTTTGTTTTAAAATGATCACCATGGAAGTTTCAGGAAGAGATTGGATTACAGCATGAGCGAAGAGGCAGGAAGACCTGGATTGCAGGTGGGAGTGGGTGGTGGGTTGACTGGGATAGTTGTGGTAGAAATGAAGTCTATGGTTTCAGCATCTGTTCTGGGTTAAATGGGGGCAGAGAGGGAAAGAAAGGGCTTACGTTTAAGTATTAGATTTTTGGCTTTAATGGGGCTGTTTATTGAAATAGGAAAGACTAGGGAATGAGAGACAAAGATTTCACTTCCAGCATTGTCAAATCTAGGATGCCTAATTAGATAGCAAACAGGAGGTGTAAAGAAAATGGGCAGAAACACCCGGGTAGGGTGACGAGGCAATTGACTGTGCAGCCAGGGACACCTTCAAGAGTGAAAGGAGGGCAGGATGGGATTTGAATTTTAAGTACTAAAGCTGGGACAACAGAGGCCAGATGGGACTGTCTTGGCAAAGTGGAATGTATGATATGTGGGAATCCACTTCCAGGCAAAGATTTTAGGATTGACAATATCAGATGTTTAGAATACTACAAAGATGTCAAGTGAGATAAGAACAGAGAAGAGGTCTCTTCAGTACCCATCGAAATATACAGATGATATATCACTGGTGATAATAAAAACCATAGGACAGCCTTATTTTAGTGGGGTTAAGGATAGTGGCAGGGGTTAGTGGTAGCCACGTGGGCATACTTCTGAGTGGACATGAAGTAGGAAAGTAGGGATGGAAGCCACAGATACTCTCAATGAGATTTTGCTGTGGAGAGCTTGGTGGAAAATATCAGGAGTGCTAAAAGAGACCATTGCTGCTGCTCCTCAGTCAGTTCAGTCGTGTCCGACTCTTTGTGACCTCATGGACTGTAACCCACCAGGCTCCTGTGTCCTCGAGATTTTCCTGACAAGAATACTGGAGTGGGTTGCCATGCCCGCCTCCGGGGGATTTTCCCAATCCAGGGAAAATCCTCCGTCTCCTTCATCTCCGGCCTCGGCAGGCGGATTCTTTACCACTGAGCCATCGGGGAAACCCAAGAGACCATTGGTTTTCCTCTCCTCAAAGCTGGAAAGCAAGCTCCAGAACTTCCCAGTAGAGGTTCTCAGCTTTATTCTAGACTATGATTTCATTCATTCCAATATTACACTTGTGGAAAAAGAAATAACCACCTCTATTAGTGAAAATAATGGTACATGCAATTTTGGATCAAAATTTCTGTTGTTTTTATTTGAATAATGTGTACTTGATTTTGAACTTCCTAGAAAAATCTAAATTGTTGCAAAGATGAGCTTTAATTTATGAAAGGACCAACTACAAAATTTACCCTTTCAGATTACAATGCATTCACATCAGGGCTCCTGCCTTTCTGGAGTAGTGGAGTGAACCTGTGCAACTCAAGTATCAGCTTCCATTGGCTGTATCAGTGTTTCCTTGGAGGGAAATGGTGCTTGTCTTGAACCAACTGGAGCATCTGCAGGGAATTTTCCTGTTTCTTTTTTCTTTTTACAAATGTTAAAGCCTGATCTTTTCTCTGAATCTGATTTTTATATACCCAACTTTCTTCAAACTATCCACAAATAATTTTTTTCTTTAATATTATATAGATGTGTTTCTTAACTAACATCTAATAATTATTTAGTAAGATGTTGCTTAAAATCTTTTTAAAATATGTTGAGAATCTGCAAGCAGTTATAACTTTATAAAGGAGACACGTTGAAATTTTCGATTTTAAAACTGCTTGGTAAGGAGTTATTTTTAAAACTACTGTGTAAAATACATTCTCTTCAGAAAAAAGACCTGTGAAAACATTACATGATCATTCCTGGAATGATGTTGTAAGACCAGTGAATTCCTTCTTTTATGTACTTGCCAGAAGTAAGGAGTACCTGGCACTTAACACATAATAAAAAGAAGGGTCAGTAACAGAACAGGACAGTCTGTGTAACATTTTCTAAGTAGCCAATAGAACAGTACTGTTTCATAGAGACTTTCGGAAATAATTGTAAGTATATATGATTTGTAAAACTTTTAATTTCACATTTTCTGATCACCTGCTTTTAAAAATTGTCTGATATTGTCCTATGAACTATTATTACTCTTAAACATTTTTTAATATGTGTGAGAACTCATTTTGTCAAAATTTTTATAGAAAGGGCTGAATTATACTTATGGGTTTTTGAATTGGTATTTTGGAGTAAATCACTTAATTTATTTTCCTTGACACATTAAATATACGGTAATGATGTAACTCGTTGGAGAAGAACAAAAATTTAATGTTTAATTCACTAACTCCATGTATGTATAAACTTAATTAGTGCTGTTCATTTCTGCTCTTGAAACTTCCAAGTTTGAAGATGCAGTAAAGTTTTCTTCTATCATGAACATTTCAATAAGTTGACTGAGCGACTTTCACTTTCACTTTGGGCTACCCTTGTGGCTCAGCTGGTAAAGGATCTGCCTTAGATCCCTGAGTTGGGAAGATCCCCTGGAGAAGGGAAAGGCTACCCACTCCAGTCTTCTGGCCTGGAGAATTCCATGGACTGTATAGCCCAAGGGGTTGCAAAAGGACACGACTGAGGGACTTTCACTTTCAATAAGAATGTATGGTAATTACACTTATCTAGAATTTTCACTTTTACAAAGTACTAATCACTATCTTTTAAAATACAAGAACCTTATAAACATGTTTTCTTCACTCAGTATCAGTAAACAGGAAAGCTGAAATTCAGAGGTGTGAAGTTATCTAACAGAGAAATTCAAACTAGAATGTAGTATTTTGATCTCTAGATTTGTGCTCTTCGCTTACGCCTTCCTGGCATGGGGCTTGTCTGTGTTAACACCCCTTTAGGTAGTGAGTAAAAATAGCATTTAGTCAAATTTACCTGAATTTAAAAAAAAAAAAAAACGCCAATGGTTAACACAATACTTTTAGAGCAGACCCTGAATGTAATATTAACTCTGTCAGCATATGATGTAAGAAAGTTGCTAGTGGAAATTCTGACTTGGCTGGTGCTTGATTACATATAAGTTTGCTCACTTAACTAACCAAAGAACACAACCTGACTCATCACTTTGCTTGGAGTACTGTCCTTCTTTTGTAAAAATGTGGAAATATGATTTGTACAACTTTTAAAATAATTTCACATTTTCTAATCATCTGCTTTTGAAAATGGTCTAGTATTTTCCTTTGAAAATATTTTTTCTTTTTAAAGATTACACTAACCTCATTGGTAAAATAGATGCCTGACATTATATAATCTTAGGTGAAATGTGAAAATGAATCTTTTCGTATATACTGAAATTTGGGGATAGATATCTGTGGAGGTTTGATGTCTTAAATAATAAGATGAAGAAAAATATGAGCTACTGTTGTATTGTGGTGGAAAATATCTTTTTCCAGCTTCGAAAGAAAGAAAGTGAATTCGCTCAGTCGTGTCCAACTCTTTGTGACCCCATGGACTGTAGCCTACCAGGCTCCTCCGTCCATGGGATTTTCCAGGCACGAGTACTGGAGTGGGTTGCCATTTCCATCTCCAGGGTATCTTCCCGACCCAGGGATCGAACCCAGATCTCCCACGTGGCAGGCAGACACTTTACCATCTGAGCCACCAGGGAAGAGTTTATTTATTGAGATGTAATTGATCTATAATATGTATGAATGAATGTAAAGTATATAACATGTTGGTTTGATACACTTATATACTGAAAATTATTATCACCATAGCTTTAACACCTCTATCACATCACATAATTACTATTTTTTTTTAACTATGAGAATATGTAAGGCCTATTCTTGCAAATCCTTTCATGTATATAATAAGAGTATTGTTATTGGCTATAGTTGCCATACTGTACATTAATGATTTCTAGAACTTATACATCTTATAACTGGAAGTTTGTACTCTTTGACCAATATCTCCTGTTTTCTCCACTACTTAGCCACTGTTAAAACCATTTAATGTCTGTTTCTCCAAGTTTGGCTATATAGATTCCACATGTAAGTGATATCATAAGTATTTGTCCTTCTCTGTTTGATTTATTTCACTTAGCATAATGGCTGCAAGGTCCATTCATGTAGTCACAAATGACAGACTTTCCCCTTTCCTCCTACATGAATTGTATTTCATTATATATGGGATATTATGATATATTATGTATACACCACATCTTCTTTATCCATTCATCCTTTGACAGATACTTAGGTTGTTTTCATGTCTTAACCATTGTAAATAATGTTGAAATAAACATATGAGTACAGATATCTCTTTGATATTCTCTCTTTTTATTTCCTTTGAATATATACCCAGAAGTGAGATTGCTAGATCATATGGTAGTTCTATTTTTAAGTTTTTGAGGAAGATCCACATTGTTTCCATCGAGGCTGCACCAATTTAACCTTTCCATCACAGTGCACAGAAGTATTACTTATAGGTGTTTAGTAGTTAAAGAAGTCTTCTTAGAAATGATAAGATTATAGAAACCGTAGGGACAATTATCTGTCCCTAGGAAAGATTTTATGTGTTTCAGATTATAAATCAACATGCTATTATAAAATAGATCTTAAACCTGAAAAATAATTTGTTTGATGGAATCAAAGTGGTTATAATTTTCACAATGGCTATATTTCTAAATACCTTGTAGAAATCTGACTTGTGTAATTCAGTTTTTCTCATAGAAATAAGTACATGAGATTTATATTTTTCTAATTTTACTCACAAAGAAATATTATCATACCTAAGGTTCACATAAGTCAAAACTATAGAAAATGCAATAACACAATATTTTATTTTAAAGATCAAAAAGATATATCATGTTATTATCTCCTTCTGGTTAATTGCTGCTAAGCATACACTGAGGATTAAAAACTAAACACATCCATTTATCCATGTAAGCCGTGAGGTCAGATAGTTGAGACTATAAATAGGCAGATTTAATGATGCCATTAATAAGGAAATAGAGTACTTCTAGGGTGTCTTGTTTACTCCCACTAGGCATATGCTCTTTAGAAAGCAAATTACTGAACCAGATGGAATAAGGGAAAAGCTAAGGTGAGTAATAGAATTATTTAACCCAAAGTCATTATACATTCAGTATTAAGAATATAATTATATTCCATGTTCATGTTTGAAATGATTACACATTAATCTTTAGAATTAAATTTGGGTGAGTGTTTTCTGCAGAATCTTGGAGTTATATAGTTATGACTTTAAATGGAATGTGAGGATGTGTTCTTCTCACTTATTAACTTTGTCAAAACAAAGATGAGAGTTATTTGTACAAAGACAGATTGCGGTGGTTAGTCAGTCTATAAACCATATATATGGAGATATACAACTAGAAACTCATGTTTTTTGAACCCTACTGTTTCAACCTTCCCACAATGCTGTCCCTTGTAATGACTGTGTTACCCTCTTTCCTTTTTATTAAACTTCAGCCTATAGGCAATTCTGTTATTAGATAAACTCTCAAGTCATATGGAAAACCCACTGATGGGTTTGTCAGAGTAATTTGTTAATCATTTTCACTTTATAAAATATGTACCTACCCATTTTTTTTTCCTCAAAGAGAAACTCTTTGGAAGACAATGTAAAACTGTTGTATAAACAAACAAAAATGATGAAGTATTAAACTGATGACCAATTACATTTGATTGAGGGCTTTTTGTTTTTTTGCTTGAGAATTACTCTCATGGAATCACCAAAGATAATTTTCCAGTTTTCATGTTGAGTTGGAAAAAAGGTTGTTGGTCAAAGTTAATTGTCATTTTTTGAAGTACAGATACATTATATCTCATCTAATTCATGAAAACATGAAATAGTTTATCAAAGAGAAATAGAAAAAAAGGTTAGTTTCGCTTGTGAGATCAAATATAACATTCTTTATCTTTTCTAGTCATTATTTTTTTTTACATTTTTAGTTTTCCTAAATGTAAAAATAACATGGGACTGGTGCTTAAGAAATTTAGGGGACAAAAAGAATGTAATGATCTTTTTGTGAGATTGTTGCAATAAATACATCCAATACGTTTTTATTTTAGGGTCAAAAAGTGAATGTTTTGTTATTATTTTAGCTCCTTTATCTTGGCATTTATCATAACAGGACCACACCTATTATACCAGAATTCTTCTGCTAAAAAAAAGTTGTTTTAATGGCTTTGATATTCTAAGAGCTATTTTTGAACAAAATCTTTGCTAAGACTGTGCTGTATTGACCAGCAGTACTTGGCATGTTATATATGCCTTTGTTTCTAGTTCCACCTATTTCCTCAGGGAAAGTTTATATAAATGAGACTACTGTATATTTCTTTGTCATTTCCTTCTGTTGTTCCTCAGGAGGAAGAACTGCAATGGATTTTGTTATATTTCTATGGTAAATTAGCTACCTTTTTGTGGAAATGAAATAATGGTAGTTGGGAAGCCCTGGAATAGTATTTCGGGTTGCTTAAACTATGCAGATGACACAAAATTTACCTTTTAGCATGTGAGTAATTTCCTCTTTGAAAGGATTGCGGTTTTATAGAGCACAGAGGCACGGTTCTGATGCAGTTAGTCTTTAGCATATACATGTCTCATGGTTTTCTTTTGCTGAGTCAGTGCTTCTTTCAGTGACAGTGAATTGTATTTATTAGATAGATTCACACAATGTTTTTTTCTTTCTAATCTGTCACTCTAAGTTGAATTTTAAGACTTCCAATAGTTGTTTGACCGGTGCTGGATGTACGTGGTAAGAGATTGAGCAACAGAATGGCATCGGAGAAAGGAAACAGGCTTGGGAGCGAACTGTTGTTCAGCCTCTAAGCCACACCCAGCTCTTTCCGACCCCATGGCCTGCAGCGCACTAGGCTGTCCTTCACTGTTTCTCGGAGTTTGCCCAGATTCATGTCCATTGAATTGGTGGTGCTGTCTAATATCTTATCCTCTGCCACCCTCTTCTCCTTTTGCCTTTGATCTTTCCCAGTGTCAGGGTCTTTTCCAATGAGTCAGCTCTTTGCATGAGATGGCCAAAGTATCGGCGCTTCAGCTGCAGCATCAGTCCTTCCAATGGATATTCAGGGTTGATTTCCTTTAGGATTGACTGGTTTGATTTCCTTGCAGTCCAAGGGACTCTCAAGAGTCTTCTCCAGCACCACAATGAACAGTATGAAAAGGCAGTAAGATAGCGTAGGTGCTGACTAATTACCTGTTGTATGGGAGTGTATGCGGGGAGACCTGGTGTTTCTTTGTCTCGTGGTTCAGAGTCTTTCTCTTGTATCATTACTTTTAACTTATGATTACTACATTAAAAGTGCCCATTTTGATTAATATATGATCTGATTTTTTTCACAAACTGAAATATGCATTCTTATTTGCTAATGATTATGGGAAACTATTATAAAATAATTTCTTTGGAAGAGTTGCCTGACAATGTAAGAAAGTATTAACAAAGATAAATGACTTTCTGTTAGATGGAAGGAGGAAAACAAACAGTTTTAATGGGATCTAGATGTTAGAATCCTAAGTGTTGATTGGTTATTTTTATACATTGCTTAAAGACAATCAGACTTTTGTAGGACTGAGGATAATTTATTCCTTTTATAAGCTTTTCTGTTTTCTGAGAATCAGGGTCAAATGGTCAAAGGAAATTGTCATTTCATTACAAATACATCAAATGTCCTATCCCAGTGTGCGTCTAAGAAATTTGGATATTTTTTAGAACATTAGGAAGATAGTTAAGTACCTGGCGCGCATGTGTACGTTATCTGAAAGAGAGAATCCATTCACTGAACAATGCTTTATTAAGCACCTTCTCTGTGCCCAAAGTTTCCTAGATCCTTCAGGATATAGCACTAAACGAGAGTAAAGTGCCTCGACTCAGTGAGCTTCCATTCACTAATCTGAACTAATCACTAATCAGAAATGTGGCCATATACCACAAGCCATTTGAACACTATCATCACTGTATGAAAAGGATGTGGTATGTAAACTGGGATCTTTTGTTTAGTATGCCACTATGTGCTTACCACAAATAAATACCTTAAAGATAATTAAGGAGATAGGAAGAAAAACTCTTTCACAGAGGTCTTTATCTCTTTGTCAGTATTCTTTGTCAATAAATATTATTTGGTTTTAATTTCATTGTGATTTTTAGTTATGGCATAAGTACAGTTTTTAATAAATTTTTACTTCCTTTTGCGAAAATTAAAACATTTAATTAATAGAAATGGATTGTTTCTGAGGGAGGGATAAATTTGGGAACTTGGGATTAACAGATACACTGTGCTGTGTATAAAACGGATGGACTGCAGGGGCCTGCTGTGTGACATAGGAACTATTTTCAGTGTCTTGTGGTGGATGGGAATCTGTAAAGAATGTGTGTGTGCATGTATGTGTATGGCTGAGTCACTTGTTGTACACCCGAAGTATTGTGGGTCAACTATACTTCAGTGCGGGAGCGGGGGCCAGGGAAAAGAACTGCATTGTTTCATGTCTTTCTTCCTTGCATAAAAGGGATTATTTCTACGTAAGTTTAAAATGATGGTTTCTGGAGAGTTATACTTATGTATTTATATCCTACTACTGCTTAGATTGTTATTCTATTAAGAGAAAAAATAGTATCATTTCTGACATAGATGGAGAAACAGTGGAAACAGTGGCTGACTTAATTTTGGGGGGCTCCAAAATCACTGCAGATGGTGACTGCAGCCACGAAATTAAAAGAAGAAAAGTTGTGACCAACCTAGACAGCATATTAAAAAGTAGAGACATTACCTTGCCAAAAAAGGTCCGTCTAGTTAAAGGCTATGGCTTTTCCAGTAGTCATGTATGGATGCGAGAGTTGGACTGTAAAGAAAGCTGAGCACCAAAGAGTTGAAGCTTTTGAACTGTGGTGTTGGAGAAGACTCTTGAGAGTCCCTTGGACTGCAAGGAGATCCAACCAGTCCATCCTAAAGGAAATCCTGAGTGTTCGTTGGAAGAACTGATGTTGAAGCTGAAGCTCCAATACTTCGGCCATCTGATATGAAGAGCTGACTCATTGGAAAAGACACTGATGCTGGCAAAGATTGAAGGCGAGAAGAGAAGGGGACATCAGAGGATGAGATGGTTGGATGGCATCACTGACTCAATGGACATGAGTTTGAGTAAACTCTGGGAGTTGGTGATGAACAGGGAGGCCTGGTGTGTTGCAGTCCATGGGTTGCAAAGAGTTGGGCATGACTGAGTGACCGAACTCAACTGACATGTGTGAACTGATCCATAGTGTTCTCATTTTTCACTATCTTTCTTACAGAATTAAGCAGTAAATGAAGAGACAGGTGGTGTGGTTTTTGCTTAGACTTCAAGTGTTTGGATGAACTAACAAATTGAGTTTGGGGCCACAGTGTCTTAAAGGTTTGTCTGTGTACGGGTCAGAGTTTTCCAGCAATCTTATGTCTAGTAATACTGTCGAAGCTCTTAAATTTCAGACAACTCATTCATTGGGTCAAATAAACTTTCCATTCCCTTAGTGAAACATGCTGAATGGCTGTCCTTGGCGCAATGAACTCCCAAAGTCAGTAAGCTATTAATACTCTCTAGATTGCCTGCACATGCCCCTTGTTATATTTCATCAAAAATTTGTTTTGACTATTTCCTAACCTGTTAAGGCCTGTTTTTATAATTACTTATTATAATAATGTAATTAACCTAAATATGACAGACATATGATTTGAATTCAGTAAGAGTTGTCTGATAAAAGCCAAGTTAAATACTGAAGAAAGAATCTTTGGTGAGCCAGCTACCCCACCCCTCCAAAAAATGTACTGTTGAATTACATGTAATAAGGCAACTGAAGGAATGAAATAAAATGCTAAAATCAAGGAATTTGCATTCGAAGTGCTTGCAGGTGTCTTAAAATCCTTGACAAAGTTAAAAAAATTGGAAGTGGGAGGCAAGCCTTTATGTGCTGCTTATATAAGAAGGCCAAGCTGAAAATTCAGTAAGTGGGTACAGTTGCAAATATAAACATTTCACTCTGCAGCAAAGATCAAGAATTAATTTATCGTGTATTTTAAGTTACAATGCTCAAAGTTTCCTTGAACTTTTGATTTCTCACTTTAAATGGCTTTTAAAAATAACCTACTGATTAGAAATTTTAAAGGGTTTTTGTTATATTTGCATTGCTTTTTGATCCTTTTCCTAAATCCCTATTCTCAAACTTTTGTTTTCCGTAAGAGAACATTGATATCTATTCTATTTATATATTTAGAAACACAATAGATTTTTTCCTCCCAATGAAAACTTTAAATACATGAGAAAAATACTAAAAACATTTATGTAGTTTTATGTATGAGTATAAAAGTATAGTTTTGAACTACGCTTTGTTATATAAGCAATACCTAGCAGGGAATCTTATGTTTTCTGTGTTTAGGTAGTGAAGCCAGTAGATAAGTTAAATGTAGTTATACCGAGTTTTCATTATACCAACTACCTCTTCCTTTGTTAGATATGTTAGTCTATTCAATGATTATTACTTTGTATCTTGTCTAAAAACAAATAAGTTTAATTATATTATTCATTATAGTTAATGGAAAAGCAGAATCTTATGGTCCTTGTTTTTGTTTAGTTGCTAAGTCATGTCCGACTCTTTTGCAACCCCATGGACTATATAGCCCGCCAGGCTCCTCTGTCCATGGGATTTCCCAGGCAAGAATACTGGCGTGGGTTGCCGTTTCCTTCTCCAGGGATCTTCCTGACTCGGGGATTGAACTCCTGTTGCTTGCATTACAGGCGGATGCTTGTATACCCCTGAGCCACCAGGAAGCCCTATGGTCCGAACTGTTTTAATTATAATCAAAATGTTTCTTGGATAATCAGCTTGTGTCTGAAGCTGTGTTTTGTATAGTCTACATGTGCTTATAATTCCTGAATATTTATTGGTCTTTTGTAACTATGTGTTAATTTTAAGTGCCTTCAAATAATGTTGAGGAATCTTGGCTTTTAACTATTTCCTTGTGCCTGTGGGAATTGGGAGGAATTATTTCACTGAGTATGGACTGAGCATGCATGTAGTTACACTGAGTACTAGGAATACTAGGAAGAGGCTATATTAGTTTTGTTGCAAAGTCTTCATATGAATGACATACTGTACCAAGAATGGATGTGTACAGATTTGCCTGTAAATGTTCATAGTAGCATTATTTACAGTAGTAAATAGAAAAAAGTAGAAACAATTCAGTATCCATCAGTTGGTAGATAAATAAAATGTTATATATTCGTATAGAGGAATCCTATTGGGTAATAAAGAGTAAAAAAATACAGATAACATACTACAACATGGATGAACCTCAAAAGGTTGTGGTCATTGAAAGAAGCCAAACGCAAAAGGACACATATTGTATGATCTCATTTGTATGAAATGTCCAAAAAGGCAAGTGTCCTGAGACAAAGTTGCTTAGTGATTGCTTAGGACTTGAGATGTGTTAAAGTTAAGGCAAAGATATTAGAAAGAGAAATGATGATCCTTGCTTACTTGAAGCACTTAGTAGGACTATTTGAGTAGAAGAAGCAATAAAGTCTTTCAACATACCTTCTGCGGTATTATTGTACCCAACAAAATCAACAATTCGTTTTGCATATCATCTAACACCCAGTTTTTATTTAAATTTCTCTTTGTTCGCTTTGTCCAAATTGGATTCAGTTTCACACATTACTTTGATGTTTATGTCATTTAACTCTCTCATACTATATCAGTTCTTACCCTCTCATCTTTCCCCCCACATTGTCAATTTGTTAGAGAAACTGGGTTGTAGACTATCCACATTCAAGATTTTGATAATTATTATGTTGATAATTATTAAACAGCTGAACTATTTGAGCATAATCAGAAAATGACTAATGTTTCATCCTTTTGAATTCTTTTGAATTAGTTTTCCACAGAGCTGAGAGCAAGGGAGCTAGCATTTTAGAGTTTATAGCAACTGTTTGAGATAGAGATTAGTGGTCTTTCAGAAATTAGCAGCTTTAGGTGTTCTAAGACTTGATTTATTCTGTTATATTGCTACATTTTTCCTGGTAATAAGATGGATGGAAAACAGTGTGAAACTGCCAGTCATTCTCCCTGAGGAAAGTGAAAGGACCAGTAGGTCCTTGGCACAAAGACTTCCCAAAAGAAATGCAAAAACCACTGGTCTGAGTTTGAAAATTGGGCTGCTTAGTGAGGGGATAATTGATGGAAGTCTTGGTAGACCTCTTGGGTTTTAATTCTTAATTTGTTGTATATGAAGTAATGTCTAGTTTGATCTTTTTAACATTTTATTTTTCAAAAAAAGAAGCTTTTAGATCAAATGCATTCATGCTTATGTATGTGTGTGTAACTTGCCAACTATAATGGTTTTACATAGGAGGACAGGTAAGGACCTTTAATAGACATTTCAAAATGTGACCTGTGTTTCTTATTGAGAATGTTTCCCCTACATGCCTTTGTTTTAATTTAATAACATTTATTTTAATGCCAGCATTTTCCCTTCTGTATTGCTATAACAGATTTGGGTTATGAATACTGATATTTGCATTTTAAAAAATAGATCAAATATTGATTTTATTATATGTCTTTCATTTAGTCTATAAATGAGAGTCTCTTGGCTCAGTAAGATAATCTGTGAATGTGGTTCTGTGTAGGTAAGACTTCTTTAGTAATTAGCCATTAAATAGAACAATATGTATTGATGGAAATCATCATTTTTCTTTCTAATAACTTTTCCTTTATTTTAGTCCAATGGGTCTCAAACTGTAATGTGCTGGACCACTAGTATATAGTATTAGGACCCCATATTCAAATTCTATTTTAAAAAGTATAATGTGGGCCCACTCAAGCAGATCTGTATTAAAAGCAAGTTCCATAGATAATTCTAATGCTCATTGAATTTTGAGAATCTCTACCTTAGACATAATTTTATTGTAAATGAAATTGTGTATAGTTTTATTTTTAAATAGTTTGATTTGGGGGAAATTGCAAAAATAATGCTGAGGTTTCCCTTTGCCTTCCCCCAAGCTTCCCCTGTTAGTAATATCTTCCATAACCATAGTACGTTATCAAAATCAGGGAAGTGACTTTTGTACAATACTCAGATAGAGACCTTATTTAGATCTTTATCACCTCTTACATGCATTCTTTACTTTAAAAAATTTGTCTTGATTTATAATCCTATGAAATTTTCATACATGTGTAAATTTGTGTGGCACACCACAAGCAGAATACAGAAGTGTTGCATCACCACAAAGGCACTCCCTTATATTACTCTTAATGGTTACACCCTGCCTCCAACCCTGGCAGCCAGCGATCTGTCTTCTATGACCATAAGTTAGTTACTTTGAGACTCATATAAATAGAACATATAGTACTTAACCTTTTGAGACTGGTTTTTTTCTCCCTCAGCAAAATGCCCTTGAGATCATCCAAGATGATGTATATCAAGGTTTGTTTTTTATTGCTAAGTAGTAGTCCATCATTTGGATGCATCACAGTTTATTCATTCTCACGTTGGAGGACATTTGGGTTGTTGCCTGTTTGGGTTTGTTATGAAGAGAGCTGCAATAAACATCCATGTACAGGTTTTATGCAAACATAAATTTTCATTTCTCTCATGTCAATACCCAGGAGGAGATTGCTGGCTCAGTGGTATGCATACATTTAGTTTCATATTATGCTGTCCAACTCTTTCCCAAAGTGGCCATACCACTTTGCATTCACTTTGTTCAAGACATCTATGAGAGATCTAGTTTCTCTGCATTCTTGTCTGTATTTGATATTATCAGTAGTTTTGATTTAGGTGGGTAGTGGTATCTCATCATAGCTTTAATTTGCATGTCCCTAAATGAATAATAGTGTCGGGCATCTTTTCATGTGCCTCTTGGCCATTCTGACCTCCTCTCTGGTGAAGTGTTCAAATCTTTTCCTATTTAATGATTGGATTCTTTGTTTTTTAACTATTGCATTTTGAAAACTATATATTCTGAATATGACTTTTTGATGGGCATGTGTCTTAGAAATAATTTTTCCTCGTCTGTGGCTTGTCTTTTCATCCTGTTAACTCAGTCTTTCACAGAGCAAAAGGCTTTAGTTTTTGATGAAGTTCAGTTTACTGATATTTTAAAAAATCTTCTGGATTGCATCTTTGTTGTCATGTCTGAGATCCTTTGGCCTAAGCCTTGGTCCCAAGGATTTTCTCCTATGTTTTGACCTGAACATTTTATAATTTTATATTTTACATTTAGATCAATTTTAGGTTAATTTTTGTAAACTCTGAGACACTGTTTCTAAGTAGTTTTTCTAGCCAGTGTTTGACAAAGCTTATAGCTAGGAAACTTAACTTGGAAAATTCAATCCTAGGATTTTTCTTTATCAGTAGGCAGTGAATGTTATGCCTTTGAGCATGGTTTATGGCAACAGACACCATTCCCAAACATAGATTTAAAACTTTAACAGAGACTAAGGACTAAGTGCTGTTTCGTATTTACCAAAAAGTACATATTTGAGAGTAGGTTATTGAGGTTATGATTCAAAAGCATCTTATGCTTTCATTTTAGGGTTGGTTAGTTTACCAGTGTGCTTGCTTGGCTGACATATACATTCCTACTGTTTAATATGCACGTGTGCATATATTTGAATAATTATAATATCCACATTTAATGTTTTTCAGTTCCTTACTAGGTTGATTAAAATTAAGACAACATTTCAACTAAGAACTCTTTTTTTTTTTTTAGACTTAATACTTTAAGGGTAGTTTTAGGTTTACAGCAGAGCTAAGCAGAAGATACAGATTTTCCATATCACCTTGCGCCTACACATGCATTCTCCCCAGAATGGTACCCTTGTCACAACTGATGAACCTACACTGATACATTATAGTCCCTAAGTCTATAGTTTACATTAGTAATCACTTTTGATATGCATTCTACAGATTTTTGTAAAGAAATTATTTTTGGTAGCGCTGGGTCTTTGCTGCTGCACGTGGGCTTCCTCTAGTTGCAGTGAGGAGGAGCCGCTCTTCCTTGCAGTGCACCAGCTTCTCATTGCGGTGGCTTCTCTTGTTACGGCTCACAGGCTCTAGAATTATGGGCTTAAGTAGTTGCGGTGCATGGGCTTAACTGCCCCATGGCATGGAATCTTCCTGGACCAGGGATTGAACCTATGTCCTCTGCATTGGAAGGTAGATTCTTATCCACTGTACCATCAGAAAAGTTCAATTCTATAGCTTTTGAGAAAAACATAATGACATGTATTCATCTTTATAGTATCATATAGGGTATTTTCACTACTCTAAAAATCTTTTGCATTCCACCTATTCATCTCTCACCAAAACACCTGGCAACTACTGGTGTTTTTCACTTTTTCATATTTTTGCCTTTTCTAGAATGTAATATAGTTGGAAGTAGACAATATACAGCCCTCTCAGACTGGCTCCTTGTATTTAGTAATATAATTTAAGGCTCCTCCATGTTTCTTTCATAACTTAATAGTTCATTTCTTTTTTAGTGAAAAAAGTGGAAATGATAGGGTAATATTTTATTGTCTGTATGTAACATAGTTTATTTATCCATTGACCTACTGAAGGACATCTAGGTTGCAAACTAAGAACATTTTAACTTCCTTTTGGGGGTAAAAATTTTTTTTTTTTCTTTTACTGTTTTGTTATTTCAGATAAGCTAGTACATAAAACAATCCAATTGTGGATGATTTTTCCTGTCTTAAATTTAATAAGTAACCTCTTTTTAATATTTTGGAAATATTAATATATAAGGCTTTTTATACTTAATTATTATGTGGGAAAGAAAGAAGAAGCCCAAGAAGTTTTGTGTAGTCTTCTCTACCCATCATTTTTGAATTTTTAAGTTGTATTGTCAATCACATTTCTTATTTACCTTTTCAGACTAATTTTCGTAAACTGCATCAACTTTTCCATGTACATTGCCTGCAAGGCAACAATATGAAGTCCAAAGGAAGCTTTCAGTAAATGATGTTAAGCCCAGTTGCTACTGACATTTATTACAGAGCAAAAGCCTAATGCATAGAGTGAATGGGGTAGCCAGTGAGTTACATGGTTTTGGAGTTAAAATTTACTTTGAAAAAAATTACCTACTAATCTCAATGTGGTTTAAAAATTTAATAAGATACTAATTTTTTTTCAAAAAGGAATAGCACTTGTTAAAGGATTATCTATGTAAAACATTTGCACAGTTCCTAGAACTAGATAAGCTTCAGTTAAGTTAGTTTTGTAGGGCCCATTTAGGATATCTTCGAACTTGCTTGCTTGGACTCACTTCATTTTTAAGCTACTAGTGTCAGAGGACCTTATGCGGTATTTCTTTAATCTACCCAGATTTTTTCTATACCACTGAAGGACACAGTGGGTGACCAATTAATGCCGATGACTGTCTTTTGACTCACTGTTTACATTGCTTTCAAGTCTGTTTTTTCAACTTTGCTCATTTGTTTTGATGAATTTTGTATCTTCTCCATTGATGTGTTCTTTGGTAGTGAAGGCTTTCCTCATTTCTCCTCTTGTTGATGTTTGACTTTCTTAACTGTGCAGAAAACAAACATCCCACATAAGACATTTAGAAAACCCTGAGACAAGCTGAAGTTGCAACAACATTTATGGGACAGATAAGAGAAGTTTAATATTTAATTTTTAATTTATAGATACATTTGCCTACTTTAATCTTTGTGTATGGTTCCATATTCTACATTCACATATATATGAAAATGTATCTGTTTGTATTTTATGTTTTTCTGTGTATAAATTATAACTTAGTGAAAAATATCAAGGGAAATTTATGTTTTCTTTCCTTTCATAAGGAATTTCCTTCTTAGAGAAAAAGAAGCAAAAATATAACAAAGATTTTAATTTGGAAAAGTTATTACTAAACTTCAGGCATACTTTTAAAATTTGTTATCTTCACTGAGACTAAGAACTTCTTGATTTACACAAACTTGATTGACCTAAATAGCAACCTTCAGTGGGTGTTTCAGACTCAGCAGAAGTCCTTAGGAATGTAAATCATTAACTTTAAATGAATACCTACTATCTGTCAGGCATTATGCTAGACCTGTAGTTATCAATTGGCTGCCCTTTAGAATCCTTTGGGGAGATTTAAAAAATCCTGGTAGCCAGTTAAATTGGAATTTCTGGGCATGGGACCCGGGCATTGGCATTTTATAAAACTCAGGTGAGTTCATTCTGTTGTCAAATTTGAGCACCACTGGGTGAAAACTGGGCTGAGATGAGTGGGTATAGGAATTGGCACCCTTTTTGAGTGGTCAGAGAATACCTATATGACAAGGAAATACTAATATTTGATCTGAAAGAGCTGAAGGCACAGGCAGTTGAAGTTCTGTAGTTAAAAATATTTGGGGCAGAGGGAGTAGCTCTACAAATCCTCAGATGTGAAGGAAAGGAAAGAAGGCCAGGGTGAGTTACACAGTGAGCTGTAAGCAAGAAATAGGAGTGGCTTCCCAGGGCTTTCCACTGTGTCTCAGGCTGTAAAGAATCTGCCTGCAATGCAGGAGACCCAGGTTCCATCTCTGGGTTGGGAAGCTCCTCTGGAGAAGGGAATGGCGATCCACTCCAATATTCTTGCTTGGAGAATTACATGGACAGAGAAGCCTGGCGGACTACTGTCCACGGGATCCCAAAGAGTTGGAAATGACCGAGCAACTATCACACACACAGTCAGAAGGGAGCTCAGATGTTGACACGGGGTGGCTCAGTGATTTCTTAGACATTCATTTACATCAGGAGTAATCAGGACAGGATTTGATTTTATTCTCAATGCTCTGGGAGACCAGTGAAGGGTCAGAGATGTGATGTAATCTGATTTACATATTTAGCAGATCCCTCTTGACTACAGAGAATAATAGATTTTAAGGGACAAGAGGAGAAGATTTTAAGGCACAAGAGGAAAAGGGGAGAGATCAGTGAGGAGGCTATTGGAGCAGTCCAAGCAAGAGATGATAGCTTAATTGCCAGGGTGTAGCAGAGAAGCTGGTGAAAAGTATACAGATTCAGGTTATGTTTTAGCCCACAAGACCTGATAATGGATTGAAAATAGAATAGAGAAGAGTCAAAATATGCCCAGAATTTTTGCTTGAGTTAACAAGGTGGTTAGCATGGAGCCTTTTACATGGATGGGACATCCTGGGGAAGGGTTGGATGAGAATTGGGGAAAGAGAGGAGAATCAAGAGTTTTGATTCTGAGATACCTTTGGGACTTTCCAGTGGAGAAGACCATGAAATCTGGGGGCATGTAAGTCAGAACTCAGTAAACATATCAGGGTTGGAGATGTGAATTTAAGGGTTATCAACTTGTAAATGATGTGTAAAGCCATGGAGTTTATGAAATTACTTGGGGGTGAGGATTGTAGAAAGAGAAGACAAAGGGGCAGACAAGAAACCCTGGGGTGGCCCAATAATTACAAGTCAGACAAGGAGACTCCTAAGGGCATTGAGGCTGAGGAGTGGCAGTAAAGAAGAAAACAGTAGATTGTGTTGTTACACAAAGAGATAAAGGGAAGAGAATTCCAAGCAGAGGGGTGTTGGGCAGCTGAGAAATGGGCCCTTATTGGAATTTAGGAGCTTACTCAAATGTGACAGAGATGAATTTTATAATTGTCTATTAGATCTGAACACACAAAAGTGATTGGTGACCTTGACCAGATAAATGTTAAGAGTCATAAAATGCCTTGGGTCTCCCTATGTTGCCTTTCATCATTGTTTATCTTTTAAAGCCACTTTGATATATTCACTTTTATGAGCTATAAGGCTCATCAAGAAAAGGCACTTAATTGCATTCCCTCAAGCACATAGCACAGTATTATGTTCACCATTGGAACAGATTTTTGTTTAAAATAATCTTCCCTTGTTTTATTAAACCCAGGGAGACACACTAAGAAATTATTTTGAAGAACTGGTCTCTATCGTTGAAATGCGTAAGTTAGGAACCATCAAAATATTGCCAGATGCTATGAAGGATGCCTCGTCAGCACTTAACTACAATGCTTCTAATGTTTGATTAGTACAGCCCTCTATATTGAGAGAGGGAAAGTCGCTCAGTCGTGGCCGACTCTTTGCAACCCCATGGACTCCAGTCCATGAAATTCTCCAGGCCAGAATACTGGAGTAGGTAGCCTTTCCCTTCTCCAGAGGATCTTTCAAACCCAGGGATTGACCCCAAGTCTCCCACATTGCAGGCAGATTCTTTACCAGCTGAGCCACAAGGGAAGACCAAGAATACTGGAGTGGGTAGCCTGTCCCTTCTCCAGTGGATCTTCCCAACCCAGGAATCAAACCAGGGTCTCCTGCATTGCAGGCAGATTCTTTACCAACTGAGCCATTAGGGAAGCCCAATACTGAGAGAGGGTGGCTATTAAATTTCTTTTTGATCATTAGAATTTGATACTTTAAAAATCTACTGTTAAGACATGATTTTATTCTTACGTTTTTTTTAATATCAAAGCTCTATTTTCATGTAGTATTTCTCTGAATCCATAAGGATACAATATAAATATAGCAATCAATTGAGATTCCATTGGACTTGAGTAGCTTATTAAGAATGCAAATAGATCTCATATTGGGTTGGCCAAAAAGTTTGTTCAGTCTTTTCCATAATATCTTATGGAAAAACCCAAATACATTTTTGGCCAACCCGATACAACTGAAAGCTTTCTTTCTTTCAAGCCAAGTAGAGGTGTTTGAGTAGATACTTATTTTGCTGATCTCCTGTTTTATTCCTTTCATTTATCTTAAAGATACAAATATTGACAGGGATGGAGAGATGATTGCAATGGATACATGATTTTGAAGTACTTTTTAGATCAAATGATAAAAAAAAATCGATCAGTAGTAGTAACAGGATACCATTTAAATTCCAGTTAAAGTTAAATTTGGGTATTTTAAAGACATATTATTTCATATTGTGGGATTGTACCTTAATTTTCATTGTGAAAATTGAATATAATATTGAGATAATTTTAGTGAGTAAAACAATGCTTAAGCAATAATTTTACTGTGGCTTGTTATTTTTAGGGCTCAATTAATGGATTTTTGCCTTGACATAGAAAATATTTCTATGTTAAATATCTTTTCAGTATTGGAGAAGGAAATGGCTACCCACTCCGGTATTCTTGCCTGGAGAATCCCGTGGACAGAGGAGCCTGGTGGGTTGCCGTCTGTGGGGTCACACAGAATCGGACATGACTGAAGCGACTTAGCAGCAGCTGACTCTGTGAAGCCCCACAGACGGCAGCCCACCAGGCTCCCCCGTCCCTGGGATTCTCCAGGCAAGAACACTGGAGTGGGTTGCCATTTCCTTCTCCAATGCATCAAAGCGAAAAGTGAAAGTGAAGTTGCTCAGTTGTACCCGACTCTTAGCGACCCCATGGATTGCAGCCCACCAGGCTCCTCCATCCATGGGATTTTCCAGGCAAGAGTACTGGAGTGGGGTGCCACTGCTTTCTCTGGCAGCAGCTACCACCCTTGTATAAAATTTGCTATTGTTACTGTTGAAAATAGTGGCCTCTGAGGAGCAGAAACAGAGTCAAACTAGGCCAGTGGTGAAGAGGAGCTTAAGTGGAAATCCCTAGAGGAGAAAACTGGCTCAGATATCATTCTTATTTAAAAGAGGTGTAGGGACTTCAGTGGCAGTTATGGTACTATAATTTTAATATATTAATAAAAACTAGCATTCATAAGTCATAAATGACAGTTGTTATTGCATGTTGATATGTTACTCTCTTTACCAGAATTTCCTATGCTTAGATTATGCTAAAAGCTTTGATTATTTTTACTATACTTTGGCTTTGGGTGACATTTAACCTAATTTTGTTATCACTTCAAAGCATCTCAACTAAAAAATTTAAAACATTGGGAAGTATGTGAGTAAGTGAAAGGCATTTAAAAAATTTTTGCTGGTGAGTAAAAGGTCAAGTAAGTTAACAAAGTCTTAAAGCTACTTAGGATTCAGGCCCAGTCCAGGTCTCTATGTGGTATTCCTTTCACTAGACTACAGGATATAGTGAGCAAACTTTAGATAGACAGATTCCTGAGTTTAATGCAAATGGGTCACAGTTGGGAACTAACGCATAGATGAACCTACAGCTTCTACCGCCTAAATACTACTTTTCTTTCACAGACTAGTCACTTTTCTTTTTTCTTTGTAGTATATCTTGATACCTGCCTTCTCATCTTCATAGAGGATTTTAGCTTGCTCTCCTTGCTCTGAATTTTCAAGGTTACCTGTTATATGGTTTTTTTTTTTTTTTTTTTGGTATTTGTTGTTTGAAAAGTGAAGTCTCTCAGTCGTGTCCAACTCTGTGTGACCCCATGGACTGTAGCCTATCAGGCTTCTCTGTCCATGGGATTTTCCAGGCAAGAGTACCAGAGTGGTTTGCCTTTTCCTTCTCCAGGGGATCTTCCCGACCCAGGGATCGAACCCAGGTCTCCCGCATTGCAGGCAGACACTTTACCCTCTGAGCCATCAGGGAAGCCTAGTTACCTACATATTGCATCTTCCCTGTTGAATTTCTGATTCATTGTGGAAGGATCTTGGTTTGATTCTCAATATGCTTGCCAATTTTCAGGGCCAAAGGTGACAAATGCTTTATTACAATCATAGGGAACACTGAGGTGTTCTTAATAGATGTTCCATGTAAAAAAATATTTCAACAAATGCTTTGTTCTGCTTTTTCTTTTAAGTTGGCTTACCTTTAGTAATTTAAGGTGGATTTTCATCATAGACTCAAAGCTTAGGAAATGAGACAATCCCGTATGTACAGAACATTAAAACTGTTAGAATTCATTGCAGTATGCAATAGACAGGGAAAATGTCACAAGGAATGGTGATTCAATCTGGACCTCAAAGGATAGAAAATATGAGTCAATGCAGGGAAAACAGGGAGGGCATTCAAGCAGAGCCCAGAAGGAGAGAGACTTAGAGACGGGAAGGTACCTTCAAAGATGAAAGCAGGAGATAGGGAGGAGACTGTGGTAGAAGGCGGTGCCTAGTAGACCTTCTATGGCACCGCTTCTCTTGAAAGCCAGGTTCATTGTGCCCAAGGTTGTTCCTGATGCTCTACCTCTGTGCCTGTAGAGACTTGGATTTGTCATCTGACCTTTCTCATGAAACTCCTCTAAAGCCCTAAACTTCTCAGTTATCCCTTGCTAATAAGACGACTGCATAATTTTCAATATTCATCTTCTCAAAAATAAAGCATAATTAGTTTCTCAAATCCAACACAGCTAATTCTGATGTACCTTAGTGGTACGACTTTTTTCCTTCTCAGTTACATGCTTAGGTACCTCATCTTATGGGAAGTATCCACAGAACTCATTCATTTAGCAATATGAGTGCCTGCTATGGAGCAGACATTGCTCTAGAGACTTCACATATTAGCAGTTATGTGTGACACTAGACAGTGGAGACAAGAACCTGTACTCATGGGGTTAATTACTAATGGAAGGAGACATGATAAGCAAGAATGTTAGCTGCTGATAAACCCTCGGACAAAAGCAAAGCAGAGAAATAGACCTGTTATCTTAAGGTCAGGACAGACCCCTTAGAGAGGCCTGAGTACGAACTGTCCTAAATGTGCTCAAGGAAAAGGCAAGAGTCATAGGACTTGAGTGCAGTGAGCCTGGGAAGAATGTGGGAGAGGAGCTTGGAGAGGCTAGGGTAAGGGTGGGCAGATTATAAAGCTCTGCATCTTGTTTTAGGTGAGGTCAGAAGCCATCGAAGGGTGGGAAAGGAAGTTCTGTGACCAGACTTAACATTTTAAGAGGATCACTCCAGCTGCTCTGTTGAGTGTAAAGTGACAAGGCAGGGAAAGGGAAGACCAAGAGCAGCTTGAACGGAGGTGTTTAGTAGTCAAGGTTGTTGATGGGTCTATTTATAATATAGAGCTGGCAGAATTTGTCAATGAATTGGATTGTATGTGTATGAAAGAGGAGATTTGGGGCCCAGGCAACTGAAAGAATTATGATTTACTGAGATGGACGTCTTGGAGAGTAAACCGTTTGGTTTGGAGGAGCTGTGAAGAGGAATTGGAAGGTAAATTAAGTTGGAGATTCTAGTCAGTCATCTGAGTCCAGATGTCAAGTAGGCATTGGATTTACAAATCTGGAGTTGAAGGGAAAAATCCAAGCTGAATATTTGGCATATAAGATTTTCTTCATATAGATTTTTCAAAATCCTTGTTGTATTTACTATAATAATTTTTTAAATTTATTTTTGTTCCCACTGTAAAAGAAGTTTTCTCTTTCATTATACTTTGACTAGGTTTTGCATATGTTTACATAGGCTATTGATGTTGGCATGCTCACTTTGTGCCAAACCACCTTGCTGAATTCTCTTATTTATAAAAACGTTTTCATTGATTCACTGATTTCTCCTCTCTTTTGGCTTCTCTGTGGAATTTTACTAAACTCTTCAAGTCTGAGAAGTACCACTTTCTTTCATGGTTCGATTTGCTTTTCCTTGCTAAAATTTCAATTATTTCTTGTCTTTTCCTGTGAGTGTCTATTCATTCCCCAAACTCAACTCATGTTTTCCATCTGTCAAACATTTCTGGGTTGCTACACAGGTTTCCCTTCCTATGAGCTTCAGCTGTATCATCTGCATCCCTGTACTAGAAGAGTCATCAACCTTTATTCTAATTTTGCATGTATCTATCAGTCCTTTCTGGGATAGGAGAACTGGTTCTGGCTGTCGCAGTCTTTACATCCCCAGTGTTTAGCTGAATCTGCTACATGATTGTCAGTTACAGGGTAAATGTTTGTTGAATAGATGAGCAGTCAATTTTAATAGATTAAAAAGCATTTGGAAATTGGATAAAGTTGTTCTTCATAGAAATTTTATAAACTTGTTATATTTACTGAAATACTTCTAAAAATTCATTTTTGTCATTATTGTAAAAGAAATATTTTCTAAAGTAGAATATAACTTTGCACTTATACTCCTAAAAATTAAAGTTCTATTATTTTAGAAAATTAATGTTGGGACCTTGTTTCTCTTTTTACATGATGCTGAGTGCACAAAGGTGCTTAAATTTGTGAGACATTAAGTTTTGAAAATACTGAATGACTGGATGTTACAGGTTTACTTACAAAGAAGCCCTTTTATCTTTATGGCTTTTATTTTTGCCTAGGAATGGAAAGAGGGAGAAATTAAAATTTATATTTTTCTGAATAGAAAGCAGAAGTATTTTTTCTTTCAGAATCAGTTTGGGGATGGGAAAGAATAGATGAAGGAAATTAAGAGATTTGTTGTTTAGTCGCTAAGTCATGTCGGACTCTTTTGAGACCCCATGGACTGTAGCCCTCCAGGCTCCACTGTTCATGGAATTCCCCACTCAGGAATTGATCCCACGTCTCCTGCTTGGCAAGTGGATTCTCTACCACTGAGCCACCAGGGAAGTCCATAATTAAGAGATACAAATCTCCAATTTTAAATAAGCCACAGGGATATAAGATATATTAATAGCACAAAAAATATTATCAGTAATATTGTAATAACTCTGTATGGGGACAGTTCAGTTCAGTCGCTCAGTCGTGTCCGACTCTTTGCGACCTCATGAACCGCAGCACGCCAGGCCTCCCTGTCCATCACCAACTCCCGGAGTTCACTCAGACTCACGTCCATCGAGTCAGTGCTGCCATCCAGCCATCTCATCCTTGGTCGTCCCCTTCTCCTCCTGCCCCCAATCCCTCTCAGCATCAGAGTCTTTTCCAATCAGTAAGCTCTTCTCATGAGGTGGCCAAAGTATGGTTACTAAACTTAGGATCATTTCATAACATATGCAAATGTCAAATCACTATGTAGTACACCTGACACAACGTAATGTTATATGTCGACTATATTTCAATAAAAAAAGTGAAAAGTAACATTTTCAAAAGCTCTAATTTGCAGTACTTAGAAAATATGTGTGTGTACTTCCTTATAGTTACATGTTGTTTATTTCCATGTCTCATTTTTTTCAACCCCTCAAATCATTGAATTGGTCTTGTGCAGACTGTCTACTACTATTTCTGTTATAAATCAGTTAAGGGGTTGTCCTGGTAAGTGACACTGAAACACATTTATTAGAATAATTACTTGTAACATTTTTTATTTTTAGGGCTTCCCTGGTGGCTCAATTGGTAAAGACTTCACCTGCAATGCTAGAGACCCTAGTTCCATCCCTGGGTCAGGAAGATCCCCTGGAGAAGGAAATAGCAACCCACTCCAGTATTGTTGCCTGGAAAATTCCATATAATTTAACAAATAACCAATTGCAGTTAACTGTTCATTAGTAAGTCCAGTGGGAAATACAGCATACTTCTTTCTTACAAGGAGTAATAATTGTAGGCAGAGAGATGAAATTTTCCAGGGGGGAAAAATGAAAAAAAAAATGTTACATTTGTATAACTTGTTGTATGTGCCATGTAGGGTATGTGCCTCCTCATATTGATGTAGGGGGTGGGAGGAGGGTGGTTGCAGCTAGATTTAGTAGCATAGGTAAGAGTTTAATCTGGATAAAGATGCAGAATACACTACATGAGAAAAAAGTAGAATGAAAGACATGAAAGTGAGAGCTAGTAGGAGGTATGGAAATGAGATATTAGGACAGTAAGTATTTTATAATTTGTTCCATCAAACAAAATCCAGTACTTTTGCCTGCTGTAGTGAACACACACTAATTGAATTTAATGAAGGCCGATATCAAATCTCTTTGTTACCCTGTTTGTTTGTATTGCCAAGTAATGCAAGCATATTGTTGAAAACAAACAAATATGCTGATTTTTAAAAAGGCAAAAAAATTTTTTTAAACTTAATTCTACCATCCCTAGTAAGCTAACAGTTGTAATATTTTAGCACATTTTTCCTGGATATGAAAAAGCATAGACACATTTTGTGTTTTTATTAAATGAGATCGCATTAGCAAGTTATTTTTAAAACATGTATACTTTATTCTTTGTGGTTTGTTTTTGTTTTAGGAGAAAACCAAAAGCCAAGGCACCACTTCCTCCAGCTGAGACCAAATGCCTTGATGCCTCTTCAGTTGATGATTCCGTAGAATCTTCTGCTTTTATCATGGATCAGAAAGAGAACATGATGGATAAAGACATTGAACTCTTGGTGGTTCTACCTGGAGATATTATCAAGTCTACTACTGTTAATGGCAGGTACGGTGGAGTGAATGAAACATCAGGATTTCCCTTTCTTCTGTAATTGAAACCCTCTGCTTGGATTTCTCTTTTCTTTGACAGATACGTTATTCATCACTCAGTTTAGTTATCTATTAAAAAAAAAAGATGATAAGAGGTATTAACATTTTCCTGACAATGCTTTAAATATCAAATGTATGGATTCCACAACCCTGGTGAAGTGACTCTTGAAATTTGGAACTATTTTACATTTTGTTAGTCATTTACTAAGTTTTTTAAAAAATAGTCTTTTCCAGAAGAATAGTCACCAGTTTTATTGATTTTCTAAGTCAAACTTACAAAGCAAGCCAGAGATCCATAAGAAAGCTCCTTCCCTTTGCTTCCAAATTATTCTTTCTTTTCTAAGCTGCTTCTCCAAATCTGACTTGCAGAAGCCATGTTAGCTACTCTCAAAAGGTACTCTCTTATTTATCCAAGCAGATAAATCTGTCTTTAAAACTAGCAGGATTTTTTACATCACTGAATGATTTAATGAATTTATTAAAATGTAGATAAATGTAATAGAAACAGAAAATTAAACTTTAACCCAGCAAGAAGGGAATATGTGATTTAGCAGACTGATATTTTTAATACCTGAATAAAAACTGGAAAAATGGAATTCAGCCAAGTGTAATTTTCCATTTCATTTTGGAGAGGAAAGTTACATGAGTTGTATACTTGGTCTTGTTCCACCTTTCACCTTTAACTACCTGTTTGTTATCAGGGCTGCTGTTTTAGAAACTGAAGCTATTTTGACCTTTAGTTGCATGTGTATGTATATATATTTGTTTGTAGAATGAAAGAATAAGTAAGCAATCGATTGGGTATTGCATTTTTATATTGTGGTTTTATCTAGAAGAAATTCATTCAAGATACCTTACTTTGGAGATTTATCCTTAAGATTATGTACAAGTTTATGAATTATTGAAAGTACATGAGGATAGAAAAGTTCAGCATTAGCAAACAATACATAGTATTACATGAAAGTGAAAGAAAGTGAAGTCACTCAGTCATGTCCGACTCTTTGCGACCCCATGGACTGTAGCCTGTCAGGCTCCTCTGTCCATGGGATTTTCCAGGCAAGAGTGCTGGAGTGGATTGCCATTTCCTTCTCCAGGGGATCTTCCCAACCCAGGAACTGAACCCAGGTCTCCTGCATTGCAGGCAGACGCTTTACCGTCTGCGCCACCAGGGAAGCCATAGTATTGCATACTGAATTCTTATTAAATTCAAGTAAGTACTTTGCCGTTTGTTTTGTGTTGAAAGTAGTTTTGGAGATGACACATTGAATCATGTTTTAGAGGTTGCGAACCCTGCGACTGACCTTGGTGGGCTTCCACCTCTTCTGGGTGAAGGAGGCATCTTGTGAGTTAGAGACAATGGTCATTGTATCATCTTTAACCCTTGAGATCACACCATTACCCTGGTTTGAAAATAATGATGATAATGGATGTGGCTCGGGTAATGTAAAGGCAATTTCTCTTATGTTCCCTGGATTCAAGCTGGTTTTTTTAAGTCAGTGATTTTTCCTAGTTCTTCACTAATGCTGACAGATAGCAGTGGTTTCATCAATACTCAAAATTTCTTCTTGAATGTACCAGTCACCTGTTTATATTGCCATCTTCCCTACTATTAGCCCTCTGGGTTCTTTAGATTTCTTTTTTTTTAACCTCAGTGACTTCAGTATTAGAATCACAGGTTTCCTCTCTATCCTGTAACCCATTGTATTTACTTCAGATTTTCCCACCTGCTACACCAAGCTAGCTTCCTTCTGTTTCCTTGACTCTGGAAAACTGTGTCCATAGTCTACTTCCCCTGTCCAACTGGACAGTCGTATCTTATTACTTTGAAACTATTTCAAAAGTGAGATCTTAGGGTTTCTGCTTTGACACAATTTTTTTGAATCTAGCTTATCCACTTTTTAAATTGGAGTTGTTCTTCATCCTCCTCAAGTCTAATTGATGACTTCTCTTCCGATTGGTGCGTGTTTTTTTCATATTTGACTTGAATTCTTCATCGGTCATTTCTACTACGTTTGTACTTACAAGGATCCTAGATTTTCTGTGCCCTTTCGACCTTCTAGCCTGTTTGCCTTCCAGGTTCCTAAAACTGGAGTAATTTTCCACCAGTCAGCTTTTTGTTTCTGGGCTGCCAACTATTGTTGAATTGCTTCAGTTTTCTTATCTATAAAAATGTTTTATAACTGAATTGTTTTGAGGATTAAATGAAATTCTATCAATGCCTGGCACATAGTGGCCTCCTCCATTTTCTATTGAGGACTGTTTTCCTTAACCCTGGGCTCCCTCCATTCATTCTCCACCCTCAGGGTAATCTGACTAAAACACCCCTCTGTTTGTGGCACTCCCTATGATAAAAGACTGCGGGAATGGCAATTCAGCACCAAAGTGAGGAAGTCCAAGCTACCAAGCCTGGACATGAGGTGCCCTGCTTAACTTCTTCTCTGAAGTTAGGCAGGCTTTCCTTCACTACTCCCTCTGAATAGCTTCAGCTTTAGCCACATGACTTCTTCTACAGATACTCACATTTTTTTTTGAAAGCTTTTCCATTTTGAGTACCATACCAGCCACATTTATCCAGTTAATATAGCTCAAGTGACACTTTTTATATAAAGGCTCCCTGATCTCTCAAGAAAGAACTGTTGACCTCTAACTTCCAAACTCTCCTGACACTTGATACCATTGATGGTTATCATACATTATCTCAGGCTGTAATTTGTATGTGTGTCTTATCTTCTTAAGCAAACCAAAACATCCATGCAGGCCTCATGACTTTCCTTCTTAGTCTTTATCATAGTGTTTTTTTTCTTTCTTTTTCTTCTTCTTATTTTTACAGTTTCTTGCAGTGTAGTAGACATTTAGTAAATTCAGATGTTGTCTTCTTAAATCTTATGTGCTGATGGAGGTAGCAACTTAAATGATGTGTCTTGAAGAGGCATTTGGATGGGCCTTAGTAGCTTCCCCAGAAACTCTTAAATAAAGATATTTTCTCAGATAGACAGCAGGGCAAGAATGCCCCAAATTCTGAGTGCTTTTTAAATTTTGTTTGGGACTGAAAAACTTTTCTGAGAGTAGAATTTGTTTTATATTAGTATTTTTATGAGGGAGTTTGATTTTAGAATTTGTTCTTAATAGTTTTATCACTCAGGAATGACTCAAGTTGAAAACACTATGACTAATTTTTTATATTAATTCTTTATAATTAAAAGTGATTGTGCAGTTCTGAATATTTCAGGAGTATGATTCTGGATATCTAGGAGTGATTCCAAATATTTTAGAGGGCAGTTCAGGCTATCTTGAGTGTGATTTGGGATATTTTGAAGGTTGCAGCAATTGCTGGACCATTGTTTTTTTTTTTTAATTTTAATAACAAGAAAAACAAAAATGTAATTATAGAAAAAAATTCTATTTCTGAAAAAATGTTAGCTACCTAATATGCAGAGCCATGGTATAGATAACTTAAATTTCTTCCTGGCTTTGTTGCTATAAATGAAATAAGACAATTTTCAACAAAATGGGGATTTAGTGGAAGAGTATACTATGGAAGAGTATTTTAATTAAATTAAGTAGTTTAATTAAGGGCATAAAGTTTTCTTAGCAATTAATAAAGCTCCTTATGTCACTATGAAGGAGCTCTCTAATATAATATTTTTAATATTTTGAGGCCATTTTTCTTAATTTGTCTAAATATTCTTTGTATTGTATATTTCAATGGTGTTACTTATATATATTTCCTTTGAAGAATAATGTCAATATGAGCCTGAAATAAATATTTAGAATCTTATGCTTCATTTAACTTTTCAGAAAAATTGTACTTCTCAAAATCTATTCTTGGGGAAGTTCTTTAGAAAGTTCCCCTCTGTTCTCATACAGCACATGCAGAGGTATGCTCAGAAAGTCCCATTTCTGAGAATGTAACACACAACATTATCTTAGAATACACTTGTTTGTACATTGATTTTTCACTGAAGAGCTTATTCAGATTAGGGAACACAATAAAGTTGGAGACGGTAATAGACTTATGCTCAAGGGCAAACTAAAAACTTGTTATCCTGAATCAGGTTAGGAGCTATCTGTATAGGCTTACCAGTCTTTTGGTATCAGAGCTTAGTGATACTGCCTCTTTAGTGACCAAAAGTCACCCAGTATCTGTCATCCTGCCTTTGTGATCCTTGGCTTACATCGAAGATAGCTGAGTGGCAGCATGAAAACTCTGGGCATTTCTGTTTGTCCTGTTATTACAGATGATTGAAGGAAGGAAGTACAGGTGTGTGTGTGTGTGTGTGTGTGTGTGTGTGTGTGTGTGTGTGTGTATGCATGCATGCATGCATACATACACATATATATATCTCTGTCTGTCTGTGTGTGTGTGTGCAGGTCAAGTAATCAATCTTTTTCACCAGGCAAAGCAGCTCTGGGCCTTGCTGAAAGTGAGCATTAAAGAATATTGTTGTTAGAGGCAAACTGCATAGGGACTAAGCTCCTCAGAAAATGCCACGCTATGCAATAGCATATGTGGTGGTATCTACTCGTGCTTGGGAAAAGTTACTTTTTAATGAAAATGAGCTTATAGGGTAAACGCTGATAGATACTACAGTGAAAAAGGAAATATGCAGGTATGTTTGTACATCACTCTATGTCCTTGCTTTATAGTCAGATGCGATTCTCATTGAATAAATATGTTTCCCTTTTTCTCTGGGGACATTTTAAAAGCAGTTTTAATTTGGAAATTTGATAAAAGATTGATATTAACTCTCTCTGTTGGTCGACAGGCAGAGCACTCTATGTCTGCTAGTCCGTTCTCTCTCCTGTAATTTGTGTTGTTTTACATCCTGAATACCATAAATAGGGATTTGTTTTGATATGAGCAAATCTTAGAATATCAGGAATGAAAACACAAATAAAGAAAGCATGGAACTTGAAGTTAGAAGTCTCAGGCTCTACAGTTTATTCCATAACTTGCTATGTGACCTCAAGCAAGTCACCTCGTATCTCTGACCTTTGTGAGCAGAGTTTTGACTGGTACCTGGTGGGTCAGAGAACTAACTCAGGAGTGTTTTACATGAACTGCAGTGCCACCTACTGGAAGAAAGTAGACTATAAAAAATGGCAAGATATTACTGGATTAATGTGGGTCAGTTTTGTTTACTTCCCACACCTCAACCAGTAATACAGCAAGTGGTATGCATCTCAGAAGAATTTCAGAATCATTCTTATATTTACTGAAAAATGTCAAATGACAGATGTGTAGTAAATACATTATATGATAGGGTGATAGATTTCAAAAACACACTGCTGAAAACCTGTTGCATGGCACAACCACATTGAGCTCCATTTGTTGTTCTTCATGACTTCCGGTCCCATCACTTCATGGCAAATAGATGGGGAAACAATGGAAGCAGTAAGAGACTTTATTTTTTGGGCTCCAAAATCACTGCAAATGGTGACTGCAGCCATGAAATTAAAAGACGCTTGCTCCTTGGAAGAAAAGTTATGACCAACCTAGACAGCATATTAAAAAGCAGAGACATTACTTTACCAACAAAGGTTCATCTAGTCAAAGCTATGGTTTTTCCAGTAGTCACGTATGGATGTGAGAGTTGGACTATAAAGAAAGCTGAGCACCAAAGAATTGATGCTTTTGAACTGTGGTGTTGGAGAAGACTCTTGAGAGTCCCTTGGACTGCAAGGAGATCTAACCAGGCCATCCTAAAGGAAATCAGTCCTGAATATTCATTGGAAGGACTGATTGTGAAGCTGAAACCCTAATACTTAGGCCACCTGATGTGAAGAACTGACTCACTGGTAAAGACCCTGATGCTGGGAAAGATTGAGGGCAGGAGGAGTAGGGACGACAGACGTTGAGATGGTTGGAAGGCATCACCGACTGATGGACTTGAGTTTGAATAGGCTCTGGGAGTTGGTGACGGACAGGGAGGCCTGGCGTGCTGCACTGACTCGTGTCCGCTGAGTCAGTGATGCCATCCACAACTGTCTTATCCTCTATCACCCTTTTCTCCTCTTGCCCTTGATCTTTCCCAGCATGAGGGTCATTTACATTGAGCTCCATAAGAAAGCTCTAAATTTTGATTTAGATACTTATTCAACTACACCTGCTAAATAAAAGTTGTAATTTTAACTGTTAACTTATTTAAGTGTAATAGCCCTGCCTGAGTTTTTGCCTGGTTTGAATCGTGTGCACTAGGCTTCAGTACTGCCCCCCACAGCCCTGAGCCAGGCAGCGCATAAACATCTGTTGGCTGATGGCTCTCCTGGCTATTAGAGTGACTCAATACTAGCAATAACCGCCTCCAAGTGTGGTTCCCAGAAGGGCCACCCTCATCCCTTTCCTTTCCTGGAATCTACACCTGCAACAATGACCCTTCTTAATTTCATTTTTAATTTTTTATGACTCTAAATGCAGTGGTGGTGATTGGTTTGCTCATTAAGCTGTGTGTGACTCTTGCAACCCCATAGACTGTAGCCCATCAGGCTCCTCTGTCCATGGAATTTCCCAGGCAAGCATACTGGAGCCGGTAGCCATTTCCTTCTCCAGGGGATCTTCCCAACCCAGGGGTCGAACAGTGCGGGTCTCCTGCATTGCAGGCAGATTCTTTAACAACTGAGCCCAGGGAAGCCTGATAAATGCAGCGATTGGGAATTATTAAAGAAAGTGGGAAAATACAGACAAGCCAGGAAAAAAAAAATACTTACAACACCATGTTATGATTAAGGAGTCCAGTTATAACTATTAACATTGTGGTATATAACCTTTTCCTATTGCATAATTCAGTAAGCACTCTCAACTTTGAGATTAGGTTTCTTGTTTTATGAACCTGATCCACTTTTCAGGCACATGGACATTCCTGAACTCATTCTGAACTAGGTGGGTTAGCTTCATTCCTGAACTCTTTATTGAATGAGGTGGGTTATTGTAAGATAAACATCAGTAACAAGGGAGAATGTCCTAAAAGTTCCTATACTGTCATTGATAAGTTTAATTGGGTTGTTGGTATACATTTGTAAGGGACAGCTGGAACCAATTCAACTCAACTCAGTTTTGAGGATTTATTGAGAATGAGTAAAATATACCTTATCAGATACTAGGGTGGATTTAAAGAATCTTCTTAAGAAAGAATCTTATTCATTCGAGCTCAACCCCCTATCAGATGCTTGAAATCCATCTGGTCATAAAAAGTACTTTCATCATGCATCCTCATTTTCTTATGACAGTCCCTGTTTGTACCTGTTATCCCAGAGTTTACTAACCCCCTTTCATTCTCAGGTGTCCAGATTGGATCAGTTACATAGCAACCCTATTGCTAAGTGACTTTGTCTAAGCACCTGTAGGATTTGGAGAAGGAAATGGCTACCCACTCCAGTGTTCTTGCCTGCAGAATCCCAGGGACGGCAGAGCCTGGCGGGCTGCCATCTAAGGGGTTGCACAGAGTCGGACACGACTGAGGCGACTTAGCAGTGGCAGCAGGATTTGGAAATTCACCTAGGTAGTTGTTGGAGCTGATCTGAAAGCTCTTTGGTGAATCCTGACTTTCATTTTTAATACCTAAGTGGATCTTTAAAATCTCAAAGCAGAAGTCTTCTTTTATCTAGCAGGTAATAAAACGAGGACAAGATTACCCTTCATTTGTACCATGAATGCAGGAAGGGTCATTGGAGGATTTCAGGGAGTTATTTAGTGATGCCATCAATTTTTGAAGTGAAACTGCAGTAGAAAGCATAAAACCTGTTGCAAGCCATCTGCTGTGAGTCTTGCATGTGATCCTGAGGCTAAAGTGTAGCTGGATTAGGAGTCAGGACATTTTCACTCTGACTACAGCCAATTCTGTTTATGCTCTTGGTAATCTGTTTATGTCACTTTTCTAACCACAGTTTCTTCATTCATAAAGTGGAAGTAGCTTTTGCAGTGGTTGTGAACTCAAAGGAGATACTAGATATGAAATTAATACAAAGGATTTTTATTTCAAAATGGAGTGGGAAACCTCATAAGGATTTCTTCTGGTTCAAAGAAGAGTTTTTTGTTTTTTTTTTTTTTAATTCCCTCTCTAGAAATTCATTATTTTAGAAGATTTTAAAAAAAATCTGTAAATAATAGGGCAAAGCAGACTTTGTTAAATAATAAGCCAAAATTCCAAGTAATATGGTGATACAGAGGAGGTAAAAGACTGTTTCTTGTTTGAATGAGGAAGTGGTGACCAAATTCAGCCAATCCTATTGAACTTTCAGTTATTTGGCTTGGGTTTCGGGTGGACTGCTGGCATGTGCTCCCACCTTAGCGAATAGGAAAACAAGTGTCCTTACTATGGTGATCACGTGCTTAGACCTTTCAGCCAATGGTTGTTAGGTTCATCAGCTTAGGATAATTACCATCAAACTAAAATTGTTGTTTTTGGTAGAAGTAACTTGGCATTTGGTTGGGGAATTCTAAACTATCCTCAAGAGAGGATTTTGTTTTCTAGGGGAGCGCTTTGTGACTAGTTAATCCCCAAAGCAGTCCCACTGTGTGCAGGGCCTGCTTAAAAGTTAGTGTCCTGCTTTTATTGTGTTACAGCTCCTTTAAGGTAGAATGAGATGGTCAGTAATTCCCACCCTCAGAATTGGCTGGGTCAGGATCATATCTTCTGTGTTTTTAGGGCCAAATGCTGAGCCTTTAATTAAATACTTCAGGCAGTCATACTGATCTGAGGCTGATTTTGGATAAAGTCTTAGTACAACTTGATGCTTATACCCCACTTCTATGTTAAGTGTACTGTCTTTAGATGCAACAAGGCTACAAGTCAAGTTTGTTAATTAAAAAACAAAAATCAAAACCGCTTTCTCACATCTGTGTCTTTTTTTTAAAGCGTGTGAGTCTCCTTTTGACAGTTTCACCTTTTCATGCATCAGACACTGAACAGCCGTCTCAAATGGATATTGTCTGCTGTAGGTTTGAGCTCATGGATATTTAAGCAGAATTACTAAAGAGATAAATAATCATTGGCTCCTATAAATTCCTCATTCAGTGACGCTGACCTGTGTTGTATTTGGTCCTGGAAAGAAAGTCTGCTAAGAGGTGGACCTGCTAGAGAGGAGTTAACATCTAAGTATAGTTAGTTCAGTTGCTCAGTTGTGTCCAACTCTTTGCAATTCCATGAATCACAGCATGCCAGGCCTCCCTGTTCATCACCAACTCCCAGAGTTCACTCAAACTCATGTCCATCGAGTTCGTGATGCCATCCAGCCATCTCATCCTCTGTCATCCCCTTCTCCTTCTGCCCCCAATCCCTCCCAGCATCAGGGTCTTTTCCAATGAGTCAACTCTTCGCATGAGGTGGCCAAAGTATTGGAGTTTCAGCTTCAGCATCAGTCCTTCCAATGAACACCCAGGACTGATCTCCTTTAGAATGGACTGGTTGGATCTCCTCGCAGTCCAAGGGACTCTCAAGAGTCTTCTCCAACACCACAGTTCAAAAGCATCAATTCTTCAGCATTCAGATTTCTTCACAGTCCATCTCTCACATCCATACATGACCACTGGAAAAACCATAGCCTTGACTAGATGGACCTTAGTCGGCAAAGTAATATCTCTGCTTTTCAATATGCTATCTGAGTTGGTCATAGCTTTTCTTCCAAGGAGTAAGCGTCTTTTAATTTCATGGCTGCAATCACCATCTGCAGTGATTTTTGGAGCCCCCAAAATAAAGTCTGACACTGTTTCCACTGTTTCCCCATCTATTTCCCATGAAGTGATGGGACCAGATGCCATGATCTTCGTTTTCTGAATGTTGAGCTTTAAGCCAACTTTTTCACTCTCCTCTTTCACTTTCATCGAGGCTTTTTAGTGCCTTTTCACTTTCTGTCATAAGGGTGGTGTCATCTGCATATCTGAGGTGATTGATATTTCTCCCAGCAATCTTGATTCCAGTTTGTGCTTCTTCCAGCACAGCCTTTCTCATGATGTACTCTGCATAGAAGTTAAATAAGCAGGGTGACAGTATACAGCCTTGACATACTCCTTTTCCTATTTGGATCCAGTCTGTTGTTCCATGTCCAGTTCTAACTGTTGCTTCCTGACCTGCATACAGATTTCTCAAGAGGAAGGTCAGGTGATCTGGTATTCCCATCTCTTGAAGAATTTTCCACAGTTTATTGTGATCCACACAGTCAAAGGTTTTGGCATAGTCAATAAAGCAGAAATAGATGTTTTTCTGGAACTTTCTTGCTTTTTCCATGATCCAGCGGATGTTGACAATTTGATCTCTGGTTCCTCTGCCTTTTCTAAAACCAGCTTGAACATCTGGAATTTCATGGTTCACGTACTGCTGAAGCCTGGCTTGCAGAATTTTGAGCATTACTTCACTAGCATGTGAAATGAGTGCAATAGTTTGAGCATTCTTTGGCATTGCCTTTCTTTGGGATTGGAATGAAAACTGACCTTTTCCAGTCCTGTGGCCATGGCTGAGTTTTCCAAATTTGCTGACATACGAGTGCAGCACTTTCATAGCATCATCTTTCAGGATTTGAAACAGCTCCACTGGAATTCCATCACCTCCACTAGCTTTGTTTGTAGTGATGCTTTCTAAGGCCCACTTGACTTCACATCCAGGATGCCTGGCTCTAGATGAGTGATCACATCATTATCATAGGCAGTATCAAATCCCTGTGTATTTTTGTCTGTTACAGAACTTACTGATCTTTTGCTTTCATCTGCCGACAAATATTTTCTAGAGAGAATTGGCCTCTGGAATGATTAAGTAAAAGTTGAAACTGTAATTATAGAATGAGAGAATTAGGTCATAAAGAAGATCTGTAACTTTTAGTTGCTTTTCCAAGAGTTTATTAGAAAACATTTAGGCAATGAATCCAAAGTTTCTAGTCACCACGCAACTTTTTTACTGTGAAATCTGGTATAGTGTGCAAATTATAGGTGACCACTTTGACTAAAGGAATAAAATTTGCATATCACAGATAAAAATACTATAATTCATTAAGGCATATCAGAAGAGTTAGAGTGTCAAATTGTTCTTTAAAAAAGTTTTTAAAGTATCTTTTACTCTAAAAGATAAAAAAATGGTAGCATAAAAATAAGAGATTAACAAAACAAAAACAAAACTTTATACTAATCACTTTTTGTCTTGATAATGTTTAGTGTATATTTCTGGCAGAGATTCTAGAAGGACTGTACATTTAACAAGTAAAAGATGTGTGAAGTATAAAGTTTAGGGTTTTTACATGTATTAACTGGCACATTTGTATATAGAGAGAAAGGAAAATATAATCTGAACATAATACCATTTACTCATAGACCACAGTGGACATGTCTCCACTGAGTTGACACTGAAAATTCTCTCTTCTTCCAGCTTATATGTATAAGGATTTATAATTTATTGTAATTTATAATTATTTTGTATAAATATTTTGTATTTTTAATTATATTGTTTTTATTTAGACATTGCCTAATCCTTCTTAACTTTATTTACTATCAGGGAAAGAAGTACCATTTTCAAATCTAGAATTGGTATTTAGCATCAAATTGCTATCATAGAGTACTGTTAAAAAAATAAACTTCAACAATACTATTATGCTAGTCTTTCTCTGGATGAAATTGAGTGTGTACTATCCAAAGCCAAAATTTGGGCAATTATAGAAAATGTATGTATGAACATACTAGGTAGCTCAAGAGTAGGAAATAAAACTCCTAAATATTACTGTACAAGCCTTTAATAAAGACATAGGAAACATAGTTGGGGGACTGAAACATATTACAGAGAACTTTTTTTTTTAACTGAGGGACTTATTTTTTATTTATTCATTTTTCTTGGCATATATATAATGGGTACAACTAGTATATGGGAGAGAGAAGAGAAGTAAGTACACCATTATGAAAAATGCCTCTTTATCCCGTAACAAGTGGAATGGCCCAAGAATGGGCAACAGCCGCAGAAGCTGAGGGTGAGGTAGGGAGCTGAACCCAGGGGATGGTTTGAAAATCCATATAAAGTATTGGACCTCAGGACCACGGAATGTCAGACAACTAATTCTTCCCCCGCAGGATACTTCCTCTCTGGAAACGCTGAACCAGAGAGGCTTACAGACCTGGGAATCCTATCCAGGAGACTGCGAGTAGGTGCATATGGGAACAGATGTGCTACATTAAAAATAGCATACTGAACAGGGAGGTTTTTTAGTCTCATTTCCCTGTCAAGTTTCTAAAAGACTGATAGCTGTTCATAATCTAGGCAAGAAATTGGAGAATTTTCTTCTATTGACATTTATACTTACCTTTTGGGGGGAGAAAAAAGGCTGGCCACCTGATTACCCTCAACTGAAGCCCTGGAAACCTCAGTTCACAAAAATAAGACTTTTAGACAGTATTTTATTGCCTCAGTCTTGAGTATGAGCTAACAGTTTAGGACCTACAGACATTTGCAGAAAGCACATAATACAAAAGATTTTTTTGGTATGCTTTCCTCAAATGCTGACAATTAAGAAAGAGTTTGAGACCACACAATTCTGTTTATTTTCTTGGTATATGTGTAATGGGTACAACTTGTATGTGGGAGAGAGATGGGAGATGAAGTGAATGAAAACAAGTCTGTGTCAGCAGCTGGAATCTGTAGAAATGGAAGCAAAAATTTGAGTGTCTCTGAATCTCAAGTCGAAATAGCAATTCCATATAGAAATAGGTTCTGTATTACTATTAGTGTTCAACACTTAACCACTGTTTGAAATTTTATCATACATTTACTTGGTTATTTTCTCACTGTCTAGCACAAGAGTCCCTAAACTTTTTCTGTCAAGAGCCAATTAGTAAAAAAGTATTAGGTTTTGCAGGCCCTACAGTCTCAGTTACATCTACTCAAATCTGTCATTATAACACAAAAGTAGCCCTAGATATTATATAAACAAATAAGCTTTGCTGTGTGCCAGTAAGCTTTTATTTACAAAAACAAGACTATGGACCCACTTTGACCTGCAGACTGTAGCTTGCTGACACTTAGTCTAGTCCATCTAGCATTGTTTTGGGTATATGAGAGAAGGTATGCCATAAAGTTGTACCCTGTTGCCAGTGCCTAGGGATATTAAATGCTGTTTGAATGAATTGAAGAAGTCTGTATGACACTTTTCGTTAGGATTTTGTGGCCTTCCTCCTGTAGATTCTATGCTTTCTAAAGACCAAAAGTGACAATTCTGTATTCTTATCAGAACCAATTTGTAAGCTAAAGATTGCTCATATTCCAAATGACATTGTAAAGGAGCATCTGCTAAGTTAAGTGACTGCTTTTGGGTAAAGAAGATCTTTTTCTTCTCCTGAAATCTATGATATGAAGACAATTTGGCAGATAAAATATACAGAATTTTTAAACCAACACAAGGATCCAAGTTTTCTTGAATACTACATAGAATTTTTAAACTATTATAATTTTGTTTGCTTAAATATAATATCTTGTAGTTAGCTTTTAAAGCAGCTTTCACAGTATTCTGTAGGCTTGTTTTATCTGCTGAAGATAAGAAAAAAAAAGGAAAGTTAGTCACACAGTTATGTCCGATTCTTTGTGATCCCATGGACTGTAGCCCAGCAGGTCCTCTGTCCATGGAATTCTTCTGACCAAGAGTACTGGAGTGGGTTGCCATTCCCCAGAGGCCCTAGAAAAAATGCTTGAAACAATAAATTGAACAGGTAATGAAACTGTTTCATGATCAGCACTACTCTTGTTTTACAGTAAACCTATGATGGACTTGTTGATTTTCCTCTGTGCACAATATCACTTAAATCCATCAAGTCACACAATTGATCTGCTCTCAGCTGAAAAGAACCCCATTAAATTTAAGCCAAACACACCAATAGGAATGTTGGAGGTGGAGAAAGTAATTTTAAAGCCAAAAACTCTGGATAAGAAAAAACCTACACCTCTAATACCAGAGGTAAGATTTTCATAGTAGATTTTGACATAATACTGTTAATTTTTAAAATCATTCTTTGCAGCTCAGTGTAAATGAAATAAAATTTGCCTTTCCTGGTCTAATTTGATATAAGTATGGCTATCGTGTTTTCCTGAACCTTTTTGCTTAGGATTCACTTGGTTGTTTATCCTTGGATTAACTAGGATTTGGAGAATACTTAAGATTTTAGATGTGCTAAAGTGATCTTTTTGACAGTATCAGAATCTGACAATTATGAAAGATCTATATTTTGAGCTACTCTTTTAAAAAGTATTTTACATTTTTTAAAAAAGGCTTTAGAATTCTTTAATACAAATTCCTCTAAGAATTTAAAACAATTTTTTTTTTACTTCTCTGTACGTGGTAAGTGGTGGTTGTAACTTTTTAACTTATAGATTATTGTTAATTTGAGCTGCACAATGGCTCAGTTTTCTGTAATGTATGAATTTTAAGCAAAAATTTTTTTACCGCAGTGATAATATCATTCATCATTTCTCCTTTATAAAATTGTTCTGTTCCTATAAGCAAACGGGGGGTAGAAGTAATGGGTTTCTAGAAATACTCTTTCATTAGGAACAACATAAACCATTTTTAACTTTAAAAAATATATAAAGGTTTATTTTTAAAATTAGTTCATTTACACATGACTTGAGTACATACATTCTCATATTTTCTTCATATTCTTATGAGAAGTTTTTTTTTTAACAAAGTTACCTTTTTTGGACAATACTAAAAATTCTTTGCTTTCTACAACATTTGATTGGATATTAAATATTAATTAGGATATTGGGCTATTTTCCATAAACATATGTATACTATTTATCTAAATGGAAATTGCATTATTTATGTTGTAGCATTTGACTGTATGTGGTATTTTAGGAATATATGTTAAACTTTAAAGATCTGCAGTCTGTAAGTTTCACTTAACATGCTCATGTTTCTAAATTCCATTTACATACAAAATTTAATTCAATTGCATTAAAATATGGAGGTGCTCAAAATCTTCTTGGTAACTTTGAGTTAGCAGTATTAAATATCTAAATGAGGACTATTATACTATTCTTTACTAATATATTAAAATTAACCAAAGTAGTAATAATAGTAGTGACAATAGTTACGATTGCTAATGTTTATGTGTTGATAATTTACAATTTGCCATGTGTTAAGCTCTTCATATGGATTAACTCACTTATCTCAAATAGAAGCTCAAAAATGTTAGTGTCTTAATTAAAATATCCCTTTTCCATTGAGACAACTGACAAACCATTAGAAAAATAAATATTTCTCAACTAAAAAAAATTGAATAAAACATTTATAATTCTATCATGTATGCTAATTTTAAAGTAAATATTTTAAGGAATAAAGCAAAAACACCTGTAGGACTAGATAAGAGACTTTTATGTTTTGTTTTGGATTTAAATCTACTTAATGAGTTATGAATTTAATCTAAATTACTTAATAAACAACTTTTTTCCAAGAATCTGGTTTGGATTTAGGAAGTAACATTAATCAAAATGAAAATTTTACCACAAAGTAAAAAATACTGTATATTGTATTTGTTCCAATACATAATTTTCCATAAATTATCTCATTGTTCTAGACATCACTGTAGAAAGATGTAGAAAGATGGTCAGTAAACTATGGTAATTTCATATTATGCAATGTGAGGGTGCTAGAGATATAGGAATAGAGCCTGGGGCTTAGGTTAAAGTCTGAAGTATGAGACAGAAATTTATGACATTCTAGTGCTACAAAGACTATTCTAGAAAATGCCTCCAATCTTCTCCAGATCTCAGGATGGAAACTTACTTCCACGAGAAACACCATAAGTTACAAATAAGGTCACAGGATTTGTATATCATCATGTTATTCACATTAATTCTTAATGTTACCTATATTATTGAACTTGGCTATGGAAGAAGGATTCTTACACAATAAAATGAAGGTTCGTATTATCTTGGAAAAAAAACCCCAGTAAATTATGGTGTAACTCTGGCTTTAATCTGTGTTTCAGAAAACTGTGAGAGTAGTGATCAATTTTAAGAAAACGCAGAAGACAATAGTGAGAGTTAGCCCACACGCACCACTTCAAGAACTTCTCACCATTATATGCAGCAAATGTGAGTTTGATCCATTACACACACAGTTGCTGAAGGACTATCAGTCTCAGGAGCCCCTTGACTTGACGAAATCTCTTAATGAACTGGGACTGAGAGAATTATATGCCATTGATGTCAGCAAAGGTGAGTAAGACTTTGCATGTTCATTTGACAGGATGTGCATATGTGTGCATGTTTTGTGTTTATGTATTAAGTATTTTCAGATTCATAAAGAATCCTGTAGTAAAGTCAGTAAATGTCATTAGAAATAAAAAGAGAAAACTAAATGTAATAAAATTTAACTTGAGTTCAGTTATTAAAATTGGAATAAAAATTTGTCTTTCTTAGCTGTCATTTACATTTTCCACTTTTCCATCTACCTTTGAATATTTAGGGCATCCCTGGTAGCTCACCTGGTAAAGAATCCGCCTGCAATGCAGGAGACCCTGGTTTGATTCCTGGGTCAGGAAGATCCCCTGGAGAAGGGATAGGCTACCCCACTCTCGTATTCATGGGCTTCCCTGGTGGCTCAGATGGTAAAAAATCCGACTGTACTGTGGGAGACTCACCATGGTTTTGTCTGAGTCTTAATTTTCTTTCGAATTTGGGAGTATACTGACAAATATTTTTCTAAGTTCAGCACCCAAAATCAATTAGCTTATAAAATGAGTCTGTCTAGTTACAAAAGTCTTCAAAATAGGAATACTTGGAGTATAAATCTATAGGTATAATGTATTAAAACTTGGAGACTTTAGATAATGTTGGTTTCTATGATATCTAATAGATAAATGGAAGCTTATTTATTTAACACGAATCTGTTTTATTAGGAGTAATAAAAGCTTTGTGAAGAATGATTACTTACATCTTCTCTGTGTAGAGAACTTCAACTTTATCTTGAGATTGTGGCTTTAAATAATTCATAGACAGATGTTTCAACTCAGTGATGTTTTATACTTAAACAGACATTATCTTTACAGTCAATTTACCCTCTTTCACTCCCTCCTTCTGTAGCCACTTCTGTTACTGCCTTCAATAAGTCATCTTTACAAGGTAAGATATATGAATCTGTAGAAAGATTATAGTATGAAATCTCTATTTCTATTGGGTAAATTACAAAAACTGCTAATGGGACTTTTCTGGTGGCTTAGATGGTAAAGAATCTGGAGACGGGTTCAATCCCTGGGTTGGGAAGATCTGGAGAAGGGAATGGCTACCCATGCCAGTACTCTTGCCTGGAGAATTCCATGGACAGAGGAGCCTAGAGGACTATAGTCTACGGGATTGCAGAGTTGGACATGACTGAGTGACTAACACTAACCAACTAAGCTGATAATATTACTTATTTTCTTAACGCTAACAATAAGTACATTCTGTAAGAGATTTTAATTTAGAAAATCTTTGGGTTTTATTTCTAAAAAATAGTTTATAAGCTCCCACCTTGATTTCTGAATTTAATACAATAATTACATTTCAATAACTATTTGAAAACTAATATCACATTAAGAATGAGAAAAACATACCCTTCACTCTCAGACAAGAAAAAGTGATTTTGCTAGGGCCTTTATTGGGTACGTACACTGAAAGCTTGGTGGTTCCAAGAAGGGTCCCAAATTATTTCTTTTGAAATTGTTATTTGGAATATTAAGGGTATATTCATTATAGGAAATGTTTGCAAATTTAAATTGCTTGTGAATATTTTGTAATAATATGGAAAGTGCTTATGCTAAAATCAGCTTTTAAAGCTCTTTAATGTTTAATATAGTATATTTAAAAAAACTTTCACATGAAATTTCTGAAAAGGAATATATAAAAATTTTAAGTGTGGCTACCTTTGGGTGGTAGGGCTATGAGTGACTTTTTTCATTTTTCTTTTCTTTATATTATAGAGTTTTATAATGGAAATATATTACTTTCATAGCAGAAAACTTTATTAAAAATTAGCCAATAATAATAAAGTCTGGAAATCTTTTCCCCATTAAAAAAGAATAGGTTCAGATAATTGATTACTGTAATAATTACTCCCTACTAAAAAAACTTAATAAACTATACACATTAAGTGTTATTAAATTACTGAAATCTTCTTTCTTCACCATTTAGAATTTTTTCATAACAGAATGAACCTCTCAATTCCAAGAATTAAGAATTATACTTATTTATTTCTAGTGGCTATCATGAAGACTAGACTAATCAAAGGAGTTGAAAATTGTTATGATTGTAAAGTGTATACTGGCTAATAATCAGAAGATAGGCATGTTAATCCTGATATTACCTTGGCTACTAAGCTCATCTGGCAAGCTGATTAGGCAAATAACTTTATTTGTCTGGATCTCGCCTCCCACTTTCATGATAATCAAGGGAAAAAAATGTTCTCTTGATTCTTTCCAGCAACAGCATTCTGTTACTTGTACATGGCTTTCACTCTTAACTTTGCCACTCTCTACGTACATATTGCTACTGCTACTGCTAAGCAAATTCCATAATCTTGTTGGCCTCATTTTGAAGCTGTTGAATGTGCTGATTGCTAATATCCCCTCCAGCTGAAAAAGTATGTGGTTTATGCAGAGTATTAAATGTTGTGAATATAATCTTGAGAGACTGTAACAGGAAAACGTAAAAAGCTTCTTTTACAGTGTCAGAATCTACAAGGTCAATCCAAACATGGTAAATGCCCCTGCCTCCTTATTTTGTCTGATAAGATCAGAAGGCTTAGAACTTTGTGTGCAATTATTTACAGCCTCTCTTTGAGAAATAGGAAACTACAGTATTTGAGTTGCTTTTCTAAGTAGGCTCAAGTCCTTGTTTGTCCTGGTGTTTAACTGACTTGTAGTGATCCCTGAAATTGAGGTTTAAGTGAAGATTTAGGAATTAACCACTACTCAGGATGCCTGGAAATTACTTTGCCAAAAATAACTACATGAGTACTCTGGTTATAGTTATTGCACTGCAGCGCCATGTGAACTTGCTATTTACTGTTCCAATGAAATTTAATTGTATATCTACATTCAGCTAATGGATGAGTCTATATGAAAAGGAAATAGTAGCGTTTCTTAAAAAAAGAAGTCAGAGGTATTGCACATCCTCTTTAAATGGGTACTGGATTCAATTCTCGTGTTTAATGTCTATTTGTTTTGGTGCAAGTTATTCAAACTCTCTAGTCACCGTCACCCAGGCCTTTCAATTCTTTACAGTCCCCTACTTAAAACAAGGGCTCAGAACAGCTCAGGTAGCTTGTGACACCTACCTCACAGCATTGTTCTAAAGGATGAATTAGGCATGTGAAAAAATTTTTGACCATAAAATGCTATCCACATGCCTATTATTGTTAGTTGCTAGCACTGTCAGTAAACTCATCGTACAGAATACATGCTGCAAAGTCACTTCAGTTGTGTCCAACTCTGTGTGACCTCATAGACGGCAGCCCACCAGGCTCCCCCGTCCCTGGGATTCTCCAGGCAAGAACACTGGAGTGGCTTGCCATTTCCTTCTCCAATGCATGAAAGTGAAAAGTGAAAGTGAAGTCGCTCAGTTGTGTCTGACTCTTAGCAACCCCATGGACTGCAGCCCACCAGGCTCCTCCATCCATGGGATTTTCCAGGCAAGAGTACTGGAGTGGGGTGCCATTCCCTTCTCCGACAGAATACATAGTGCTTATTTAATATTTGAAGCAACAGATTTATGAAGTTTTAATTTGTGAAATATAGTTCTCCTTTAGTGTCTTATTGAGGCATATTGCATTAATATATTTATTGGTGTTAACTATCTTTGCTTTCCTGGAATAACTCCTACTTTGTCATAAACTATTTAACTTTTGAAACTTTTTCTTTAAATAAAAAGACTAGAAAATACTATGTATTTAAGACTATCATTGAGCTCTAAGTTTTGCTACAGATATATCCCACATATTTCAACATATAATACTTTGTCTCCAGTGTCACAGAGATTATATTGTGATTTGCCATAAAACTCATGTGTTTCACAGGAGAGATGTTTTTAAAATGTATCAATGCCCACTCCTGTCTCTCTTTTTAAAATCTGCAACTTATTTGCTGAAGAAACCAGGTCATTTGTCTTATGGTATTTTCCACATTCAGAATTTGGCTGATTGCATCCTGTGGTGCCACTTAACATGTGCCTTCATCCCCTGTTTCCTGTAAATTGATTGTTAAATCTAGAGACTTGATCAGATTTGGGGGAGGTATTTTTGATAAGAATATTTCATGGGTTGTATTGTGTATTTCCATTAACAGACATGTAATAACAAGTTACCTTTATTGATGTTAGCCATCAATAATCATTGCCGGTATCTTTTAAAATTGAAGTATAGCGGATATATCACTCTACAGCAAAGTGATTCAGTTACACATACATATAATTCTTTTTAACATTCCTTCCACTATGGTTTATCACAAGATGGTGAATATAGTTCTCTGTGCTATACAGTAGAACCTTGTCGCTTAGCCATCCTATCTACATGTGATAGTTTGCACTCCAGCTGCCACTCCATTCCTTTCCCCACCCCTACCTACTCCTTGGCAACCGCACGTCTGTCCTCTGTGTCTTTGAGTCTGTTTCATAGATAGATTCGTCTGTATCATATTTGAGATTCCATGTATAAATGATAGCATATGGTACTTGTATTTCTCTTTCTGGCTTACTTAGTATGAAAATCTCTAAGTCCATCCATGTTGCTGCCAATGGCATTGTTTCATTGTTTTGGGGGGATGAGTAGTATTCCATTGTGCGTATATACCACCTCTTCTTTATCTATTCATCTGTCGATGGAAATTTAGGTTATTTCATGTCTTATGCGGAGAAGGCAGTGGCAACCCACTCCAGTACTCTTGCCTGGAAAATCCCGTGGATGGAGGAGCCTGTAGGCTGCAGTCCATGGGGTCACTAAGAGTTAAACATGACTGAGTGACTTCCCTTTCACTCTTCACTTTCATGCATTGGAGAAGGAAATGGCAACCCACTCCAGTGTTCTTGCCTGGAGAATCCCAGGGACGGGGGAGCCTGGTGGGCTGCCGTCTATGGGGTCGCACAGAGTCGGACACGACTGAAGCGACTTAGCAGCAGCAGCAGCATGTTTTATGTACTGTTGGCAGTGCTGCTGTGAACATCACTGCACATGTCTTAGTTAATTAAGAGTTATAAAACAATTATAATCTGTAACAAATATTCCTATAATTAGTAGTTGAGATATTTCTAAAAGAAGCCAGTTTTCCTATGTCAGCTATTTATCTCTCTCAGTAGAATTCATTCAGAAAAGCCAGGATTAAAATGTGATTCCCTTAATTTTTAAAATAGTGGCCAATGAGAATCAGTTACTTTTTAGTATTGTTATGAATTTATGGAATTAAACATGTGCTATGTTTCACTTTATTGAGTTATTCTTATGATGTCCAAATTGTCCTGACTGTGGTCGGGAGAAACTGTATCAAGTTGGTTCCTGAGATGGTTCCTTTTAGTGGGAAATGGGATTTAGAAACAGTATGGGCTAGGGTGACTCGGGGGTACTGGATTTGTTGTTTGTAGGCCCTTTCAGTTGACATTAGAAAATACTGTTTAGAAAATGAAATGTTACCTATGCAACATTGAGGTTTGACATTTGCTATTCTGATTGAAATATGATTTAATTTCAGCACTATTGACATTTGGGGCTAAATAATTCTTTGTTGTTGGGCTTTAGAGTATTATTGTCTTGTGCTTTAGAGTATTATTTAGCAGCATCACTAGCCTGTATCCAGTAGATCCCAACAGCACATTCTCTTCACCCTAACTGAGTCCTGACAACCAAATTTGTCCCTACTGCTACTGCTGTTAAGTCACTTCAGTCGTGTCCAACTCTGTGCGACCCCAGAGATGACAGCCCACCAGGCTCCCCCGTCCCTGGGATTCTCCAGGCAAGAAAAATTGTCCCTAGACATTGTTAAATGTCTTTGGGTGAATGTGTGTATGTGTGATTGTATGTGCAAAATCACCCTCAGTTGAGAACCATTGGATTACAGAAATAAAATTTTTAAAACATTTAACAGAGTGCTAAGTAATTATAGTGAATCATGCTTTGGAGAATTAAATACTACATGATAGTTTAGCTGAGACAAAAAAGTAAAATTCAAAATCAACAAAGAGACAAACTGTATGATAACAGCATCCTTTTTACAACATCCTTTTAAAAGTAAAAAGTGCCCTTTATACTTCTGAAATGTTGGTAGTTGTGTATAAAACAGACTCTGAGTCACTACGAAATGGGTTTATGTCCTAGCTCTGTGCTTTCCTGACCTTTGCCCCAAGTATGTAATCTTAGTTTCTTTAAGCTTCAGTTTTCCCTACTATGGAACAGGAACAATAATACTAAATGTGCTTGCTGCTTTGAGAGTTAATTAGAATATGAGGTGCCTAGCAGAGTGCCTGGTTCATAGTAGACCATAGCTAGTAGCTTTTATCATTAAATACAGTTATCAAGGAAAAGTAATTGAGAGAAACCTCAGAGGTGAACATATAACCCTGTGAACAAAAGTAAGGTGCTTTTTTTCTATTTTAGAGTCCTGCCAAATATCACAAAACCTAGACCTTATGAAGGATAAAGAAAGTAAAGGGTTTTTCAGCTTATTTCAACGCAGTAAGAAAAAGCGGGAGCAAGTACGTATTTTCTCATGTAGTATTTTATAAGACTATTTAATCTGTTTTTAATTGCATGTGCTTTTTACCATGGAATTACCTGTTGATTTTGCCTTTTCATTCTGTATTAGACTGTCAGCGCCCCTGCGACTCCTCTAGTAAGTAAGCACCGGCCAACTTTTACAAAGAGCAATACCATTTCCAAGCAGTATATTTCAAACACCCTGCCGTCGGATGCCCCCAAGAAGAGGCGTGCTCCACTGCCTCCAATGCCAGGGCCTCAGAGTGCCCCCCAGGACCCTGCGCACATTCAGGAGAGGCCAGCTTCTTGTATGGTGAAATCCCCGAGTGTGGATGAAACAGAGGAGGTAGGTACATTTGTTTTGTTTGTATTTTTAAGACGGGGAAGGGGACCATCCATTTTTCCTCTTAACTAGCTTGTCCTTTTCCACATAGGCTGCTAATAGTAACATTTACTCATGTGTAATTAGATGAATAACTAGTTACTAGCAGCGTTGGAACCATGAAGAGAGTCCCTGTGTACAGTTCTGAAATGCAGTAAAGAATAAAATGTCTATTTTAAGTAGCTTTTATATACAAGCAAATATATCATCTGTAAACCGTAAAGCCCTGGTTTATTAAGGCCCAGCTGGAGGTTCTTGTTTGATGCATGTATTAGGAAAGGAAATATTTATTTTTGAACACAGCTTTTTTTCTTTTTGTTAACAGCAACACAATCTATGTTACTTTCATGGATTTCTAACTACATATAGTCAGATCTTGACCTGGCTCTCAGATTCTCAGGGGGGTCTTCCTGATACATGTATACTCTATTATAAAAAAGTCTTTATATATAAAACTACAGTTACTATCATATACTTAGATGTTCAAGGCACTGTTCTAGGTGTACCTTTTCCCCAAACATTCTCACTATTACTTCTCTTTAATCCCCAATTTTCCTGGAACATACTATTTTGTAGAAATCCACTTGCAAACAGCTTTTCATGCCTGTAATGTCTGTACACTCTTTGCTTTATTCAGGTGAATTATATATGAAGTTTTATTTATTTATTTATTTATTTTTATTAAAAAAAAATTTTTATTTTTACTTTATTTTACTTTACAATACTGTATTGGTTTTGCCATACATTGATATGATATATGAAGTTTTAAGTAACTGTGATTGAATATGAGACCATATATTTTGTTGCTTGGAGTTGACAATTGTTCTAAGTAACTTTAAGAGCAAATTTTATTTTGAGGTGTTTGAGAAACTCAGTTTTCTTGTGTCTAGTTGAAGGATTTTGTTTCCGCCTTAGAAAGTTAGTGAATTCAACTAAGGGTGAATTCAACTAAGTTAGTGAATTCAACTAATCAAGAGATTAACCCTTCTCAACTAATAAACTTTTTTGTATTTTCTTAATCTTAGAGATATTTTAACTGTAGTTTTAAATTGTAATTTATAAACTGTCATGTGTTTTTAGAAAGTAGCAACTGGATTAGATAGAAATGAACTTTAAAAATGCTGAAACTCAGTAGTTACTTGGAAAGTCATTTATTAAGCTGTCTTATTATTTCTATAAGGCTTTCTTGTCAAATGGCTGTGGTATAAAATCTCATCTTACACATCAGGAGGATAGTTATTTTTTCAAATTATAGAATCATTTACTACAGAGTTTTCCAGGGCAAATGCTTGGTGGTTGGGTTCAGTCTTTAAAAATGTGTGGGAGTGTATAGGTCAGGCAAGAGGAACCCTGTTGAAAGATGCAAGCAATGTGAGGCCTGTTGGTGAGTCTGGGCATGCGTAAGAAACAGAGATTGAAACTGAGAGAGAGAGGCAGGGACCCCATGTCAGGGTCAGAGACTTCATTCTGTGACCATAACTAGTTTGCACTTCTTCATAGTAAGTCATTTAAAAGGTAGCACTTTCAGGATCATTTTATATTTTTAATTACCATAAAACTGCACTGTAAGAGTATAAATTATTACACTCTTGAGTGGTTACTAGTCTGTCTTTTCCTTTATATAGAAATACATCTTAGCCCCTGCTCACAAACCTTTCCAGATGACTTCATCCAATCTATTACAGTAAACCTCTTTTGTGTTTGGAGCCTGAAGAGGTCTACATTGTCTTTCTAAAAGCCAGCTTCTTAAAATTCTAGGCTGTACTACCAGTGACCTCACCAAAAACCATTTCTTTTGATTTTTACTCTCTGTTCTGTGACCAGTTGATGCCCCCATGTTCAAGGCTAATTTTTTTTAGTTTGTTGCCTTTGGAAATTTAGACATTTTTATATAATTTTCTAATTATTTTTTCCTTTGATCTGGACATCTGGTTAGTTCTTTGATGTATTGTTTAGCAGGATCTGGAATTATTTATTTTTCCCTAGAGAAGCTGAAAAGTCATTTTAAAAAATTTATTCATTACAAAAATTTAACAGTGAAGCTGTGGTTCTCTGTGTGAGTATGTGTATGAGTGTGTGGACATGCACACATGCATGCTCCTGAGTTCATGCCTTCCAAGGCATCTTACCACATATTGCCTTAACTTCTTTGCCATATTCAATGGGACGGATCACCCTTTGGTCTTATTTTTTCTCTCTTCTGTGGCCCTAATTCTCTTCTTATAGCTCAGCTCTCTTCTTTTCTTTTTTAATCACAAGTTCTTTATCCATTTTCTAAATTTGGAGGTACCTGAATTCATGATCTTAGTCTGTTTACTCTTTCAGAGAAAACATCTGTTCTTTGTTGAGTTTTCAGCTGTAGTGTTTGGAATAATGTCCCCCTCAAAAAAGTCCAAGCCGAAGATCTAGAGATGAGAAAGTCCTGGACTTAAGTTGGGCCCGATCCAGTGACTGGTGGTGTTACAACAGCAAGAGGGGAACATTGTTTAGTCGCTCAGTCCTGCCCAACTCTTTGCGGCCTCTGGGACTGTAGCCCACCAGATACCTCTGTACATGGGATTTTCCAGGCAAGAATACTGGAGTGGGTTTCCGTTTCCTTCTCCAGGGGATCGTTCCAACCCAGAATGGAACCCACATCTCCAGCACTGGCAGGCAGATTCTTTACCCCTGAGCCACCAGGGAAGACTCAGGCACAAAGGCACAAAGGCGAGGTCGTGTGACGACAGATGGAGATTGCAGTGGCACCTCGCCACAAGCCAGAGAATACCAGGAGCCTAGAGGAGGCGAGGAAGGACTCTCCCCGCTGACTTCCGAGGGATATGGTCCTGCTGACACCTGATCTCAGACTGCAGCAGAACACATTTTTGTTGGTGGAAGCTGCCCAGTCATGGTCATTTGTTCTGGCAGTCTAGGAAACGAATACATCAGCTTTGTATTCCAGTCTCAGTATCATTCCACTTGCCGTTTGAACTCATGGTTGCTTATTGACTCCTCACTGCCTGATTGTTGTTTAGTTGCTAAATCATGTCCAGCTCTTTGAGACCCCATGAATTGCAGTGTGCCAGGCTTCTCTGTCCTTCACTATCTCCTGAATGTACTCAAACTCATGTCTGTTGAGTCAATAATGCCATCCAACCATCTCATCTGTCACCCCTTTCTCCTTTTGCCCTCAATCTTTCCCAGCATCAGGGCCTTTTCCAAGGAGTCAGCTGTTCGTATCAGGTGGCCAAAGTATTGAGCTTCAGCGTCAGTCCTTCCAATGAATATTCAGGGTTGATTTCCTTTAGGATTGACTGGTTTGATCTCCTTGCTGTCCACGGGACTCTCAAGAGTCCTCTCTCGCACTACAGTTCGAAAGCATCAATTCTTCAGCATTCAGCCTTCTTTATGGTCCAACTCTCACATCCATACATGACTACTGGAAAAACCACAGGTTTGACTATACAGACCTTTGTCAGCAAAGTGATGTCTCTGCTTTTAAATATGCCGTCTAGGTTTGCCATTGCTTTTCTTCCAAGCAGCAAGCTTCTGTTAATTTCATGACTGCAGTCACTGCAGTGATTTTGGAGCCCAAGAAAATAAAATCTGTCCCTGTTTCCAGTTTTTCCCCATTTATTTGCCATGAAGTGATGAGACAGGATGCTATGATCTTCATTTTTTTAATGTTGAGTTTTAAGCCAGCTTTTTCACTCTCCTCTGTCACCTTCATCAAGAGGCTCTTTAGTTCCTCTTCACTTTCTGCCATTAAAGTGGTATCATCTGCATATCTGAGACTATTGATATTTCTCTAGGGAGTATTGATTCCAGCTTGTGCCTCATCCAGCCGGGCATTTCATATGATGTACTCTGCATGTAAGTTAAATAAGCAGTGTGACAATATACAGCCTTTATATATTCCTTTCCCAGCTTTGAACCAGTCTGTTGTTTCATGTCCAGTTCTAACTGTTGCTTCTTGTCCTGTATTCAGGTTTCTCAGGCGACAGGTAGGGTGGTCTGATATTCCTGTTTCTTTAAGAATTTTCCAGTTTGTTGTGATCTGTACCATCAAAGGCTTTAGCGTAGTCACTGAAGCAGATGTTTTTTGGAATTCCCTTGGTTTTTCTGTGATCCAGCAGATGTTGGCAATTTGATCTCTGGTTCCTAAATCCAGCTTGTACATCTGGAAGTTCTCAGTTCATGTACTGCTGAAGCCTAGCTTGAAGGATTTTGAGCGTACTCTTGCTAGCATGTGAAATGAATGCAGTTGTGCAATAATTTGAACGTTCTTTGGGATTAGAATGAAAACTGACCTTTTCCAGTCCTGTGGCCACTAATGCATTTTCCAGATTTGCTGACACATTGCGTGCAGCACTTTAGCAGCAGCATCTTTTAGGATTAAGAGCTCAACTGGAATTCCATCACCTCTACTAGCTTTGTTTGTAGCCATGCTCCCTAAGGCCCACTTGACTTCACACTCCCGGATTCTGACTCTAGGTGAGTGACCAGACCATTGTGTTTATCTTGGTCATTAAAACCTTTTTTGTACAGTTCTTTTGTGTATTCTTGCTACTCTTCTTAATCTCTTCTGCTTCCTTGAGATCCTTGCTGATTCTGTCCTTTATTGTGCCCATTTTTGTATGAAATGTTTCCTTCGTATCCCCAGTTTTCTTAAAGAGATCTCTAGTCTTTCCCATTCTATTGTTTTCCTCTATTCCTTTGCACTGTTTGCTTATGAAGGCGTTCTTATCTCTTCTTGCTATTCTCTGGAACTCTGCATTCAGTTGGGTATCTCTTTTTCTTTCTCCTTTGCTTTTTCTTTCTCTTCTTTTCTAAGCTACTTGTAAGGCCTCCTCAGACAACCATTTTGCCTTCTTGCATTTCTTTTTCTTGGGGATGGTCTTGGTCATCACCTTCTGTACAATGTTAGGAACCTGCATCCATAATTCTTCAGGCACTCTGTCTACCAGATCGAGTTCCTTGAATCTGTTCGTCACCTCCACTTATAAGAGATTTGATTTAGGTCATACCTGAGTGGCCTAGTGGTTTTCCCTACTTGATTCAGTTTGAGCCTGAATTTTGCAATAAGGAGCTCATGATCTGAGCCACAGTCTGCTCCTGGTCTTGTTTTTGCTGACTGTATAGAGCTGCAAAGAATATAATTCTTCAGCTGCAAAGAATATAATCAATCTGATTTGGGCGTCGATCATCTAGAGATCAATGTATGTAAAATCAATCTCACTTATTCTTCCCAGTTTGAAAAGCTCAGGATGACCTCTGATGTTCTTTCTTTTTCTTTCCACATCCACTTATTCACTTTCTCTTTACAGTGTCTCCTTGTCCCTTTCTTGTATCCCCTCTGCTAAAGCCATGCCTCAGGGAAGTCCAGGGGCAGGAATGTAAGGAGAAGGCCAGTGCTTAGTTTGTCTTGCCCCTTTTCGTCTTCACAATATGAAGGATATGGCAAGCTGCCACATTTATATTTTATAATTGTTACTTTTCAGTTCAGAAACTTTGGATAGATGGCTGTTATTTTCCCGGCATTTAAAGCCCTCTACACAGTGTGGTGGGTGTGAAAGGCTCGACACACATCTCCCCTCCTCTCTCCCCTTTCTCTCTTTCTTTCTAGTTATTTTGAGGTATAATTGACAAATAAAAGTGTAAGCTATTTAAATACATTGTGGCAATTTGAAATATATTGTGAAAGAATTCTATCTATTTAATTAACATGTCCATCACTTCACATATTATTGGGTTTTTTTTGGTATGAACATTTAAGTTCTATTTTAGCAAATTTCCATTATATAATACAGTGTTGTCAACCATAGTCACTATGTTTCCATTAGATCCTCAGATTTTATTCATCTTCTAATTGAAAGTTTGTCCTCTTTTGTCAATTTCTCTCTATTCCCCCATTCCCCAGCCCCAGGTAACCTCTTCTACTCTGAGTTTGATTTTTAGATTCCACATGTAAATGAAACCATGCAATATTTGGCAGTCTTTGGCTTATTTCGTTTACTGTAATGCCCTGAAGGTCCATCTGTGTTGTTACAAATGGCAAGATTTCCTTCTTTCTCATGGCTGAATAATATTCCTGTGTGTGTGCATATGTGTGTGTTTATATATACACACACATATACATATTTAACATATCACATCTTCTTTGTCCATTTATCCATACATGGACACTTAGGGTGCTTCTGTGTCTTGGCTATGGTGATATGGGAGTGTAGGTATCTTTTTAATATCCTATTTTTGTTCCCTTTGAATACATATCCAGAAGTGCAATTGCTGGATCATATGGTAGTTTCCATTTTTAATTATTTCACTGACCTCCAAACTTTTCCATAGTGACTGCACCAATTTATGTTCCTACCAAGAGTGCACAAGGATTCTCTTTTCGTAACATTTGTGTCAGCACACATCTCTTATAGTCTTGATGATAGCCATTCTAACAAGTATGACATGGTATCTTACTGTAATTTTGATTTGCACTTCCCTGATGATTAATGATGTTAAATACCATTTCTAATACTGATTGACCATCTGTAAATCTTTGTGAAAATATTCAGTTCCTCTGCCCATTTTTAAAATTGCATTTGTTAGGCTATCAAGTTGTATGAGTTCTTTATATATTTTGGATATTAACCCCTTACCAGATACATGATTTGCAAATATTCCCTTTCTGCAGGTTGCCTTTTCATTTGTTGGTGGTTTCTGTTGCTGTACAAAAGCACAAGTTTTTTTTTTTTTTTAATGTTAACTCCTCATCATTTTCAGTATACTTCTAACTCTAACCAGAAGATTTGACATCACTTGTGCAAAAACCATGTTTCCTATGCTTTTAGAATAGAGTAATTCCCCCAGCTTCATCTTTATTCCTCCTCGCTCATTTAAATTATAACTTTCCTTTACCTGCTTCATGGACAATTTTTTAAAGATTCGAACATGGGATGATCTTACTTTCTCTGAATTTGTCTCTCTTGTTTTTTTATGTTTCATTTTAATTTATGTATATGTTTAGGTAGTATCATATATATCCTATGATATATATTTCTAAAGATGAAAAGGAAAATACAGTGAAAATTCTCCATTCCAACCCTGCTGCCAGCCAAATTTTTATGCCTAAAGGCAACCAATAACACTCTTGTGTATTCTTCCAGCCTGACTATATGTATATATATTCAAGTCAGTATTCAAACTACATATGTTTTTAATTTCTCAGCCAGTCATATGCTACATGTATTATGTTATACCTCACTTTTTGGTACTGCATGATATATTTTAGATATCTTTATCAGTACATAAAGGGCTTCCCTTTTTAAGGTTGCATAATATTCTATTGATGGATATAACATGTTATGGGATAGACACCCCATCCTCTAAAGATAAACATTGTTTTATTGTTTAAAGCTTATAACATTGTTAAATTCTCCCTTTTTAAATTCCCAACCAGAAGATGGGATTTGTGTTCCCCAGAGAAATTCTGTAACACAGTAGGTGTTCAAGAGAATTGATAAGTAAACTTTTAACCACGGTTTCACACAATCAGGTATGGGATATACAATGAAAATGTCAAATAAAATTCTAGTATTTCATGGGTAGATCTGGTAAATTTTAAGAAGTACTTGGATAACTTAAACATTGCTTACATTTACTTTTTAATAGTAATTGGCTCAAATAATTCTTGGCAATATTTTTCCTAAGCTTTTACAAAGCCAGAATTTTGGCAAGGTTGTGTTAAAAGCTTAAGGACCAACAACTAAAATGTAGTGTGCATTGCATAATGCATAGAAATGAAATTCACTCTTGAATTGAAATTTTTTTATAGCATCAGATGAAGATTCAGGAAATTCAGCAAAGCATATAGTCATAATCACTGTAGACATTTTATATCTGTTGTAACAATTTAGTTTAAAATTTGAAATTTTAAAAAGGCACTATTTTTACTGCCTAAAAGCCTAAAAGTAATACCAAGCTGGGAAAGATTACTGGAAAAAAATAAACGACAAAATAATTTCCAAGTCGGTGAAAATTTTGGATTCATCCTTGTCCTATGATTTTTAATGTTTAGGTGGTAAAATAAACCACAAGGGTGCGCTGTTTAACAGAACTATAGCATTCTGATTTTTCCAGTCTTTTTCCCCAAAGCATCCTTGGAATAAAGCAGAAAGAAAATATTGGAAATAGTTACATTATATTAGAAATAGAAAATGCTTATCTCTTGTGGGTGAACTACCAGGAAACAGAGCTAGAGAGAGAAATAACAGTAATGTGTGAGAAAGTGATTTATAGTTAGCAGAGTTTTATTCATTTTGAGTTTTTATTTGAATGTTCTTTAGTAATCACTGATATTCTATTTGCCTTAGGCTTAGAGATAAGTCAGTCTGTCTGTAGCCTGGAAAAAATGTTGCTAACCACACCTATTTTATACTTTTTGGCAGTCTATATTTAATAATTTGCCTCATTCCTCTAAGGCATTTCTCAGTACTGGCAAATTAAGGTATTTGGATAGTGATTTTGGAGCATCAACTGAAAATATTCACATCAAAGGCTGTTGATTTTCTGAGCTAATTTTGGCAACCAGGCGTGCAGTTTCCAAAGAGAACTCAATGATGATCCTAGTTAGTAAAATAATTTATCCTAACCTTTTGGGGGGGACATTTCTGCATCTAAAATTCTTTCTATCCATCTAAAGCATATATTTTAAAAGACTACACAGTTTACTGGCACTTCTACAGTGTCATTTTCCATGTAAAGGTGAAATACCTTGTTTTCTGTGGAAATGTTCATTTGGAAGAGAAAACTATCCAATTAGAAATTTTCTGGCAGTTTTACTTGGTTCTTTTAAAGCAATTTTTGAATATGATTCTGCCTGAAGATGTGAAATGCCATTTGTGCAACAACATATGTAGGAGCTGGCCCATGCTGTCATTTCATGGACTAGATCACATGTATCACTGCATAAAATGCATATAATTTTTAAAATAAGGTTGTCCTTGACTTCATACATGACAGAAGTCAGAAATGCAGTGATATTGACTTAAAAGTGACTTAGAGTTCTGGGACTGAAACTAAGTTTAGAAGTCTAGTTTCTGACCTGTGTCTGCTGACCAAGTATCTCTGAAGAGCACATTTAATGAAATCAGCGGCCAAAGGACATCCTAGTATTATTGATAAGTTAACCTTTTATGCTTATTTTACATTTGAAGAAGTGGAAGGAGAGTTGGACAGAAGCTGTAGTAATCTTGACCCATAGAATCCAAAGAATCTTTTGGAGAATTCTTCATACATTTGGTGTGACTTTGCTGCTTGGATGTGTGTGTATACAACAGAAAACTGCTTTTTACTGCTACTTGCGTGACATCTCATTTTCTTTAGGATATTGACTTTTGGCTGGAAACATAACAAGGAATGCTTTTGACTGGGCATTTCACTTGGTCTCATTTTGCTTTCTGCTGCACACAAACACTCAAATGTTGAGAAACTGAAATTCTTTGCCATATAGTCTTATGCAACTGAAATATAATACCTAGAGTGTTAGTTTTTTAACAGCTGATTTGTTTTTTTTTAAATACTTGACATTTTTCATCTTTTACCCAATTTCATCTTTTAATATTTATCATGCTTTACAAACAGATGAGAGATTGTCATACGGTTATGGAATGTGCAAGCATATATTTGGTCTTGCTTCACTTACTGAGTTTAATCTAGTCATTTTATGCAGAGTCATTAAGGTTGTTGTAATAGAGCATATAAATTTTCAGAAATATACCCCTTTCTAATTTTTTTCTCCAGGTTATCTCATAACATTTGATTTTCACCTCCACGTTCCACTTATGATACAGAAAGTGGACCACACATATAATTCTCCAATTGCCTAGGAACAGTGGTTGCCATGGCATCTTCAGCCTGATATACAGTATACAGCTGTCTGTACTTCCAAAAATATGACTTGTTTCATTCAGTAGAGAAATGTACCAGCACAATAAAATATTTAATATGCTTGCTTTTTTAAGGTTTTCCCAGATACAAGACATACTTTGCATTGTACTTTTCATCAGATCTTGAAAGGGTCATAATCACACAAGGGCAGAAATAATGACTAATGTTTATATAACATTTGCTAATATTTCCAACAAGGATCACTTTATTCATTTAATGCTCATGACATTCCTCTGAGCAATTACTTTTTAAGCTTCTGCCAGCTTTACCTCTGACCTAAATGCAAATAAGCACATTATAAAGTTGCTAAATTTTAAAGAACAGTACTATTCAAAGAACAATAGGTCATTTGTGGAATTAGTGGGGATTTCACTTCCTTATCTAGTTTGATATTCTGAGTTAATAAAATATCATTGATGGACTACCCTGGTGGTCCAGTGGTTACGACTCCGCCTTCCCATGCAGGGGGCACAGGTTCAATCTTTGATCGAGGAACTAAGGTCTTGCATGCTGCAGGGTACAGCCAAAACTTTTTAAGTATCATAGAAAATAATCAATGTTAGGGGTCTTCCTTTACAAGTTCTTGTAGGACAAAGCTTTCTTAGCCTTTCTGCCACCTTGATATTTGGGACCACATGGTTCTAAAGGCATGCCTTTCTCTGGTCAGTCAGTCAGTTCAGTCGCTCAGTCCGACTTTGCAACCCCATGAATCCCAGCACGCCAGGCCTCCCTGTCCATCACCAACTCCCGGAGTTCACTCAGACTCACGTCCATCAAGTCGGTGATGCCATCCAGCCATTTCATCCTCTGTCGTCCCCTTCTCCTCCTGCCCCCAATCCGTTCCAGTGTCAGAGTCTTTTCTAATGAGTCACCTCTTCGCATGAGGTGGCCAAAGTACTGGAGTTTCAGCTTTAGCATCCTTCCTTCCAAAGAAATCCCAGGGCTGATCTTCAGAATGGACTGGTTGGATCTCCTTGCAGTCCAAGGGACTCTCAAGAGTCTTCTCCAACAGCACAGTTCAAAAGCATCAATTCTTCGGTGCTCAGCCTTCTTCACAGTCCAACTCTCACATGCATACATGACCACAGGAAAAACCATAGCCTTGACTAGACGGACCTTTGTTGGCAAAGTAATGTCTCTGCTTTTCAGTATGCTGTCTAGGTTGGTCATAACTTTTCTTGGGGCAGAGAGAAGCTGGCCCCTTTCCTGGAGCTTCCATAATAAAAAGGTGGGGTCACTTGGATAATGCCGGCCATACAGTCTGAACTCTCGTCTGGGATGAACTGAGTTGGTCCTAGTTTGTCCTCTTGATTGCTCCTTTGCTCTGGTAGAGGCCCTAACTCAGTTACCTGTAGGGTATTCTCCTGCTGTGCCTCTAGACATCCCTCTGTCTTGATCACTATGACCACAGAGAACCACAGTTACCACTGTCCTCTTTTTAACTTGATCCTGATCTCTGCTTTCTCCTGGTTCATCTTGTCTTTTTTCATTCAAGATATACTACTTAGGCCCATATCTTCAGGCATTTAAAAAATGTTATAAATAAGGGATTACCACTAATAAGACTTGACTACATACTTTCTCAAAGTATTGGAGGGTTGATAAAATGGAAGCAGATTGCCTGAGGGACAGAAATGTAAAACCCTTGCAAGAACAGGTGTAACACAGGTTGTAAAATTGTGTCTTAGTTTTATTCTGATATGTGTGGAGAGGGCTGGAAAGAATTATTTTGTGGCAGAAGAAACCCTAGCCTGGCTTGAGAGAGACTCTTGGATCTGCCAGAGGTCTCATATTCTTCTTTGTTTTGGGGTTATTTTTCTCATTGTCTTCATCGTCTTCTACCTTGAAGGACAAGACATTGAACTTTGTGGTTTGGGTTTCTCCTCTGTAGAATAAGGTTTTGTAACAAAATTTCCAAAAGTCTTTTTCAACTCTAGTATTATAGTATTGTTTTTTGTGAAAGTTGTTGTTGTCATTTAAAATTGGGCTTTAACAAATGAAAGTGCTCTGTTGCAGGGGTCTTTGGTTTGGTCAGTGTTACACTGGACAGTGATATCTAGTCTTGGTACTACTCATCTAAAGATTTTTGAACCCTGAAGAAGGATAGCAAAATAAATCATGGGCTAACTGGGATCTTTCTCCCTGAACTCTTGATTGTAACACCAAAAGCCAACACATGTGTTTTGGGCATCCCTTAAAAGAGGCTGAAGGTAATAAAATTTGAGGAAGTTATGTTCTGGTTAATGAGTCTGTTAACCAGACAACACAGATGTTATTATCATTGACTAACAGTGAGTTTGCCACTGTTATATCAGCAAATTTGGAAAACTCAGCAGTGGCCACAGGACTGGAAAAGGTCAGTTTTCATTCCAATCCCAAAGAAAGGCAATGCAGAAGAATCCTCAAACTACTGTATAGTTGCACTCATCTCACACGCTGGTAAAGTAATGCGCAAAATTCTCCAAGTGAGTCTTCAACAGTACATGAACTGAGAACTTCGAGATGTTCAAGCTGGATTTAGAAAAGGCAGAGGAACCAGAGATCAAATTACCAACATCTATTAGATCATCGAAAAAGCAAGAGAGTTCCAGAAAAACATGTACTTCTGTTTTATTGACTATGCCAAAGCCTTTGACTGTGTGGATCACAACAAACTGTGGAAAACTCTTCAAGAGATGGGAATACCAGACCACCTGACCTGCCTCTTAAGAAATCTGTATGCAGGTCAGGAAGCAACAGCCAGAACTGGACATGAAAAAACAGACTGGTTCCAAATAGGGGAAGGAGTACGTCAAGGCTATATATTGTCACCCTGCTTATTTAGCTTATATGCAGAGTATATCATGAGAAACGCTGGGCTGGATAAAGCCCAAGCTGGAATCAAGATTGCTGGGAGGAAAATCAGTAACCTCAGATATGCAGATGACACCACCTTTATGGCAGAAAGCAAAGAAAAACTAAAGAGCCTCTTGATGAAAGTGAAAGAGAAGAGTGGAAAAGTTGGCTTAAAACTCAACATTCAGAAAACTAAGATCATGGCATCTGGTCCCATCACTTCACTTCCCATCACTACATGGCAAATAGACGAGGAAACAGTGACAGACTTTATCTTTTGGGGCTCAAAAATCACTGCAGATGGTGATTGCAACCATGAACTTAAAAGACACTTGCTCCTTGGAAGAAAAGCTATGACCAACCTATTCAGCATATTAAAACGCAGAGAAATTGCTTTGCCAGCGTAGGTCGATCTAGTCAAAGCTATGGTTTTTCCAGTAGTCATGTATGGATATAAGAGTTGGACTATAAAGAAAGCTGAGCACCAAAGAATTGATGCCTTTAAACTGTGGTGTTGGAGAAGACTCTTGAGTCCCTTGGAATGCAAGGAGATCAAACTAGCCCATCCTAAAGGAAATTAGTCCTGAATATTCATTGGAAGGACTCATGCTGAAACTGAAACTCCAATACTTTGGCCACCTGATACAAAGAACTGACTCATTTGAAAAGACCCTGATGCTGAAAGATTGAAGATGCGAGGTAAAGGGGACGACAGAGGATGAGATGGTTGAATGGCATCACCGACTCAATGGACATGAGTTTGAGTAAACTCTGGGAGTTGGCGATGGACAGGGAGACCTGTCATGCTGTAGTCCATGGGGTCACAAAGAGTTGGACAAGACTGAGTGATGGAACTGAACTGAACAGTGAGTTAAAAACTAGATGATTCTAAGACAAATGCTTTGGTAGGCTTGGCCACTCAGAATCCTCTGAAGAGCTTTAACTTGTTAGGAACTCTAAAAGGCACAAGTGAAAGGTGGTGGTAGTCATTTAGACTCCTGTAAGTGGATCAGCTCTAATCTCATTGCTACCTCTTGTAGAATTTATTTCAGGGGATTGATAGAAACACTGTTAAAATTAGCAGAATGGATGCCTGCTTATATAGTGTGGATTTGAGAGCTCCAGGCTCTGAGACTGCTTTCCTATTTCTCCTTTCCCTAATTATAGTTGTCTGATACCTGGAATATCACCCCGATTTCTTATACTCCTTCACTGATATGACTTTTTAAAATGTAAGTTGACTAAAGCAAGCTTAGACTTTCAGTGCTATCAATGAAGGATCTTAAAACAGGATTACAGAGAAAATAAAAAAATAGAATATATAAGTTCTAAGGGTTTAGGAGTCTTGACAAAGTGCTGCCCAAGGGGGAAAAGGGTATGGAAAAAGCAGGATTCAAAGAAGCAAAGTAAACTTGCTCTAGACCCACCAAACGTAGCATGCTGTGTGAAAAGTCGTCATATAAGAAACTGGCATGTATGCTTTCATCCAGTACAAGTCAAAGCTTGTGTGCATTTGTCTGCGTGAGTGTATGCAGGTATAAGGTAAAGGTTGGACAACAAAATTTCTAGGAGGTAACCTGTATTTACTGAGATTTACAGTGATGTTTCTTTTGTTTTTTTTCCTCATCAACATATGCACTGTTTGAATCTCATGGGAGATTGTGCTAACTTTATGATCAAATCAATAATAAAACCAATTTCTTTGTAATAAGTAAAACCTACCTTCAGAGCTTTGCCTATTTTGAAATTCAATAGAACATCTTATACTTCTATATTACATTCACTCTGGTATAATAGTTATGTTTAAAGTTTAAGAAAATTGATTTGTTGTTTAAGTTGTCAAAGTATTTTAGAATTCTATCAAGAGTTAAGAGTTAGGAATTCCCTGGCGGTCCAGGGGTTAGGACTCCATGTTTTCACTGCAGGGTTCAGTTGTTGGTCAGCAAACTAAGATCCTGAAAGTGGTTCTGGCTTAAAAAAAAAGTTAAAGCATGACCTTCAGTTAAATGGAAATTTAGTCATTAGGATAGAAATGATTAATCCATAGTAAATGAAGAAAACCTAATGTCAATTATAAGGTATAATATTTTACAGCATTTATTGAGAGTGTCCAAATTGGAGAAGGATAATGGGAATCTGTGCCTAAAGAAGAAAAGAAAATTATATGAGTTTTAAGACAGTTTTAAGAGATTGCTTAAGTTCTCTCTAACCCAACCCCACCTTACATGGAAAATCATATTATAAACAAACTAAAATCCAAAAGCTTCTACTAGAAACACTTAACAATGTCATTGAAGTTGAATCACTGTATTTCCACCCTTTGATTTAGTCTTTTTATTTTCCTAATTGTATTCTTCTCTTTTAACCAGGATATATTGATTTCAATGATCCACATCAGGTAATTCAACTGTGATTAATAAGTAATTTAATAACTACTATAGTTCTAGTACTAAGTAAATCTATTGAATGCCATTCAACTCTGTTTTCTTCAGCTAAATTTACTTTTATTTTGAACCAGTGAATTCTGATCTGGATGTGAATTATGAGGGATTAACTATCTGGCATGGTTTTCAGCTTGACCTTGTCACTTTCATTAGTGAATTAATTCAGTGATGTATGTTACTGTTAGAGGTGTAGTTTTTGCTGAAGGCAGGCAGACTTAGTGAGTCTAACTAAAATAAATAATTGGAGATTTCTAATCATTAACCATTAACCAAAGCATTTTTCCCATAGTAAGAAGAAACCTCTCTGTTTTCTTGTTTTGTAAATCCTCTGGACTTTAATATGATCTCAACTCCTTTTGGAGAAGGAAATGGCAACCCACTCCAGTACTCTTGCCTGGAAAATCTCATGGACAGAGGAGCCTGGTGGGCTACAATCCATGGGGTCACGAAAAGTCAGGCATAACTGAGCAACTTCACTTTCATTTTTCACATTCACGCATTGGAGAAGGAAATGGCAACCCACTCCAGTGTTCTTGCCTGGAGAATCCCAAGGATGGGGGAGCCTGGTGGGCTGCCGTCTATGGGGTCGCACAGAGTCGGACACGACTGAAGCGACTTAACAGCAGCAGCAACTCCTTTTAAAAATTCCCATCACAATTTGAACAAAGGAAATGTACCTTGGCTAGCTTGTAAAAACTAAAGACAGTTCTAAGCAGTTCTTTTATTTTAAATATTTGCACTAAATGTATGAAATATTTCAGATTTATATACTTTAATACATCCCCTCACTAAGATTTAACAAACTGGTATTAAACATTCAGCTTTTATTAAACTCCTTTAACGTATGATGAAAGTATGATGCAGAGAAGGCAATGGCACCCCACTCCAGTACTCTTGCCTGGAAAATTCCATGGATGGAGGAGCCTGGTGGGCTGCAGTCCATGGGGTCGCTAAGAGTCGGACACGACTGAGCGACTTCCCTTTCACTTTTCACTTTCATGCATTGGAGAAGGAAATGGCAACCCACTCCAGTGTTCTTGCCTGGAGAATCCCAGGGACGGGGGAGCTGGTGGGCTGCCATCTGTGGGGTCGCACAGAGTCGGACACGACTGAAGCGACTTAGCAGCAGCAGAAGGTATGATGAAGCTGCCTGAAGTGACTTAAGGTGGCGTTCTACACACAGTGGAACTGGTTTGTGCAGTGGGCTAAGCACAAGTTCCTGCAGCTGTTTGAGGTTGATTATAACTGAGACTGTCTCTAGTAGGACTCCCACCACCCCCAGTACTGAAGAAAGCACCATTCTTAAAGACCTCCTTTTACCTATACTTTTTACTCTAACCCCTAATTATAACTGTCATTTGCTTATTTACACTTTCACGTACTTGAAAATAGACAAATTACGTGTCGTAACATGAGCTACTATTTGTGGGGCAGTACTAGCACTGTACTAGCACTCAGTGCCTGACACAGGTCATGTCACATGAGCATCCAGCCCCAGCGAAGCAGGAACTGTTACTTTTCCCACTTTGTGGAGGAGGAGGCAGAAGGTTGCAGGGACAGTAAATGCTATGCCCTCCTGGGGCAAGCCCTGGCATTGACTCCAAAGCTCCTGTGTTTGGTAACCATTACATTGCCTCTCTTCCAGCTTGCAAAACCTCTGTAAACTTCTCTCCAATTAAACAGATTCACACTCAACATCCTGGGTAGCTCAACCCTGATGAAAGAAACAGTAGAACGACTGGGAGTCGATTAAGGAGCATATTCCTGAAGTGCACAGAACAGAATGGGGCTGCAGAATACACAATGCCCTTCCTCACCCTTTTTTATTTCTTTAATATTTTATATAGGAACTCTTGATGTGTTTACTTAAATAACTGCATTAGTTTAGTCTGTCTACTTTTTAGAAAGCTTGTGTACTGGATCTGTTATTCTACAAGTACCCCAGGTACATGCCAATTTTCTTGGCTACAGTCTATTTAGAAATACCTAGATCTTCTACCTTAAATGCCCTTTCTTTTTCTGTAGGTTTTTACCCGAGAAATGTTTTCCTCTAGGATCCAGGGGTTCCTTCATTTTAATCTTAATAGCGATATTTTAATTAACATGGAATAAGTCCAAGTTTGATTTTCTCTTGGCTGCAGCTTAGCCGATTAAAATTCTTTTCTAATAGCCTCTAAACACACACACACACAAATTTAAAAACTCTTGTGGCTCTCTCTTATAGGACAACAAAAAATGTATAATAAGCTATTCTTTGAATGCTAGTATCATTCATATCTCAGAACGAAAGAAATATTCACTAAATGAGGCTTAATTTTTAAACTCATCATTCTTAGTCCTTAAAAAATCCTGCCTGGCCCATCTTACAGCATTTGTTAAGTCTGCATTTTTAACATCAATTTAGTAAGCTCTTATCATTTAATTATAGCATGGAATCTAGTGATATAGTTAACATAAGTTGACCTGGTCACACGCAGTGATGATTATGTTCTCTTCGAAGGTCTTTGTTCTTAAGTCTGTGTGACCCATGTGCTAGTCTCGAAACACAAGTCCATTTGCTTTCATTACACATCCGTACAATAGAGGAAGGGGGTAAATCTTACAGAATAGGGTTATAAAACATGTGCTCCCCACAAGACATTCATGGCTTTGCCCTTCTAACATGCGTTCCCTCAACTGTCTTCACAAACGCTATTAAAAATAGTTTAACATTTGTGATGCTGAAATATGTATATTTTGACAAATTTTAAATTATTTATCCATAGAAATATAAATATCCTGTACAAAAAAAAAAGTTAGCTTATTTTAAGACCTCTAGGATGATAAATGAAATACATGAGTTTATTTTTACTCTGTCTTTGAGTTATGATGTCCATATAAATTTGTGAATCTCTGTATATACATTTCTCCCTTTTTAAAATTTCTGTGCTATCTGCTTTATTATATTATAATCAAATTTTAAGAGCTCTAACTCTTAAACAGATATAGTTGTCTGAGAAATTCATGTTGTGACTGCTTTTGTCAGGTCATAGAAAAGACCAATAAATGACTGTGGCTGGGAACTTGACCTGAAGGGGAACACAAGTTGTTTTCAGACGACATGAAAGCAATCAGTCCAGAGATGGGAAACATGTTGTCAGCATAGAATTAGGAGGACCAGATGCAGCCATGGCTTCATGCATCCACCAATTACTTCCTGATCACCTACTGTGTTTCTACTGATAAACTAGGTCTGTGATAGAAATGAGGCATACTTGAATAGGGCTTTACAGAAGTAATCTCATCAAGAAATAAAATGACATTTTTACTGCTTTTGATATTTTAGATCAATGTTTCAAAAAGTGAAGTGCCGCATTGTTTTAGGAGAATTTTTGGCCTTCTTCCTAACCATCCCTAAATTTGTTACTTTCATAAGATGGCAAGTGAACATTTCCAAACACAGACACATCATCTTAAGAAGGTTTTTATTTAAACTTTATGTTCTACTCAAAATGATATTTAAATACTGCTGATTCATCACTATGTTCCTTTCTCATCTCTTATCATCAAGGGCCTTTCTCCTAATTATTTAAAGGTCCAAGCAGCATATGGGTGAGGAGCCACCCATATGCCCATCCAGTTGAGGTGTGTTCAGGCCGGGGGGGGGGGGGGAGGGGATGACCCTCTGATTTAATTAGAATTGGCTTTAGTGACTCAGAATCAAAATCTGGGTTTGGGTGGCAGGCTTTAACTCATTTCATGCTGGATTTTGGAGACGTCTAAAGTGTTCTGTAGAAGGGACCAGAGTAATGAGAGGAGAGATTGATGGTTGCAGCTATTTATCAACTGGTACAGAAGTCTAATGTTTCAGTTACTGATAAGGTCAGCCTGGTGCCACCCTGTCTGACCCCTTGTTAAGATGACTTAACCTTAGTGAGAGGTGTGTTCTGCCAAGTACCTGCCACTGTGGACTCTGCTTCTGTCCCTGTGAGATGATCTGCCTTCCACTTTGGTACCTAACAGAGCAAGCAGTGACAACAGCTGACTCAAAATTTTCTCTGGGAGGGCAGGCTTTCTTCCTTCCCTGACAGAAATATGACAATATTTCAAAAGAGTAAATTTGCTGAACTTTTTGTGGTGTGTAGCAAACCATACTGACTAATAAACATCTTATGAAATAGACTGCTTTCCTTAGCTGTACTTACCTTCTCTCATAAGATTGGAATGGCCTAAGCTTTGCAGACTCTCCAAGTTTATCAAGAGCCTTTATTTACAAATGAAGAAGGCAATTTTTGGTTCATTTCTCTCATTCATTCAACAAATATTTATCGAGAAACTTCTATGAACCAGACATTGTTCTGGAGATACAGCAGTGAGCAAAACAGGAAAAAACATCCTTAATCTAAGAGTCAAACCTGGTGGAAGCAACAATAAACAAGGTAAACAGGCCAATCCTGTAGTCTGTTAGAGAAAGATTAAACACTGAGAGTAAATATCCCAGGTGGCACTAGTGGTAAAGAACCCACCTGCCAATGCAGAATACGCAAGAGATGTGGGTTCAACCCCTGAGTTGGGAAGACCCCCTGGAGTAGGAAATGGCAACCCACCACAGTTTTCTTGCCTGGAGAATCCCATGGACAGAGGAGCCTGGCAGGCTATGGTCCATAGGGTTGCAAAGAGTCAGACACGACTGAATCGACTTAGCACAAGCACACAAGCACATAAATCGAGATAAGAAGAGAGAGAGAGAGTATGTGTGTGTGGGTGGGTGGGGGGAGGGAGTCAAGGAGGAGCTCACTGAGAAGTGATACTTGAGAAATGACCTGAAGAATATGAAAGGATAAGATGGTAAGTTACAAAAAAGAGCATTCCAGGGATAGGGAACAGCAAGGGCAACCATCCTGAGGTGGGAACACTCCTTCTGGCACATTCGAGGAGCAGTGTGAAGGCCAGTGTGGCTCACTCCGCTCCACACTTGGAGGAGGAGGTCAGAAAGATCTAGGTGCTGGGTCATTGATAACCTTAGAAGTCATTACAAGGACTTTGGCTTTTCTGTATCACTTGGGAAATTATTAGGGGGTTTTGAACAAAGTGCTTTCACCTGATTTTTTTTTTTAAGATTTATTTATGGCTTTGCTGGGTCTTCAGTTGCTGCATATGGGCCTTTCCAGTTGGGCTGAGTGTGGCCTTCTCATTGCAGTGGTTTCTCTTATTTCAGAGCAGGGGCTCTAGGCGTGTGGCACATGGGTTCAGGAGTTGCAGCTCATGGGCTCTAGAGCGCTGCTTCAGTAGTTGTGGCACACAGGCTTAGCTGTTACCTGGCATGTGGGATCTTCCCAGATCAGGGATTGAACTGGTGTCTCCTGATTTGACCAGGCAGATTCTTCACCACTGAGCCTCCAGGGAAGCCCCTTGATTTTTGTCTTAACAGGTGCCTTCGCTGCTATGTTGCAGAAGGACTGTAGGGAAGCAGTGTGGAAGAAGCAATCCAGGTAGAAGGTTCTTGGTGGTGACTCAGACTCTGTGGTAGCAGTCAAACTGGCTGAGCCAACAGGATGGACTTGATGTGCAGTGTGAGAGGGGATAAGGAAGCATGACTCCACAAGTTCTGGCCTAAACAAATGGAAGAATGACTTGCTTTTTATTGAAACAGGGAAGACTGTGAGAACAGGATTATTTTTAATGGGGGAGATGAAAGGAGGGATTATCAGGATCTTAGTTTTTAGACATGCTGAGTTTGAAATGGGCTTTGACACTAAGTGAGGATCAGACAGAGGTCCAGGAATGGAGACATAGTTTGGAATCACCAACATATAAATAGTACAGAAAATAAATAATATAAATATTTATATAAATAAATACGGAAAATGTATATACAAGGTCCAAGACCTGTAAATAATATAAATAATACAGAAAACCTAGAGATAGTGGAGATTACTAAGAATGAGCATAGATATTAAAGAGAATATGTCCAAGGACTAGATGAAAAGGACCCACACAGAAATAGAAAGTTCAGATGTATGCAGAATAAGGATATAGTATCCTGGATGTAAGAAAAAGGAGACTTTAGAGGATGGTCAGCTATGTAATGCTGCTAATATGTCCAGTAAGTGAGCTCATAGGAAGAGTTGACTCATTGGAAAAGACGCTGATGCTGGGAGGGATTGCGGGCAGGAGGAGAAGGGGACGACAGAGGATGAGACGGCTGGATGGCAGCACTGACTCGATGGACGTGAGTTTGGGTGAACTCCGGGAGCTGGTGATGGACAGGGAGGCCTGGCGTGCTGCGATTCATGGGTTCGCAACGAGTCGGACACGACTTAGCGACTGAACTGAAATGAAGAAGTAACCTCTGATTTAGTCAGGGAGGAGGTCATTGATGACTTGCATAGTATACAGTAAAAACAGTTTTCTACCAATGTAGGGAAAACCCAGTTCTTTCCTACTATGTGTTTCTTCCCTGAGTCTTCTTTGCTACTCACACAAAACATTTCACTTCTGCTCACCAGACGTGTGGAGGTTTTCCCCCACACCACCAAGCAATATTTAGACACCAGCATTCAACTCAATTCTGACCCACCTACCCAGAGACAGCATGATTCCATAGGATAAGGGCTCCATCCCACAAGACCGCCCTCCCTTCCCATATACATTTCTGACACCAGTCACAAGCCCTGACCAACCAGCTGTTGATTATAGGTTCCAGTGACCCTCTTCTTGAACTTCAGATACCATTCCCAAGTCCAAGTTGTTACCTATACTTCTGACCGACTTGCTATAAACCAGAGGGTCCTTCGACCCCTTCTCAGGTTTAATTAATCTGCTAGAACAGCTCACAGAATTCAGGGAAACACTTGCCTATATTTACCTGTTTTTTAAGGGATATGGTAGAGGATATAGGTGAACATGTGGATGGAAGAGACATATAGGACAAGGTATGTGGGAAGAGGCATGGAGCTTGCAATGACCTGTCCAGGTATTGCACTCTCCCAGCAGCTCCACGTGTATCAACCCGGAAGCCCTCTGAACTCCATACTTTTGTGATTTCATGGCAGCCTCAGCTCACAGGCATGATCAGTCATTAATTCCATTTTCAGCCCTTCTCCTTTCTCAAGACAGTGAGGGCAGGGCTGAAAATTTCAGACTTCTAATTGTGACTTCCCCATGACAAGCCCTCATTCAGGAGGCCTCCAGAGTTGCCTTATTATAACAAAAGATACTCCTATCACCCAGGAAACTACAAGGTTTCAGGAGCTCTATGTCAGGAGCCAGGGTCCAAGACCAATATTAGAACAAGAGATGATTCTAGTGTTCTTGTCACTTAGGAAAGTTCAAGGGTTTTAGGAGTTCTGTGCCAGCAACAGGGACAGAGACCTTTATGTATTTCTATTATCTCACAGACAGGAATAGTTTTAATGGATCAAAGATTGAGAGAAGTCTGATTGGAGGGGTTCAAGTGGCAGATGAGAAATGGGAGAAAAAAATTATGAATAACTCTTTTAAGCAGGTTTGTTGTAAAGGGAAAGAGCAAGATGACATGGCAGTGGGCCAGGAGGCACTGGCCAGCCTGCTGACAGTCACATGCTGTGAGTGTGAGCGTCAGCTGTGTATAGAGTCAAGGACCTCAGATGACCTTGCTTTTGGTAAACATATAGATTTTTGAAATGTTTGTCATTGATATATTGTGCTAAAAAGAGAAAGATCAAGCCAGTCTCAATGTACAAATATTCTTCCCTTTTTCACTTCTGACTTTACTCCAGTAGTTTCCTCTAGATTTTTCTTTGGAAGCTAGTTTTTATGAGTCATGTACATTTTAATTAGTTGTTTATATGCCTGCCTCCCATTCTAGCCTGACTTTCTTGAGAAGGACCATGTTTTATTTTTCTTTACATATCCATTTCTGGCACATGGCAGATACTCTGTAAATGCTTTCTGACTGTTAAGCTCCATGTTGGCATGTGATGTGTTGGAATGGAAAGGTCAGTGTCTTCCTAAAGCCTGCTGTTCATTTTTGAATGGAGATTCCATTTGGTTGTTTTGTTTTCTATAGAGTTCCTATGGAGCAGGCAGGGTGAGGACGGGTTCTCTGCAGCTCAGCAGCACATCTGCTGGGAATTCATCTTTGAAAAGGACAAAGCGAAAAGCACCTTCCCCGCCCTCGACAACAGTCCTGCTGCAAAGCAATGAGAACAGTCATGTGACCGGTAATGTCAATTTTCCCATTAACATTACATTTGTGCTGTGTTTTCTTTAGATAACTGAGATGATATGTTATAAATCATGTATTTTTATTAAATAATAATAGTACTTAACTTTTAATTGATTTTATTAGTAATAACTTAGATAGCCCCTGATTATTCTCACCACCTTTGAAAAATCTGCAACCTAACAAAGTGTAAAACTGTACAGCTCCATGACCCTAAAATGAGCATATTATAATTTATGAGTCTAGTAAGAAGATACTGTCTTTCCAGGACTGACTACATGTAGGATTGGGAATCTAACCAGATTTGGCTGTATCAGAGCTAGACAAGTAAAGAGGTTTCTAAGGAGGTTAGGGCTATCTCTTTCTGAATTATATAAATGCCACTAAGTTAAGCTAGTAAGGAATTGTTTCATTGGTGAATGTGACCTGCCTGCTTATAAGTTATGTCTCTTCTGTCCTCTAGCCACACAGTCAGTACCTGCAGTTCCTACCGACAGTGGTGTAGAAGTGAGCTCTTCTGAGGGCCTGTCCAGCCCAGGTATGACACCTCTGTTCCTCATCTTGTAACCACTGAGAAAGAACTTCGAGTAGAGCTGAGGAATGAAGTTAGAAGCTACTTGTAATGCTCTGTACATGAAGGAGATACAGATACTTTGACTCTCTTTCCCACCAGGGAGGGGCTTCCCCGGTAACTCAGTAGAGTCTGCCCGCAGTGCGTGAGATGTGGGTTCAATCTCTGGTTGGGAAGATCAGAGAAGGAAATGGCAACTCATTCCAGTATTCTTGCCTGGAAAATTCCATGGACAGAGGAGCCTGGTGGCTATAGTCCATGGGGTCAGAAAGAGTTGGATATGACTGAGTGGCTAACACCCACATTATACAGTATGAAATGAAAAATATTCCCCTCCTGAGCTCAGAGCATGAAACACAGCAATCAGAATTTTAATTCTGTGATGGTACCCTGAGTACTTTTCCTATAGGTCTCCTGCTTTTCCTTATGCAATGCCAGGTTGCCATTTATTAATCTTCTCCCCCAGAGGAACAATGCATCTTAGTTAGGAATGCATCTTGGTGTTTCCAGAAGAAAACTTATATGAAGGTATAAAGTATCATTCTTTATTCAGCTGTCATCGGTGTGAATTCATAGTGTCCTAATCTAATGATAAAAATTTACTGTGAACTATTTATTGTTATATGGTTTTATTTTGAATTTTCTCTAAATAAGTAAAATTCCAGTAAAAAAAAAATTCAACCTAATACTGTTTCCTAATATTTTAAATAACAGCTATTTAGTAGCTATTATAGGTATGATAAAATTTCTTCTTCCTTAGACTTAGTTAGATAGAAGTGAATATGATAAAAATAGAATATTACTATGTCAGTACTTTAACATGGAGATAATTTGATAGGTATAAAAATTGTTTAATATAACTACTTAATTTTTATAATTGATGTTCACAAATACAGAAAAACTCAGGAGCACCCAAGTGTTCCTGAATCATTAATCCTTAGGTGATCCTTAGGAATTTAATACTTTGACATAGAATTCTCCTTTCTTCTGTGATTAAAAACACTATCATTAGGTAACTAGTAATGATTTTTCTCAAGTCTTACCCAGAGTAATATCAATAACACCATTCTGTTTCACATGGAAATTTATTAAATAATATCAAACTATATAAATGAGAGGACAAGTGGCTGCTCTTTGAACTCTGCTCCATAGCTCTTTCCTCTTCTGGTCCTTCCCCTCTCCCCCCTTGTCTCTCTCTTATTTAATGCATGGCTAATTGTGAGGTCACAAATATAATTTCTTCCAAAATGCTTCTCGGTCTCTGCTTGCTTGATTCTGTTTTCTAAGTGCCATCACCACAGCTTTTACTTCTTTGGCAGAAGCCTCCCTCGGCCCTGGGAACGAACAGTGCGCTGTGTCCCAGCTGCCCGCCGAAGCCCCTGTCTCGGGGTGCCCTGGAACGCCTGAGGCTGCTGCCACATCTCTGCCCTGTAAGTTACCTGGCCTTCCCTCAGTCTCTAAAAATGAAAGCGAAAACAATTCATGTAACAACCACAAGTATCTGATACAGTGAGCATTTTTCTGAATAAATGAATTTTTTTTTAAAGTTCACAAGAATAGGTTTAATCTAATACAATTCTGTTTTAGCAAAGGATAGTGGTTGTCAAACAATTTTGCCCTTTTGACTATTTCCAGGAAAAATATACACGATGTCCCAAAAGGCTTAGTGAAATTTTAAGCTTTAATGACATAAGATGCTACAAACTAAGTTTATTTGAATTTCTTTTACACAATTGAATTTTGTGAATTTTAAATATTTTGAATTTTATTTTTGTTTCAATTTTGTAACCTTTAGAAGGATTGAAAAAATTATGATAAATAGATTCAAATTATAGAAAGCTAAGTAAATGTAAAAGAAATTTCAATAATTATACTTTCAAATGATATTTTTGTAATTTTTTTTTTAACACACTTTGGGAGTTGTTGTATCTTCAAACTACACTAAAGGTTTGGATATTCTGTTCTTTGAAAGTGAATTGTCTTCCCTTAGAATGTACGAAGCTGAAATATAATAGTTGTGATATAACATCTGTGAAAAGTATTCACTGTTCACAGTCCCCACCTCATTTTGTTATAGTCATTGTTGTTGTTGTAGTTTTAAAGTTTGGTCATTTGACCATAGTATCAGTAAACAAACTTGATTTAATATTTTTTAAAGCTTGGGAAAATCTGTGCTAATCAAATAACAAAGTGTGAAAGTGCTCTTGATTAGAATTTTTTTTTTTAAAGAATCACAGCCTTTTCTAAGACTTTCAATGACAGGAATGCATTTATTTAAGAAAGCCTACATAATGCTTGGCTTCCCAGTAGCACAATGGTGAATCCGCCTGCCAGTGTAGGAGATGCAGGGTTCAGTCCCTGGGTTGGGAAGATCCCCTGGAGTAGCAAATGGCAACTCACTCCAGTATTCTTGCCTGGTGAATTCTATGGAGAGAGGAGCCTGGTGGGCTACAGTTCATGGGCTCACAAAAAGTCAGACACAACTGAGCATGCACACATGTAATGCTTATAACTACTAAGTATAAGTAGCTCAGACGGTAAAGTGTCTGCCTACAATGCAGGAGAGCTGGGTTCGATCCCTGGATTGGGAAGATCCCCTGTAGAAGGAAATGGCACCCCACTCCAGTACTCTTGCCTGGAAAATCCCATGGACTGAGGAGCCTGGTAGGCTACAGTCCATGGGGTAGCAAAGAGTTGGACACGACTGAGCGACTTCACTTCATAAAACCCCAGAAAAATAATTTGAAAAGACTTTTGAAACATGTGACTCATTCTTCATACTTTAGGACCATTTTCTCAGTGAGGACCTCATGCTTAAAATTGTGTATCTGTATAAAATACTAGTGATTGTGAAGAGAGAAATAGGGAGAAAGATCAATAATTTGCTAAATGTTACCTCAGTTAATTTCAAAAGAGCTTAACATATATCAAGGAGCCATCTATAAAACACACTTGCATCTAAACCATAATGGCCATTAAGTTTTCCTGGATACATTTTTTAAATTATGTAAATACGTTCCTACTATATAGATGTCATATCTATATAGTTACTTTAAAGGCATAATGTTGTACATTGGCATCAAAATAACTATTTCATGTCATGATAAAAACTTGTATGTATAAGTATGTGCACATATTTATATATATGTTTACTTAAAGTCATTATTTGTTCTTAGTAATCTACTTTTCAATTTATAACAAAAATGTTAAAATTCCCCACATTTATTAAAAATCACAAATGGCATACTACTCTGTCTATATGCTTAAAGATAAATACATTTTAAGCATTTCAAATATTCTTCAAAAATATTAAACTTTTTGTTAAATTTTGTAGATGTGCAGATCACTACAATTCAGTGCTATACTACTTTTTTTCCCTCCCTCAATTGGGGTAAAATTAAACTTTGTTCAGCTGCTATTGTGTAGGTGGAGGTACTGAATATTATATTCAAATAAGCAGAGATCCAAAAACTCATTTGTTGGTTTAAATATACTTTCAGAACTAGTGTGGACACTAACCACTTAGGATGGCTCCTTGACTTTTACCCTGTTGGCCATTTGTTGTTAGAACTAAGAAATAATAATAAAACCATTTTATTCAACAAAATATTAACCACAGCTATTGAAAAGAATCACACACACACACATGTATCGATATGGGACAACCTTTAAGATACAGTTGAGTGGAGAAAGAAAAGTTGAAAACATCAGATACAGGATGCTTCCATTTAGATTAAATAAACCAACAAGAAAAAGAGAAGGAAATGTACGTGTATCTGCTTAAAAGGTATATGCTCATTATACTTTGTTAATATAGAGAAAGGAAGACTTAATGGAAGTTGCCTCTGAGAATCAAACTCAATAGGAATTAAAATTAATTTTTATAGCATAACGCTTATTCTATTATTATCTTAAAAATTATATTAAGCATCTAAGTAAGTGGCTTTTAACTTTGGTTACACACTAGAATCACCCAAAGAATCTTAAAAATTCTTGGTCCTGTCCTGCAGAGATTCCAATTTAACAGATGTACAGTAGAGGTGAGCATCAGTATTTTTAAAGGATGCTCAAACAGTTCTCAATCATAGTACTGATAACTACTGACTCAAACTTTGTAATTACACTTGTGAGGTGAAGTGAAGTTGCTCAGTCGTGTCCAACTCTTTGTGACCCCATGGACTGTAGCTTACCAGGCTCCTCCGTCCGTGGGATTTTCCAGGCAAGAGTACTGGAGTGGGTTGCCATTTCCTTATCCAGAGGAACTTCCCAACCCAGGGATTGAACCTGGGTCCCCCTCATTGTAGGCAGACGCTTTACCGTCTGGGCCACAATTACATTTGTAGACTACCTAAAAATTTGTGTTCTTTTTGTTTACATTTAATGCTATTGGTCTAGGTAAAAGTCATTTAAATTGAAAGACATTCTTAAATGAAATATATAACTTGAAGTTTATAAGCTTAAATAACCATTTTTTCTACCACAAAGAAAACCTAGAGCGATAGCATATTATTTTTAGAAATGCATGTCTGAGATAATCTGATTATACATTAACATAATTATTCACCATTAGACAAGTATTTTACTATTAGCTTTGAATCAGAATTTAAGAGAGTCCAGCTAATTATTATTTAAAAAATTCCTTCCTTGCCAGAATTGCATTGGATAAATGAGACAAATTAATATCTAGGATTATATCTTCATTTCTTTGTAGCTGGAATAAGCTCTGATTATAGCCTTGAAGAGATAGATGAAAAGGAAGAACTGAGTGAAATGCCTAAAGATGAGGCTGAAAATACTTTTCTGAAGTCACAAGACATTCCTACTGTATCTACTGATATAATAAATACACTGAAAAATGATCCTGACTCAGCCCCTGGCAGTGCTACTGGAGAGTCCTCACAAAACTCCAAAGAAGAAAAACAAGGAACTAGAAACACAGATGAACAGTAAGTAGTCTGTATGCCAGAAGTGGTGGCGGTGCTTTGTTTAACTGAAGAAATGATATTTTAAACACAAGTGAAGTCATTTCTTTAGTTTATACTTTATCCCTTTCACCATCATTAAAAAAATTTTATTCATAGAGTATCTATTTACATGTGGTTGGTTTTAAATAAAATCAAATCTAATGGTTTTGGGGTCCCTGTGGCAGATAAATCGCAACATGTAGTTATTTTGTATAAATATTAGCATTTTTGTTTGTGTTGTGTTTGTTTTGCCTGTTACCTATTTGACCTAAATAAAATATTTAATCTCAATTTGCACCAAATACTCCTAAAGAACTTTTACTGACTGGTTTATAAAACAATTCTGCATATTAGAATATGATGTTAAGCCACTAATCATTTTTACAGTCAATTTTGTGAAGCAGAGAATGCACTTTCCCTTTGGTTCTTGAAATAGAAATTCATAATAAAGTACACTTACATTCTGTTAGAAATACCACACTATGAATAAAGATGAAATCAAGAATGTAAAATAAACCATTTTATCAAAGTTTTACTATAATTTGCATGAGATTGTCTCCAAATTAAACTTCTCTATCATTAAAAAAACCCAGTAAAGTTAATTCACATTCTGACTTGCCACAAGGTGACCTTGCCAGATGTAAGGGAAATGTCTATGAAAGTAAATTTCATTTAGCTCCTTTTTCTTTCAAAAATAATAATTGATAATAAGAAAAAGATACTCTCTTGGGGAAACTGTCCATTTTACCAAGCTTCTAATATCTTGCTTTGTTACAGGGCCACATATGAAAGCTAATGTTTCATAGCACCATTTCCTCTTAGCTTTATTTTTTCTTTGCTATTTGGCAGAAAAAGATGATTGTTCCAGTCTATCTGTCTTTGGAAAATGTTGCCTGTTTTATTGTTGTGTGAGTGTGTGTTTGAATAGTATCATATATAATATATAATATCATTTTTACAGAAGGCCACACATTGTGGTATATAATTCAAGCGACAAAGAGATGGCAGTTGACAGTGTAAGAAACTTTAAGTCACTGGACCCAAACCAAGAGAAAGGTGAGTTCTGTAAGCACTAATAACTAACACTTTCATAGCACATACTATATGCCAATGACCTTTCTTAAACACTTTATATTAGCTCATTTAATCTTGTATATTAACTCATTAATGGGTATTGTTACTTTAGTCCCATTTTATAGATGATTGATCCACAAAGATATTACATAACTCACCTGAGGTCCCACAGTAAATGGTAGACCTCAGATTTGAACTCAGGCAGTATGTGTTCAATATGTGTTGATTCCAGAATTTGCTTCTCACTACCATGTCTTATGATGTTGTTGTTAAATCTTAGAGGTTATCTAACTTAGCTCTGAATCTTACCGATGTATACTCTGTGCACACTTATGATCTGCTTCTCCTTTTTCCTTCTACTGGCTCCCTAGCTCAAGCCTGTTTTATTTCATAGCCAAGTTGATATACCTTGGGTAAAACTTGTCTGCCTGATTTTGCAGGCTCAAGACATCTAATCATGTAATAAAGTTCACCAGGATTTCCCACTCCTCCCCCCATACCTCCAAATCAAGATAGTTTATTCTTTCTCATGGCATATATGTTTCACTCAGTTCTATCATTAGGCCTATGGGTTATTTTATTATTATCTTTGTCTGGAAAGTAATCTTCACCCATTCAACTATTATCCAAATCCTGCCACTTCACTTATTCTGTTGCTTGACTGCTGGACGCCATGTAGTTCTGTGTCTCGACTACTTGACTAGATTGGACAGTCTTCCATCAGAGAAATTATATCTGATACTTTGTTTCAATTCCTTATGGAACCTAGCAGAATACTGAGATAACAGTTAAAATACATAGTTAGGATTGAATTTCAGAAAAAAAGATACTATACAAATCAGAATTGCAGTGAATACACAATGGTATTTTAAGGGGATATGAAGGAAATGGCTTATTCTCAAGTCCAATCTATTATGTTAGTACATAAAACTAGGTTAAGGTCCATAGAAAACATGATATATAGGCTTCTGCTGCTAAGTCATGTCAGTTGTGTCCGACTCTGTGACCCCACAGACAGCAGCCCATGAGGCTCCCGTCCCTGGGATTCTCCAGGCAAGAATACTGGAGTGGGTTGCCATTTCCTTGTCCAGTGTATGAAAGTGAAAAGTAAAAGTGAAGTTGCTCAATTGTGTCCGACTCTTCACGACCCCATGGGCTGTAGCCTACCAGGCTCCTCTGTCCATGGGATTTCCCAGGCAAGAGTACTGGAGTGGGTTGCCATTGCCTTCTCCGAAGATACATAGATACGTATATAAATTCAATTGGTATTGGATTATCCCAGTGTCACAAACAAGATAGACAGATGTATATAGATATGACACTTTATATATGTGGTATGTGTTGGTTAATTTGAATATGAATGTCTTTGATTCATTTTCCTTATGGTCAATAACCTCCTGAGATACAAGTGTACAACTTATATACTTGTATATAATTTCCCCATTTTTTCTTCTTGACACAGCTTTTTAACAAAATATATTAAGATGGCAATAGCATTTCTATTGAGAAGATATGATTTAAAAGCTGCTTACTGTTTAAAATCATAGTAAAATTAAATCATTTTTGCAAAGATCTGGGTATCATATTAGTATTAGGGTCCCAAGCACATTTCTGTAATAGACTTATTTTGATTTGCACTTGATTTACAATGACCACTGTCAACTCTGGGTGGTTTTTAAAATAATTTGTTATCCTTAGAACTAATTTTATTCTGCTTTTCTCCTTTTTTCTTTAAACCTAAACTGTGCACTTATCTAAACGATCCTTTCATCAGGTGGTTGATGTTCGTGTCAGTTTTGAGTAGGGGAAATTATAGTATAGTACAAAATATACCTTCTCCCTCTACTGGCCATTTCTGAAAAATAGCCTGTCTATTCATTGACATTTTGTTTGCATTATCAGCAGATATGTAGCAGGATAGACAAGCTAATGAATTCAGTAGTGATTCTAGGCCTGACAAACACTGAAATTTTTGAAATTTTGGTGAGAAATTCAGTAGATAATGGTAATTATAACCCACAGAAAATGTGAAGAAGTTCTAAAACCAATAAATTAGGATTTATTATAGGGAATTTCATTTTTAAAATATTTTTATAATGATTTACCTTCTTTTAGAAAGTGTTTCCATTCTGTAACTGGGATATATCTATATTCAGTGGAAAATGAGAAATAAGCAAGAGAAAAGGAAATACATTTAGGCTCCTTTTTTTCGTTCCATTTTCCACAGAGGATCCATTTTATAGTTTAGACAGTGAACTTTATCTTATAGGTGAAAGCGAGTGATTATAAAACTATAGAGAAATACTTGACATTCTTTCACAATTTGATTTCCAAGGCCCACATTTCACTTGTGCTGTGCAAACTGTCATATCTGAAAGGAGAGGCCACCAAGGATTTTGAAGAAGAGGGCTAGCTGGTTATTCGGAAGAAATGATTCTTCATGGTACTTGACTAGAGGAGGACAGTATATATGAGTCACTTGGCTCAGTCATAAGCCTGTTTCCTTCCAGATGCCTCATTCCAACTCTTTGCCATCATGTTGTTGGCTGGCAACTGTTGGCTTTGTTAACCTAGACACTGGCAAATGATTTTTGTTTTCAGGAGGTCTGAATTAAAATTAAGAGGAAAAGTAGTATTGGGAGAGGGAAGTTTGTTTTCTCTACCTGGATTCTGACATGAGAAAAATTAAGTTATCTTTTTTCACAGAGAAAAAAATAAAAACCCACATGGTTGTTTTTAATGTAGTTGAAACCACCCATATTGTGACTGAAAACAAAATCCTCTAAAATTATTTAGCATGGACACCTAATTAGTCAGACAATGAACTTGGGCTGTTTTTATTTCAGCTCTTAAAGGTAAGGTTTTGAGGTCTGTCGTAAGTAAAACTGATAACATTAAAAGGGAAACAATCCAAACAAATGCTAAGTATGAAATATAAATACACTAGGGATTATAGAAAAGACAGAATCAAAATAGAAAACAGAGCAAAAACATTTTTTAAAATTTGTCAGTATCTTTTTGTCATTCTTAACAATGACTGAAATATGGTCTTTACTTAAAATCATAGCTATATTCTATGAGTACTTGTTTTGGGCAATACGGTATCCTAATAAGCATGTTACTGTATCCTAATAAGCATGTTACTGTTACATAAGTGATATATAATACATAGTTTTGTTTTTGACATCTGAGGCTCAAACGGAGTAACATGATGTGGCCCACGCAGATTGTAATTAGTCAAGCTGGATTCCTGACTCAGGTCTCTATGATCCCAAAGTCCTTGCCACTTTCTCTGTATGCCATTACCTGTATAATTACTGTATAATTGGTGAGCTGACTATTTATCTGTAGAATTCAAACCAACCTGTTCACTTTGGGGGAGGGTGGGTACTGAAAACTTGCACTTTTCTATTTTTTTCATATACTTTATATTTTTTCTCTCAGCAGATCAACATGAAATAATTGTCATTCCAAAAAACAGAGAAAATAATATGAAAAATGGAGTGAGGGGAACAGAAATCAATGTAGCAGGTGTTGCCAAAAATAACAACGTGGACATAGAAGTTGACAGACTATCAAATTATCAGGCATATAAAACTGATACTGCTGGATGTTACAAAGAAAATCGTCTTTCTGTTTCATCAGCACCAGATCAAAACCTGATTCAACCCAGTGCAGAAAAGACAAAAATGCAAGATGCAGCAATTCAGACAATCCCTTCCTGTGACAGTTTTGATGGGGATCAGCAAGATCATAATTTGTCTGACGTCAAAGTTGATGAAAGTGTGCAAACTTCAAGTAACAACAAATCAACTCAACGCTTATCTTTGAAACCACAAGATTCTGTAGATATCTCAGGAGAATTCAGGAGTCAGGGCCCCCTTGTACATACAGAGGAGCAACTCACCATAAAAGATCCATCTTGTGCAGGTGGTAATGACAATCTTTTGCCTCCTGTAGATGGAACTGATAAAAATTCAACAGCTTCTTATGTAAAGAATTATCCATTTTACAGACAAGATTATATTCCCAAGCCAAAACCTTCAAATGAAATTACAAGAGAGTACATACCCAAAATTGGGATGACTACTTATAAAATAGTGCCTCCCCGATCCCTAGAAATATCCAGAGATTGGGAATCGGAAACCATAGGGTATAAAAATGATCAAGAGATACATACTTTAGGGAAAAAGGACACTTATGAGAATGTGAAAGAAACGACAATCCAAACAGAAGATCTCGTCATTTCTGAAAGCCCAAAGGAGTCACAAGCAGACCTGAAATCAAAGCCGACCCTGAGAACAGAGCAGCAGATGCAAAGTGAGGAGAGCTTAACCCGCAGCAGAACCGCGAGTCCTCTGAAGCCTCCCAGAATGACGAGTGACACTGGCACGGCTCCTTTTGCGCCAAAATTGGAAGATATAAACAATATTTTGGAGTCAAAATTTAAATCGCGGGTTTCAAATCCCCACTCCAAACCAAGTGCTTTTTTCTTGCAGATGCAAAAAAGAGTTTCAGATCACTATGTGACATCTGCAGCCGCCAAGAGTGTTCAAGCTGCCTCTAATCCTGCTCCAAAGGAATTAATAAAGAAAGAGGTGGAAAGAGATACAATACCTCCTCCAGAGCCAGCTCTTTCTGCCTTAAGTAAAACTATTCAATCTCTTCCACAGACACACATTCAAAACACTGATGATGACAGCAATCAGAAGCCTACTGAAACCTCTCCTTCTCCTGCGGCCTCTCCGCCGCCTCCACCTCCTTCTCCTCCCGTGGCCTCCCCGCTTCCCCCTCCTCCCGTGGCAGCCCCGCTTCTCCCTCCTCCCATGGCCTCCCCCCTTTCCCCTCCTCCCGTGGCCTCCAAACCTGTTCCTCTGCCCAAGAGTCAGTTAGCAATGCTGAATCTGAGAACTCTGAAGACTTTTGGTGCCCCACGACCATACTCCAGCTCTGCTCCTTCACCATTTGCCCTCGCTGTGGTGAAACGGTCACAGTCTTTCAGCAAAAGCCCTACAGAGTCATGCAGTGAGGAGGTCAAGGGTGCCTCTGCCAGAACTCCAACTGATGCAGAGAAAGGGAAGATTCCTTCTGTAAATACATCTGGGAACATGCCACAACTAGGTGTGAGTGATAAGGTAAATGTAACCTTTTATAAAATAGGGGATTCTTATACAACATGACTTAAATGGGTTTAACAAGCCTGTGTGTTACTTAATTCATAATCTGCAATGAAGATGCTGTAGGGGAAAAAAATGAGTAGTAATACATAGAATCTGATTATTTACTCTCAGTCATTATAATTCATTTAATTTAATCAGATATTACTATAAGGTCATTATATAATCACCTCATTTGCAAATATTTAGTTTCTTTGCTCATACATTTGTATACCGTACTATAGTTCTGACTAGTTTTCTGTGTTTTGCTTATTTCAGTTTGTTGAAAACTTTCCTGGATGTTCTGGTTTACTTTATTTTCTTCTCCAATTCTCCATAATAGCAAAACAAATTGTTTTAATTATATAAAAACATAAGCAGCATCAAAGACTAGATAAAATAACCAAACATATCTCAGCTCTGCACTTTGTCATATACACTCAACCTGAGCTTACCAAATATTGTTATATATAATTTAAATTAAAATCAGTTTAAATATGTAATTTTCTTTTTTTTAATATAAATTTATTTAATTGGAGGCTAATTACTTTATAATATTGTAGTGGTTTTGCCATACATCAACATGAATCTACCACGTGTTTCCCACCTGAACCCCCCTCCCACCTCCCTCCCCATACCATTTCTCTGGGTCATCCCAGTGCACCAAGCATCCTGTATCATGCATCGAACCTGGACTGGCAATTCGTTTCACATATGATATTTTACATGTTTCAATGCCATTCTCCCAAATCATCCCACCCTCTCCCTCTCCCAGAGTCCAAAAGACTGTTCTATACATCTGTGTCTCTTTTGCTGTCTTGCATACAGGGTTATCGTCACCATTTTTCTAAATTCCATATATATACGTTAGTATACTGTATTACTGTTTTTCTTTCTGGCTTACTACTGTGTACAATAGGCTCCAGTTTCATCCACCTCATTAGAACTGATTCTATTCTTTTTAATGGCTGAATAATATTCCATTCTGTATATGTACCACAGCTTTCTTATCCATTCATCTGCTGATGGACATCTAGGTTGCTTCCATGTCCTGGCTATTAGAAACAGTGCTGCAGTATACATTGGGGTATACATTTCTCTTTCAGTTCTGGTTTCCTCGGTGTAAGTGCCCAGCAGTGGGATTGCTGGGTCATAAGGCAGTTCTATTTACAGTTTTAAGGAATCTATACACTGTTCTCCATAGTGGCTTGCTAGTTTGCATGCCCACCAACAGTGTAAGAGGGTTCCCTTTTCTCCACACCCTCTCCAGCATTTATTGCTTGTAGACTTTTGGATCACACCCATTCTGACTGGCATGAAATGGTACCTTACTGTGATTTTGATTTGCATTTCTCTGATAATGAGTGATGTTGAGCATCTTTTCATGTGTTTGTTAGCTATCTGTATGTCTTTGGAGAAATGTCTATTTAGTTCTTTGGCCCATTTTTTGATTGGGTCGTTTATTTTTCTGGAATTGAGCTGCAGGAGTTGCTTGTATATTTTTGAGATTAATTCTTTGTCAGTTGCTTCATTTGCTATTATTTTCTCCCATTCTGAAGGCTGTGTCTTTTTACCTTGCTTATAGTTTCCTTTGTTGTGCAGAAGCTTTTAATTTTAATTGGTCCCATTTGTTTATTTTTGCTTTTATTTCCAATATTCTGGGAGGTGGGTCATAGAGGATCTTGCTGTAATTTATGTCTGAGAGTGTTTTGCCTATGTTGTCCTCTAGGGGTTTTATAGTTTCTGGTCTTACATTTAGATCTTTAATCCATTTTGAGTTTATTTTTGTGTATGGTGTTAGAAAGTGTTCTTGTTTCATTCTTTTACAAGTGGATGACCAGTTTTTCTAGCACCACTTGTTAAAGAGATTGTCTTTTCTCCATTGTATATTCTTGCCTCTTTTATCAAAGATAAGGTGTCCATAGGTGCATGGTTTTATCTCTGGGCTTTCTATTTTGTTCCATTGATCTATATTTCTGTCTTTGTGCCAGTACCATACTGTCTTGATGACAGTAGTAGAGCCTGAAGTCAGGCAAGTTGATTCCTCCAGTTCCATTCTTCTTTCTCAAGATTGCTTTGGCTATTTGAGGTTTTTTTTTGTATTTACATACAAATTGTGAAATTATTTGTTCTAGCTCTGTGAAAAATACTGTTTTCTGTTTTGTTAATTCAGTGTCAACATTCCAGTTATATATATGTTGACCAAAATATCACTTAACCACCATCTAACCTTCAGTTCAGTTGCGTCCGACTCTCTGCGACCCTATGAACTGCATCACACCAGGCCTCCCTGTCCATCACCAACTCCCAGAGTTCACTCAAACTCACGTCCATCGAGTTGGTGATGCCATCCAGCCATGTCATCCTCGGTCGTCCCCTTCTCCTCCTGCCCCCAATCCCTCCCAGCATCAGAGTCTTTTCCAATGAGTCAAGTCTTCGCATGAGGTGGCCAAAGTACTGGTTTCAGCTTTAGCATCATTCTTTCCAAAGAACACCCAGGACTGATCTCCTTTAGAATGGACTGGTTGGATCTCCTTGCAGTCCATGAGACTCTCAAGAGTCTTCTCCAACACCACAGTTCAAAAGCATCAATTCTTCAGTGCCCAGCTTTCTTTATAGTCCAACTCTCACATCCATACATGACTACTGGAAAAACCATAGCCTTGACCAGACCGACCTTTGCTGGCAAAGTAATGTCTCTGCTTTTGAATATGCTATGTAGGCTGGTCATAACTTTCCTTCCAAGGAGTAAGCATCTTTTAATTTCCTGGCTGCAATCACCATCTGCAGTGATTTTGGAGGCCCCCCAAAATAAAGTCTGACACTGTTTCCCCATCTATTTCCCATGAAGTGATGGGACCAGATGCCATGATCTTCGTTTTCTGAATGTTGAGCTTTAAGCCAACTTTTTCACTCTCTACTTTCACTTTCATCAAGAGGCTTTTGAGTTCCTCTTCACTTTCTGCCATAAGGGTGGTGTCATCTGCATATCTGACCTTAGTGATGTACAAAAGGAGAATTTGTTGACTTCGTGTTGGATCAACTAAATGATATAATTTGCTAGACTCAAGTAGTATAGTTAGAGGATGCAATTCACAGTATGAATTATGATAATCCCCATGTGATTAAAAAAAATACATTGTGTACTTTTTCTGATGTGTTTAAAGAATGCTTTCATATTTGTATGACAGTTCCAGAAGTATTTTATGCTACTTTTTCAAACACGCCCAGAGTAACAGAACATTAACCATGTTGCCAAGTAAAGATTTTTCCCTAATTTAAAGCAATATTTACCTTGAAAAATATTTCTTTATAGTTTGCATTTTTGTTTATTACTTTGATATCATATCAGGAAGAGATATATGATCTAGAGATCAATTCTTTACTTGGGAGCAAAGCCTATGTTTTTTTTCTTAGAATGGAATACCATTTCTAAACAACAGAAGCTTGGTTTAGATAATACAGTTTTTGAGCCATTGCCTGAGTTCTGTTTAACTCATCTTTTATAAAGATATTTATTTGGCAGTTTGAAAAAGACATTTTTAAGATTGTTTGAATACAGTTGCCAGTGAACTCAGTTACTAAATATTCCTTTCTAAGAAGTTTAATTAAAGTTTTGATGCTTAAATTTCTAATATTTATTTTCAGTCTCATGGGAAAAATAAAACATGGGCATCACTTCATCCCAGTGACTTCCAGAATGACAAAATAAGCTGTTACATAGTCATTAATACTTGTTTATTAGAAGATGTGTTAGGTTCAACCAGTATGAAATTGCCAATATTTGTCCATTTGTACCATCAAAAACTTCATAATACTAATATATTGGAACTATGAAAATAAGTTTGTTTTTGTTTTTTTAAGTCTGTGGATTTTTATTATTACTTTGTCTCTTCTAACTGACTCTATTGGAGAAATCAGCATTATTTCATTTACTCAAGGACAGTAAAATTACCACTGCACTGTGAAACAAAGAGACATATCACTTTTCTTCCTTAGCCTCCTGAGTTCAAAATGAGGGAAAGTAAGGCCCTTGTCTTCCAGTTGAGCCTGACATCAGATATAACTCTCAGTGGATGAGGAAATAGTTTAAAGCACCAGTGTAGCAAATGGGTGTTCTTAAAGAGCTATTGACGATGAAAGTGTTTTGAACAGTGGCCCATTCTTCACCTGGTATTCATATAACGTTCACATTTAATTTTACAGGAAAATAACTCTGCGCATAATGAACAGAATCCTCAAATACCATCTCCAACTGACTGCCCGTCGGTCACCCTTAAGAGGCAAAGTTCTGTGACATTCCAAAGCTCTGACCCAGAACAGATCCGACAGAGCTTGCTGACTGCAATTCGTTCTGGAGAGGCTGCTGCCAAACTGAAAAGGGTAAGTTTTCTTTATCAGATGGGTGACATTGGGTTTATTTTCAACAGTGTCAAACTAATACTTAGGGGAAATTGTTTTCTGGCTTTTAAATCTGAATAGGGAAGATGCCAGAAGTTCCTCTTTTATAAGTCAAGGGTCATTTTGAAGCATAAGCTGAGAGAGTCTAGAGTGTTACACATCCTTAAATCTATGTCAGGTCTATTTTCCAAACACGGGCCAGGTGCAGAAAGCAAGTTTTGCTCATTATTATATAACTATATATAGAAAGTGCCCCGGAAAGTGCCTCTTATTTTAAGAAACTGTGTTAGCACAGCAAGAAAGAGTCTTTTGGAAAGAAAGTCCCTCCTTTACTCCAGAAAAGCTGCGCTATTGTAAGAGCCTGCAAGTTTTCAGTCCTGGCTCCTATAGTAATCAGCTACTACCGTACTGATTGGCTGGTTAAGGGGGGAGGAGTTTTATAGGCTAAACTAAAAAAAATGAAGGGAAAATCTAGGGAATTTAGATGATACCTAATACAGAAATTCAAGTTTTAATAATGCACTGCAAGAGTCTAGCTTCAACGGACATGAGAGCAAGGTAACACACTCTGTTCTGGAAAGCATCACAGGGAGTTATTACAGATGAGTTTCCTCTCTGTCGCCCTCATCCTCTGAAACAGGATGTAGTGAAGCCTTAAGCCTGGCACCATGACTTGGACTTCCCAGAGGCTGCAGTCTCCGCTAAATGTCTTTCTTGTTCTCCTTAGTCATCTTGGTTGCAAGTTCCTCAACACCAAGACAAGAAAAGTACTCATTATTTCACTGACTCCCTAGGCATTTCATTTTGTGAATTGCTATTCTAATCATTTTAGAAGCTACTTAGAGAAAAGTAAGAGACTTGTTGAGCAAATCACTGAACTCAACAAAAATGAAATTTGCGAAGAAACAGGAATGCTGCAAAGATACAAAAAGGGGAAGGCATTCGTGAGTGTCAGTCAGCATCCTAGTGGGTTTCAGTGGAGCCCTGAGTGACGGCCGTTTGCCCAGAGGACTTAGCATTCCCATCTGAGCACACATGGTGGGTGACAAGGCAAAATATTGTGTGCTGTCAGGAGTGGAGGAAACACAAAGGAATAATTCAGGGGGGTAGGTCTGAATTTCGTAGATTATTTGTAGAATTTGAGTTGAGTCCCAGGCAGCAAACAACAGCAGCAAAAAAGGAATATTGAAATTGGTATTTCACAGGTCATGACATTTATACTTTTGGGGGGAAATATGTTCCTGTAAATAAATTGTACATTCTCATTCATGAAAATAATTCTATTTCTAATTCTGTTTCTAATTTTATAAATTAAAGATAGTTTCAAAGTTCTCAATTCAGTAAATTTGATAAGCATTTTTTAAAAACAGAAAAATACCAAACACCGTACTAGATACTGAGGATACAAAATTGAGTCAAATGAAGCCTCTGCCTTCTGGGTGTTCAGAGCCAGGGATCCTCACGCTCACGGCAGAATAGAAAATAACTGCAGTATCTTTGTATTAAGTCAGTGGATGTATTATTAATAATCAGTTTCAATGAACTAATTTCAGAAAATAATGCATTAAGTTGGAAATGCCTTTTAGGCCAACAGAATCATACAGGCAGGCAGCTGTATACTTGGTGTGTTATGGGCCCTGATTTGGCAGTCTCTTCACAGATAAAGCTCTCATTGCTTCCAGAACGAGCTGGATGTGAATCAACACAGAAAGCAGGCCCTAAATGATGATCCTATAATTGTATCCTATTTATTACTCATTACTTTAGGTTCTATTGAATCTAAATTTTATCTCTTTCAGTAGGAGGTTATTGATAGCTCTGACTCTCTATAATGCCAGCTCCTAAATTCTGTTTAATGAAAATCCCTTACATAATCCTTTTGCTTCCTCTAAAGAAAGACACGGGGTCTAGTGGAGTTTATCATATCTATATGCCATGATTAACATCTTCACTTCTAGTTATATATGCTAAAAATGTGTTTCAATGTGCCAAGACTCAAGAATATTGTTTGTAATAGCTCCAAATACATATAACCTTAATATCCAAAAATGGTGGAATAAATAGTCCATGCTTTAAATATACCACTATCAAATGGCAATAAATTAGATAAGATATACTAAAGATAACAATGTAGATATGTGTAAAGATATGTGTAAAGTTGACAGCGTGCAAAACTGAATTATATAGTGATACATGCATGGGTGGCAATTATTCCTAAGTGTTGGGAAATAATTACAAAAGTCACAATAGGGTTACTTCCAGAGGGGAAGGAAAAGGGTTGTTAGAGGTTTATTGGAGCAAGACTGGAACACAATTTAAGAGGGAACCAAAAAAATTAGTAATCAGGATAAATATTGTTTCTTTTTTTCCAAGATAAATATATCTTAATGCAAAAATCCATGATAAAGTCAAAATTTTAAATAAAGACAAGATCAGGAGGGAGCTGGAGGTATTCTTTCTCTTGACCTGGGTGGTGGGCTACATATATGTCTGTTTTCATTGCGCTGTTCAAAGCACATCTCTGTACATGTATTATATTTCAAAAAATTGCAGAAGGTGGTAGAAACAGACACAAGGCTCTAATTTCTTACGCTTTTTTCCTTTCTTACGCTAATTTCTTTCTTGTGCTTAAGTCCCATATTTCTGTGCTGTTCTGAACATGTCTCTTGGTTTGTTTTAAATTCTAACATTTCTTTTATAGAACAACAGTTATAGTGCCAAACAAAATCTCCAGTGATTTTGACAGTGGGTTTAGACTGTTCATCAGAAAGTTGGCTCTGTGTTTGCCTGTATCTTGGCACCCAAATGTTCACTTTAAGTCCAGGTACCAACCTGCCTTATGGCTCCTGTTCATACTTGAGCAATTAACCTTCATTATATAGTTGGTTCACATTAGAACAATTATCTAGTTGATAGCTCTAGTGTAAATGTAGTCATGAATTTTCATGTTTCTGAAGGCTTTTTTTTTCCTGCACCTTACCCCCATCTCAACCTGCATATAATCATGGTGATTTGTCTTGTCTTCATATAAAGCATTACTACATCCAGCACAGTATTTTATAAAATGTGTTTGATGTTAAGACATACATATCTGTTTTTGTGCTGAGTTGCTCAGTCATGTTGGATTCTTTGCGACCCTATGAACTGTACCCTGCTAGACTCCTCTGTCCGTGGGATTTCCCAGGCAAGAATACAAGAATGGGTTGTCATTTCCTACTCCCAGAAGCTGTACAGTGCAGCCAAAAAAAAAAAAAAGACTACACAGAATTTGTGTGAAAGAACCATAGCTTATTTGCTCCCTATTGGTAGACATTTAACTGGATTCTAGTTTTTTATCCTATAAACGATGTTACAATGAGCATCTTTATTTGTAGATATTTAGAGCCATTTGTATCTTTTTTAAATGCTTAAACCAAATTTTCTTTTACTTTACAAAGAATGTGAGAACTTCAGTTTTGGCAAGAATTACAAAAATAACCCCTCACACACAGACTTTTCAGACCAAGACCGCATAGCAAAAAGCCATTACCTGTCTGTTGGCTGCACTTGGAAAGTAATCCCACATAAGTACTGAAAAGCATGCAGACAGGTGTTCTTCCTCTGGTGGCAACTTCTTTTCCTTAGCTGTTTTGTTTCAGGTGGATGGTTGTCAACCATTCTACTCCATCCTGGGTTCCTAAGATAGTCAAGAAAATTGATTAGTTTGGATTACTTATCTTTGTTTAGTAAAAGGCAACAAATGAAGCACCAGGAAACCAAAGCCAACTAAATTTGCCAATTTTATTTTCCTTTCCACTAACTTACTCTGTTGCTAGGCAGAATCTGGCCTTTTGTACTTCAGTTCTCTGCTTGGGAGAAGAGGATAATGTTTGGTTAGGAAGCTAAGCTAGTCAAATTATAATCAAGAGATAAATCAATTCTCTTAAAATATTGTTATATTTTACATGTAATATTTTAAAATACTATACCTGCTTACTATGTAGAATCCAGATAATTTTCTTCTACATTCTTATAATGTTGGAATTTCAAGCTATTTAGGAAATTTTGATTTAGTGGTTTTTATTTACTTACAGCTTGTAAACAGGAAACTTTGCCATAGAATTTTGGAACTTAGGAATGTATTTGCAGTTTTGGCAAAACAGTCACAGGTTTTTAGCCCTTCAAATGAAGGCATTTTAAAAACCAAAGCTATTTTTTCTTATAAATAAGGGGTACCTGGGAGAGAGAAACTTCAAGTTAATATCATCAATATGAAAATTACAGAATTCGTTGCTCTGTGGGATTCACTATGTTTTTCTACATTCTCCAATGTACTTTGAGGGAACCAGAACTAATCTAGCTAAAAATGCGCTTTAACAGCTTGGCCTGCAGTCTGTTTATGCTCTTGTCCTTTGAGTTGATTTGGTAATTTTGTAAAGACTAAGATGTGTTAATGGATTATTTAACTTGTTTGTTGTAGAAATAACTAATTTTTAACTTCATGGTAGAATGAATATTTATTCTTGATTATTTGAAATTTATTGAATGACATGAAATTTTAGTATTAAGCAGAAATTAAAATGTTGGTAATTGATGAAAATTCACAGACAGCTGTCCAATTTTACATTGATTGCTGCAAAGTGTGTTTCTTTCTCTTAGGTTACAGTTCAATCAAATACAATATATGTGAATGGAAAGTCAAGACTCAGCCGTTCTGTGTCCCTTGATTCCCCGGGTAACCGTTAAATGTTGCCCTGCCATGCCACACTTCACCACCTCTGCTGCGCAGAACAACTTCATACTGATGGAGAATGTTAGCAAATGTATATTGAGATATACACTAATATATTATCTATTAAAGCATAAGAATTTGTGCTGTGACTTTTAATGCCAAAAGAAGAATTACCAGAATTTATAATTTATAATAATAAGTTTGGCCTTTTTTGCCTTAAGAACTGAATATGCTGCTTCAGAACTTTAAGACAAGGTGTTGATAACTCATTTCTTCAAATTAGAAATAGTCACTTTTTGTTGATTTCATTTATTTTCCACTTATTAACACATTATCTACAATGGTGACTTAGACAAAAGGATAAATTAGGATTCAGACTTATTTATGTGACACCTAAATAGCTAGGCAAACATAGATCTGACATTTGCTGCCTCAATGTTACAGTTTAATTGGAAATGTTTTTAAGTTATATTAAATCCTGTTTGTGCTGAAAGTTTGATCTAGAAAACTAATGATATCAATAAGTATATTCAGTTTAACAGTTAATTTCAGTGATGAATCACTTAGTGTGCAGGTCTTATCTTGCACATTCTTTATGTAATTACAAAGTCAGTGTCAAGTTTATCAAAAAGCTCATAGTATTTTAATATTTTATTAACATGGACACTTAAGTTTTTTAATCTTTAGAACTTAAGTTGCCCAAGGAGAATTTTAAATATTTTCTGTATATAATTATAACATTATTGTCACACAGATTTTGCACATTTTATGTGCCAGAAGCCTTAAAATTCTTCCTGTGAAAATGTTGATATATTGTGACAGTTATTTCAAATTCGATATGTAGAGAAGAATAGGGGTTAGTTTATGTCCATATTGGAAAACTTTAAAAGATTACTTGGAGGTGTCAGAAATCCTGGTTTTAATTATAGTGATAAAGTCATTATGTAGTTCAGAAGCTAATATTCTAAATAATATATATTTACATTAAAGTTAAAATTGTTAAGCAAAACAATGCCTAACTTGTTGGCTTGTAACGATTCTGGGATCTGAAGCTTGTTGATGTTCTGTTCCTACCTGAAGAATTTAATTGCTTGCTTATTCTAAATGCCTTGTCAAACAAACTGATGTTACATTAGTTACTGGGATATCTGCCTCTTTGGAAAATATGTTGATTTTTCCCCTGTTTAATAAAAGCAAGTTATATATTTGGGATGCTTTTTTAAAATGCAGTGTGTGTCAATCAGGTATTTATACATTTCACCTGATTTCATCTCCATCAGCCAGTAAACATTATACTGAGACCATGCATTCATCAGGGCTCTCTAGTATACATAAGCCCACATGTTCAAACTCCAAAAACCACCACCACCACCACTAGTATATATAAGCCCACACATTCTAACTTCAAAATGCATAACATGCTTGGCAGAGTTTCTGACACAGAGAGAGTACACATTAGGTTAAATACTGCTGCTATTACCTTGAATCAGACTTGAAGAGACGTACATATATGGAAACCTGTTACATCACTATAAACCAATAGGGAAAGGAGTGACTTTTTTGAAAAATTATGTTTGATTATCCTCTTAGAAAAAAAATAAATTTGGATTCGTACCTCAAACTAGGAACAAATATATTTGAGTTAAAGTTTTGAGATTAATATTTTAAAACTTAAATGAATATATTCAACATTTTTCAGACCTCAGAATAGGCAAATTATTTAAATAAGACAAAGGCACAGTCATAGAAGATATACATTTACAAATATTAAAATGTATATGTACATTAAGTACTATAAAAGTGAAAAAGTAACCCACAAAGCATTTATTGTATATAAGGATTAATTTATAAAAATGTAAAAATCCCTAAGATTCATGAAACTACTACCCAATAGAAATATGCACACACTGAAAACAAAGGTATTTCTTACAAGAGTAAATCTGAAAGGCTAATAAACATATGGAAAAATACTCTGCACTAATAATCAAGGAAACACAAGTTACAAACCCAAGGAAGTGTACCATATCACACCCAAAATGTAAGTTTCAAAATAGCAAATGTTGTCAAGGACAATGAAATAGACTTTTTTTTTTTTACTGTTGGTGGCAAAATAAAATGGTACAACCATCAAATGTTCAATATTTAATAAAATTAAAGACCTCTTACCACGTTACCTTAAGGAAGTACTTATGTGTGTGCTTGTGTAGATGCCAAGTTGCTCAGTTATGTCTGATTCTTTGCAACCCTATGGACTGTAGCCCGCCAGGCTCCTCTGTCCATGGGATTCTCCAGGCAAGAATATTGGAGTAGGTTGCCATGCCCTCCTCCAGGGGATCTTCCCAACCAGGGATTGAACCTGCATCTGTTTTGTCTCCTGCATTGACACACAGGTTCTTTAACACTAGCTCCACCTAAGAAGCGCTGTGTGTGTGCTTGAGACATAAAAATGTTCATGGCAGCCTTATATATAAGCAGCAGAAATGAATTCTAACTGGCATTCAACACTGATAGTATATTCATACAATAGATTTCTATACAACAGTGAAAATGAATAGTTATGCATATCAACTTAGATACATCTCAAAAATGAAAATTTGTGGAACAATGCTTGTTTTATGATGCCAGTTATATAAAGTAAATGCAAAGTGATACTATGTATTATGGCTATAAATACAGAAAAACATAGAATACACATGTTTGCTAGTGGGAATCAAGAAATGAAGACTGGATTGGGGAAATTTATAGGAAGCATCAGTTGTATTTGTAGTCCTTTCCTTTTTTTTTGTTTTGTCATACATTGACATGAATCTGCCACGGGTGTACATGAGTTCCCAGTCCTGAACCCCCCTCCCACCTCCCTTCCCATATCATCTCTCTGGGTCATCCCCGTGCACCAGCCCCAAGCATCCTGTATCCTGTATCGAACCTAGACTGGCGATTCGTTTCTTACATGATCGTATACATGTTTCAATGCCATTCTCCCAAGTCATCCCACCCTCTCCCTCTCCCAGAGTCCAAAAGTCTGTTCTATACATCTGGGTCTCTTTTGCTGTCTCGCATACAGGGTTATCATTATCACCTTTCTAAATTCCATATATATGTGTTAGTATACTGTATTGGTGTTTTTCTTTCTGGCTTACTTCACTCTGTATAATCGGCTCCAGTTTCATCCATCTCATTAGAACTGATTCAAATGTATTCTTTTTAATGGCTGAGTAATACTCCCTTGTGTATATGTACCACAGCTTTCTTATCTATTCGTCTGCTGATGGACATCTAGGTTGCTTCCATGTCCAGAAAAATAAATGACCCAATCAAAAAATGGGCCAAAGAACTAAGCAGACATTTCTCCAAAGGAGACATACAGATGGCTAACACACACATGAAAAGATGCTCAACATCACTCATTATCAGAGAAATGCAAATCAAGACCACAATGAGATACCATTCCACACCAGTCAGAATGACTGCAATCCAAAAGTCTACAAGCGATAAATGCTGGAGAGGGTGTGGAGAAAAGGGAACCAACCCTCTTACACTGTTGGTAGGAATGCAAACTAGTACAGCCACTATGGAGAACAGTGTGGCGATTCCTTAAAAAACTGGAAATTGAACTGCCTTATGACCCAGCAATCCCACTGCTGGGCATACACACTGAGGAAACCAGAATGAAAGAGACATGTGCACCCCAATGTTCATCGCAGCACTGTTTCTAATAGCCAGGACATGGAAGCAACCTAGATGTCCATCAGCAGACGAATGGATAAGAAAGCTGTGGTTCATTTCTTTTACAAACTGGTTTGAAAACAAGTTTTACTCCAGATTTTAGCATACTTGAAATAGTTGGTAATTAGGATATTTTTTAAAGATCACACTGGACTTAGGGGGATATATATGAACCATGAATACACATACATTCTGAAAAAAGTTCCCTTATCCACACTATTTTTGAGAAAAGCATGTGCTACATTCTCTCCCCAATTGGGAAAGGACGTGAAAACTAGTGAAACTAGTGAAAACGATCCATATCCTTAAGTGATAACAAAATGAAGACACAGGAGTGAGTCAGAACTTTCAATTTTCATATTTAATTTGTGGCATCTAGGCATTTTTTGCTTTTTCCTTTTTCCCTCCATCAGGTTATTTCTTTATAATACATATTTTTAGAAGCAACTTTATATTTATTTTCATCCTGAATTTGGGGCATCTAAGTATTTTGCTTTTCATTTTCCACCAGTTTTTCTCTTTACAATGCATATTTTTAAGTTATGCAGAGTCTATGTAAATTATAGGGTATGAACTGAGATACCCTCTTTTCTGTCTCCAGCATCCCACTCCCCTCTTCAATGATAACCAACATTAATGTTTTGATATGAATTCCTATATGTAGATATTTATATCCAATATAAAGGTTTGTTTTGGGCTTTTGTATTTTTACAGGGTTTGTTTTTGTTACTGTTGCTTTTAAGATTTAATACTATTTAGCATCATGGCAACCCACACTCCAGTGTTTTTGCCTGGAGAATCCCAGGGACGGCGGAGCCTGGTGGGGTCTGTGGGGTCGCACAGAGTCGGACACGACTGAAGCAACTTAGCAGCAGCAGCATCTTCGCTTTGTGCCAGCGATGTTCTGGAAGAGCTTTTCCATTCGCTCATACAGATCTACCCTGTCATGCTTCAGTTTGCTGTTCTATTATTTGCTTCTTGCTGTGGTACACAGTTCTGTCGAGAGTCAAGATACTTGGGTTCAAATCCTATGTCTGCCATTTATGAATCATGGGGATTATTTTATCTGTGCCTCTTTACCTATGAAAAACTGAATTAGTAAACTCACCTCATGGTGATGGTTGTAAAATGAAGTGAAAGTTGCTCAGTCATGTCCAACTCTTTGCCACCCCATGGACTATAGAGTCCATGGAATTCTCCAGCCCAGAATACTGGAGCACTGGAGATCCCTTCTCCAGGGGATCTTCCCAACCCAGGGACTGAACCCAGGTCTCCAGTGTTGTAGGCAGATTCTTTACCAGCTGAGCAACAAGGAAGTCCAAGAATACTGGAATGGGTAGCCTATCCCTCCTCCAGAGGAGCTAAAACTACCTGTATTAAATACTACTATTCGTGAACAGGTATTATTTATCTAATAATCTAATCTACTTCCCATCCTCCTCAAGAGTGACCTTCCCTCTCATTTTAAGATCAGATCTGGCTTTGGCCTGAAACACCAGAATCCACACTCTGCTAGTTGGTCCAAGTCCTTGAATGAGACCAGCCATTCTCCTGAGACCTAATGTTGCTTGTCCTTGAAACTTAAAAGAATTGCAGTTGATACAATTATTTGTCTAGTGCCAGTTCATTTCTTACCCATTACTAGTAGAGACAAAAAAACACAAGAGTTAAGAAACTCATCATTTTTTTTACTATTCATTGACTGTCATAAATGTCTTCAAAGAAAAGGGAACTTGCAATTAGGGGTCACAATGAAGATTTCCATGGATAGAATGTTTTTCTTAGATGATATTTTATGTAAAAATAGCTAATTTATGTAGTGTTTGAGTTTACACAGAACTTTTATATTATTTGATCCACACAAAGAAATTGCTACTTTACAAAGGTCACACAACCAGACAAGTGACCGAATCCCACATCTCATTTCCAGTCTGCTCTTTCCTGTGGCCAAACTGTGTAAATGATGGAGAATCTGGGGCTAGATTTCAAAGGACACTTGATTAGGGACCTACTTGTTCCAGATCTTCAGTTGGTCTTGCTTTTCTCTTAAATGTTACCACTTTCCTGCCAGTTTTCTTCCTTAACACCTCAGGCTCTTCATATGGATAGATATATTTTGTTTATGGCAAGAAAAAATGCCACCATGTGCTCTCTCAAAAGAATTTTCTGACAGGTATTTCAAGAGAAATTGTGAAACATTCTGACAATTTGTGTAGAACTGTTGGCATTTCTGCTTCCACAAACTGGAGAAATTCATTTGGATGCCTCACAAATTACTCATCTTGCAGCAAAGGGGCTAGAATTCCACACTTATAGTTTTCAAGTCAAGGCATCTCTTTACCTCCCAACTGATCCTTATGTTCCTACCCACTCCTTGTGGTAGATGGCAGTGATGGCCCCGATTCTTTACCACACCTGCATCTACACCTTTTGCCACATGACTTTGTACTTCCTTTCACTAAAGAGACATGGCCCATCTCCCCACCCAGAGAAATAGGTTTCGTGACTAATAGAATGCGGTGAAAATGACGCAGTGCCCGTTCTGAGACCAGATATCCAAGGGTGCATGTTTTTGCCTGCTCTCCCCTGTGCCTGAAATGCTGCTGTGAGAGACATCTCTGGGTTGGCTGAATGGTCCTTAAATTAAGGATGAGCGATGCAGAGAGCAGTGCTACCAACTGAGGTCAGTCTACAGCATTCAACAGTCAGAGCCCTAGACATGAGCAAGTTCAATCAAGATTAGCAGGGCCACAGAGCTGCCCCCGGTATGTAAGCAATCAATATTTACCAACTAGCGATGCCCTCAGGGTTCCATGGTTGACTGTTATACAGCATTAATGTGGCAATAGATTCAATACATCCTTTTAAACAAATATACATGTGACTGCAACCCAAAATATCAATTCATCCAATTGGTTCAGATTCACACACCCTATTTCCCCCAGAGTTCCACACACTCTTTACTAAATCCATCAAAAATATACCTCTGAATCTCTCTTTAGCTCCCAGCTGGCTCAAAAATCATTCTAACTTAAAAATTCCTTTATTACTGATGGTACAGAAATATTTTCTTTCTCTTTCTCACCTCTCAATTTATCTTCAGAACTGGGAGAATGAGAGATCCAATATCAAAGAGATCCACAACCCCCTTAGAAACTCTTTGGACTTGTTTTTTATACAGTTGCCAAATAAAATAAAGATTTCCCAGCTAAATATGAATTTCAATGATAAACAATGAATTATTTTTAAGTCTAGGCATGTCCCATGCAATCTCTGGGAGATACACTAAAAAATTAATCACTGATCTGAAATTTAAATTTAACTGGACATCCTATATTTTTCTTTGCCAAATCTGGCAACCCTACTCTTTCAAGAAAGTCTAGAAGGAGGATATGACGCATCCCACATGTGGGGAAAGGAGAGAGCAGGCCCAGCCAAGTCAGGAAACTGGAAAGTGACCTTGTGGAAGAGTGACTCAACCTTTATTCTCTTTGGTAATTCACCATCAGAGAAACCCTCAGGTGGTAAATAGGAAAAGTTTCATTGAATAGTTCACAGTGAAGAAACCCTGTGGATGACTTCTGTTGGTAGACTTTAGATACCTCCTAAGTCATCAGGAAATAATACACTCGCAAAATTCTGCTAGAGATTGGCGAAGAAGGCAGAGTAGGAAGACAGTGAGCTCACCTCTTCTCACAAGTCCACCAAAATCATAACTATTTGCAGAACAACAATCAATGAAAAATACCACAGCCTACCATGAAAGACCCTCTATGATTAAAGGCATAAGAAGGCAATGAGACAGGTAGGAGGGGCAGACTCATGATACCATCCAGTCTCATACCCCTGGGTGCGTAACCCACAAGCTGGAGAATAATTCTATTGCAAAGATCCTTCTACAGGAATGAGAGTGGAGCCCCATGTCAGTTTCTCCAGCCTTGGCCTCCTGCATTAGGAAGACAAGCTCTCATTGCATTTGTCTCTGAAGGCCAGCAGGGCTTAATTTCAGGAGCCCCACAGGACTAGGGGCAAGAGAGACTTCACTCATAAAGGGTGCTGACAAAATTTCACGTGCACTGGGACCCAGAGTAAAAGCAGCAATTTGATAGGAGGCTTTCCTGGTGGCTCAGATGGTAAAGGATCAGTCTGCAACACGGGAGACTCAGGTTTGATTCCTGCATTGGGAAGATCCCCTAGAGAAGGGAATGGCAATCCACTGCAGTATTTTTGCCTGGAGAATTGCATGGATAGAGGAGTTTGGTAGGCTGCAGTCCATGTGGTGGCAGAGTCAGACACAACTGATCGACTAGCGCTTTCACTTTCTTTTGCGTCAGACCTACAGGTGGGTCTCGGAGAGTGTCCTAGGGAGGTGGAGGGTGGCTGTGGCTAACCCTGGGAACATTCAATTTGGGACCTGGGACACGCTGCTGAGAGCCATGTTGGGACCCTCCCTCTAGTTTATCAGTGCCAAGACCCCACCCAACAGCCTCTACGCCTGTAGCCTAGGACACCTCAAATCAAATAACTTAAGTGGGCAGGGAAACACCGTGTCTATTGGCAGGCAGTCTGGCTAAAGACTTCTTGAGCTCAGGGCACCTCTACACATCCCTCTAATATGACTCTGCCCAGCAGAGGACTAAAACCCAACTCAGCCCCACAGTGGGGAGGCACCAGTGCTGCTTCCAAGAGGGATGCACTAGTGTCTAGACCAGCCTCACCCAGAGGGCAGACACCAGACATAAGAAAACCATAATCTTGCAGCCCACAGACCCAGTTGGCCTAGAGAAGGCCAGCCCTTTCCCTGGGACCCCAGCCCTACCCACTAGCAGGCCAACACAAGCTTCAGGACACCCAGGACCCCATACCCAAAGGTGTCAGGAACAGTCCCTTCTCCCACCAGTGATCTGACCCCAGCTCCAGGACCCCTGGAAACTATAGGACCTGGTTGCCCCAGCTGTAGTCCAGCACTAACCCCATGATCTGGCTTCACTCTCCAGTGAGCAGGCAACAGCTCTTGAGTCTTTTGAACCTGATTCCGCACACTATTGAGCCAGCACTAGCCTAGGATTCCCCAGGGTTCTGCAGCAAGCTCTTCCATGACTCGGCCCCACTAACCCCCAGCATCTGCACAAAGCAGTACATGGCAATCAACTGGGCTATGGGCCAGTCCAGCTGACCAGGCCACTGACATAATCAGCCTGTCACAAAAGAAGAACCCATGCAGCCCTCTGAGAGGAAACCCCTAGAACACATAGCTTAGGTGATGAGAGGGGAGTGGGCTGCTAGAACACACAGAATGTCTCCCACAGGAGGCCACTCCTCCAAGGCTGAGAAACATAACTAACTGACACATACATAAAAATGCGAATAGCAATGTAAGCAAAATAGGGCTGCAGGGGAACATGGTTTAGACAAAGGAACCAGATGACACTCCAGAAGAAGAACTAAGTGAAGTGGAGATAGGCAGTCTACCTGAAAAAGAGTTCAGAGTAATGATAACAGAGATGATCAAAGAGCTTGGGAGAAGATGGATCCACAGAGCAAGAAGTTAGACAGTTTTAAACAAAGAGAAAAAAGTTAAAAAAAAAAAAAAACTAGGCGGGTGAAAAGATACAGTAATTGCAATGAAAAATACACTAGAAGGAATTAACAGTAGACTAAATGATACAGAGGAACCTATCAGTGAGCCGAAAAACCGAGTCGCGGGAATCACTGCCTTTGAACAGAAGAAAGAAAAGAAAATGAAAACAAGTGAGCACAGCTTAAAAGACCTCTGGGAAAACATCAAGTGCACTAATATTTGCATTTTAGAAGTCCCAGAAAGATAAGAGAGAGAAAGGACGTAGAGAACATATTTGAAGACATAATAGCTAAAAAGTTCCCAGACCTAGGAAAGAAACAGTTACCCAAGTCTAGAAAGTTTAGAAACTAGAACCTTCTCTAAAACTATCCCTAAAAATAAACTCAAAATGGATTAAAGACCTACATGTAAGATTGAATACTATAAAACTACTAGAGGAAAACATAACCAGAACACTCTTTGACATAAACTGCAGCAGCGTTCACCTTCTAGAGTAATAAAAACAAAAATAAATAAATAGGACCTAATGAAACATTTAAAAAAAGCTTTTTCAGAGCAAAGGAAATCATTAAAAAAAAAAGACAATACATGGAATGAGAGAAAATATTTGCAAGTGGAACAACTGACAAGGGGTTAATCTCCAAAATATACAAACAATACATGCATTTCTACATCAAAAAACCCAATCAAATAATTGGCAGAAGATCTAAATAGACATTTGTCCAAAGAAGACAGACAGATGACCAAAAAACACATGAAAAGATGCTCAACATCACTAATTATTAGAGAAATGTAAATCAAAGCTACAATGAGGTAACACCTCACACTGGTCAGAATGTTCATCTTCAAAAAGTCCACAAAGAGTAAATGATGGAGAGGCTGTGGAGAAAAGGAACCCCTCCTACACTGGTGGAGGGAATGAAATTGGTAGCTATTATAAAAAATAAATGGTCCAACAATCCCTACTGCTGGGCATAAATGCAGAGATATCTATAATTCAAAAAGATACATGCAGCCCAACGTTCATTATAGCACGATTAATCATAGTCAAGAGACAGACACACAGTAAGAGCCCATGACAGAGGACTAAAGATGTGGTATATATACAATGGAATATTACTCACTGTAAAAAAAGAATGAATAATGCCATTTGCAGCAACACGGATGGATCTAGCAATTATCATACTAAGTGAAGCAAGTCACATAAAGACAAATATCGTATGATGTCACTTACATGTAAAATCTAAAAATCACACAAATGACTTTATTCACAGAATAGAAACAGACTCACAGACTTGGAAAACAAACTTATGGTTACCAAAGGGGAAAGCTAGAGGGAAGGAAAAATTAGGAGTCTGGGATTAACATATGTATACTACCATATTTAAAATCAACAAGGACCTACTATAAATTATATAATGTATATATTAAAAATATATAGTATAATTTATATACTACCATATATAAAATCAATAAGGACCTACTGTACAGGGTAGTGAACCCTACTTAATATTCTATAATAACTTTTATGGGAAAAAATCTGAAAAAGAATGATTATTTGTACATGTATAACTAAATCACTTTACTGTACAATTGAAACAAAACATTGTAAATCAACTATAATAGAAAAATTAAATTTTATACCTGTGGTGGATTCATATTGATGTATGGCAAAACCAATATAATATTGTAAAGTAGTTAACCTCCAATTAAAATAAATTTATATTAAAAAAAATTTTTTAAAGGGAGAACCCTCATATACAGTTAGTGGAAATGCAAATTTGTTCAGCCACTGTGGAAAACAGTATGGAGGTTTCTCAAAAAAATCACAAAGAGAACTACCACACTAACGACAATTTCACACCATGGTTCAGTTCGGTTCAGTTCAGTCGCTCAGTCGTGTCCGACTCTTTGCGACCCCATGAATCGCAGCATGCCAGGCCTCCCTGTCCATCACCAACTCCCGGAGTTCACTCAGACTCATGTCCATCGAGTCGGTGATGCCATCCAGCCATCTCATCCTCAGTCATCCCCTACTCCTGCCCCCAATCCCTCCCAGTATCAGAGTCTTGTCCAATAAGTCAACTCTTCTCATGAGGTGGCCAAAGTACTGGAGTTTCAGCTTTAGCATCATTCCTTCCAAAGAACACCCAGGGCTGATCTCCTTTAGAATGGACTGGTTGGATCTCCTTGCAGAGAGTTCAAGGAACTCTCAAGAGTCTTTTCCAACACCACAGTTCAAAAGCATCAATTCTTTGGTGCTCAGCTTTCTTCACAGTCCAACTCTTGCATCCATACATGACCACTGGAAAAATCATAGCCTTGACTATCCAAAAAAAACAAAGACACTAGTTTGAAAAGATACAAGCACCTCAGTGTTCACGCTGGGCTTCCGTGGTGGTTCAGTGGTAAAGACTCTGCCTGCCAACGCAGGAGATCTGGGTTCAGTCCCTGGATTGGGAATATCCCCTAAAAAAGGAAATAGCAACCCACTACAGTATTCTTGCCTTGGAAACCTCGTGGACAGAAGAGCCAGCTACAGTGCATGGGGTCATGAAAAAGTTGGACATGACCTAGTAACAACAACAATGTTCATGTTTACATTTAGAGCATTATTTACAACTGCCAACACATGGAAGCAAACTGTATCCATCAACAGATGATGAATAAAGAAGATAGGGTGTGTGTGTGTGTGTGTGTATGTGTGTATACACCCACACATATATATAATGATATATAATGGAATATTATGCAGCCATAAAAAATAAAATTTTGCCATTTTCAGCAATATGGATGGACTTGGAGGACATTATGCCAAGTGGAATAAGTCAAATGGGGGGGGAATGGTGTATAATATCACTTATATGCGGAATTTTTGGAAAGTATAGCACACTGGTGAATATAACAAAGAAACAGACTTACAGAGATGAACGAATCATTACCAGGAAGGTGAAAGAACTGTGGAGCTGCCATATAGGGAAAAAAAGATTATTGCCACATTACATGAAATTGTGTGTTTGAAACTTTTGAAAACTGTTTTGAAAAATTGTTTTAAAGCATTGTAGAATTTAAAATTCTTTCATTCAATAATATAAAATAAAAAAGATTCTGCTATGGTTCTCATTAATCTCAGCATCATTATTATGACTATTATAATGACTACAAAATCTAGACAGGAGATATGTGATTATAATTATACAAGGTTTTTTAAACTTTCCTTCATGTTTTAAAATTATTTAAAATAAAGTTAGAAAAAAAAATTATTGAGATACTCCTATTATAGAGGCCAGCTGCACTAACATATGTGGAGAGGGAAAGATTAAGTGATGGTCATTTGTTTACCAATGAAGAATTTTAGGCAAGTCAGGGGAGATGTGGTGATGCAAGTATTAATTTGGCAAAAGCAACTAGCTATTAGCAAAGTTTATTGAACAGTTTTATTGTTAAGTCTTAACTAAAAAAAGATACACTTCAAGATTTGATTAAATATAGCCTTATCTGTGAGAGGCAGGATAGAAATAAGGAAAATAAAATTTAAGAGGGAGTGTTATGAAGATGGCAGAGGGGGAGGACATGGAGCTCATCTCCTCCCACAAATATATAAAAAAATATAGCTACATGTGGCACCTGATATATGAGCACCCAAATACATAAAACAAAACTAACAGACCTAAAGGGAGAAATTGACAGAAACACAGTAGTAGTAGGAGACTGTTACACTCTACTCACATCAGTGGATAGATTTTCTAAACAAAATCCATACAGCAACAGAGATCCTAAGTGATACAACAGTTAGACTTATTAGCGATATTTCAAGGAAATAGAGAATTACCGTAGGATTCAGCAATCCCACTCTCAGGCATGTATCCAAAAAAACTATAATTGAAAAAGATACGTGCACTCCTATGTTCATAACTGCACCATTCACAACAGCCAAGACATGGAAACAACTCAAGTGTTCAGAGAGATGAATGGGTAAAGAAGACGTGGTACAAATATACAATAGAATTCCACTCAGTCATAAAGTGAATGAAACAATGCCATTTGCAGCAACATGATATAACTGGAGATCATCATACTAAGTGAAGTCAGAAAGAGAATGACAAATACCATATGATATCACTTAATGTGGAATCTAAAATATGATGCAAATGAATCTGTCTACAAAATAGAAACAGACTCACAGACTCCAAGGACAAAAGAGAAACTGCAACAAGATGGTAGGAGGGGGGCAGTCACATTAAAGTCAAATCCCATACCCATCGGGGGCGGTGACCACATCTGGAGAACAATACTACCAAAGAAGTTCTCACACTGTTGGGAAAGTTCCAGGCACAACAGACTTCCCAAACTGCGGATCAGACTAAGGGGTTGGGAATATCCAGGGAATCTGATTTTGAAGGCCAGTGGATTTGATTACAGAACATCCAAGGGACCTAGGATAAACGGAGACTCTTGGTACAAACAAAACCTTGTGTGCACCAGGAACCATGGGAAAGGAGCACATGAGACTTCTTTCCCCCACGAGACTGAACCAGACCCGCCTGCAAGTGTTTGAGGGCCTCCTGCAGAGATGTGGGTTGCTAGGGGCCTCCCGAAGGGAAACGGGCGCTGGCAGCAGCAGTACTAGGAGGCCCATGTTGGCATAAGTCCTTCTGGGGGTTGCCTTTAGCCCTACCACGGAGCCTGAAGACTAGGACTGGGCCACCTCAGGCCAAACAACAAACAGGAAGGGAGCACAGCCCCACCCATCAGTGGAAAACTGGATTAAAGATTTACTGAGCATGGCCAACCCACCAGAGCAAGACTCAGTTTTCCCCATAGCTTGTCCCTCCCATCAGGAAGTTTGCACAAGCCTCTTATGCAAAGAGAAGTAAGAACTATAATCGCAAAGCCTCTAAAACAAAAACTACAATCAGAGAAAGCTAACCAAGATGATCACATAAATCGAAGCCTTGTGTAACTCACTGAAGCGATGAGTCATGCCTTGCAGGGCCATACAAGATGGATGGGTCATGGTGGAGAGTTCTGACAAAATGTTGTCCACTAGAGAAGGGAATGGTAAACCCCTTCAGAATTATTGTCTCAAGAACCCTATGAACAGTTATGAAAAGGCAAAAAGGAGGATACCAGAAGATGAGCCCCAGGTCAGTAGGTGTCCAATAGACTACTGGGAAAGAGTGGAGAAATAGCTATAGGAAGAATGAAGAGGCTGGGTCAAAGTAGAAATAACACTCAGTTGCGGATGTGTCTGGTGGTAAAAATAAAATCTGACAGTGTAAAGGACAATATTGCATAGGTGCCTGGAATGGTAGGTCCATGAATCAAGGTAAATTAGACAAGGTCAAGTAGGAAATGGCAAGAGTGAACATCAGCATTTTAGGAATCGGTGAACTAAAATGGAGGGGATGGGTGAATTTAATTCAGATGATCATTATATCTACTACTGTGGGCAAGAATCCCTTAGAAGAAATGGAGTAGCCCTCATGGTCAACAAGAGTCCAAAATGTAGTACTTGGGTGCAATCTCAAAAATGACCGAATGATCTTGGTTTGCTTCCAAGGCAAACAGTTCAACATCATGGTAATCCACACTTGTGGCTCAGCCACAAATGCCAAGTAGCTGAAGTTGAACAGTTCTGTAAAGATCTACAAGACCTTCTAGAACTAAGACACACAAAGAAGATGTTCTTTCATCATAGGAGACTGGAATGCAAAAGTAAGAAGTCAAGAGATACCTGGAGTAACAGGGAAGTTTGGCCTTGGAGTACAAAATGAAGCAGGGCAAAGGCTAACAGAGTTTTGCAAGAGAATACCTGGTCATAGCAAATACCCTCTTCCAACAACACAAGAGACAAAACTACACACGGACATCACCAGGTGGTAGATAACAAATTCAGATTGATTATATATTTTTGTACTCAAAGAAGAAGTTGTCCTATACAGTCAGCAAACAAGACTTGGATCTGACTGTGGCTCAGACCACGAGCTCCTTCTTGCAAAATTCAGGCTTAAATTGAAGAAAAGAGGGAAAACCACTTGGCCATTTATATATGACCTAAATCAAATCCCTTATGATTATAGAGTAGAGGTGATGAATAGATTCAAGGGATGAGATCTGGTAGAGAGAGTGCCTGAACAGCCATGGACTGAGGTTCATAACACTGTACAGAAGATAGTGACCAAAACCATGCCCAAGAAAAAGAGATGCAAGGAGGCAAGATGGCTGTCTGAGGAGGCCTTACAAATAGCTGAGAAAAGAAGAGAAGCTAAAGGCAAAGGAGAAAGAAAAAGATATACTTATCTGAATGTCGAGTTTCAGAGAATAGCAAGGAAAGATAAGAAAGCCTTTTTAAGTTAACAATGAGAAATAGAGAAAACAATAGAACAAACTAGAGATCTCTTCAAAGAAAATTAGAGATACCAAGGAAACATATCAGGCAAAGATGGGTACAACAAAGGACAGAAATGGTATGAACCTAACAGAAGCAGAAGATATTAAGAAGAGGTGGAAAGAATACACAAACTGTTAAAAAAAATTCTTAGTGACCAGGATAACCAAGATTCTGTGATCACTCACTGAGAGTCAGATATCCTGGACTGCGAAGTGAAGTGGGCCTTTGGAAGAATCACTATAAACAAAACGAGTGGAGTTATGTAATACCAGCTGAGCCATTTCAAATCCTAAAAGATGATGCTACTAAAGTGCCGCCCTGAATATGGCAGCAAATTTGGAAACGCAGCAGGGGCCACAGGACTGGAAAAGGTCAGTTTTCATTCCAATGCCAAAGAAGGGCAAAGCCAAAGAATGTTCAAAGTACTGCACAATCATATCATTTCACATGGTAGCACGGTAATGCTCAAAATTATTCAAGCTATGCTTCAGCAGTATGTGAATAGAGAACTTCCAGATGCACAAGGTGGATTTAAAAAAGGCAGAGGGACCAGAGAGCAAATGCTAACATCCGTTGGATCATAGAAAAAGCAAGGGAATTCCAGAAAAACATCTACTTCTGCTTTATTGATTATGCTAAAGCCTTTCACTGTGTGAATCACAACAAACTGTGGAAAATTCTTCAAGATATGGGAATGCCAGACCACCTTACCTACCTCCTGAGAAACCTGTATGCAGGTCAGCAAGCAACAGTTAGAACTGCACATGGAACAATGAACTGATTCAAAATTGGGAAAGGAGTACATCAGGGTGGTATATTGCCACCCTGCTTATTTAAGTTCTCTACAAAGTACACCATGTGAAATATTGGGATGAACGAAGCTCAGGTTGGAACCAAGCCTGCTGGGAAAAATATTAATAAACTCAGATAGGCAGATGACACCACCCTAATGGCAGAAAGAGAAGAGGAACTAAAGAACCTTTTGATGAAGGTGACAGAGAAGAGTGAAAAAGCTGGCTTAAAACTCAATATTCAAAACACTAAGATTATGGCATCCGGTCCCATTACTTCATGGCAAAAAGATGGGAAAAAATGCAAACAGTCATGGACTTTATTTTCTTGGGCTCCAAAATCACTGCAGATAGTGATTAAAAGATGCTTGCTCCTTGGAAGAAAAACTATGAAAACCTAGGCAGCATATTAAAAGGCAGAGACATCACTTTGCTGACAAAGGTTTATATAGTCAAAGCTATGGTTTTTCCAGTAGTCATGTACGGATGTGAGTTGGACCATAAAGAACTTTGAGTGCTGAAAAATTGATGCTTTCAAACTGTGGTGCTAGAGAAGATTCTTGAGAATCTCTTACACGGCGAGGAGATCAAGCCCGTCAGCTCTAAAGGAAATCAACACTGAATATGCATTGGAAAGCCTCATGCTGACTCTGAAGCTCCAATACTTTGGCCACCTGACACGAAGAGCCAACTCCTTCTAAAACACGCTGATGCTGGGAAAGATTGAGGGCAGGAGGAGAAGGGAGCGACAGAGGATGAGATGGTTGGATGGCATTACTGATCAATGAACATGAGTCTGAGCATACTTTGGGAGACAGGGAAGGACAGGGAAGCCTGGCATGCTGCAGGCCATGGGTCACAAACAGTCTGAAACAATTGAGCGACTGAATAACTAGTACCCCTGGGCCCTACACCCAGACTATAGGACTTGGCTCTGCAAGCCAGCACTTTAGCACTAACCCCATGATCTGGCTTCACTCTCCAGTGAGCAGGCAACAGCTCTTGAGTCTTTTGAACCCTGATTCCACACACTATTGAGCCAGCACTAGCCTAGGATTCCCCAGGGTTCTGCAGCAAGCTCTTCCATGACTCGGCCCCACTAACCCCCAGCATCTGCACAAAGCAGTACATGGCAATCAACTGGGCTATGGGCCAGTCCAGCTGACCAGGCCACGGACATAATCAGCCTGTCACAAAAGAAGAACCCATGCAGCCCTCTGAGAGGAAACCCCTAGAACACATAGCTTAGGTGATGAGAGGGGAGTGGGCTGCTGGAATACACAGAACGTCTCCCACAGGAGGCCACTCCTCCAAAGCTGAGAAACATAACTAACTGACACATACATAAAAATACGAATAGCAATGTAAGCAAAATAGGGCTGCAGGGGAACATGGTTTAGACAAAGGAACCAGATGACACTCCAGAAGAAGAACTAAGTGAAGTGGAGATAGGCAGTCTACCTGAAAAAAGTTCAGAGTAATGATAATAGTGATGATCAAAGAGCTTGGGAGAAGATAGATCCACAGAGCAAGAAGTTAGATGTTTTTAAACAAAGAGTTAGGAACAACTTTCAGTGTCCTATCTTTTTGCCTTTTCATACTGTTCATGGGCTTCTCAAAGCAAGAATGGAAGCAAGGTCCGATGCTATAAAGAGCAATATTGCATAGGAACCTGGAATGTTAGGTCCATGCTGCTGCTAAGTCGCTTCAGTTGTGTCCAACTCTGTGCGACCCCACAGACGGCAGCCCACCAGGCTCCCCGATCCCTGGGATTCTCCAGGCAAGAACACTGAAGTGGGTTGCCATTTCCTTCTCCAATGCATGAAAGTGAAAAGTGAAAGTGAAGTTGCTCAGTCGTGTCTGACTCCTAGCGACCCCATGGACTGCAGCCTACCAGGCTCCTCTGTCCATGGGATTTGCCAGGCAAGAGTACTGGAGTGGGGTGCCATTGCTTTCTCTGGTTAGGTCCACAGACCAAGCCAAATAGGGAGTGGCCAAAAAGGAGATGGCAAGAGTGAACATCAACATTTTAGGAATCAGTGAACTAAAACGGACTGGAATGGATGAATTTAACTCAGATGACCATTATATCTACTATTGTGAGCAAGAATCCCTTAGAAAAAATGGAGTAGCCATCATAGTCAACAAAAGAGTCCAAAATGCAATACTTGGATGCAGTCTCTAAAAAACAATAGAATGATCTCTGTTCATTTCCAAGGCAAAACATTCAATATCATGGTAATCCAAGTCAATGCCCCGACCAGTAATGCTGAAGAAGCTGAAGTTGAATGGTTCTATGAAGACCTACAAGACCTTCTAAAACTAACACCTGAAAAAAGCTGTCCTTTTCATTATAGAGGACTGGAATTCAGAAGTAGCAAGTCAAGAAACACCTGGAGTAACAGGCATATTTGGCCTTGGAGTACAGAATGAAGCAGGGCAAAGGCTAATAGAATTTTGCCAAGAGAACGCACTGGTCATAGCAAACATCCTCTTCCAACAACACAAGAGAAGACTCTACACATGGACATCACCAGATGGTCAACACTGAAATCAGATTGATTATATTCTTTGCAGCCAAAGATGGAGAAGCTCTATACAGTCAACAAAAACAAGACCGGGAGCTGACTGGGGCTCAGATCATGAACTTCTTATTGCCAAATTCAGACTTAAATTGAAGAAAGTAGGGAAAACCACTAGACCATTCAGGTATGACTTAAATAAAATCCTTAATGATTATACAGTAGAACTGAAAAATAGATTTAAGGGACTAGATCCATAAATAGAGTCCCTGATGAACTATGGAAGGAGGTTCGTGACACTGTATAGAAGATAGGGAGCAAGACCATTCCCAAGGAAAAGAAATGTAAAAAAGCAAAAAGGATGTCTGAGGAGGCCTTACAAATAGCTGTGAAAAGAAGAGAAGCAAAAAACAAAGAAGAAAAGGAAAGATATAAGCATCTGAATGCAGAGTTCCAAAGAATAGCAAGGAGAGATAAGAAAACCTTCCTCAGTGATCAGTGCAAAGCAATAGAGGAAAACAATAGAATGGGAAAGACTAGAGATCTCTCCAAGAAAATTAGAGATACAAAGGGAATATTTCATACAAAGATGGGTTCAGTAAAGGACAGAAATGGCATGGACCTAACAGAAGCAGAAGATATTAAGAAGAGGTGGCAAGAATACACAGAAGAACTTACAAAAAGATCTTCATGACCCAGATAATCATGATCACTCACCTAGAGCCAGGCATCGTGGAATGTGAAGTCAAGTGGGCCTTAGGAAGCATCTCTACGAACAAAGCTGGTGGAGGTGATGGAATTCCAGTTGAGCTGTTTCAAATCCTGAAAGATGATGCTGTGAAAGTGCTGCACTCAATATGCCAGCAAATTTGGAAAACTCAGCAGTGGCCACAGGACTGGAAAAGGTCCGTTTTCATTCCAATCCCAAAGAAAGGCAATGCCAAAGAATGCTCAAACTACTGCACAATTGCACTCATCTCACATGCTAGTAAAGTAATGCTCAAAATTCTCCAAGCCAGGCTTCAGCAATATGTGAACCATAAAATTCCAGATGTTCAAGCTGGTTTTAGAAAAGGCAGAGGAACCAGAGATCAAGTTGCCAACATTCGCTGGATCATCGAAAAAGCAAGGGAGTTCCAGAAAATCATCTACATCTGCTTTATTGACTGTGACAAAGCCTTTGACTGTGTGGATCACAATAAACTGTGGAAAATTTTGAGAGAGATGGGAATACCAGACCACCTGACCTGCCTCTTGAGAAATCTGTGTGCAGGTCAGGAAGCAACAGTTAGAACTGGACATGAGACAACAGACTGATTCGAAATAGGAAAAGGAGTACGTCAAGGCTGTATATTGTCACCCTGCTTATTTAACTTATATGCAGAGTACATCATGAGAAACGCTGGGTTGGATGAAGCACAAGCTGGAATCAAGACTGCCGGCAGAAATGTCCGCAATCTCAGATATCCAGATGACACCACCCTTATGGCAGAAAGGGAAGAGGAACTAAAGAGCCTCTTGATGAAAGTGGAAGAGGAGAGTGAAAAAGTTGGCTTAAAGCTCAACATTCAGAAAACAAAGATCATGGCATCCGGTCCCATCACTTCATGGCAAGTAGATGGGGAAACAGTGGAAACAGTGGCAGACTTTATTTTGGGGGGCTCCAAAATCACTGCAGATGGTGACTGCAGCCATGAAATTAAAAGATGCTTATTCCTTGGAAGAAAAGTTATGACCAACCTAGACAGCATATTAAAAAGCAGACACATTACTTTGTCAACAAAGTCCATCTAGTCAAGGCTATGGCTTTTCCAGTAGTCATGTATGGATGTGAGAGTTGGAGTATAAAGAAAGCTGAGCACCAAAGAATTGATACTTTTGAACTGTGGTGTTGCAGAAGGCTCTTGAGAGTCCCTTGGACTGCAAGGAGATCAGACTAGTCCATTCTAAAGGAAATCAGTCCTCAATATTCATTGGAAGTACTAACGTTGAAGCTGAAACTCCAATACTTTGGCCACCTAATGTGAAGAGCTGACTCATTGGGAAAGACCCTGATGCTGGGAAAGATTGAAGGCAGGAGGAAAAGGGGACAACAGAGGATGAGATGGTTGGATGGCATCGCCAACTCAATGGACATGGGTTTGAGTGAACTCCAGGAGTTGGTGATGGACAGAGGGGCCTGGCATGCTGCGATTCATGGGGTGGCAAAGAGTCGGACACGATGGAGTGACTGAACTGAACTGAAGAAACAACTAGGCAGATGAAATGGGCCTCCTTGGTGGCTCAGATGTTAGAGAATCTGCCTGCAATGCAGGAGACTCAGGTTCGATCCCTTGGTCAGGAAGATCCTCTGGTGAAGGAAATGGCAGTCCACTCCAGTATTCTTGCCTGGAAAATCCCATGGACAGAGGAGCCTGGCAGGCTACAGTCCATGGGGTCACAAAAAGACAGACACAACTGAACAACTAACACATAGGCAGATGAAAAGACACAGTAATTTCAGTGAAAAGTCCATTAGAAGGAATCAACAGGTTCCTCTGCGTCATTTGGTCTACTATCAGTGAGCTGAAAAACTGAGTAGCGGGAATCACTGCCTTTGAAGAAAGAAAAGAAAATGAAAACAAGTGAGCACAGCTTAAAAGACCCTTGGGAAAACAGCAAGTGCACTAATGTTTGCATTTTAGAAGTCCCAGAAAGATAAGAGAGAGAAAGGACATAGAGAACATATCTGAAGACATAATGGCTGAAAACACTCCTGACCTGGGAAAGAAACAGTCATCCAAGTCTAGAAAGTATAGAAACTAGAACATTTTCCCACACTATACATAAAAATAAACTCAAAATGGATTAAAGACCTAAATGTAAGATCTAATAATATAAAACTATTAGAGGAAAACATAAGCAGAACACTCTGACATAAACTGCAGCAATATCCACCTCCTGGAGTAATAAAAATAAAAGTAAACAAATGGTACTTAAACTTAAAAGCTTTCAAAACAAAGGAAATCATAAACAGACAAACCATAGAATGAAAGAAAATATTTTCAAGTGGAGCAACTGACAAGGGATTAATCTCCAAAATATAAAAACAATTCATATATCTCTATATCAAAAAACAAAACCCAATCAAAATTCAGCAGAATATCTAAATAGGCATTTTTCCACAGAAGACATGCAGATGGCAAAAAAGCACATGAAAAGTTGCTCAACATCACTAATCATTCAGTTCAGTCGCTCAGTCGTGTCCGACTCTTTGCGACCCCATGAATCGCAGCACACCAGGCCTCCCTGTCCATCACCAACTCCCGGAGTTCACTCAGACTCACGTCCGTCGAGTCGGTGATGCCATCCAGCCATCTCATCCTCTGTCGTCCCCTTCTCCTCCTGCCCCCAATCCCTCCCAGCATCAGAGTCTTTTCCAAAGAGTCAACTCTTCGCATGAGGTGGCCAAAGTAGTGGAGTTTCAGCTTTAGCATCATTCCTTCCAAAGAAATCCCAGGGCTGATCATTAGAGAACTGTAAATCAAAACTATAATGAATTATCGTCTCACACTAGTTAATGTTCATTTTCAAGAAGTCTACAAACAGTAAATGCAGGAGAAGATGTGGAGAAAAGGAAACCCTCCTACACTGGCAGAGGGAATGTAGCTGGTAGCCCCTATAAAAAATAAAACTATCATATGATCGAACAATCACTACTACTGGGCATATATGCAGAGAAATCTTAATTCAAAAATGATACATGCACACCAATATTCATTGTAGCACTATTTATAATAGTCAAGACGTAGAGACAAGTTAATTGTCATTGACAGAGGAGTAGTTAAAGATGCGGTATATATACAATGAAACATTACTCAGCTGTAAAAAGAATGAATATGCCATTGTAGCAACATGAATGGATCCAGAGATTATCATACTACGTGAAGTAAGAGACAGAGAAAAGACAAGTATCATATAATATCACTTATATGTAGAATCTAAAAAAAAAAAAAGACACAAATGAACTTATTTATAAAATCGAAACAGACACACAGACTTTGAAAACAAATTTATGGTTACCAAACTGGAAAGGTGGAAGGAGGAATAAATTAGGTGTCTGGGATTAACACACACACACACACACACACACACACACACACACACACTACCATATATAAAACAGATAATCAACAGCACCTAATGTATAGTGTGGGAAATGCTACTCAATATTTTGTAATAAACTATATGGGAAAAGTCTGAAAAAAAGATGGATATTTGCACATGGATAACTGAATCAATTTGCTATACACCTGAAACTAACAATCATATTTTAATACAAAATAAGAATTAAATGTTTAAAAAGGATAATCCTCATATACTGTTAGTGGTAATATAATTTGTAGCCACTGTGGAAAACAGTGTGGAGGTTTCTCACAAAACCACAAATAGAACTATTATACTACCCAACAATTTCACTCCATGGTATGTATCCTAAAAAAAAAAGAAAAAAAGACACTCATTTGAAAAGATACAAGCACCTCAATGTTCACATTGGTGAACACCTCACCTTCACACCTCAATGTTCACATCAACATGCCCTGGTGGCTCAGTGGTAAAGAATCTGCCTGCCAATGCAAGAGACGCAGGTTTGACCCCTGGGTTGGGAAGATCCCCTGGAGAAGGAAATGGTAAGCCACTCCAGTATTCTTCCCTGGGAAATCCCATGGACAGAGGAGCCTGGAGAGGTACAGACCATGGGGTCGCAAAGAGTCAGACGCAACTTAACAGCAGCAACAATAACAATGTTCATGGTTATATTCACAGCATTATTTACAATTGCCAAGACTTTGTGAAGCAACCTGTATCCAGCAACAGACGATGAATGAAGGAGACGTGGCGAGCCACATAAAAATCAAATAATAAAATTTTGCCATCTGCAGCAACATGCATGCATGGATGGACTTGGAGGGCATTATGCTAAGTGAAATGTCAAATGGAAAAAGAAAAGTGGTGTAAAATATCACTCACATGTGGAATCTAAAAATGCAAATTAGTGAATATAACAAAAAAGAAACAGACTCAGATACATAGATATATCGGACAACCTAGTCATTACTAGGGGGAGTAAGAAGGGTGGAAAGACCACAATGTAGTGGAAAAATGGGATATTCTGAGAGTATATGAAATTGTGTGTGTGAAACTTTGGAAAAGTGTTTTGGAAAAGCGTTTTGGAAAACTGTTTAATAGCATTATAGAATTTAAAGACACTTTCATTCAATAAAAAATAAAATAAGAAAGATATTCTGCTCTTTTCCAGTTATCGCGGCGCAGGGAACTATGAGCAGCAAAGTCTCCCGCGACACCCTCTACGAGGCAGTGCGAGAAGTCCTGCACGGGAACCAGCGCAAGCGCAGAAAGTTTTTGGAGAGGGTGGCGCTTCAGATCAGCCTGAAGAACTATGACCCTCAGAAGAACAAACTTTTCTCGGGCACCGTCAGGCTTAAGTCCACTCCCCGCCCCAAGTTCTCCGTGTGTGTCTTGGGGGACCAGCAGCATTGTGATGAGGCCAAGGCTGTGGATATCCCCCACATGGACATCGAGGCACTGAAAAAACTCAACAAGAATAAGAAACTGGTCAAGAAGCTGGCCAAGCAATATGATGCCTTTTTGGCATCAGAGTCTCTGATCAAGCAGATCCCCCGAATCCTGGGCCCAGGCCTGAACAAGGCTGGCAAGTTCCCTTCCTTGTTGACCCACAATGAGAACATGGTGGCCAAAGTTGATGAAGTGAAGTCCACGACCAAGTTCCAGATGAAGAAGGTGCTGCGTCTGGCAGTGGCTGTTGGCCACGTGAAGATGACAGATGATGAGCTTGTGTACAACATCCACTTAGCTGTCAACTTCCTGGTATCATTGCTCAAGAAAAATTGGCAGAATGTCAGGGCCGCCTTGTATATTAAGAGCACCATGGGCAAGCCCCAGTGTCTGTACTAAGGCACAGCTTAATAAACCATACTAAACCATCAAAAAAAAAAAAAAAAGATATTCTGCTAATGTCCTCATTAACCTCGGCATCATCCATATGATAATCATCATAATGACTGATAAATCTAATGGGGTTATCAGGATAATAATTACACAAGATTATTCAAATTTTCCTACATGTTTGAAATTATTCATAATATAAAGTTGGGGAACAAATTATTGAGATACTCCTATAATAGTGAACAGCTGCACTATGCACAAGTTGAGAAGGAGAGTTTAATTTGTGGTCATTTGTTCCTTCCACCAATGAATTTTAGGCAAGTCAGAGGAGATGTTGTGAGGCAAGCATTAATTTGGCAAAAGCAATTAGCTACTAGCAAAGTTTATTGAACAGTTTTATTGTTAAGTCTTAACTAAAAAAGATACATTTCAAGATTTGATTAAATATAGCATTATCTGTGAGAGGGAGGACAGAAATAAGGAAAATAAAATTTAAGAGGGAGCACGATGAAGATGGCAGAGGGGTAGACACAGAGCTCATCTTCTCCCACAAGTACATCAAAAATATAGCTACATGTGGCACCTGATATATGAGCACCCAAATACATAAAAACTAACAGACCTAAAGGGAGAAGTTGACAGAAATACAATAGTAGGAGACTTCTACACTTCACTCACATCAATGGACAGATTTTCTAGACAGAAAATCCATAAAGCAACAGAGACCCTAAATGATACAACATTTAGGTCAGTTTGACTTACCTGATACTTTCAAAATAAATAGAGAATTACCATAGGATACAGTAATCCCACTCCCGGGTGTATATCCAGACAAAAATATAATTGCAAAAGATATATGTATCCCTATGTTTATTACCATACTATTCACAATAGCCCCAAACATGAAAACAACCTGAGTGTCTACTGGCAGATGAATGTATAAAGATGCGGTACATACATATAATAGAATATTACTCAGCCATAAAATGACTGATGTCATTTGCAGCAACATGGTATAACTAGAGATTATCATATTAAGTGAAGTCAGAAAGAGAAAGACAAATACCATATGATATCACTTAATGTGGAATCAAAAATATGACACAAATGAATCTATCTACGAAATAGAAACAGACTCAACTCACAGACTCCAAGGACAAAGGAGAAGCTGCAACAAATGATAGAGGTGCATTCACATTGACATCCAATCCCATATGCACTGTGAGGGGGACCCACAGACTGAAGAACAATAACAGCAAAGAAGTTTCTTGCACTGTTGCAGGGGCTCTAGGCCCCCACATAAGATTTCTTGACCTGAGGATCCAGCAAAGGAACTGGGAATACCCAGAGAATCCAACTTTGAAGGTCAGTGGATTTGATTACAGAACATCCACAGGGACTAGGGTAAACAGATACTCTTGGGAGGTACAAACAAAACCTTGTGTGCACCAGGAATCATGGGAAAGGAGCAGTGACCCCACAACAGACTGAACCAGACCCGCCTGCAAGTGTCTGAGGGCCTCCTGCAGAGATGTGGGTTGGTAGAGGCCTCCTGAAGGGAAGCAGGCGCTGGCAGCAGCAGCACTAGGAGGTCCATGTTGGTATAAGTCCTTTTGGGGGTCGCCTTTAGCCCCACCATAGAGCTTGTGGACTCTAGGACTGGGCCACCTCAGGCCAAACAACAAACAGGAAAGGAGCACAGCCCCACCCATCAGCGGAAACTGGATTAAAGATTTACTGAGCATGGTCCTGCCCACCAGAGCAAGAGTTTTTCCCCATAGCTTGTCCCTCCCATCAGGAAACACTCACAGGCCTCTTAGCCTCATCCATCAGAGGGCAAAGAGAAGAAGTAAGAACTATAATTGCACAGCCTCCAAAATGAAAACTGCAATCAGAAAAAGCAAACCAAAATGATCACATGGGTCACAGCCTTGTGTAACTCATTGAAGCTATATGCCACGCAGGGCCATCCAAGACAGACGATCATGCTGTAGAGTTCTGACAAACATGGTCCGCGGGAGAAGGGAATGGTAAACCACTTCAGAGTTCTTGCCTCGAGAACCCTGTGAATATGAAAAGGCAAAACCATGCTCTGTTTTTGCAAGCTGACCTTTAGAGACTTGAGTCAATGGGCTCCCTGGCATTCTGGTTGGGTTGGGTTGAGCTAATGAGAGACTCTGCCAAACACTGAAGGGATGGGTTGAGAGTGAGGTCAGGGTTTTTAGTGAGATCAGCTCCCTCTCTGCCAGGCTGTTGATTGGTGGAGTTCCATGAAAAGCTAGCGCTCTGTTGGGTAATCCCCTCCTACAGCTGCAGCTGCCCTCATCAGGTTCCAGTAATTCCTCCCTCTCCCTTCCTTTTCAGGGATGGGATGGCCATGGCTCCCTGCCCTTGCTAGAGCTAGCATGCTTCATCATCCCATAATAGTTCCTTTATTTAACTTTCCTCAATTACACAATTTGACCTTGTTCCTGCCAGGACCCTTATTGGTACAACCTAAAACTCAACAATTTCACTCTTAGGCACACACTCAACAGAAACCAAAGCAGGAATGCTTTCCAGGAGACATGTTCAAGAATGTCCGCAATACACTTGGCACATATCGGTAATAGCAAAACAGAAAACAAGGAGGGGTGGGATCAAAGCTAACTGTGATATATTTGCAACCTAATATTATACAAAAGTGAAAACTAACCAACTGTAAGACATGCAGCAACACAGATGAGTCTTAGTAACCAAATGTTGAGGAAAACAGTTTGAAGCAAGCCATAGAAGGCAAACTAGAGCACGATAACCTTCTATAAAACTGAGGATTATTTATATATGCTAAAACATTTTAAGAATGAGGCATGACCAATGCCAAATTTAGGACTGTGGTTAGCTTTGAGAGAGAGGAAAAGGGTAAGATTAGGATAGACAAGGAGGACACAGGTAGGTTATTAGGATTACTGTCTTGTTATGAATTAGATGGCAGATTCAGGGGTGAAAATAAATTGGTTTAATAAAAACAAACCTATAATTTACTAATGTTAAAACATGAAAGCAGGTTTAGCAAGTCTAGATCCAGGTGAAGAGTTTCAAATTTATCCTCTAATCTTCTGAAGTTTTTGAGCAGAAAAGTGACATCCCTGCACATTTATGTTAATCTGCTGGGTGCAGACAACAGTAGAAATTCAGAAGTTAGCAATGGCATTCTGGTCCTGGAATCACAGCAGGAGCATCAGAAGGAACAAGAAACAGGGCTAAGTGTTGCTAGTATTCTTGGTGGAAACACAGAAGGCCAAAACAAAGGAAGACTGAAGTAGGAGGCCAAGAGTTAATTTCCCAGGATAGGTTTTTCGTCAGAGAATTTTGAAGCCAGAATTTTCAATATCATCTTTTAAGGAGACATGAAGAATTTTAAATTTCAGATGCTGTCTCTATAAGTGGCTAAATTTATGCTAAATAAACTGAATGGCTTTATTTCTTGGGCTCTTCCCAGTCTTACTGAATGGGAATTGAATTCAAGGGTAACGTGACACCATAAATCGCCAGTGAGTTTTAGCTACATCTGCTAGATCAGTTATGTCTAGCTGGCTGATGCTACTATCCAAATTTGGGTGTTTTTTTGCATTTTTGTTTCTAAGTGAGAAGAGTACCATTAAAAGATATAAAGGGCCTTCCCAGCTGAAAAACTGAAAGAAACCCTATTTCAAATAAGTTGTCATTGCTTGAATGTCAATCGTCCTTAAATTTTGAACATACTTTCATAACCAAGATTTCTCTTAAATCTTTAAATGGTATCCTGTTTGCTACATTCGACAAAAACTAATATCTTATTAGTGAATTCAATCCTGTGGGTTGAGTTGTTAATCCCAGTACTCTATTTATACAACTTTTTTCAACTTTATTTCCTATTTTTATCTCGTCCTTCAACTGCAGTAATAGTCCAGGGTTGCCTATTTTTAGTGCACTCAAGTACCACCAGGCAGAAATGCTTTAACACTTCACTGTATAACCACGGCAGTCCTAGGCTGCAGCTTCCCTCGTAGCAGGCGGCCTGGGCTTATGTCATCTGTGTCTTGCAACTTAAAGGGTGAGTGTGAATTTTCCTATTTGCCCAAAGAATACCTGTGCTGTGGCAAGAAGCAAAAAGAGCAATAAAATATTTTGATGACCCTGTATTTGAGAGGAGACCTCAAAAATCTTGTCTAAAAACGGGCCAAAGGTCAAGTAAATCATTTTTAGTAAACCTAGGACTTTGATTGTGTCCAGGATTGATTTGGGGAATCCTTGTATAAGAATTGTTTTATTCTTTAAGAAAAAAAATCAGAAAAAAGCCTGACTTCTTGCAGAATCTGACCATTTTCTTTTTTAAACCCTTATGAGCAGTCTGTGGAACAAGCTGACCTTCATTTAAATATGAGTTTACAATCTGCCTCAAATGTCTGGGTAGGGCCAAAATGCCGAGCGTACTTAGAGGTATCTGGTTAATATTACTGCAGATTATCCAAATCAGCTCCCTCCTAGAAGGCTGAGACTTGAATGAGAAGATGTGACTGTAGTTGTGACGTGGAGCTTCTGAGCGAGACGAGGACAGTTGGATGATGGGGTTGTATGTTTCCTCCTTGGCACTCAGGCTGTCCATGCCATCTGCTGCTGAATGGAAGAGACAACTGGGCTCCCCCTCAACAAACCTTGGCTCATGCTCTCCTCATTTTTTCTCAGAAGAAAATGTCTTTATTAGGACAAAGGTCTCTGGAGCATCGCAGAGATTTATGCCTCAAGAAATGTAGCGAACCATTGGGAATTAGGATTGCTTTCTTGAAACTGTGTGCGTGTGTGTGTGTGTACATGCTAGTCTCTCAGCTGTGTCTGACTCTGTGACCCCATGGACTGTAGCTCCCCAGGCCCCTCTGTCCGTGGGATTCTCTAGGCAACAATACTGCTGTGGGTAGCTATTCCCTTCTCCAGGGAATCTTCCTGACCCAGGGATGGAACCCAGGTTTCTCGCATTGCAGGCAGATTCTTTACTGTCTGAGCCACCCTTTTGAAACTTTAAATGGTCATAAAGCAATGAGAAGTGGGAAAATAAATTATTCTGAGGATGCCTGCCCAACACAATGGTCCTGATGTGAAATTCCATTTGCTACTCACTTGAAAGTGTATGATTAATCCTAAAAATATCAAAGATTTTGAGACTCAGTCACCATGGAGGGTGTGGAACAGCAAAATGAACTGTGGTTCTCTTGGTTGCAAACAAGCCAATGACACATGAACATTTGGAGAGATGTTATTTCCACGTGATATTATTCATGTTGTACTTCCCTTAGCACTGAACAATTGTAGCTTAAAGTTATTTATCCAGTTGTTTACTATTTTTCAATTACTAACTTGTTCTCCATGATGGAAAAAAATCATACCTAGTTTATCTTCCATCCATAGTCCATAACACAACAGCAGCAGTTAACATTTTGCCCTGATCATATGATCTTCTAAATGCTTTGACATTAATTCTTTAATCTAATAATAGATATTTTTACTTCCAATCTTACAAACAAGGACACTAAGGAACAAATTACCAAAAGACCACAACTAGCAGGTAGAAAGCCAGAACATTAACCAGGTCCTCTGACTTCAGACTCCCCATTCTCCTATATTACCTGTCATATTATGCAAGCGATAGGTATTGGTTAAAAGCATGAATGAGCAATTCAGTAAATAGCTTTTTAAAATCTTGGCTAAGTGAGACACGGATCATTTGAATTTTTCTTTTCTCTCATTAGAAATATTGATCCGCCTCTCTACAAATGTAAGAAAATAGTGATAGCCAATTGTATTGAGACCTTAATAATGACAATAACCTAACTTCAATCTTGATACAACTATTGTAGAATTCCCTCAAATTCTAAAGAGACAGGAAATTTGAGTAATTGAGGTTAAATTTACTCAAAGCTGTCTTGATGTCCACTAAAACATATTCTGCCAGAAGTATATGCAAATACATTAGGAAGCACAGAAACCTTTGATAGTATTTGTAAAAGTGGTTTACAAACAGAATTTCTATAAATGAGTTTGTTGATTTTTAAAATCCTCATCCCTACTCTTTAAGATATAGCTCTAATTAAGTCACCACCTCTTCCAGGGCCTTTGATTATTCCCTCTATAGAGAAGGACTCCAAATGGTCACTTTCTCCAGACTTCAATTCACTGTATATTTTACACTTGGCTTAATTACTACTTGTCTTCATTTTAAAAGATTTTCCAGGGGAATGGATGAATTTCATTGTTTCAAAAAATTCTTCAAGTATAAGAAATAACTCCGTTGGTAAAGAATTTGCCTGCAATGTAGGAGACTCAGGTTTGACCACTGGATCAGGAAGATTCCCCTGGAGAAGGAAATGGCAACCCACTCTAGTATTCTTGCCTGGGAAATCCCATGGACAGAGGAGCCTGGCAGGCTACTGTCTATTGGGTCGCAAGAGCTGGATACAACTTAGCAATTAAACGACCACCAATGAATACATTAGAGAGTTTCAAAATTCTACTTCATGATAAGTACAGTAACATTTTACTGAGGAGAGATCTTACTGCTTTTGTTAAAATTAGTTTCATTCAGGAGTATGTAGGGCCTCAGACCCTGGAGAAGGAAATGGCATCCCATTCCAGTATTCTTGCCTGGAGAATCCCATGGAAAGAGCTTGGCAGGCTACAGTCCATGGGGTCGCATACAGTTGGACATGACTGAGAGACTCAACAGCAAACAGGGCCTCAGAAGGAAAGGAGGCTTGCATTCTGGACTGGAACACCAGAGAGCTGAATTCTAGGCCTGTAATGCTACTAACTTACCAAGAGACCTTGCCCAGGCCATTTAATTTCTCAGAACCTCAATTCCTTCATTAGTAAAACGAAGATTCTATGACACGACCCTTATCGCTTCCAGAGAACATATACTTTTAAAATAAATTACAGAAGTACTATGAATTTAATAGTAACATTCTAAAGGAGTCATTTTTAAGGGGAAAGAAGACACCATTCTTTCTTTAAATGTAGGGTCCATCTAAGTGATACTGTTTCTCTGTGAAGAAATAGAATGAGCTATGGTGAGGTGACTTTTGCAAATGATCTCATTCAGGAGGTACCGAGGGGACAGAGACTTGTCATTGCCAAGTAAGTCACATTTAAATTCCCTCAAGCCTTGAGAAATAATGTAAGGGAAAGTGCAAAAATAGCACAGTCATTCCTCTGGACCAAGTCGACTCCGAGGCCTCCTGAGAGTGCTGCAGCTGTGTATTCATCTATATGCAAAGAGAAATGATAAGAATCCTCTATATTTGGCATATGGTGCTCTTCTATGCACCAGTGTGCTTGCCTATCAGTGTATTTTATGCTGAGCCTTTCAGTAAGGAAAGATCCACCATGCACACTGCCGCACACACAGCTACATATATGGAAGATGCTTTATTTTTCCCTTGCAATATGGAAAACTGCAAGAGCACACAGCCACACTGAACCAACCAGAATGAAACCGGAGGCAGCTGTATCTGATTGAAACTGTGGAGAGAATTGAGATTGACAGAGTTGCACGGCTAGAAGGTTAATGAGTCCATAGTCCTGCCTCCAGGCAGAACTGTCCTGACCCATTCCAGGCAAATGACAGCTCAGCCTCTCAGAAAAAAGAAAAAAAAGAAAAAAACTTCATAAGACACTTCGGTAACATATTCCATTGTCTAAAATGTCCTTATCCTCATAAAGTTCTGAAAGCAATACAAGTCCACACTCCTGTTTAAGCTCCCTGTTGACAGATATATAGAATAATAAAATTGACGGAAACATCGATGATGAGAGCCTTTGAGATGGGTCACAGAACTGGTTATATCTTCTCAAAGACCTCAGAGAAGGGAATAATCAGCACATCCATGGACTCTGGTTCTAGTTACAGTAACATTCTGGTTCTATTTATTTTCTATAAATCAGATCTAGGATTTATCATACATCAATAAGTGAAATTTTGCTTTGCAATTCATACCAAGAATCATAAGTTTAGCAAAAACTATCCAAACCGAAACATGTAATCGAGAAACAGGCTCTTACGCAAAAAAGCAAAGGAAGCACAGACTGGCAGGCAAATAGACAGACCCATATTTACTTACCAATGTTGTTCTAGTATTCCAACTTACGGATCTGCTCTTATGTATACTGCTCTTATAGATGGCTGCCTCATGTCTCTGGGCGCTAGGAACGATGAAAGTGTTGGTGGCACTATATAAAGATCAGTGTAGGCCACTGGCAGAGCAGGGTTCAAACCTCAAGTCTGCTGCCTGTCCTCTGGGTGACTGAGCAGGCTGCCAAATCTGATCCTTACTGCCCCTACCTGTAAGGGGAACTAACTATACCTATTTCACACTGGTCTTGGATGATAAAATGGGACAATGCTGGTAAAAGCACACAGGACCTAACGGGCAGTAGAGGCAGTGTTAGTTGACCCTAACCACGAATCTGATGTGCCCCATACTGCCTTTCTTGCCTCTTCTCCATTCGTTAAAAGTTCTGGGAGTGTGGGGCACACCTGCCTCCTCTGAGTGTCACCAGGCTGTGTCTCTGCTTTCATTCGGTCTCTCCTCTGTTGCTGATCCCCATGCAAATTCAACAGGGGCTTTCCCTTAGAGGTATTAGGGGTAACAGCAAGGAGACCCTGTGATGCCAAGCTCAAGGTGATGCTGGATGTTAACTTGATTTTAATAAAATCTGTGTATGTGATGCTTGCGCTAAGAACAAGTAGATGGAATTCAGATTCTAAAACACTATATTCATTTTTAGAAAGCTGTAATAGAACTGCTTTGTGCAAAAGATAAAAAGACTGATTCAAAGATAGACTTCCTTTTTGGTTCACGAGAGTGAGCAATAAGAGGAACTATTATTCATTATGAAACAGAAATTCATTATGAAACAGAATCTGAAATATATTTAAATATGCAAAGTCTCATATTATCAGAGAAATATGCTCTTACTACATAAAACAGATAGAAGTACCCACTCCAGTGTTCTTGCCTGGAGAATCCCAGGGACGGGGGAGCCTGGTGGGCTGCCGTCTATGGGGTCGCACAGAGTCGGACACGACTGAAGCAACTTAGCAGCAGCAGCAGCAGAGGCATTTTAAATCATCACTCCAACTTTATGATCCAGAAACCACTGATATTTGAGTACATTTTCTCTTCTTCTGCACATATTCTGACAGGCAGGACTGCTTTTAAGTTCTGCCACTTCCTAGTTGGCTGGTGTTGGGCATACTACTTGTTTCTTTAAGCTTTCATCACTGCCTCTGAAAATTGGTATCAACTCCACAGTTATTGTGATGACTGATAAAATAAACATATGAAGCACTTAGCATTGTGGATGGTACATAATAAGCATTCAGTCATGACGGCTATTGTAATTCTTCCCTTTGTTATGTATTACTTTAAATGAAAAAATGACAGTTGGAGAGGAAATGAAGGTCACTAGTAAGCTACTCTTGAGCTTGGAGCCAGCGCAGTACTGAAAGATTTCTTGTGTAACAACAACAGAGACAATTTATTCAATGTTTCATTACGTGCTTCTAGACACTAGGATATCATTAATATAACGGATTCAATTCTTGTACCAGTCCCGAGACAAGTGGTACCACTATTTTCATTTTACAAATGAGCAAAATGAATCAAAGACAGGTTAAGTAATATGCAAAATCTCATAGCTAAGTGACAAAGCTAGGGTTTGAATGCAATCCATCTAGTTCCAGGGTCCATTCTTATAAACTGCTGGGTGGTAAGCCCTGTATTTGCCCAGCCTTAAGACTAAAGAAAAAGCCCAGAGTAAGCGACAGAGACATCAATGGTTTAAGGGATAGAGGGATCTTATAAGTAAGGTTGTACAACCTACTGTGCACAGACGGTGGGAGGGACATGACAGCAGTCTTCACTGCTCGGGGAAGAAGAGGCTAACATTAACAGGGGGGATTGATGTCAGGTTGGCTTAGTTACCAGAGAGACCAGCACCTGGGCCAAGGGGCAAGCACTGCTGCTGCTGGTAAGTCACTTCAGTCATGTCCGACTCTGTGCGACCCCATAGATGGCAGCCCACCAGGCTCCGCCATCCCTGGGATTCTCTAGGCAAGAACAGTGGAGTGGGTTGCCATTTCCTTCTCCAGTGCATGAAAGTAAAAAGCGAAAGTGAAGTCGCTCAGTCGTGCCCGACTCTTAGAGACCCCATGGACTGCAGCCCACCAGGCTCCTCCGTCCATGGGATTTTCCAGGCCAGAGTGCTGGAGTGGGGTGCCATTGCCTTCTCTGAGGGGCAAGCACACAGGCTGTTAATTAGGCCATATAATTAAGAGAAGTAGTCATGTGAGAGAAGCAGGGCCTGGTTAAGCAGAAAGCAAGAGAACAGCCATCTTGAGCAGCCTGACTATAGACTCATCCCTGCACACATGCATAACTCTAATAGTCTGCGTCCACCCATCTTCCTGGATACCCCTGGAGTCAGGTATGTAGAGGTACATGGAAACCATATACCACACATACAGAATCGACAAACTGTAGCTAAAGAGTATCGAGAGGCCAAGAGATGGACAATTTGGAGGTCACATGCTTATCAAGTCAATTTTTCATGGAAGTCCAGAGAGGATGACACAGTCATCTCGCTTTAGCAACTCAGCAATCATACTTGTTTTGCAGTGAAGCCACCTGTTCATGAACAGATTCCCTCTGCTCAGACTAAGGATGAAGTGCAAGATGTTTAACAGGCACAATACAGGGGAGATCACGACCACTAAGCAAATACAAGCAGTAACAGCCTTCTGAGACAACGTCAGCCCTGCCTGTGGTTTTCATCCTGGCCTGCAGGGCCACCTCGCCTGTCCACTCACAGTGCTGACAGTTGGTGCTGAATACTGGAGAAGCGACGTGACAGACCCTATGGTAGCGTAAGGGTGCCTTTCTCCGGTAGAGAGCCTGGAGTAGTTGCTTTACTAGGTGGGGCCCAGCAGGAGACAGGTGAGATCCGTAGCAGCAAACTGAAACCACCAAGGCCTTACCTGCCAGTCCCAGGGCCATTTTACAATGTGTTCTTCTGGGGCTAGATCTTGTGGCAAGGGCGAAAGCAAGTTAGTGTCCTGATCAATAACCAGCAGTCATCCTTTGGCGGTCAGTAGTCGAACTCAGATTGCCTGGACCAGCTGCTTGTGGGTCAACACGGCAACAGAGGTGTGATGGGACCACACATGGGGAGAAAGGGTTTCCCGTCTCACGAATTAAGTAGCCCGGCAGAAGTGGGATTGTAAGGAAGGTGGAAATACCAGTGTAGGTCATTTTTATTGGCCCATTCCTGAATTCATGATCAAGAAAAGTGGATCCCTTGGTTCTCATTAATGTGTACAGTAGCGGGGTGGCGGGGTCTCTCATGCATAGCTATTCTAGATTCCAAATAATGTTTTTGGGTTGCTAGATAACCAGGCTAGGCCTCCTGTAATGTCTCCCACCTGGTATATGGTAGGCTACATTTAGCTGCTGTTTCATCACACTGTGTCGTCGCTCTGCCCTTTTGCATAGCTGGGACCTGAAGCCCAAGAATGCTCTAATTATTCTGCTATTGTCACAGGCCCCTAACAAAGCCTTCCAAGTAGCCAGCCATTCCAATTTACAAGCCTGTCCCTGAGTTAATATCCCTAAAGCCTGTGTCTGTAATTGCTTAGGGGTGGTGCGTTAATGGTATGCTCAACATAGTTGGCAAAGAATCTACCAGTAATGCAGAACACCAAGATCCCCTGGAGCAGGAAATGGCAACTCCAGTATTCTTGACTAGCAAATCCCATGGACAGAGGAGCCTGGCAGGCTACAGTCCATGGGGTCACAAGAATCGGACATGACTTAGTGACTAAACCACCACCGCCACCCCTAGAAAACAGCCAGGTATATGAGAACCCAGGTCCTGCATTTTATCTGTATTCATCAGCCATTCCTGTGCACAAGCATGGGGCTGCTACTTTTCAACCGGCAAGAGATTCTGAGTTTAACAGGATTTCATCGACATAACGGAATAAAAAGCCACCTTTCATGGTAAACAGTGGTCACAGGGCTCCACATGCTGGGGGTGGGGGGCTACCCTGCAGCCTTCATTCCCTGTCCTTATTTCCCAACATCTTGATATTTACAGGAGTTTTCTTGGCCATCAGGCTGGCTCACCAATTGTTGGGCTGCAAGTGTTGTTCAGTTCAGTTACTCAGTTGTGTCCGACTCTTTGTGATCCCATGAAATGCAGCACGCCAGGCTTCCCTGTCCACCACCAACTCCCGAGTTCACTCAAACTCACGTCCATTGAGTCGGTGATGGCATCCAACCGTCTCATCTTGTTGTCCCCTTCTCCTCCCACCTTCAATCTTTCCCATCATCAGGGTCTTTTAAATAAGTCAGTTCTTCGCATCAGGTGGCCAAAGTATTGGAATTTCAGCTTCAGCATCAGTCCTTCCAATGAATATTTAGGACTGATTTCCTTTAGGATGGACTGGTTGGATCTCCTTGCAGTCCAAGGGACTCTCAAGAGTCTCCTCCAATACCACAGTTCAAAAGCCTCAATTCTTCAGTGCTCAGCTTCTTTATGGTTCAACTCTCACATCCATACATGACTACTGGAAAAACCACAGCTTTGACTAAGACGGACCTTTGTTGTACTTGCCCAGTTTTAAGACTGAAGAAACAGTCTGTAGTTAAGACAGAGACACCAATGGCTTAAGGGACAGGAGCTCTTACTTGTCTGAAGTGAAGTCCTGGAGCAGCATCCCACTGTGTGCTGTGTGAGGCAGCCAGCAAGCAGGAAACGTTAGCAACCTTTGCTACCTGGGGGTGGGGGTGGGGGTGAGGAAGCCTCCGTTTATAGGAGAATTGATGTCAGGTTGGCTCAGTTACCAGGGAGACCAGCAGCTGAGGCAAGGGGCAGCACGCAGGCAGTTAATTAGGTTCCATGATTAAGAGGATTGGATATTCATGTGAGAGAAGCAGAGCCTGGTTGAGCAGGGGGGCTTACAGAGGCAACAGTTCTCTGGTTGAGCAGAGAATAAGAGAACAGCCGTCTTGACTGGCCTGACCATACATAAATGGATATAGAAGAGTTTAATATTGAGCAGATATTTTTGTTCATGTTGCAGTTTAAGTCAAATGCTCTAAAAAACCTTAATTTTTTTTTACAATTTAATTGCAATTAATTAGAAAAGGACCAGATAGATAACTACCAGGAAAAGAATTAGATAGATGCCCTATTCTTTAAGAAAGAATGTTTTGCAATGTTCCCAAGTGACTTATTACACCCATCCAGAGAAGTTACAGGGCCTCAGAGTTGATCTGCCTCTTCTGAAACTTTGTAGGTAGCTAGAAATGGTTAGGCAGCAAGCAGTGTTCTTGGAAAAATAGATTTGTATTACCCTTGGAAACAGACTGTGTTGCAAGAAAGTTTTTGGCATGAAAGGAGACTGAGTATACACAGTTGTCTCTCAGATGGTGTGGGTTTGGAAACATAAGTGGACAAGCCAAACCCTTTAAGTCTTCCTTTTCCTTTGAATTGAATTCCAGAATGTGTTTTTTATATTACTATGTAGCATTTGTGTTTATCCTTATTTATTCCTGCATAATATTTCTTTGAGTGGATGTAACAACAGCTATTGAATGAAAACAAGAACCCGCAGTCATTCCAAACTGACTAAGTTAAAAGTTTCATTCTTTTCATGTTCATCTATTCTTTTCATGTTCATCTACTTATCCCTTTTGGATAGTAGAGGAAAAAAAAAAATCCCAAAGCATGTGTGTGGTTAAATGATAAAGCAAAATTGCTGTCAACTTTTGGAGAAAATGGATATGTTCAGATACTGCTGATCAAAGTATAAATTGGTATATTCCTTTTAGAAAACAATTTGGCAACATTTACAAAGTGCACTATAAATGTTCATAATATTTGGCACAGCTCCTCCTATTCCTGGGAATTTATCCTAAGGCAATAATTAAAAAGAAAAAAAAAACCATAAATGGAGAGAGAATTCAAATATAGTGTCAATTATAAATAAAACCTAAGGAGCATACTGATTGTTCAACAATAGAGAAATAGACAAGCAAACAACATGGAATATTTCATTCCCTCAAATAATGATAAATATAAACTGCATAATAACATAGAAAAACAGCATGTTAAAAATCAGAGCACTAAATGGTCTGTTTACTTTGATTATACCAGTGATGTGAATAAACTAGAAGGTTAACATTGAATAATGGAAGCAATGGTGTTAAAATAGGAATAAGGATTCGGTGATTTTTTTTTTCTTTTTAAATTTCTTAAACTGTTGCTTGAGATATGCAAAAGAATATAAGATAAATAATGGAGAGTTTTCTTTGCCATTAGAAGAATAGATAGAGCTTTCTCTTCCTATCCCCAGTGACAGAAACCAACCAAACATACCAAAACTGGAAGCAAACAAACAAAGATTTAAAAAACTCCTTGCCATTCACCTCCAAGGAAAGCAATTATGTTTAGAGCTTACACTTCTGAAATAGCCACTCTGGTGAGAAAAGAGACTGAGAACAATCTTCTGGAGTAGGGTCTTCAATTTGCAGTGAACTTTGAGATCTCTTACTCTTGGACTTCCCTGGAGGTTCAGTGGTTAAGTATCTGCCTACCAGTGCAGCGGACATGGATTAAATCTCTGGTCCAGGAAGATCCCCCAGGTCTCGGGGCAACTAACCCCATACTGCACAACTACTGCTGCTGCTGCTGAGTCGCTTCAGTCGTGTCTGACTCTGCGCGACCCCACGGACGGCAGCCCACCAGGCTCCCCCGTCCCTGGGATTCTCCAGGCAAGAACACTGGAGTGGGTTGCCATGTCCTTCTCCAGTGCATGAAAGTGAAAAGTCAAAGTGAAGTCCCTCAGTCCTGTCTGACTCTTCGCAACCCCATGGACTGCAGCCTACCAGGCTCCTCCATCCATGGGATTCTCCAGGCAAGAGTACTGGAGTGGGGTGCCATTGCCTTCTCCGCCACAACTGCTGAGACCATGCTATAGGTCTGTGTTCCACAAGAGAAGCCACCTCAACGAGTAGCCCGAGCTCTGCAACTAGACAGTAGCCCCCACTCAGGGCAACTAAAGAAAGCCGGTGAACTGCGGCAAAGACCCAGCAGAGCCGGAAATAAATAAATAAATGGATACATACATACATAAATAAAAGAGATCATACCCTTCCTGCCTCCCTCTTTCCTTCCCTCCCTTTCTTCCTTTTCTTCCTTCAACTACAGCAGATGTTTATATTGCTCCTTTCTTCTTTCCTCTTACAAATTTCTTTTCAATATGGCTTTAAGGCTCCCTTTTCAATACTTTTTACTAAATTTTTTTTCTTTACCTCCCATCTTGATATAATTATTTTATCCTTTATTTCTATATGTTATTTACAGTTAATTCACTAATGCACCTTTATTCTCACCCTATTTTGTGTGTGTGTGTGTGTGCTTAAAGATATCCTGGCTGACTAGCTATAATTTCATTTTCAATAGTAGACATAAATAAAGGTTAATTCAACTCTAGCCCTTAAACAGCTCTTCATGGTTAAGTGGTTGTGGCTAAGTTTTATGGTTATGGTTAACTTTCTTAGAAGAACTAAACAACAATAGCTTCATGTCATTAAGAACATCTTCTAATGATTCCCATCTTCTATTCAAATTCTGTTACGAACAGAGTAAATGCTTTAAATGTCTTTATATTAGGTTGGTGCAAAAGTAATTGCTGTTTTGCATTGCTGAACTTTGCTGTTTGACGTGGGAATACATTTTTAAACACCTGTGGTTATGTTATACATCATTTTAATGCCCATTTCTCACTTTATGTTTTCCTTCTAATGACATTACTTGCTGTGTATATTTATCTTAGACAATAGAACTGATGTTAGACAAAAAACAAATTTGAGTGTTTTTTTTTTTTTTAAATTCGCGTTCAAAATGGGTTGTAAAGCAGCGGAGACAACTCGCAACATCAGCAACACATTTGGCCCAGGAACTGCTAATGAACGTACAGTGCAGTGGTGGGTCAGGAGGTTTTGCCAAGGAGATAAGAACCTTGAAGATGAGGAGTGCAGTGGCCAGCCATTGGAAGTCGACGGTGACCAACTGAGCGGATCATCACAGCTCATCCTCTTACCACCACACAAGAAGTTGCCGAAGAGCTCAGTGTCGACCATTCTTCAGTCGTTTGGCATTTGAAGCAAACTGGAGAGGTGAAAAAGCTCAATAAATGGGTGCCTCATGAGCTGCCTCCCCCAAAAAATCATTGTTTTGAAGCGTTGTCTTCTCTTATTTTACGCGACAACAAGGAACCATTTCTCGACTGGATTGTTATATGCAAGGAAGAGTGGATTTTACCAAGACAACCTGAGATGATCAGCTCGGTTGCTGGATCGAGAAGAAGCTCCAAAGCACGTCCCAAAGCCAAAGTGCACCAAAAAAAGGTCGTGGTCACTGGTGGTCTGCTGCTGGCCTGATCCACTATAGCTCTCTGATCCCAGCAAAACCATTATATCTGAGAAGTATGCTCAGCAAATCGTTGAGATGCACCAGAAACTACAACGCCTGTAGCCGGTATTGGTCAACAGAATGGGCCCAATTCTCTGCAACAACGCCTGACCATACATCCCACAACCAATGCTTCAAAAGTTGAATGAATTGGGCTACGAAGTTTTGCCTCGTCTGCCATATTCACCTGATCTCTTGCCAACCAACCAACACTTCTTCAAGCATCTCAACAACTTTTTGCAGGGAAAATGCCTCCACAACCAGCAGGAGGCAGAAAGTACTTTCCAAGAGTTCTTCAAATCCTGAAGCACAGATTTTTACGCTACAAGAATAAACAAACATTTCTTGTTGGCAAAAATGTGTTGATTGTAATGGTTCCTATTTTGATTATTAAAGATGTGCTTGAGCCCAGTTATAATAATTTAAAATTCACAGTCTGAAACCACAATTACTTTTGTATCAACCTAATATTTACACAGTAAAAATAAATGCTTTGTGGGAAAATTAAGTGTACTTTCCAACTTGTTCTTAAAACAGCTTTTGTCACTTAGTGTATACAGTTTGTCATACAGTTGAGTAGTATTTCTATAGTGTTTGTATTTCTAAACTGTTTGTCATACAGTTTGAATAGTATTTCATTAGTGTTGGAGTAAACTAGCCAGGTATCTGTTGCTTAGTCTGTTTGCAATATTATATTTTCATCCTGTGTTGCTAATGATTTATTTTCTGAGTTATTCATATTGAAACATTTTCAGTCTAAGTGGATCAACTGCCCTAAAATACTTTTCAACTTACTAAATATAAGTAAAAGTTAGACTTTTCATTTTGTTATGAAGTCTTGATTATAAGCAAAGACTCTAATTTGACTGTTTTCTTTGACTTAGTTCTTTTAGCATTTGCAAATACCAGACAGTATTACAAAAACTTATGCTTCTCTAAATGAGAATGTAACACTGTTACATTTTCTGTTTCATTGCTTTTATAGATGACATAGAAGTCATATTTCTCTGTTTTCATAAGAGTACCTCTGAAGCTTACTTTAATCATCATAGGTGAACACTTAAGCAATGTCACCATGAAATAATATTCAAATACCTCACCTTCATTAAACAATCATCTGCCTTCAATGCAGGAGACCCAAGCTTGATCCCTGGGTCAGGAAGATCTCCTGGAAAAGGAAGTGGCAACCCACTCCAGTACTCTTGCCTGGAAAACGCATGGACAGAGAAGCCTGGTAGGCTACAATCCATGGCGTCACAAAGAGACGGACACAACTGAGAGACTTCACTTTCTTTCTTTCATTAAACATACCAAGAACTTATTATGCATTAGCTCAGTGTGGTGCCTAATGGAGAAGGAAATGGCAACCCACTCCAGTATTCTTGCCTGGAGAATCCCAGGGAAAGAGAAGCCTGGTGGGCTGCCGTCTATGGGGTCACACAGAGTCGGACACGAATGAAGCAACTTAGCAGCAGCAGCAGCAGCAGCAGTGTGGTGCCTTGGAATACAACAGGAAGGAAAACACTTTTGGCATCCTGTGCTTTTCTCTTGCAAAATAGGAAACTGATAACTTCATAAAGCTCCCTTTAGGTGTAAACTGTCTAATTCATCTGACTGTTTTTATTTCAAGGATCATAAAAGACTACCCATTTTAGTAAATGCAAGGCTTTAAAAAAAAACAGTAAGATATTTTAAGTGATACTGGGTTCAATATCTAGAGTTTACCACGGTAGGCTATAACTGGTGAATGTTAGAGTTATCTTTGAATATGACTAAAGATGTGTGTATTTCTATTTTCAAACATTGGATAATACATGTGTATTGTACAAAGGAATTTAAATTGTAGGTTGCCCTATGCACTCAGAAAATTGAACAAAAGCAATGAAACATGATAAATACAGCTGAACAAACAAAAGTTAAAGGATTTTACATAGTCTCACCCTACTCCCTTCGGTGCATACATTAAATATTTCTACTGCCACGATACTGAGATGAGAGGATGGCCTTATGTTACATATCGACTCTTTGGTAAATCCAATATTAAAAATTCTAAGCACATGAGAGAAGTATGTGTATTAGTTCCATGTTACACAAGGAGTCATTTTTTGGTTTTCTTTAAAAGGGATCATTTATGATCCCTCCATGAGTATATTTATAACATTATTTCATGTATAAAATTTTTGTTTCTGTACAGTTTATCAGTAATGAATCTATTGTGTAAAGCACGGTTCATTTATAATCTTCTTATACTGTACTAAGCTTATACTGTACTAACTTTGAATAGCCTCAAGGTCATTCAGACTGGTTTTCACTTCTGTGTAAAGACAGCCTCAAGCTATTTAAGGAATATCTGGCTGCTGGAGAGCTTGGAGCCAGATTTGCAGTTCAGTAGCAAGTGTATGCTTTTTAGATACCTCATTCCTGGCTCCATCTAACTTTTCCATTCTTATTTTTTCCTTGTTTAAAAGTTCAAAAAAGATTTTACATGTGAAATAAACTCTCAATCATCTACCCTAAATTGTTCTGGGTGCTTATCTAGATATAAATAAAGATGGGCTAAATAATTTGTATGATTATTAGGAAAACCAAAGACCAGAATTATGAAATAGCCTATTGCTTTAATTATGTTTATGTTAGAATACCCAAAATGGATATCCATAAGAAAGAATCACTATTTAGCAGATAATAAGTCATATATCAGGGCTTCCCAGACGGCTCAGTAGTAAAGAATCTGCCTGCCAAAGTAAGAGATGAAAGAGACAAGGGTTCAATCCCAGATCTCAGAAGATCCCCTGGAGTAGGGAATTGCAACCCACTCCAGCATTCTTGCCTGGAAAACCCCATGGACAGAGGAGCCTGGCAGTCTACAGTCCATGGGGTCTCAAAGAGTCTGACACAACTGAGCACATACAAGTCATGTACTGGTAAACATGAAGAATTCTCACGGGTAAATGACTTATTTAAATACATAGTTTTACTTGAAGTAATCCAATAGCACTTATTTGTAAGTTCTAAACAGTATACAAACCTGAATAAATGGATTATGACATTTTGAAAACTGCTTCAATCTTTAAAATGGTACATTAAAGTTGACTTACTGAAAATCTTGTGAAAATACTTATGATATCTACATTAAATATGGTGAAAGGATAGTAATCAGTGAAACGTCTGTGATTTCCACATGAATCAACAGTGGTACATTGCTAACGTAACACTCAATTACATCGTGTTTAATTTATGGGAAAATGTTTGGATATGCTTAAAATGTCTGTGGTAAATTATTCTGGGATCTTAATTGAACATTTTTCTGTGATAAATTACTCTGTAAACACTGAAATAATATTCTTACATAACTACCAATTTATCTTGAAAGACTCCAACAACCCCAAATCATTACGTTATTTTCTTTGTATGATCCAAAGCATGTACCCTGCAGGACTTAATTTTCCTTTCTGGTAGCAAATAATCTTAACATTTATGAAATTCTTATTTCCATTCCACAGCCTAGTTATCAGTTCTTAAAATTTAAAATATCTATGTTAGTTTAATGTACCAAATATCATGGTATATATGGTTTCTTCCATAATGAAAACTGCTTAGAATTATAAATTTGACACACTTTTCCCCAATAATAAGCTACTTAATTTAATATACTAATGTTCAGTTCAGTCGCTCAGTCGTGACCGACTCTTTGAGACCCTGTGAATCGCAGCACGCCAGGTCTCCCTGTCCATTACCAACTCCCAGAGTTTACTCAAACTCCTGTCCATCGAGTTGGTGATGCCATCCAGCCATCTCATCCTCTGTCATCCCCTTCTCCTCCTGCCCCCAATCCCTCCCAGCATCAGAGTCTTTTCCAATGAGTCAACTCTTCCCGTGAGGTGGCCAAAGTACTGGAGTTTCAGCTTCAGCATCAGTCCTTCCAATGAATACCCAGGACTGATCTCCTTTAGAATGGACTGGTTGGATCTTCTTGCAGTCCAAGGGACTCTCAAGAGTCTTCTCCAACACCACAGTTCAAATGCATCAATTCTTCGGTGCTCAGCTTTCTCCACAGTCCAACTCTCACATCCACACATGATCATTGTAAAAATCATAGCCTTGAATAGATGGACCTTTGTTGGCAAAGTAATATCTCTGCTTTTTAATATGCTATGTAGGTTGGTCATAACTTTTCTTCCAAGGAGTAAGCATCTTTTAATTTCATGGCTGCAATCACCATCTGCAGTGATTTTGGAGCCCCCCAAAATAAAGTCTGACACTGCTTCCACTGTTTCCCCATCTATTTCCCATGAAGTGATGGGACCAGATGCCATGATCTTCATTTTCTGAATGTTGAGCTTTAAGCCAACTTTTTCACTCTCCTCTTTCACTTTCATCAAGAGGCTTTTGAGTTCCTTTTCACTTTCTGCTATAAGGGTGGTGTCATCTGCATATCTGAGGTGATTGATATTTCCCCAGGCAATCTTGATTCCAGCTTGTGCTTCTTCCAGCCCCGCGTTTCTCATGATGTACTCTGCATATAAGCTAAATAAGCAGTGTGATGTATTCCTTTTCCTATTTGGAACCAGTCTGTTGTTCCATGTCCAATTCTAACTGTTGCCTCTTGACCTGCATATAGGTTTCTCAAGAGGCAGGTCAGGTGGTCTGGTATTCCCATCTCTCTCAGAATTTTCCACAGTTTATTGTGATCCACACAGTCAAAGGCTTTGGCATAGTCAATAAAGCAGAAATAGATGTTTTTCTGGAACTCTCCATATTCTATTACTTTATTATTAAGAATATTTAAGAAAAGGGTTCATTTTTATTGTGGAGACTATTTGAAATGCCCTTATTACAGAAAAGATTACTATTATTAATGTATTATTAAAACATTATTAATACATAAAATATTTTATGTAAAGTTGAGAAATAAGTATTTTTAATCATAAAATACTATGATACTAAAAATGAATAATTTCCCATGTCACTATCATTCACTACCTGATGAAATGTTTAAGTCAAATAAATATTTAAATCAAATAAATTCTATTTTGAAAATTTATATCTCTGTCTACTTGAAATACAATAACTCTTCCTAAATTATAATTAATTTAGATAATACAATTTAAAATCGATGCAAATTTATATTATTCCAATAGCTATAAACTTAAACTGGACTGTGATTTTTCTATCACTTTCCAGAAAAATGAGTTAACACCAAATTTGGAGACTGTACCAGTCCAAGTTCTTGGCTGCAAACACTAACACAAAGAAAGCAACGTGACACAGCACAAGTAACCACAGCTTCTTCGACTGAGGCCTTAATTGAATTCTGCGACTCCCGTTGTCCATTATACTTTCCTTTGCCTTTAGATTGAATATCAGTGGGTCATGACTTTTTACCCAATATGGTGAGGGAGCTGAGCCCCCATTAACCTTGTTTAAGTCAGCTTGCAGTATACTGACATTTTCTCCCACCCACCACTGTGACAGTAAGTCTATTTTCCCTTAAGGAGAACAGACAAACATAGCAACACAGCAACAGTCACCATCTTCTCTCTGGAGTGATTTTGGTGTTTTCCAGTATTTATTTACTTGGCTGCGTTGGGTCTTAGTTGTAGCACATGGGATCTTTCACTATGGTGCACGGGCTTCTCTAGTTAAAGCACAGGCTCTCTAGTTGTGGCACTTGAGCCCAGCTGCCCCACTGCAAGTGGGATCTTAGTTTCCTGACCGGGGATGGAACACATGTCCCCTGCACTGGAAGGTGAGTTTCCAACCACTGGACCACCAGGGAAGTCCTTCTCTGTAGGTTTCTGTTTTTTTCCCCAATGGCTCAGTGGTAAAGAATCTGCCTGCAATGCAGGAGATACAGGACACGTGGGTTCAATCCCTGGGTCGGGAAGATGCCGTGGAGAAGGAAATGGCAATTCACTCCAGTATTCTTGCCTGGGAAATCCCGTGGGCAGAGGAGCCTGACAGGCTTCAGCCTATGTGGTTGCAAAGAGTTGGACGTATCTGAGCATACACACACAAACACACATAGGGCATGAAGAACCCAATCTGATTAGATGCAGCCTTACTTTTCAATTCAGTGGAATTCCAATCCTCATGTAACAATTCCATCAGAATCTAAAATCGAAAGGATAGAAAGCAAACAATTGGCATGAGAGTCAATAAATATAACCCCGAGAATCTCCATCCCAGTTTCAAACCCTAGAGTTTCCGACTTGAATATTCTAAGCGGAAAAGGAACTCCATGTGGTAATCATTTATTCAAAGTGTATAACATGTCCTGCAGGACAACACATCAAACCCCCACACTGTTGACTCTCAGGTGAAATTTACCTAAGTGACTAGGAATGGGGTATGCAAAAGGAACAGTGAACCCCTGGAACATTAACTCGTTGACTTCCTGTTTCTTTAAAAAATGACTTCCTTAAAACGGAAACTATTGGTGTGGGGTACCATGTCTTTGCATAAGGCAACCAATTAATCTACAGGTGGCACAATGACAGAGAAAAATGATAAGGGAAAGCAAAAATAAATTCAGAATATCTGCTGCAATTTGGAAAAATTGCTGTTCTCTGCTCCCCATACCATAAAGATGACTGGTGTTCTGTGTAAACAGTGAAAGTTGCTCAGTCATGTCTGACCCTGTGACCCCATGGAATTCTTCAGGTCAGAATACTGGAGTGGGTAGCTGTTCTCTTCTCCAGGGGATCTACACAACCCAGGGATCAAACCCAGGTCTCCCACATTGCAGGTGGATTCTTTACCAGCTGAGCCACCAGGGAAGTCCAAGAATACTGGGGTGGGTAGCCTATCCCTTCTCCAGGGGATCTTCACAACCCAGGAATCAAACTAGGATCTCCTGCATTGCAGGCAGATTCTTTATCAGCTGAGCTGTTTGACATTAAATTGTTCTTTGGTCTCTCTAGGTATAATGCTTTTTAGAAGCCCATGATCAGTTACTGATACTAGAAAAAGGAGTGCTCCCTGTAGCTGGATGGCCACTGATGAGAACTCCATGTTGTTGAAACCAGGGATAAGATAACCTTTATTCCCTCTATGACAAACATTTGGTTCAGGAACCCACTGACATTGCCAAGAAAGGAGATTAATCTATATTTATGGAGTGGGTCACATATCCACACAACAAGCTTTGTGGTGAACATATAACCTCCCAAGAAAGGTACTCACATTATGAGAGCACAGATTTGTTCAACATACGCTTTCCCCAAACTCCTCCGTCATCCTCCAATCCTGCTCTTCCCAACTGCCTGGCTATCTGACTAGTTTCATTAGCCACTGGATTGGCATAGGTTCTTGTTCTGATTATCTTTGGTGTTTATAGAACTAACCTACAATTTAGTGGCTTAGGGCTTCCCTGGTGGCTCAGACAGTAAGAATCTGCCTGCAATGCAGGAGACCAGGGTTCGATCCTTGAGGCGGGAAGATCCTTGGAGGAGGAAATGGCAAGCCATTCCAGTATTCTTGCCTGGAGAATTCCATGGACGGAGGAACCTTGGTTACCTTCCATGGGTCACAAAGAATTGGACACCACTGAGTGACTAGCTTTCACTTTATTTTTTAGTGGCTTGAAGCAATCACTCTATTAGGATCATGAATTCTGTAGGCAAAGAATTCAGGTGGAACCCTGGGGAAGGTTTTCCCCTGTCCTGTGATGTCTACTGCCTCAGTTAGGATATCCCGAGCTTGAGGATGACTCATTAACTATGGGCTGAGCCATCTGAAGTCTCCTTCCCCCATATCTGGTACCTAGTTTGGACTGACTCAAGGATGAAGGCTGATGACTGAAGTAATTACATAAGGCCTCTCTTGGCAACCACAAGACCATGATGGTCAGAGAGTGGTAGGATTTCATTCCCAGGAACCACAAGAAATAAGTTAATTAGCTGTTTCAGTTCTTCATACTAGAATCAGGCAGATCTACAGTCTATCTCTAAAATGACTAGAATTTTCTACTCCTTCACCCTCAACAAAGCCAGATAAAAGCCCTGGATCCTGCCCAATTTCACGGAGGTTCTGTGCTGCAACTCACTGGTAACAGTTTCTGTTTAAACTGGGGTCTTGCTTGCATAGCAGAAGCCTACTCTGATTCTACAAAGCAGAAAAGGACTTCATTGGAAAAAAAAAATGTTGGCTCAGACAGTTTATAAGTCTAGAGAATCAAGCTCAGGAAAGGGGCCTGGGTTAGAGACTGGGAAGCAGAGAAGGCAGCTAAGCCTTTCCCTCAGGATCAGCCTGGACAGAATACCCCCATTAGCAGTGCTGCCACTGGGTCCTGGCTGCTGCTCTAGCATGAAGGCCTGAACTGCTGTGAGTTAACTGCGCAGCTGCCTCCAGAGCAACCCTCATCTACCGCTGATTTTGTCACTTCCTAGAGCTCCAACGTTCCCATATAAAGCTTCCTGCTGACCAAACCTAAGAGACATGTCTGCATCTTAGCTCTCGGGGTGAGAAGAGGGAATGAATGTTCCTTCTGGTTCCCCAAAGCTATTTCCATAACAAGATTCTTACCCAATAAAAAGGGGTGTTAGATTCTGAGCAGACAAAAATGAAGGGCATACCCATTGAACATGCTTAATCTGATTATTTAATAATTAAAATACATGAATGGGTGAAATAACAGTAAGATTTAATTAGTTTATGCAACTACTTTAATAAAAAGAACCCGAAGCTGCTAGCCTTAGTGTTGAAGTGTGACTGGGTAAATCATTTACCCTCTTGAGTTCTCTTGTCATACATATAAAATGAGAGTTTGGCCTCTGATCTCGGATTTTCATTATGACTAACTTCTTTTTAAAAAAATATTGTCAGTGTAACTTGCAGAGGCTCATCCAAATGGTGGAGCCATATGCCTGGGACTTGGCAGTACCCACTGCCTCAGTTTTATAATATTAAAGAAACTCTTAGTAAACCAAGTTGGCTAATTTCTTTGAAGTTACAATGGATTGTTTTAATATGGGTATATTAATGAAAGATTATTGAACAAAGCTTGGCTAAACTTAATGGTTATCCATCCAATTTTCCATTGCTTGCAGAAATTTGGGAAATTTTTTTTCCCACACAGTCTCATTTTGTTTTCTCAACTCCAACACAGTCTAGAGATAGCCAATAGATTTGAACACGGCAAATTCAAGAAATATCCTTCCCCAAACTTCCTGATGTTCAAGCTGGTTTTAGAAAAGGCAGAGGAACCAGAGATCAAATTGCCAACATCCACTGGATCATGGAAAAAGCAAGAGAGTTCCAGAAAAACATCTATTTCTGCTTTATTGACTATGCCAAAGCCTTTGACTGTGTGGATCACAATAAACTGTGGAAAATTTTGAGAGAGATGGGAATACCAGACCACCTGACCTGCCTCTTGAGAAACCTGTATGCAGGTCAGGAAGCAAGTTAGAACTGGACATGGAACAACAGACTGGTTCCAAAGAGGAAAAGGAGTACGTCAAGGCTGTATATTGTCACCCTGCTTATTTAACTTCTATGCAGAGTATATCATGAGAAACGCTGGACTGGAAGCAACACAAGCTGGAATCAAGATTGCCGGGAGAAATATCAATAACGTCAGATATGCAGATGACACCACCCTTATGGCAGAAAGTGAAGAGGAACTCAAAAGCCTCTTGATGAAAGTGAAAGAGGAGAGTGAAAAAGTTGGCTTAAAGCTCAACATTCAGAAAACTAAGATCATGGCATCTGGTCCTAAAACTTCATGGGAGATAGATGGGGAAACAGTGGAAGCAGTGTCAGACTTTATTTTGGGAGGGCTCCAAAATCACTGCAGATGGTGACTGCAGGCATGAAATTAAAAGACGCTTACTCCTTGGAAGAAAAGTTATGACCAACCTAGATAGCATATTGAAGAGCAGAGACATTACTTTGCCAACAAAGGTCCGTCTACTCAAGGCTATGATTTTTCCTGTGGTCATGTATGGATGTGAGAGTTGGACTGTGAAGAAGGCTGAGCACCGAAGAATTGATGCTTTTGAACTGTGGTGTTGGAGAAGATTCTTGAGAGTCCCTCGGACTGCAAGGAGATCCAATCAGTCCATTCTGAAGGAGATCAGCCCTGGGATTTCTTTGGAAGGAATGATGCTAAAGCTGAAACTCCAGTACTTTGGCCACCTCATGCGAAGAGTTGACTCATTGGAAAAGACTCTGATGCTGGGAGGGATTGGGGACAGGAGGAGAAGAGGATGAGATGGCTAGATGGCATCATGGACTCAATGGACGTGAGTCTGAGTGAACTCTGGGAGTTGGTGATGGACAGGGAGGCCTGGCATGCTGCGATTCATGGGGTCGCAAAGAGTCAGACACGACTGAGCGACTGAAATGAACTGAAGAGTGTGGATTCTTGGTACAGAAATCTTTTCATGAGAGACTTGGTTCCAAGGTTCTCCATAAGGAAATCTGGGGACTTTCCATCTAATTTGCCTCATGTCTCATCTGAGTCATTTCTTCAGTGGCCTAGATGTCACCTCTGAGGGATGATCCAAACTTTTCAAGATAACATGGAATCTTTTCCCTCCCCTTTGGGAAAGATCACAAATATGCTTTGAAGGAAAAGATGATGGCCCTCCAGACTGTCTGGCTTCCCCTTTCACAGTAATTCTATTAGGGAGTCTCTCACCCTTACAGGGAATCCCCCCTTGGATCCGTCTTTTGGCAGGCAATACTGAACCGAGATCAAATCTTCAAAGAAGACTTTACTCACAGTGACTCCCACAGTCCATCCCCTCACAATAGAGCAATGTTTTGTAAATTCAGGGAAGTATGTTTTCATTTTGGACAAAAATATACTTGGTCAAAATTCTGCACAGTGTGCTATAACGTAGGATGGGTCCAAATTTCCCAACGGGGTTATGACAGGAAAATAAGACAAGCGGAACAGGCATTCAGAAATGTCTGCTCATCCAAGCAACAAGAAGTTCTCATACTTGGGGACTTTGGGTTTTATTTAGCTGACTTGAGTCATGTCTGTGTAGGGGAAATTCCTAGTGAGGTCCTGGATGTGACCGCTGGGTGTGCTCCAGTCTCCTCAAGCCAACACCAGCTAAAAACAGGACTTCATTCAAGGGAAGCTTACAGTCAGACTGGCTCCCACAATCTTTCTGTGAGACTAGCTCCATGATTATAGGGATGTTCACACAGTGGGAATATGCATTCAGAAACTACTTTCTGACCAGCTATATTAAATCCCCATATTACGGCAGACAATGGCTATTACATTTTATTATACAGATGTAACTAAAGATCACTGGTTAGGTGAAGATTTAATATGAACAGATGATGGGTAGATTTCACAACTGACAGTGCTGTTCGGAACATTTTCATTTTCTAACATTACACACACACACACAAATACAAAAACATGCAGCTGGAGGGGCCAGTAATAATGATCTACTTCATGAGCTGATGGGCCTCCCTGGTGGTTCAGACGGTAAAGACTCTCCCTGCAATGCAGGAGACCAGGATTCAATCCTTGGGTTGTGAAGATCCCTTGGAGAAGGCGGTGGTAACCCACTCCAGTATTCTTGCCTAGAGAATCCCCATAGACACAGGAGCCTGGCAGGCTACAGTCCATGGGGTCACAAAGAGTTGAACATGACTAAATAACTAACACTTTCACTGTCATGAGCTGATAGAAAAATCAAGAAGATAGTAAATGTTCACACTTATACTATGTTAAAACTCTTCACATAGGGCCTGGCATAAAATGACCATAACAATGAACTAATATTTATGTTAACTTTACAACATGGACATATTATTACATCTAATTTTAGGGAGAAAAACTAAGGTACAAAAAAAGTTAGTCACATTGCCTAAGTACATCCTGTTAGTTACAGATGGGCTGAGGTTTGAAGTCAGGTCTTTTCCTACCACAGCCCATGGACTTAGCCACACCACTTTGCCTGTGATGGATGCCAACTGAATAGATATACTTTTTAAATGAATAAATACATTAAACACTGAAATTATGGAAGAAAAAACTCCTTCTTGGATTATGAGTTTTTAAAACCCCTCTTCATTTCTACATAATTTTGTTAATTTATCTTATTAGTGTCTCAAATTCAGTTTAGCAAAAATATTATTCCTAAACTTTAACAAAATCTGTTGGCTAATATTAACATAAACACCTTGCTTTGTGTCAACTTCTTATACATGGAATTGTGCTGACCTTTGATGTATATACTGTATCGTTGTCTTAATTCCAAATTTAAGTATATGTAAACAAAAACAAAAGCTCTTGTATTTTTAAAAAGATTAAGTGAAGTCGTAGAGCACATTGATGACCTATGTAAATACAATGGATTTGCTCAAGGGACTGCTTCAGTGGCCTTTACATACCAAGGTCAAGTTCAATTTAACATGGCAAACTTGTTCCAAAAATACAAGTAATTTTTAGAGGCCACATTTATTTCCCCAAAGACATTCTCATGTGCTATAAAAATGACAGTCGTTTTATGCAGACGCCTTTATTCATCTTACCACAACTCCCTGTCCCTTTTTAGGATTCTGCGGATTTTCATTCCCTATTGTATATCCAAACCAACCTCATTCTATCCCTTAGTACTTTCCAGAAGAACATCCAGGAATTAATAAGCAAGCAATAGAATATTTTAGAGAAGTTTCATAGACTGTTCAACTGTCACATATGCCAAAGAAGTCATTGTTTTTATATAGTCTGGTAAATGACCTGATGATCTATGTAGGAAATCAGCTGGTTTATTCACTTATGTACTTAACGTATTATATCATTATACAGGCATCCACTGCTTTGGGGAATGAATACTTACAAAATATTTGAGTTTAAAGGCCTTTGTCAAATAAGATGAAACTTAGTTGCAAAATCAGGGGCTGGCAAACTTTTTTGTAAAGGATCAGATAGTGTTTCAGGCTTTCCTGGCCATAGGGTCTCTGCTGCAGCTCCTCAGCTCTGCCAGCATTCCCATGAAACTTTATGGACACTGAAACTTTATGGACACTGAATTTTGCATTTAATTATTATGTATCACAAAATATTATTCTTCGATTTTGTTCAACCATTTAAAAATAAAATTTTGTTCAACCATTTAAAAATGTGAAAATTATTTTTAGCTAGTGGGTCCTCCAGCTGTAGTTTACTAACCCCTGCAAACACAGTGAAGTCAGGTGTAGATGAAAATAACAATAATCTGCCAATGAACTGATTTTTTAAATGTCAATGATAAAGATGTAGAGACTATGGCGTTTTAATTAGTATATTTGCTTTTGCTTTTAATCTCTGCTGGGAATTTTCTTTTGTTACCTCTTCCAAATTTGCAATGTTTTCCAAATCCACTATCTTTTTTTTACTGTCCATCAACCATTTTACCCTTGATCCTGTGTTCTTCAAAATGTACACTGATTTGCTCTATTGTTATTATTTATAATAATTGATAAAAACCGAGACAATTGATAACAAAGAATATATCGGCTTCTTTATCCTTGCTCTGATAAATGCTTGCCATTTTATGTTTTTAGGTTTTCATAAATGTAGTAAGTATTCCTCTGTCTTCCTAATAATATAAAATTCTCTTCTCTCACCTTTCTTTTATGATAGATTATCTTTAAAATATGGTGATGTACTATGATTTTGGCTATTTTAATAATGATGTAATCTAAAATGGGAATTAATAGCTATTAATAACATTGGGACTGAACTTTGGCCCTTGTGGAACTGGTAAGAATGTGGAAGAGAAGAACCAAGTACAGGCAAGATTAAAAGTTGGGTGAAGACCTGAAATAGAAACACATAGGATAATTGCTTTAACGTTAAGGAAGTGAAGATGTGATATTAAAGGCAGTTCATGTTCGGGAACGCATGTAAGAATTAAAGATTTTAAAATTTAAAAAAATAAAAAAAAAAAAAAATAAAGGCAGTTCAAGGCTTGGCCCTACATCCAATTAAAAAAAAAAAAAAAAAAGGATAGTCACAGTATGAGAAGAAGCGACAAAAGTCTTAAAAGTTCAAAACTGTCTTTTCAGAAATGGACTAGCCCATTGGTCAAGACTAAAGAATACTAATTAGCTGGCATTTTAATACAGATTATGAATAAGTTTAATAAACAACACAGTGTCTGAAAAAATTAGTTTTATCATAACTTTATCAATATTACCAAAAAAAAAAAAACCTCAGAGGAGAAGAGAAACGATCACTATGTATGAACTTATGAGCTGAAATACTGGTTTGGCAGCTGATAATATGGGGTTCTGAACTAGAGAGGCCAGGGATCAAGTGTATGCGAACAGCAGGCACTGTATGGTGAAAAGCCCAAGCATAGCAATTGGCACATAAAAACGGGGTAACTAGAGACAAGGCAGAAAGATGAATGGGATCAAGAAAGATATTCACAACCTGGAATCGGAGTCATCTACCAAGCATAGTTCAAAACTTGCAGGGAACAACCTGAATTTTGAGTTCCTGCCAGCATTGGGAGAATAGTCACAGATGAGGCTCTTCTGCTGAGAAATTAAAACTGGCAGGAAAAAAAGAGGATGAGCGAGAGCTGTACTTGTAAACAACATAAGAATGAAGTGACACCATAGTCAGATTACATCATTTATTATAAAATGAAGCTAGGTTTTCCAATTATCCATTTAAATTATGTCACTGTTCAACTAATTTCAGTTCAGTTCAGTTCAGTCACACAGTCATGTCCTACTCTTTGTGACCCCATGAATTGCAGCACGCCAGGCCTCCCTGTCCATCACCAACTCACGGAGTTCACTCAGACTCATGTCTATCGAGTCGGTGATGCCATCCAGCCATCTCATCCTCTGTCGTCCCCTTCTCCTCCTGCCCTCAATCCCTCCTAGCATCAGGGTCTTTTCCAATGAGTCAGCTCTTCACATGAGGTGGCCAAAGTACTGGAATTTCAGCTTCAGCATCAGTCTTTCCAAAGAACACCCAGGACTGATCTCCTTTAGGATGGACTGGTTGGATCTTCTTGCAGTCCAAGGGACTCTCAAGAGCCTTCTCCAACACCACAGTTCAAAAGCATCAATTCTTCGGCACTCAGCTTTCATCACAATCCAACTCTCACATCTATACATGACTACTGGAAAAACCATAGCCTTGACCAGACAGACCTTTGTTGGCAAAGTAATGTCTCTGCTTTTTAATATGCTATCTAGGTTGGTCATAACTTTCCTTCCAAGGAGTAAGCGTCTTTGAATTTCATCGCTGCAATCACCATCTGCAGTGATTTTAGAGCCCCCAAAATAAGTCTGACACTGCTTCCACTGTTTCCCCATCTATTTCCCATGAAGCGATGGGACCAGATGCCATGATCTTCGTTTTCTGAATGTTGAGCTTTAAGCCAACTTTTTCACTCTCCTCTTTCACTTTCATCAAGAGGCTTTTGAGTTCCTCTTCACTTTCTGCCATAAGGGTGGTGTCATCTGCATATCTGACGTTATTGATATTTCTCCCGGCAATCTTGATTCCAGCTTGTGCTTCTTCCAGCCCAGCGTTTCTCATGATACACTCTGCATAGAAGTTAAATCAGCAGGGTGACAATATACAGCCTTGACATACTCCTTTTCCTCTTTGGAACCAGTCTGTTGTTCCATGTCCAGTTCTAACTGTTGCTTTCTGACCTGCATACAGGTTTCTCAAGAGGCAGGTCAGGTGGTCTGGTATTCCCATCTCTTTCAAAATTTTCCACAGTTTATTGTGATCCACACAGTCAAAGGCTTTGGCATAGTCAATAAAGCGGAAATAGATGTTTTTCTGGAACTCTTTTGCTTTTTCAATGATCCAGCAGATGTTGGCAATTTGATCTCTGGTTCCTCTGCCTTTTCTAAAACCAGCTTGACTATCTAGAAGTTCACGGTTCACGTATTGCTGAAGCCTGGCTTGGAGAATTTTGAGCATTACTTTTAATTTATGCGTCATCAATTAGAAATTAGCTGATATTTATTTTAGTCGTTCTAATGAAAAATGTGGTAATGGAAAATGCATATTGATTGTTTATTCCCTAAAATCTGGTACTTACGCCTGTTTGGAGCAGTGCATCTGGTCACATATTTGGCCTCACACCTTCTTGACCCATCACTATGTCTGTTCTAGCCCCCTGAACATCCTCGAAGCCTCTACTTCTTTTCTCCTGGTTGCCTCAGTTTGGTTCAACTCTTTGGATTATTTAACTTAGATTACTGAAATGTCTTCTTAAAGTCGCTCTTCACTCTTTGCAAAACAAAAATTAATCATCCCTTCCCATCACCTTTAAAAGCCTAGCACCATTAACACCCAGCTGAACAATTTTACTAAAGGACTTTTAACTCTCTTTGCCTCAGTTTCGTTATCTATAAAAGTAGGAGTAATAACAGTACCCAGAGCATATACCAGTTATGAAGACAAATTGAGATACATTTAGAACAATGTGGAGCCCATAGTAAGCACTAGACGTGCATTACTTGTCACTCTTACTTTTTAGCATGACATCCAAAGTGCTTTTTGGGCATCCAGCACCCCTCATGCTGTTGCCATTACTTTCCTGTCTGGCATTAACCCTTTTCACTCTCTATTATCTTTCCCTCCTTCACGCCAGCAAAGCTCTGCTCTCACTATACTGAACTACTTGCATCTATTTCGAACCTTCCATTCTTTCTCTTGGACTTCCACGGTGGCTTAGCAGTAAAGAATCTGCCTGCAGTACAGGAGACACAGGAGACGTGGGTTCAATCCCTGTGTTGGGAAGATCCCCTGGAGGAGGGCATGGCAACTGACTCCAGTATCCTTGCCTGGAGAATCCCATGGACAGAGGAGCCTGGAGGACTAAAGTTCATAGGGTTGCAAAGAGTCGGATATGACTGAAGCAACTGAGCACACACATTCTTTCTCTTGCATGTGTAGCTGTTATATCTGGCAAGTCCCATTTCACATAATTTGCCTAATTAAATTCTATTCTTTTGTAGGACATGGCTTCATGGCCATCTTTTTTTAAAAAAATTAATTTATTCATTTTAATTGGAGGCTAATTACTTTACAATATTGTAGTGGTTTTTGCCATACATTCACATGAATCAGCCATGGGTGTACATGTGTTCCCCATCCTGAACCCCCCTCCCACCTCCCTCCCCATCCCATCCCTCTGGTCATCCCAGTGCACCAGCCCTTAGCACCCTGTCTCATGCATCAAACCTGGACTGGCGATCAGGTTCACATCTGATAATATACATGTTTCAATGCTATTCTCTCAAATCATCCCACCCTCGCCCTCTCCCAGAGTCCAAAAGACTGTTCTTTACATCTGTGTCTCTTCTGCTGTCTCGCACATAGGTTCATTGTTACCATCTTTCTAAATTCCATATATATGCGTTAGTATACTTCATTGGTGTTTTTCTTTCTGACTTACTTTGCTCTGTATAATAGGCTCCAGTTTCATCCACCTCTTTGCAAAGACTTTTCGGTCTTCCATTGCAGGACCAGGTGCTCTTTCTGCCTGGATGCCCTGTAGGACCTGTGTTTTCACCTGCCTTCATGAAACTGCTTGCATTTTTGGCTCTCTCCCCCATTAATCCATAAGACTCTTGGAGGCAGAATTTTCTGAGGCCAGAGCCTATGACAGTTCCTGAAACATAGTGCACATATAATAAATATTTGCTGCCTTCATGAATGAACAGGATGGCATAATACAATTATTATTTCAAAAGTGAAACAAAACAAAGCTTATTGGTGACAATTATATAAATGTCCTATTTGTTCCCTTCCCAAAATATTTAAGCATGCTGGAAATACATAAGTAAATGTATCATCTGGAATATAAATATGTCTTAAAGGAAAGTTTGTAACCATTATATATCAAACATTTTATAAATGTACTATAAAAATATACTTAATGTTATAAGCTAGAAATTATTGAACCACATAGAAAAAAAATCAAACTGGCAAACTGAGTGAGTAATTATGTTTCTATTTATAATTATTTCTTTTTGTTTAATTTCGGGCTTTTCCTTTAACTTTGAAATAAACATGTTCATGGAGCTTAGCTTACTGGACTGTAATCCAGGACTGACTGAATTGAAGCACACTGGGGGAATACAAATATATATTTATTCATCATGGCAGATGCTCTTTGAAACTTGAATTGTGAGAACAGAAGTTCAATTAATGTGTTTTTCACTTGTTCTTCTGACAGATAGAGGCCAAATGACACCGTGGAAAGATCCTCAACTCAGTGTCAAGATAAAGAGTTGTATTCTAGGGTGCTCTTTGCCACTTAAAATAGCCTTGTGACTATAAGTGCATCATTCACCATCTCTAAGTGTTGGAAATGTAAAAGAAAGACATTTCGTAAGTGGCACAGCATGGTGGGTAGAAAGGCTCTGATATGTAAGTGCCTGCAGAGTCCCGGTTTTGCCACTAACACTCGGGTGACCACTGAACCATCTGTTTTCTATTCCTCTTTCGCTCATTTACGTACTGTAAATGCTCAGCATACACTGACACTTTGTTAGGCATTCAGAAATAAAATATGTGGCTCTTATCTAGAGGAGCTCGGAGTTCAGGGTAAAAGATAGAGATCCAAATCTCTGATATATAATTTCTATTCACACATCCCAAACATGTGTGTGCATAAGAATCACCTGCAGATTTCCTTAAAATGCAGATTGTGATTCAGTAAGCCTGGGGAAGAACCTGAGATTCTACATTTTTCACAGGTTCCCAGGCTGTGGAAACTGTGGACCAATGGACCAAAGTTTAGGAGCAAGTTCATTGAGATATAAACAGAGTGATGCTAAAGAGCACAGAAGAAAGGAAACTAACTCAATATGGAAGGCTCCACAGAGGGAGATGGAGTTGAGGGATAAGCAATAGAAGGTGGAAAGGTAGGTATTATATGCATTTGAATGGGCTTCCCCAGTGGCTCAGCAGTAAAGAATCTGCTTGCAATGCAGGGGACCCCGGAGATGCAGGTTCAATCCTGGGTCAGGAAGATCCCCGGGAAGAGGACATAGCAACCCACTCCAGTCTTCTTGCTGGGAAAATCTCATGGACAGAGGACAGTCTCCCGGGCTACAGTCCATACGCTCACAAAGAGTTGGACAGGACTGAAGTAGCTGAGCATGCACACAGGCATTTGAGTAGAGGGAGTATTTTATATAGGACACAGGATGTGCAAACGCCCATAGTCTGCGTGTAAAATAAAAGAAAATTGGAGGAGGCAAGTGACAGGGACACCAATTTCCAGGAAGTGCAATAGTCCACAGGAGGAATGATGAGCACCTGCTTTCATGCATTCACCTGATTATTTGTAGCTCCATTCTGCAGAGTGGGTATGGTGGAGGGGGCCTCATGAAGATGGGGATAGTGAGGATGAAAAGGAAATAGATGTCTCCCTATATATTTATGAAGTAAAAAAACGACAAGACCAGATCTGTGATTGAATGTGATTCAGAGTAAAGGGTGAGGCTGGGATGCTTGCATCTCAGACGACTGGAAAACAGGGTTAGTTTTTAACTCAGGGAATTCAGCAGAGAGACATGCTTGGATCAGGTGCGGGAAGTGAAAAATGAGCATAAAATGAGTTTTGACATCGAAAATTTAATGACTGGAGAATAGTGGTTCATGTCTATTTAGGTCTAAAGATCTATTGCTGTTCTCTTTTGTTAAATCCACTGCCCTTGAATGCTGCATATTTTTTCTATTTGAAAGAGTGTGTTAACTGCTTAGTCGTGTCCAGCTCTTTGTGACCCCATGGACTGTAGCTCGCCAGGCTCCCCTGTCCATGAAATTCTCTAGGCAAGAATACTTGAGTGGGTAGCCATTCACTTCACCAGGGTATCTTCCCAAACCAGGGACTGAACCAGGTCTCCTACACTGCATGCAGAATCTTTACCATTTGGGCCAGGGAAGCCCACTTTCTATTTCCGTTCTATTCAGCTCAGTTCAGTTGCTCAGTCGTGTCCAACTCTTTGCAACCCCATGAATCGCAGCATGCCAGGCCTCCCTGTCCAGCACCAACTCCTGGAGTTCACTCAGACTCATGTCCATCGAGTCGGTGATGCCATCCAGCCATCTCATCCTCCGTCATCCCCTTCTCCCCCTGCCCCCAATCCCTCCCAGCATCAGAGTCTTTTCCAATGATTCAACTCTTCGCATGAGGTGGCCAAAGTACTGGAGTTTCAGCTTCAGCATCATTCCCTCCAAAGAAATCCCAGGGCTGATCTCCTTCAGAATGGATTGGTTGGATCTCCTTGCAGTCCAAGGGACTCTCAAGAGCCTTCTCCAACACCACAGTTCAAAAGCATCAATTCTTTGGCGCTTAGCTTTCTTCACAGTCCAATTCTCACATCCATACATGACCACTGGAAAAATCATAGCCTTGACTAGACGGACCTTTGTTGGCAAAGTAATGTCTCTGATTTTGAATATGCTATCTAGGTTGGTCATAACTTTCCTTCCAAGGAGTAAGCGTCTTTTAATTTCATGCCTGCAGTCACCATCTGCAGTGATTTTGGAGCCCCAAAAAACAAAGCCTGACACTGTTTCCACTGTTTCCCCATCTATTTCCCATGAAGTGATGGGACCAGATGCCATGATCTTCGTTTTCTGAATGTTGAGCTTTAAGCCAACTTTTTCACTCTCCTCTTTCACTTTCATCAAGAGGCTTTTGAGTTCCTCTTCACTTTCTGCCATAAGGGTGGTGTCATCTGCATATCTGACGTTATTGATATTTCTCCCGGCAATCTTGATTCCAGCTTGTGCTTCTTCCAGCCCAGCGTTTCTCATGACGTACTCTGCATAGAAATTAAATAAGTAGGGTGACAATATACAGCCTTGACGTACTCCTTTCCCTATTTGGAACCAGTCTGTTGTTCCATGTCCAGTTCTAACTGTTGCTTTCTGACCTGCATATAGGTTTCTCAAGAGGCAGGTCAGGTGGTCTGGTATTTCCATCTCTTTCAGAATTTCCCACAGTTTATTGTGATCCACACAGTCAAAGGCTTTGGCATAGTCAATAAAACAGAAATAGATGTTTTTCTGGAACTCTCTTGCTTTTTCCATGATCCAGCGGATGTTGGCAATTTGATCTCTGGTTCCTCTGCCTTTTCTAAAACTAGCTTGAACATCTGGAAGTTCACGGTTCACGTATTGCTGAAGCCTGGCTTGCAGAATTTTGAGCATTACTTTACTAGTGTGTGAGATGAGTGTCATTGTGCAGTAGTTGGAGCATTCTTTGGCATTGCCTTTCTTTGGAATTGGAATGAAAACTGACCTTTTCCAGTCCTGTGGCCACTGCTGAGTTTTCCAAATTTGCTGGCATATTTAGTGCAGCACTTTCACAGCATCATCTTTCAGGATTTGAAACAGCTCAGCTGGAATTCTATCACCTCCAATAGCTTTCTATTTAGCAACACATAAAACAACTTTAAGAGACAATTAACATTTTACCCTCATCTCATGAGTCCCTTTAGAAATTTTCTTTTCTTACATATAAATTTTCTTTGTGTATCCTTAAAATTTGACTATTATGATTTTAAATAGAGTTAATTTTTTTTCTGAATACATCTTTTTATCTTGCCCATGCATGCTTAGTTGCTCAGTCATGTCCGACTCTATGCAATCCCATGGACTGTAGCCCACTAGGCTCCTTTGTCCATGGGATTTCCCAGGCAAGAATACTGGAGTGGGTTGCCATTTCCTTCTCCAGGGGATCTTCCCAATTCAGTGATCGTACCCAGGTCTCCTGCATTGCAGGCAGACTCTACCATCTAAGACATCAAGGAAGCCCTTATCTTGCCCATGCGTGGGTCATATGATGCAATTCATTTTCCCATGTCTTTTCCCTCTTAATTATCACTGCACTGTTTCAGCTGTTTCTGTGAAAAAGTGATTATTGACCTTATTTTCTCCTTTGACACTACCTTCTCATTTCTCATGGGCTCTGCCTGATTATGAGTCTTCCCTGGTGGCTCTGATGGTAAAGCATCTGCCTGCAGTGCGGGAGACCCGGATTCAATCCCTGGGTTGGGAAGATCTCCTGGAGAAGGAAATGGCAACCCTCTCCAGTACGCTTGCCTGGAGAATCCCACGGATGAAGGAGCCTGGTAGGCTACAGTCCGTGGGGTCGCAAAGAGTTGGACACGACTGAGCGACTTCACTTTCACTATACTTCAGGCTTTAAAAATAAGTCATTCATTCTGAAATAACTTGTCCTGAATAAATTCATTTTGGTAGTCCTATATCTTAAAGCTTATACACTAAAGTTGGACTTTATTACCTAATATTTCTCCAATATATCATACAACATCTTGCCCCTTTACCTTTGCTGATATGGTGTTGCTGCCCAATCTTGAAAACCCAGTTCTCTCTTTCAAGATCTTTTGAGTTTTCAAGAGAAGTAGAGATCTAGATTTTTATTTGAGGTCTAATGATCTTACTGTTGACTCACGTATTTAAAACAATGCTATTCATAGTTGTTGCAGTTTTATCTGGCCTCTAAAAAGATGTGTTGAAGTCTACACTCTAGTGCCTGTGGATGTGACCTTATTTAACTCGTTATTGTTTTACTTGGCTGTGTAGGTTCTGAGTTGCAGCATTCGGGATCTTGGGCACGACATTTGGGATCTTTTCAGTGCGTCACATAGACTTTCTAGTTGTGGCGCCTGGGCTTAATCTTAGTTCCCCGACCAAGGACTGAACTCGTGTCCCTTGCATTGCAAGGCAAATTCTTTACCATTGGGCCACCGGGAAAGTCCTGGACCTTATTTCAAAATAGGGTCTTTGTAAATGTAATCAAGTAAAGATGAGGTCGGAGAAGGCGATGGCACTCCACTCCAGTACTCTTGCCTGGAAAATCCCATGGACAGAGGAGCCTGGTAGGCTGCGTCCATGGGGTCGCGAAGAGTCGGACATGACTGAGCCACTTCACTTTCACTTTTCACTTTCATGCATTGGAGAAGGACATGGCAGCTCACTCCAGTGTTCTTGCCTGGAGAATCTCAGGGACGGGGGATCCTGTCGGGCTGCCATCTATGGGGTCGCACAGTCGGACACGACTGAAGCAATTTAGCAGCAGCAGCAGCAAAGATGAGGTCACTAGGGTGGAACCTAATTTGACATGCCTGGTGTCCTTATAAGAAAAGAGGGGAGAAGAAACACACAAGGAAAAGGTCATGTGAGGAAGGCAGATGTTGTAATGATGCATCTGCAGAAAGGATTGCTGGCTGTCACCAGAAGCCAGGAAGGGAGGCATGGGATAGATTTTCCCTCACAGCCTTCAGAAGGAACTGACTGTGTTGACTTCTAGACTCCAGAACTTTGAGACATTAAAATTCTCTTGTTTTAAGCCACATAATTTGTGTTGCTCTATTACTACAGCCCTAGGAAACCAATACAATTGTAAAGAAAAAAATTCACCTGTCAGTTTCATATATGGTTTGCCAGTCTGTAATATTAAATAATTTTGTTAAATTTGTTTTATTTTTTAGATAAAAATCCCTAGGAATTTGTGAAAATAGATATTTTTGACTATGCTTTTCTGGAATATGGCAAGTTACTTCATACCATTACCAGCATCTCCATTTTCATCTGATTGATTTCAGCTAAATTGTTGTTTTTCAATACCTCAGTCATGTCTGACTCTTTGTGACCCACGGACTGCAGCACACCAGGTTTCCCTGTCCTTCACTATCTCCCAGAGTTTGCTCAAACTCATGTGCATTGAGTCGAAGATGCCATCCAACCATCTCATCCTCTGCTGCCCCCTTCTCCTCTTGCTCTCAATCTTTCTCAGCATCAGGGTCTTTTCCAATGAGTCAGTTCTTCGCATTAGGTGGCCACAGCTTCAGCATCAGTCCTTCCAGTGAATATTCAGGGTTGATTTCCTTTAGGATTGACTGGTTTGATCAAGGGACTTGCTGAACTATGTACTCTTAAGAGTCTTCCCAGCACCACAGTTCAAAAGCATCAATTCTCAGTGCTCAGCCTTCTTCACAGTCCAACTCTGACATCCGTACATGACTACTGGAAAAAAACAGAGCTTTGGCTATACGGACCTTTGTTAGCAAATAGATGACTAGAAAGTTAAGTTTTAAAATTTATTCCCTCAATAAATGTTAATATTAAACACCAGGTACCAGAAACTGAACTAAATACAATGGATACAACTATGAATAACCATTTTCTTAAGAAATGTATCATTATTACAGTAGTTATCCTACAACAATGGCGATGAGGGAAAAGTAGTACCGATTGCTACGGTAAGATAGCGGAGGCACCTAATATGATCAAGAGATCAGGAAAATCATCCTACTGTGGTGTGCATAATTTAATTCTACAGAAGTGAACGTATCAGCTGCACTGTCTTACAACAAAATACATAACAGAACTGAGATCCCAACCGAAGACCTCTGGCCCAAATCTCTTTCTACATCTCTGCACCACTTCGCTTTTTGCGTTTGTAAAATTGAGGAGAATATTACTCCTTAAAGCTTTTGTAAAGATTCAATAAAACTTATGAAGCACATTGGCTGGATGCATGGTCTTGACAGACCTTATTAGTGCCCACCAGAATCTGGTTCTTTTACCTGTCCTGCATCTTACTCTATCTTGATCCGTAATACATACTCCACAAATTTTCTTCTTTCCTTTGACAATAATTTAGTGCATGAGATGATAGAAATAAGCTTTAAATTTAAAAAAAAATGAAAAATTAGGGCATGTATCGCCCACTTGGATATAATATATTCTTATTCCAGATTCTGAGACCAACCAAAAGCAGCTTAAGATAGTTGAGAAAGTCACCATGTCCTAAGACCAGCTAAAATGAAAAATCTATTTGCTGTCAGGAAAAAAGTCACCTCTCATTAAGGATTATTTCTTTCATTCTTCCAAACCAAATTATTTAGGGTTAAAAATAGCAAAAAGAACCTTATGAAAAAACATATAAATGCTAAAAATCCCAGCTTGAGGTTTCGGCAACTATTCTTAACATACCTTCAGAGGGTTTTGACTGTCATTACTACAAATAGAAGACTTCCAGGAAGGAATTATTCAACAAAAAGAAGTCTTTTATTTTCTCCACAAATTTGGGACATGGAGAGAAAAATGAGAGTAAATATAATTCCAAGTTTTCCGCTCAAACAAATCTAAACGCTTCTGCCTAACATTCAACGTTTTGATGATATGTTCTCATTTGCTAACTAACCGCATTTCCCACTTTTTTTTTTTCTAACATAGACACCATTTTAATCAAGTCTCCTCAAAGCCCATAAATAAGCCATTTCATTATGCCTTTGCCCATTTGCCTGAAATGCCTTCTCGCTCACTTGGAGAATGGGATCTTGGTCAGCATCCTGTGACTGTATTTTTTACTCAAAGATTCACTGCTTTAAAAAAAAAAATTGATTTGCTTTTAATGTTTAAAAAACTGAGATATAATTGAAATATAAAATTAGTCTCAGGAGTGCAATATATGTTTATTACAAAATGATCACAACAATAAGTTTAGTTAATATTCACTGATACCTTTTTATTCCTAGTAATTTTGTCTCTGGGTTCCCAAGTGGCTCAGTGTAAAAGAATCCGCCTGCCAATGCAGGAGACGTGAGTTTGATCCCTGAGTTGGGAAGATCCTCTGGAGAAGGAAATCACAATCCAGTATTCTTGCCTGGAGAATCTCATGGACACAGGAGCCCGGTGGGGCTACAGTCCATGGGATTGCAAAAGAGTTGGACACGATCTAGTGACTAAACAACAACTCTGACTCTAATTTGGTCTACAAGTTCTCAAGAACAGGGATGATTTTTACAACTCGCCTCCATCTCCTCAAAGCTCTGGCACAGTACTGAGCACACCATCAGAAGTAAGCAAATACTTTTGGGTTGACTGCTTTCTGAGTGCGTGTGGGGATGGCTGCAAAATAGAGTATGAGGAAGAAGAGCAGAAAATCGAAAATGTTCCAGCAGAAGAACTTGTGATTGAAGTAAAAAATCAGTGTCTGGGGGTGTGAGGGGGCCTTAAACATCACCCTCTGCAGTGTTTTAGAGCTGTGTATTAACAGTTAGCGAGCATTCACAGAAAATGAAAGCGGGCGATAAAGCACTTCAAAAACTTTCCTGCTTGGGAATAGATCTGGTGGCTGGAGAAATGAAGCCCTGGAAACACTGTTGACATTTTAAATATTAGACATTGCATTCTCTGCTATCGTCTTCACTTCTGTGAGGCAGATACATGATCAGTAGGTATATTGCAAGTGCCATGTCATTTTACCCAGACTGTCATCTAAGTTATAGAGACAGCACAAAGCTGTTTTATGTAAAAACACAGTGCCAGGTAGTTAAGGATGCTGTGATACATACTCATGTGAAGTGTATTAACACCAGTAAATACTAACAGACATTTACGTTGTTTGGGTAGGTTTTTCTCAGCTGTCTAGCCATGCAGCACCACCCTGTATCCTTTCACTAAAGCACTTTTCAGATACAGTACATTAAACTAGGTGTTGAATTACATGTGACATTCCTAAAGGAAAAGATCACATGTAGAGAGAGCCATGGACTTCAGTAGAAGCAAAGGAAGGAAAGACTGAGGTCGCGGCTGCCTTGAGCTCACTGTTTTCATTCATCGCTTGGATGCCAGGCACTGCTGCAGACTTTGAGGAGCTACACATGAACAGACATCCTCTGTAACCACAGTGCTTGTGTTCCGTTTGGTGAGCCAGACAACTGATCAATGAATTAATGATCAAGATTCAGACAGTGATCAATGCTATAAAGAAAAGAAAGCAGGGTGTTCTAACAGAGTAGTGCGGGAAGGGGTGGCCAGGAAAGACTACCTGGGGAGGTGACATGGGAGCAGAGGCCAAAATGACACACGGGAGCAGTGCTGCCCTAACGCAGGGAAAGAGTGACCCAGCAAAGGCCTTCCAGCTGCAGGGAGCTCAGCACATTTGTGAGGAATGGCGGGCAGGCCATTGTGATGGGGACCTGAAGAAGGACACCGGAATTAAGAGGATGGGTCCGATGTGCGGGCCCAGGAGAGGAGCTGGGCTTCAGTTTCACTGAAGACTGGGCCCTCACTGCTGCGCTCATGCTGGGAGCATCCGCACAGTGTCTGTCTGCTCCTAGGCTGTAGTTTCAGGTCCACGTTCGCTCCTGTCTCCTGTGCGCGCTGCTGTTCTGGGACTCCCTTATCTTTCAAACAGAAGGACTTCATGTCTTTGCCGGATCATTTAGAGAAAACACATACCTTGTGTTTTGCATTAGTCCTTTCTTACAAAGTATACTTAGTCTTCATGTGTGGTTATTTTGTAACAAATGGTGTACTAGTTATGGCACTGAAATCTGAATGTGAGAAGCTGTAGTTTTCATCTCTTATGGTGTTGGTGCCAGGGCCAACTTGTCCATGTGCTACGGTGCCTATGGCCCACAATATTTAAAATATGCAGATATTTCAATTTATTTTAAAAATCAGAAGAAAAAAATGAACTTTTAGGTTAGAGAATACAGGTAATATTGATATATTTATTTTCAGCCAATGCAATTATAAAATATAACAATATAGTTTTATGAAGGAAAAGGCACATGAAGGCTGTGTCTAGGGTCCTTCATAGTCATAATAAAATCAGCATGTGTTTATGTGATAACAGACACTAAGGGACTGTGTACTATTCAGTACAATTATTATTCTCACAGAAAAACATGTTATCGTGTTCATTCTAGTTTAATGATTGAGTAGACTCTATAGACTATTTGAATGCGTCTGTGTGCATGCATGCATGCTAAGTCACTTCAGTTGGATCCAACTCTTTGTGACTCCATGGACCATAGCCCACCAGGCTCCTCTGTCCATGGGACTCTCCAGGCAAGAGTACTGGAGTGGGTTGCCATGCCCTCCTCTAGGAAAATTCCTGACCCAGGGATCAAACCCACATCTCTTGCATCTCCTGCATTGGCAGGCAGGTTCTTCATAACTAGCGCTACCTGGGAAGCCTGTGTGTATCCTGGAAGCTATAAATAAATAAATAATTATAATATATATATCTACCACTGTTCTATGATAGTATATGAAATATAATATATACATAGTTACAAGTATATAAATGGAAGACTTTAAAGTCTAGATTAAAGATGAAATAATGTTTAAATAATTCTTAAGTTATTAATGATAAAATCTTTGCTGTTAAAGTTATTGATAATTATTTTTAGAGAAAACAATATAATCTCACATGCTGAATTTCCATGAAAGTTTTATTATAACATTTAGTGATCTGAAAGTCAAGTTAAAGGTTCAACTTTTTAAACTTGGTTTTAATAGCTAACATATCTGAGGAAGATACTTTATAAAAAATGTTATATTCCAATGAAATGAGTATATCAAGGGAAGTACTTAGGAAATCATAATACTACTTGTTTTTCAAATCCATCTACCAATTACCAGAATATTTTTTGAAACTCAGCAACTTGGCATTTTCTAGATTTTGACAACTAATCAGAAGTTGTTGCATTGTTATACTTTTAGCAATGAGTTCAAGATCCATTTAAATTTTCAGTTAGAAGACTTTAAAACAGATTAAATCATGAGTTTATGTTTTAACATAAGAAATGGACATTTATAGATGTCATATTTACATCTGTTATTAAAATGCAGCAAAATCATATATTTTCAAAAATGCCTTCTCTAACTGATGAGTTGCAAAAACAATTTGTGAATCACTCATTGTTAAGCAACCATTGTTGCTTAATCACTCATTTTAACCTTGATGGGCTGGATGAAAACATGTCTTTTTTCAAAAAATATCTACAAGGCGACATTTTGTTGAGACACACCTACCAGTGCAGAAAAGTCCAGCAAATGTGAAGCCTTTATTTAATATATAAAATAAAAATGTATAACTCAATTTTTATTTCAACAATCACTTTAAGTACTTCAGTGAAATAACTAGTGAATGACTTTGTAAGACAAAAGTTTTTAGATATTGTCTTTCTCATTACAAACTATTTAATGGTTATAATACTGAAAATAATAAATTTAAAAATTCACTTGACAAGGAAATTGCAACACATGGCAAAATGCTGAAAGGGAACTCAAGAGTGATGGAGCAACACTGGGTGTCGCAGTGTGCCCTTGGTGTACCTTGCACTCATTGTACAATCCATAACCTCCTGACATACACAGCGAGTAAAGTGTCAGTGTAAATATCTACAGTAACGATTGGTACAACTGAATTTCTTTTCTATTTTTTAGGCAAGAAATGAGAAGGCAATGGCATCCCACTCCAGTACTCTTGCCTGGAAAATCCCATGGATCGAGGAGCCTGGTAGGCTGCAGTCCATGGGGTCACAAAGAGTCAGACACGACTGAGCGACTTCACTTTCACCTCTCACTTTCAGGCTTTGGAGAAGGAAATGGCAACCCACTCCACTGTTCTTGCCTGGAGAATCCCAGGGACAGGGGAGCCTGGGTGGGCTGCGGTCTATGGGGTCACATAGAGTCGGACACGACTGAAGCGACTTAGCAGGAGACTTGATGTTTTTGTCTTGTACTAAAGTGGATTATTTACTTTTAGAGAACATTCTGTTAAATTCCCATTGGGTGTTTTTCATCTTTAAATTTTTTTTAAATTCTAGCTATCTTCTCCTAATATATTTACTATGACATCAATTCCTTTTAAAAATTTTAGCCAGTCAAAATGTTCTTTTAAAAATAACCATAACAAATAAATATAGAGATTACTGACACTTTCTAAACAGTCTGTGCATTTATTAAGATTCTTTTTGGGGTTTCTCATATCAGTTGAAATTAATCATAGAGATCAATTGAAGAAAAAACTCCTTTCTGCAATTAAAAAGCAATTTTCCAGAGTCTCCATTCATTACTCAAAAAGAACAAATCTATATTAGCAAAAAATATTCAGGCTATGAAATATGTATATTTTTATTAAGAGTGAACAAACACAGGGAATATAGTCAATATTTTATTAAAAAATGTATAATCTATAAAAATACAGAGTCATATCTTGTACCTATGAAACTAGTATAATATTGTAAATCAAGTATACTTCAAAAGCAAAAAAAAGACTAAGCAAACAAGTTTTGATGTTGAGCAATAGTTATTTTTTCACCTTTATTTGTGTTCTATAAAAGTATCACATAATCATATAATAGAAATGCTCTGTGTTTATCAACCCCCACCAAAAATCCAAATGTAGAATAGCATTTCTGTGACTTTAGCATTATTAAAGGTCAGAGAAACGAATGTTATTTATGTCAAATTGGAATTTTTAAAAAGCAAAATGACATTATCTAACCAAAGACTGGAAACCAGAGGGGAAAGAGGGATTAGTATTTCAGAGACAAAATATAGAAAAAGAAAAGAGTACATTAATAGCTAAGATAAAGTCATTCAATTAATAGACTATTTTAAATTCAGTCAATTTATAACATCAGTCGCTAGTAATTAAATTCATATTTGAATCAAATCTAAAATTCAGCTTCAAGTCATATTCCTAAATGTTTTAAGAATTTACCAGGAATCCTTTATGCATTACTGTCTATTACTTTTGTTCAAAATAGGGTGGGGAATGCTTGGGAAAATAAGCCAGTTTCGAAGTAGCATTGTAAAAAAAAATTTTTTTTAAGTAAATGGCTGCCAAAAAAAAATTCTATTCAGCTCATCAAATTTGCCTTGGCCTAATCCATATTTACCAACTTACTTCCTCCTAGCTATTTCCATCATTTTCTATCATTAAATTAAGACAGTAGTTCTCAGTCTTAAAACTAGCAGAAATAACCCCCTGAGGGAAGTAATAACTACCTACCTTTTGACCGCGCCTTCTGTGTCTACTTTGAGGCTTCTTCTTCCTCCTTCTGTCCCCTAAATGTTCCTGCCTGAGACTTGTTCAAGTTTTTACTTTCTGCTCTTCAGACTCTTGCCTCTGATAATCTCATTTACCCCATGATTTCAATGTTGCCTTCCTACAGAAGAATCCCAAATAGATGAGTCTAGCAGAAATTTCTCAAGCTATACTCTCACATTCTAACCTCCTGCTGGTCTTCTTTGCTACTCTCTGCGATCAGTCACATCCAACTCTTTTTGACCCCATGGACTGTAGCCCACCTCTGTCCATGGGATTTTCCAGGCAAGAATACTGGAGTGGGTTGCCATTTCCTTCTCCAGAGGATCTTCCTGGGCCAGGCATCGAACCCCTGTCTCCTGCATTGGCAGGCAGATTCTTTACACTGAGCCACCTGGGAAGCACTCAGTTCAGTTCAGTTCAGTTGCTCAGTCGTGTCCGACTCTCTGCGGCCCCATGAATTGCAGCACGCCAGGCCTTAGCAGCAGCAGGCCTCCCTGTCCATCACCAACTCCTGGAGTTCACTCAAACTCAGTCCATCGAGTTGGTGATGCCATCCAGCCATCTCATCCTCTGTCGTCCCCTTCTCCTCCTGTCCCCAATCCCTCCCAGCATCAGGGTCTTTTCCAATGAGTCAACTCTTCACATGAGGTGGCCATAGTACTGGAGTTTCAGCTGTAGCATCATTCTTTCCAGAGAACACCCAGGACTGATCTCCTTTAGAATGGACTGGTTGGATCTCCTTGCAGTCCAAGGGACTCTCAAGAGTCTTCTCCAGCACCACAGTTCAAAAGCAGCACTAGTCTTCTACATTTGGATAAAATAATTCCTCTTTTCTGTTAGTACTTCATTCTCCTATCCATGTTGCCTTGAGGCTAAGATCTCTTTGAATTAATTGCTTCCTCCCTTACTGTTCCACCTTTCCTATCATTACTTGTACTACTTTCAGTAACATTTTAACTACTTTCCTTGCTTCCAGCTGAGGAACATGTCAAGTTGAATCATCACTCTAAAGCATGGCTTTAATCATGGTTCATACCATCTTTAAAAATCTTCATTTGCTTCCAATTTATTTAGTTGGCCGCTCAGTCTTGTCCAACTCTTTGCGACCCCATGGGCTGTAGAGCCCACCAGGCTTCTCTACGCATGGGATTCTCCAGGCAAGAATATAGGAGTAGGCTGCCATTCCTTCTCCAGGGGTCTTCCCAACCAGGGATCAAACCTGGGTCCCCTGCATTGGCAAGCGGCTCCTGCATTTCAGACAGATTCATTACTGCCTAAGCCACCAGGGAAGCCCAATAAACATTTACTGCTATCTTTTTTAGTCTTTTTGTTGTACTCAATTGTGTCCAGCTCTTTGCGACCCCATGGACTGTAGCCTGCCAGGCTCCTCTGTCCATGGGATTTCCCAGGCAAGAAAATTATAGTGTTGTGTTAGTTGCTTAGTTGTGTCTGACTCTTTGTGAATTCATGGACTGTAATCAGGCTCCTCTGTCCATGGGATTCTCCAGGCAGGAATACTGGAGTGGGTTGCTATTCCCTTCTCCCGTGGATCTCCCTGACCAGGAATCAAACCCAGGTCTCCTGCATTGTAGGCAGATTCTTTACCAACAGAGCTATCAGGGAAGTCTAAGAATATTTATAAAGAATGTCCAAATTCCTCAGTCTGCTATTCAAGAATTTAATTATCCATCATACTTTTCTTGATTCATTGTCTATCATCCTATAACTTAATTCTTATACACTGAATCTGAATTTTATTACCTATTATTTCCTCAATGTAACATGCAGTATCTTATGACTTCACCTTGGCTGATACCATGTTGCTGATATCATGAAAACCTAGTTCAAATTAAACCTTTTCTAAGATGCTTTACCTGATAACTCTAGCTAGCTGAGATCTCCCATTGATTTATTCCTAAAGTCACTGTGATGTAATGGAAAGAGTATGGGCTTTGGAATTCTTTACACCTAGGTTCCAAAGTCATTCTGTTAGTTTTGTGACAATAGGAAAGTCATTTAACTAAGTCTTGGTTTTTACATATATAAAATGAGAATAATTCGGCTTACCAAGAAGTTCAAAAGAAATCTTGTGTGGTATAATTGATGTCACCAGGAGAGAGTCCAATTCAGTAGCTAGAAGCTTCTCAATAAACCTGAGAAGACAAAATTTTTATTTATTAACATATATCAAACACCAATGGAGGACCAGGCACTTTAAATTACAGGGTGATTAGCAAGATAAAAACAGTCCCTGCTTCACGGAGCCAACAATCTGAATTCACCTCAGCCCAGAGTACGTCCTTTACTTTAAAGACTCAGAAATAACCTGGGGAATTGATTAGGTTAATGCATATTATACTTGTTAACAGCACCCTTAACACAGATGTATAAAACCAGAATAAACAATTTCTTATTTATGCTGAAAGTCTTAACTGTCAAACAAACTGACTCCTCATCATGATCTAACCAGGTAGCTGTATGGAATCAGAATGAGAAGGGGAAAAGATTCAGATATTTGACAAACTTGGGTTCTCACAGCCAGGTGGGCCAATCTCTAAAACGGGAAGAGAGACTTCCTTTCTTAATACAGGTGTGTATTAGGAGATGACACCTGGAAGGAATTCCCTGGTGGTCTAGTGGTTAGGACTCTGCACATCCACTGCACGGGGGCAAGGCTTGGGTCCCTGATCAGGGAACTAAGATCCCGTCCCTCAGCAGCCAAAAAAAGAGAAACAACGGCAACAAAAAACCCACAAGAGACGGCACCTCAAATCCAAGAGAAGCTACAGAATGATACACCTCTCCTATCTTCCTCATTTTCTAAAGAATTTGCAGAAGAGGTTCACGAATATTCTTATGGATCTTAAAGTTAGGGATGGAAATGCCCGTCACAGATCTCTGCAATTAAGGATTATCTTATGATGAGGCTAGAGGCTATGTTGAGAGAAGTGGATAGAACTCTCAACCAAATTCTGAGCAGAACTTATGAATCCTCACAAGGCAAAGAGAAATCACTCAATTAAAAACTGATGAACTCAGTTGAGTATATGATATTAGGCAAAACAGCAGCTCAGAGTCAAAGATGAGATTTAAGCCAAAAGAAAATCTTTATGGTTGTCCTATAAAATTATGTATCTGGTAATATATTACCTGGGCTTCACTGGTGGCTCAGCAGCAAAGAATCTACCTGCCAATGCAGGAGATGGGTGTTTGATCTCTGGGTGAAGAAGATCCCCTGGAGAAGGCAATGGCAACTCACTCCAGTTTTCTTGCCTGGAAAATCTCATGGACAGAGGAGCCTTGCAGGCTGCAAACCATGGGGCTGCAAAAAGTTGGGACACCATTTAGCAACTAAGCCACCACAATATATTATCTAAAGTTCTAGAAGGCTGAGACAAGGCCTGGTTTGGCTTTCTATTAGAATACCATGCCCAATAAATAATATGCTTTGCATCAATATTTAAGGAAGGAATAAATGATCCATCTTTATCTACACATCAGGTAAACTGCTTATGAGAGACATCTTTGGTGACTGGAAGAGGACACTGAAGTAGGCTTTAGGTGGCATGAGACTTAAGCAGTATGAGGCTGGCACCAGCAGGGAGGTTTAAATCTTATCCCTAACCTCCCCCTGGAGAAGGCAATGGCACCCCACTCCAGTACCCTTGCCTGGAAAATCCCATGGATGGAGGAGCCTGGTGGGCTGTGGTCCATGGGGTCGCTAAGAGTCTGACACGACTGAGCGACTTCCCTTTCACTTTTCACTTTCATGCATTGGAGAAGGAAATGGCAACCCACTCCAGTGTTCTTGCCTGGAGAATACCGGGGACGGGGGATCCTGGTGGGCTGCCGTCTATGGGGTCGCACAGAGTCGGACACGACTGAAGCGACTTAGCAGCAGCAGCAACCTCCCCCTATTTCTTTGATATTCAAGTGTCCATTAAAAGAGAGATTCCCCAAGACATATTGGCTGGGTGGACAGTAAACTTCCAGGCTCCTCTGTCCATGGGATTCTCCAGGCAAGAATACTGGAGTGGGTAGCCATCTCCAGGGGATCTTCCTGACCCAAGGATCAAACCAGGGTCTCCTGCATTGCAGGCAGATTCTTTACTGTCTGAGTCACCAGGGAAGCCCAATAAAATGGAAAATTAGTCAAAACAGCTTTAACAAAGAACACTTCTCTGAGCTCTGTCCATACCCACTCTGCAGGCCTTTTGGCCCCTCACAACACTGCGGAGTGCAGAGTAACCATAATAAACTGTTAATTATTATTATTATTTATCTACACATCACTAGGTTCATTCCAAAAACTGTATGAGGTGGCCAGAACACACACAGCAAAACAATAAAAAGAACAGCAAAAACCAAAATATACAGAAGGAAGTCAAATCAATGGTGAACATAAGGAAAGGGAAATAAGCTCCAACCATGGGTAGTATTCATATAGAGAACGCAGACTTTTGGAATCTGTACACTTGCTGTGAGTGGATAACAGTGACATTGACCTTTCTTACATAGCCTTTGAACTTTACAGGTAGAGTCTGATTTTCTTGAGAAATTTTAAGTTTCTTAGAATATGAGCAAAAAGCATCTTTAGGGAAAGAAGCCTTTCTTTAGGGTATACTGTCAGATTTCCTTAGGCCTAAGCCCACAACACTTTGCTGGTTTAAAAACTGATACCTGAGATTTCAATTTCTCTAGAACACTCCTTAAGTGAATTTCCATTTTTACTTTATCTTTACACTATCTCAATCTTTTTTGCCCTTCCTTCCCTCTCTCCCTTCTCCCTTCCTTCCTTCCTTTAACAATCTAATCTTGAAGCTCACTTAAGGCAGTCATTCAAAGGCTAGCCTTTGGCTTTTCTGGTGTTGTTATTTAAATAGGACATACCCAATGTGCTTATACGTGGCTCAGATGGTAAAGATTCTGCCTGCAACGAAGGAGAGTTGGGTTCAATCCCTGAAGCTCCCCTGGAGAAGGGCATGGCAACCTACGCCAGTATTCTTGCCTGGAGAATTTCATGGACAGAGGAGCCTGGTGGGCTACAGTCGATGGGGTCACAAAGAGTTGGACGTGACTGAGCGACTAACACACACACACTAATTTGTTTATATTTAAAAAAAAAAAATAACAAGAAGGGCTCAGGGCTGATTTCTGTTGATGTATGGCAAAAACCATCACAATTCTGTAAAGTAATTATCCTCCAATTAAAGTAAATTAGTTATTAAAAAAATTAACAAGAGGGGAACCATACGAAACCGCTGAAAGTAATAAGACTTGAAATATAAAATGTTTTAAACAACCTTCATAGATAAAGTTGGTGGCAGAATCTCTGTGAGCCATCTGGAGCTCAGGAGTTTGAGCGCATGCATATTTTCGAGCTAATGAAGGCAGGCACACACAGGTGCACTGGTAGGTACTCACTAAACGTCATGCTTCTAGGACTGGAGAATAAAGTATGCTCCCTGCAGTACTGTAGTGGTTTTCTTTTTCACTTAAAAAATGATATCATATAGCATGCAGTTCATAAAAGTATCAGACGGGTAGTTCTGAAGCCCCATTTTTCTTCCTGCAAAAGCAACAGCAGCACAGGCAGGGATATTACAAATGTGCTGAAACATGTTTAGTAATGGGACCTAATTGGGGCATTACAGGAACTTATAAGCACATCAAAATTTTTACATAAATCAGGTTGTTGTTGCATCTGAAGGCAGTGGTAGGAGATAAATGAATAAATTCACAAGAAGTGCAGGTAGTTTGGCAAGTCAATTATGGCTCCTGGAAATTTCATTTTTAATAAGGCACAAAGATTATTTAAAATGGTTATTCATGGCAGGGGCTTCCCCAGTAGCTCAGCTAGTAAAGAAAGCAACACAAGAGACCCGAGTTGGATTCCTGGGACAGGAAGATCCCCTGGAAAAGGGACAGGCTGCCCAGTCCAGTATTCTTGGACTTCCCTGGTGGCTCAGATAGAAAAGAATTTGCCTGCAATGCAGGAGGCCTGGGTTCGATCCCAGGGTAGAGAAGATCCCCTGGAGGAGAGCATGGCAATCCACACCAGTATTCTTGCCTGGAGAATCCCTATGGACAGAAGAGTCTGGAGGGCTACAGTCCATGGGGTTGTGAAGAGCTGCACACAACTGAGCCACTAAGCACAGCACACTCATGGGAGAGGGCCACATAACAGAAGATAACAGGATCTCCAAGAGATGTGCTCCTGGAAAACAGGTTTCTGCACTGGCTGGTCACAGCAGCACCCTCCTGTCTTAGAAGAACTTAAAATGTTTTATTATCCTCCTATACTTTCTATTATTCAGGGGTACACTTTATTTTCTAAAAGTCACGGGATAAATGTATGTCTCCTAGATCACAGAGAAGATGCTTAAGCTTTTCCCACAACTATTAACTGCTTTGTTAGCATAGCTGGCTATAAGTGGGGGTGAAGGGTGAGGGTGGTCTACAATAGTCCTGTTTTAGAGAATAAGATATAGCATGGGTTAAGATTTGATGATGAAATTTCATTCATCAGTTTTAGAGGATGGCTGAAAGACTGAGCAAATTTTTTTTATAGTCTTGTGAGGGTTATGATAATACAGCACTATTAAAGTAGAAAAAGGAATCCTGGAAACACTCTTTGATTTGGGATGGGTCACCAAAAGGATGTACTCTAGCAGCAGTGGCAAATCAAAAGTAGTAAATCTTTAAATGACCTGGAGCTCAGCTTTGAGTCATCACCAGATGAGATAATTTCAGAGTCCTAGTGCTTCCAGCAGAGAAGGCAATGGCACCCTACTCCAGTACTCTTGCCTGGAAAATCCCATGGATGGAGGAACCTAGAAGGCTGCAGTCCATGGGGTCGCTGAGGGTCAGACACAACTGAGCGACTTCACTTTCACTTTTCACTTTCATGCATTGGAGAAGGGAATGGCAACCCACTCCAGTGTTCTTGCCTGGAGAATCCCAGGGACGGGGGAGCTGGTGGGCTGCCTCTTGGGGTCGCACAGAGTCAGACACGACTGAGGCGACTTAGCAGCAGCAGCAGCAGTGCTTCCAGAAGCAGGGAGAAGCAATTACAACCCTTTGGGAAGGAAGCTAGTGTTATGTTTAGGCCTCCGCTTATTTCTAATAGTTCCTTTGCAAATCAATGTCAGGTAAACAAAAATAAATAACCAAGAGTTTAAAGAGACAAAAAGATGGGAATCAAATATAATAAGAATAACAAATAGACACATGAGGGGTTCAAAGACTGGCGTTATCAGACACTTTAAAATAACACCTATTACTTTCAAGGAGATAAACAAGAAGACTGAATTTTAACAGGTATTTAGATACTAAAAATAGGATACTTTCACATGAATTTATGTATGAATGAATGGACTTATTAATATCTTGGACTCAGCTGAAGAAAGATATGTCAGGAAAAAAATACTGAGCAGAAAGTATGCCAATAGGCAAGGAGGGCACAGTGATAAGGTCTAAGATATACATAATTAGAATCCAAGAAAGGAGGGAAAGGGGAAGGAGCACTATTTGAAGAGATAACGGCTAAAAACATTTCTAAGATGACAAAAAATATTATGTAGCAGATTCAAGAGCACTTACAAACTGCAAGAAGGATAAAAAGAAATTCTCACCTAGGTGCAACACAATCAAATGGCAGAATATTAAAGGAAAGGGAAACCTTCAGAATAAGGGGGGTAAATAGGGTTCAAATTACTTTCAAAATAAATGACAATTAGACTGAGTTGATTTCTCAATATAAACAATTAAGTCAGAGCAATGGAAGAATATATTCAAAGTGTTGAAAGAAAGTAGTGCCAAGTAGGAATTCTCTATGCAGCAAAAAATTCCTCAAATAGGAAGCTGAGCAGAAAAGGTCATTTAACAAAATCCTATACTTCTTCATAGTAAAACATTCAAAACTAGGAATAGAAGTTTACTTTTTTAACTTGATAAAAGTCATCTATGAAAACACATAGCTAACAGCATACTTAAGGCTGAAAGATTGAATTGCTCCCCCTATGATTAGAATCCAGACAAGGATATCTGTTCTCACCACTTTTATTCAATATTGTACTACAGGCTCTAGTCAGGGCAATTAGACAAAAAGAAAAAAAAGAATAAAGAAGGCAAAATAAACTAAAAGGTATCCAAATTAGAAATGAAGAACTAAAATTGTCTCTATCTGCAAATGACCTGATATTGCATATGAAAAATCCTGAGGGGAAAAAAAAAATGCATCCTCAAACCTATTAGAACTAATAAGTCAGTTCGGCAAGGTTGCAGGATACAGAATCAATATACAAAAAATCAATTAAATTTATATACACTAAAAATGAATAATGCAAAAATGAATTTAAGAAAATAATTCCACTTGCATTAGCATCAAAAAAGATAAAGTATTTACCCAAATTTTTAAAAAGTAGTACAACATTTATAATCTGAAAACCACAAAACATTGATGAAAGAAACTAAAGAAGACCTAAATAAAGGGAAAGATATCTCATGTTCATAGATTATAAGACTTAATATTTTTAAAAGGGCAATATTCTCCTCTTAACTGAACCGAAGCTTAAGTGAAATCCCTATCAAAATCTCAGTTGGCTCCTTTGCAGAAACTGACAAACTGATATTAAAATTCAAGAGGAAATTAAGGGTATACAGAATACCTTAAACAAACTTTAAAGAAAGGACAAAGTGGAGGACTCACAATTCCCAATTTCAAAACTAACTAAAAATTTACAATAATAAAAAGAGTATAACAGGCATATGAAAAATAGAGCTCAATGGAACAGAATTGGAAGTCAAAAAGTAAATCCTCATATTAGTGGTCAACTGATTTTTCACAATGATGCCAAAATATTGCAGTGGAAACAAAAGTCTTTTCAATAAATAATGCTGGGACAATTGAATATATACATGTAAAAAAATGAAGTTGGATTCTCTTTTCACATGATAAATAAAAATGCATTATGGAGTTAAACGTTAAGAGCTAAAACTCTAAAACTGAGAAGAAAATATAGGAGTATATATTTGTGGCATCAGCTTTCTTAGATATGATATCAATAGCACATGTCAAAAAAAACTGGACTTTATCTAAGCTTACATTGTGATTTAAAAAATCATCAGAAGTGAAAAGAAAACCCACAATGGGAGAAATGAACCAACTGAAAAAAAAAAAAGACAAATGAGCCAAGTGAAAAATGGGGAGGGGATCTGAATAGACATATCTCCAAAGAAGATATATAAATGGTCAGTTGGTGGATGAAAAGATGTTCAACACTATTAGCCATTTGGGGAGTGCAAATCAAAACCATAATGAGATACTACATGGCACCCACTGGAATGGCTATACTCAAAAGACAGAAAATAACAAGTGTTAGTCAAAATGAGGAGAAACTGGAACCTTTGTATACTGCTGGTGTAGACACTTTGGAAAATATTCTGGCAGTTCCTTAAATGATTAAACATCGAGTTACCAAATAGCTTTGCAATTTCAAAGAGAATTGAAAACATATGTCCACAGAAAAACTTGTAGGCACATATTCACTGTGGCACTACATGCAATCCAAAAAGTGGAAAAAATCCAAATATCCATCAAGTGATGAACGGATAAACTGTATATATAAATGCTACAACATGTATGAACCTTGAAAATGTATGCTAAGTGAATGAAGCCAGTCATAAAAGACTGTATATAACAACTATGTTGGGACTGCTGAATCCTCGCCACTAGACCACCAGGGAGTGTCCAACTATGTTGAGATACAGGTCACATACCACACAATTCACCACTTAAAATGTACAGTTCAATAGCTATTAATATATGCACAGATTTGTACAACCAACATTACAATTAATTCGAGAACATTTTTATCACACCCTGAAGAATCTCACACCCATTAGCAATTATTTTCCATTTTACCCCAACCCAAGCGGTCCTATGTAACCACTAATCTACTGTCTATCTCTACAGATTTGCTTATTCTGGGCATTTCATATAAAAGTGTTTGATATCCTTGCATTGTTTGGAAAGATGGTTAAAATTAAATTATTATTTATTTATGCTGTAATCTCTGATACAATCACTAAAAGAATACTAAAAATGTACATTATGCTCAAGTTAATAACGCAGAAAACAGATGGCATATTCAAGCTGGGTAATTTGAAGAGAGTTTAATAAAGGAGCTCCTTATAAAGATGTGACCAAGTTTAAACAAGACAAAACAAAATATAACAAAAGGAGCTAGTGGAGAACTCCATTGTGTGCTAGTGCAGAACTCTATTGTGTCAAGATCTATCCGAGTTTTTACTCAGCTTGCAAGCTGACAAATTATCCTGCTATAGTTTCAAGGGTGCTGGCAGAAGACACAAAACTCCTGGGTCAGAGACAAAGGACAGTTTGTCACTCACAGCAATAACAGTAGCCAAAGCATCAGCATTTGTGCAGTTTTCTGAGCTTGAAATTCCCATGGGATTACATAAAGAGGTCAGGTAACACTTAACACATGCAGTGGATTGCATTGCAAGAGAGGAACCATGCCACCTGGCAGGAGAGAAGGGGAATAAACATCCCAATTCCATATTCTTCCCACTGTTCAATTTCTTAATGGTTTCTTCCACTGAGCAAAACCAACCCGAAGTTAGAAAGCAAGGAAGCTCTTTGATGTCATCCATAAACGTGACCTTCCTTGGGACCCAGGGCAGGGTGGGGAAAGATGGAAAATGAATCCATCAGGTACAACAAATGGATAAGCAGAAAGAAAAACATGAAGTGATACACAGTAATCCAAGAGAAGCAAGAAGGGGAAAAGAAACACAGAAATGGTTAGATAAGAAGGCAGCACTTATTAGGATAGACATTTAACACAAACTATTCTTCAATTAAAAGCAATGATCATCTACTTGGATAAAAAAAAAAATTAGCTAAGAGACCTAATCGTATGTCATAAAAGACACATAACACATGGAGATAAAAAATGCTGACACAAAGTATGGAAAACAGATGTACCATAAAACATCAGCCAAACTGTATGAATATCAAAGGAAAACTTTAAGGCAGAAAAGTTAATAGAGGTAAAGGAGAACAGCTCAAAATGTTCAATGTTTCAATCTACCAAAAAGACGTACTAATTCTAAATTTGTAAAATAATATACTAAACCTAACTTCTAAAAATTTAGCCTTAAAACATATAAAGCAAAATAAAATAGAGTTTAAAAAAATCCACAATCATAGTGGGAGATTTTAACATAACATCTCTCAGCATACAGTAGGATAAACAAATAAAAATCACTATGAATACAGAGAATTTAAACAACATGGTTGGCACACTGAAATGAAAACACCTTCTTTTCAACCATACACATACTATTATAAACGCTGACCACATGCTTGGCCAAAAAGCAACTTTCAAAGGACCGAAATCACATAGAGTATTGTCCGTGACAACAGAGAAATTAAATTACATAAAAAAAAAAGGAATGAAAGAAAAAGACAGCTAGAAAAAACTCTATCACAATGGAAAATACATTGAAATGAATAATAATCAAAATAGAACTCACTGAAACTTGAGAGATACAGCTCTGGTCATACTTGAGAGGAAACATATGTCTTTAAATGTGAGTATCAGAAAATATGAAAAGCTAAATATCAATGAGGTATAAGCATCCACATAAAAAATTTAGGGGAAACAAAGGATGGCAAATAAACGCAAAGAAAGTAGAAGGGGGGAAAAAGAAAAGATTAGAATAGAAGTAAGACAGAACACAAGCAGACAAAAAAGTCATTCCTGAAAAGCTTTAAAATTCATAAATTCTGGTGAATATCATCAAAAAGAAAAGACAGAAAGCACAAATAGCTATGTTGGACTAAGGAATAGGCCAATACAATACATCCTTTAGGTATTGAACAGTTAAGAAGAAAATATGAATAATTTTCTGCTAAAATATTTCCCTGATGGCTCAAGCAACAAAGAATTCACCTGCAGTGAAGCAGGAGACGTGGGTTTGACCCTTGGGTCAGGAAGATCCCCTGGAGGAGGAAATGGCAACCAACTCCAGTATTCTTGCCTGGAAAATCCCATGGACAGAGGACCCTGGAGCATGGGGTCACAAAGAATCGGACACGACTGAGCAACTGAATGTTAGGACCAAGAAGGCGCCATGACAGGCTTCAGGGGGCCAAGGTAGGCCTAAGTCTCCTTTACAGAGGGGCTGAATTTATTGCCAAGGAGTAGCTGAGATCATCCTCCGTGGGCACCAGAACTCGACCAATCAGTATACTCCCTGTAGCCAGGTCCAAGTCTATCAGGACGGGGATGAAAACCCCCCTGAGAAAGCCCGCGTGCGCGAAAATCTAGCCAATTAGCAGATGCTAAGGAACCCTTGCAACCAATCCGCCCCTGTCAACTCCCTGTCTTTGTCTTAACCTTATAAATACTGCTGTAATTCAGGGCTCGGGGCCCTTGTTCCACTCCATTGCATTGGATGAAACTTGGGTCCTGGCTCGAGCTAGCAATAAAATTCCCTTTATGCGTTTGCATTGCTGTGGATGTCTTGTTCTCTCAGTTCTGGGGATTGGGACCTTGGGCATAACACTGAACATGCCAAACATTTAAAAATTTAGATGAAAGAGAAAAATTCTTATAAAATGCTAGTTAAAATTGACACTAGAAATGAGAATATTAGATTAAGAATACTTGAGTAGTCCTGTAACTATTAAGAACAGTTTCTCAAAAAATATCAATGAGGTCTAAGATATAAGACAGAATGGGAGAATAGATTTACAATACATGAAAAAAGAGCCCATAACTAGAATATAACTAGAATAAGAAAAAGACACACAACTCATCATAAAACGGGCAAGAGAACTGGTATTTAGCAAAAGAGAATGTCCAAATGGCAAATAATCACGTGAACAAGTGCTCAACCTCATCAGTCATCAAGAAAAGTCAAATTCTACCATGAGGTATTTCTGTACATACACCAGAATGTCTATTGTACAAATTCTAATAATATTCCAAAGGTCAAGGATGTGAAGAACTGGGGAAACATGCATTGCTGGCGTGGTGCAAATTGGCACAGTTAATTTGAGAAACTGACAGTATCTACAGGAGATGAGCATAGACACAGCATGACCTCACAATGCCAGTTGTGTGTACATGCTCTGCAGAAATGCATGCACACCACCAAGAGAAAGGTGTAAAATGTTCACTGCAACAGTCCTGAAACAGTCCAAAGCGGGAAATAACCCAGATGCTTATCAGCAGTAGAATGAATACATAAATTGTGGTATTTACGTACAATAGAAGAGTTAGAAAAACTAGAGAAACTTGTAAAAGCATGGAAGAATAAACAAAATAAACAAAAGCATGGAAGCATATAGTAAACAGTGGGTCAAGGGAACCACCAAGTCAAGCACAAAAGGGTCCTACTGCATGATTCCATTTACATAAAGGTCCAAACCAGACAACCTACTCTATTGTGAGTAGGGATGGATACTTATGGTTAAACTATGAGTTTACTATGATTACTCGGAAAATCTGGATTGGAGGGCGGGGCTTTGAGATGACTGACAATGATGCATTTCATCATCTGACATCAGTGTTTGCCTTATGATAAATCATCACACAGTTCTGTTTGTGACCTTCTTCTTTGTACATGGGCTATCTTTCTCAATTTAAAGGGTTAAGCAATTTGATTGGTTGAGAAAGGGAGAGAACAAAACAAGGAGGTCACATTTTCCTTAGAGGTAGGAAGGCTAGGATCCCTGGATTGAGACCAAGGGGCAGAAAAGGCTTACAGTGGGGGAGGGGCCAGGAGACACACTGCTTCCTTTACCATTTTACAGGCTCAAGTCAAAAATGAACAGCCCCTAGGGGAGGACTGGCTCTGTGGTGACAAGGTATCTGCTTTACTGTTTCAGATATCTTTATTAGTTATGGGAAGGAAAATCTCTTTTGAACTTCCCTTTTCACAGAAAAATGCCTCTGTATTCTCTTAGGCTGTACTAGGTCTCATAGCATTCTGTACCTTTTATATTGCATAGTTCTTTATTCAGAATCTTTTTTTTTTTAATCTCTTGGATACAAAAGCTAATTCTTTTGTTGGCTTGCTTCAAAAATGTGAATGAGGGAACTGTATCATTCTTGATATAGATCCTCAAGGTGTCTGGGAGTAAATTCAATATTTAACATCAATCTACAAGACAAAACTATTTAAGTTCTCATTCCTCAGAGATTTGTTCTTTTCCTTTTTGCCCCACTCCCCTCATTACTACAGGTATAATAAGTTTTACTCATGGGGGTTAGAGGAGGAGTATAAAGCCTGCAAATGGATACTCCCTGGATTTCCACTAAATGAGAAAATGCCCAGAGAGGGGAGACACAATTGAGATCTCATTCCAACCAATGAATATTCTTTCCTGAGGTTAAAAATTTATGCTGGTAAGTGGAGCAGTATACACTACTGGGAAATAGTATTTCCAGTGATTCCAAAGATATAGTTTCCACCTACTCTTTTCTCTGGCAAAAAAAGACAGCCTGCTCTCTCTTTCTCTGTATAAGACAGAAAGACAAAGAGAGAGTTGTTGAGTAGGGAGGGGACAAACCTCAGCTATTGATTCCCTTTCCTGTTAGAATGTTCAAACTATATCATTTTAAGAGGGAGCAATGACTGCCTGCAGGACTTTTGGATGAAAACAGGAATGATTGATGATGATGATGAAGAAATTATATTTCTTTATGTTTTTAGCTCAACTTATCTGCAAATACATGCTTTCTAATTTTGCCGGAAAGACTTCAACATATCTGTACGTTTTACATTAAATTCTCTTGAAATCCACATAGGATCCAGACCATCCTTCAGGAAATAGGATGTGAATGAGGGCTTTGCTTAGCACACAGCACCAATATGTTAGCTATCATCATGATTAGTATTACTAATTTTATCCCTCAGGGGAACTACCATTTGGTCTGGGCTTAGCCATTGCATTGTATTAAGTGTCCTGGAGACCACTCTTGATGTGTAACCCAGGTCAATACTGCTATTTATTGGGTTTTAATTTTGACGTGGATTCTGTAAGCTCTTTGACTCAAAATTTTGTGCCTCTATGAAGTACTACAGGTTTCTCACAGGCTGGGGATTAGCAAACCCTGGGCGTCGGCAGTGGTTGGTGCCACGGTGTGTGTGTGTGTGTGTGTTGGGGTGAGGGGGGTCACACAGATATGGAGCAGGGGGGTTGCCAGTGTCTTTAGAAGGCAGTGTTTGCCTTTCCCTGGCAGAGGTTGTGAAGGTTAAGAAAACCTGGTTAACAGAAGCCAGGGACAGATGTTACCTAATTTGGTCAAAGAACAAAGAGTGTATAAAACATTTGGAAACCCGGAACAGTGCACTGGGATGGGGCACTTATTGGAAGAGCAGAAACAGATTTACCACTCAGAATTCAGAGTAGGGTGACTGCATCTCAGGTGAGCATAATGTAATTACCACTTCAAGCAGTCTGGATTTGGGGCATGGAATCTTTTGGGTTGGAAGCTTCACTGCACTACTTTACTAGCCCTGTCTTGTACCAGGTACTCCATGACTTGGAGCCTCAATTCCCTTATCTGTAAAACGGGGTAAACGTCTAATTTATGAGGCCGTTGTGAGGTAGAACGCGACTAGGCAGAGTAGGGGCTCATTCGATGCGAGCTGCTCTTATCAGAAGAAAATGAATAATTTTCCTAATTCCTAAGACGTCAGGTTTACTCATACCTTACTCAGAATTCTCAAACATCTCCTTAGTTTTCGGCACCGATTGTACAGCCTGTTCCCCGTCCACCCCTTCTCCCTCGCCGGTGTCCTCAGCTGCAGAGTGGAAGAAAGAGGCACGTGGGGGAAAGACTGGGACAAACCTGGTCCCCCGCTCTCCTGGCACGGTGGGCCTGTCATGGCGGCCCAGCGACAGCTCTCCAATAGCAGAGCAAGAAGAATGAAAAGGTCTAGGGGGTCAGGGCTGCCCAGACCCCTGCCCCGCCTGCGCTCTGCCTGGCTAGCCCCGAGGGAGCGCCCGATCACATGGATCCCGCCTCCCGCGACGCGGATCCGCCCCGACCTCGGGCTCAGCCTCGCGCTCCGGCGCCCACCTGGGGAGCCCGGGGCCCGAGCCTCGCGGGCCGGCAGTCAGGGGCGCGGGCCCCCAGCCAGCGCCCCCCAGCGCCACGGACCGCGAGCGGGGCCCGCCCGGCGCCCTCCCCGCCCCCTCCGCGCCTCGCCCCGCCGCCCGCGGCCCCCACCCACCCGCCGCTCCTCCCCTCTCCCCACCCTCCTCCTCCGCCCCCTCCCCTCCCCCGCCGCCTCGCCTACCGCTCGGCCGAGCGTCTGAGCCGCCCGGGTCCAGAGCGCAGGCGGCGAGGCCACCGCACCTGCAGCGCGCTCGGGCTGCCGAACCGGCACCTCGCCTCCCGCCGCCGGATCTCCTTCTACCCCCACGCCGGGTCTCCCATGACGCCCGAGTCCCCCGGCCGGCTACAATGACCACTTCCCTGCAAGATGGGCAGAGCGCCGCGGGTCGGGCGGCTGCCCGGGACTCGCCGCTGGCCGCCCAGGTGTGCGGCGCTGCCCAGGGGAGGGGCGACGCCCGCGACCTGGCGCCGGGCCCCTGGCTGCACGCGCGGGCGCTCCTGCCCCCTCCGGACGCGACCCGCGGCTGTGCGGCAGACAGGTAGGCAGCCCTCGGAGGGCGCGGGGGAGTGTCCTGGGTTGGCAGCCGGCGAGGGGTGAGGAGGCGGTCCTAAGGGGTGAGCCATGTGCCCAGATCTGGGCCAAGTTTGAGAAAGTCTCAGAAGACAATTCCCTTTGAGCTGGCAGAACCTACCGGATGGGCAGGACATTGCGATCTCCCAGCGCCTTATAAATAGCATCACCGATTCATTGAGAGCTCCGGGTCGCTCTCGCCTCTGCCCATCGATGTGAACTAGGAGGCCAAGCTCCAGGCTGACCACCCTCCTTCCTTCTTTACTGCGTTAAAAAACAAAAAAAATCCCTTTTATATATTATAAAAAAATCAGAATAAATCAGTTCGCCTCCCACATGGAGTCTTAGAGCGACCCTGGAGAGGCAAAGTACGGATTGACATTTGAGCAGTCTAGCTGTTCAGCAGGAAAGAATAGAGGCTTTAAAGTGTTTCCCAATCTCCATAGCATTCAGCCCTAAGTGCCTGTAGAATTCACAATTTCACACATACTTTAGGAAAGAAAAAGGCTGCAACAATACAAAAATCAATAGTCCTTTATATTCATACATTTAAATGATGTCTTTTTTTTTTTTCTTCAGATTTTCAAAGTGCTTCAACTTCACTGAAGTTAAAATTACTCTGCAGTGGACCAAAGTACATTAATACTAGCAAGTTCTATTCACTTACCTCCTCAAAAACACTGCCTTGCAGTTTAGTATCTATAAGCATTGAAAAATCAGCAGACTCTGTGTGGGCCACATTGTGAATGAAATTTGAAGTGAGATGAACCACAGCTATAATTAATAAACCATAACTTTCAAAAGTGATTAGTAGAATAGAATAGGGATGAGTTCACTAAATGTTTATAGACTGTCAATTTAGTGGATGCAAAACAATGTCTAACTCCTCAGGATAATTTTTACTTCAATAATTCTCTAGTCTGTATGTCAGTTTCAGGAAAATTATCAGAAGTGCTGGAAATGGGGCTTCCAGGCCTGGTGATTTTCTTTTTAAAGGCCAAAAGAAAAGAAAGAAAGAAAGGAATGCAAAAGGAGATTGATTTATATCAATTGACATGTTTTATTCTGACCCACAGAAAGTACACCACAGACTTTTCCTGTATACTTTACATTAGTATTGTCACAGAGTGGGGCATTCTGGCCTTAGCTTTTTAATCCTGACAGCAATTATATTCTACATTCTGTTTTATGTAAATTACATCCTATGTTCTCTCGGTGTAGGAGAAAAAAGAAAGATCTTGATGTTCTGGAAATGCCATCTATTCCAAACCCTTTTCCTGAGCTATGCTGCTCTCCATTTACATCTGTGTTGTCAGCAGGCCTGTTTCCCAAAGCAAATTCAAGGAAAAAACAGGTATGCATTTTAAAATGTTCTAATTTAAAAATCTTAGAAGTTCTATATCCATATAATCTTTAAGATAGTAACTTACAAATTAGCAAAAGGTTAGCATGGCCTATTTTAAATAGCTCTATTAACTGACATAGTTCTTTGCCATTAGTTTCATTTAGGGTCTCACTTTTCACATCTGTATAATGGGTACATTAAAACATACCCATCAGGCTTTTGGAATGGATTAAATGAAAGAATATATGTGAAGTACAGAGCCTAGGAGCTATTATTATTCACATTGTAAGTGGAGAGTTATATATGATAACAACTGATCAATTTTAACTCAGAAACTGGAAGAGCTGGTAGTGATTTAGAGGGAGAAGGGAATTGATCGGTTCTTTTAATACCTTCTTTAATCTTTCATATTTTCAACCCAAGCCAAACTTATTTACTAAAGGAAATTGATCATGGTGAATCTGTGGTGAAAGGTAAATGGAGCTTTGGACTCCACAGGTTTTCTTTCATTTCAGCGAATTCCTCAGTTTGGAAGCTTCTGACTGCAGAAGACAGATGACTTGTAAGTGATGATTAGCTTATGGACTTAATTTTTATGATTTTCTTTCAAGTTTCTAGTATGGAGCTGACTTGAGCAAATTAAACTTCAAGAACCAAACAGCTGTGGGGAGATGCATCACAATTATAAAAAAAAAGCGTTTCCTAGGTTAATCCCATCCCTTCTGAATATACTTCATTCCAGTCTTGAATCAGCAAACAAAGAGAAGCTTCACTATGTACCTTGTTCTTGCAAGGGTTGTTGTTCGTAGTCGCTAAGTCATGTCCAACTGTGACCCCATGTACTACAAACAGCACACTAGGCTACTCTGTCTTTTACTATTTCCCAGAATTTGCTCAAACCCATGACCGCTGGGGGCTTCCCTAGTAGCTCAGTTGGTAAAGAATCCACCTGCAATACAAGAGACCCCAGTTCAGTTCCTGGGTTGGGAAGATCCCCTGGAGAAGGGGTAGGCTACCTATTCCAGTATTCTTGGGCTTCCCTGTGGCTCAGCTGGTAAAGAATCAGGCTGCAATGTGGGAGACGTGGATTTGATCCCTGGGTTGGGAAGATCCCCTGGAGAAGGGAACGGCCAGCCACTCCAGTATTCTGGCCTGGGGAATTCCACAGACTGTATAGTTCATGGGGTCGCAAAGACTCGGACACAACTGAGTGACTTTCACATACTTATACATACATGTCCGTTGAATTGGTGATGCCATCCAACCATCTCATCCTCTGCTGCCCCCTACTTTTGCCTTCAATCTTTCCCAGCATCAGAGTCTTTTCCAGTGAGTCTGTTCTTTGCATCAGATAGCCAAAGTATTGGAGCTTCAACTTCAGCATCAGTCCTTCCAATGAATATTTAGGGTTGATTTCCTTTAGGATCGACTAGTTTGATCTCCTTGCCGTTCAAGGGACTCTCAAGAGTCTTCTCCAGCAACGCAGTTTGAAAATATCAATTCTTCGGCGTCTAGCCTTCTTTATGGTCCAACTCTCACATCCTGACATGATTACTGGAAAAACCATAGCTTTGACTATACAGACCTGTGTCAGCAAAGTGATGTCTCTGCTTTTTAATATGCTATCTAGGTTTGTCATAGCTTTTCTTCCAAGGGTAGAAGCAACAAATTTAAACAGTTAGATGCTTGCCATAAGGAGATGGTTAATGAAAAGAGAGAAGACGGTTGATTATTTTCCCCCAGCTATTGTTCTCTTTCCTTTTTTCTGCACTTTTACTATCTGTGATGGGTTCAATAATGTATGTTTGGGTTAAGATGGAAGATGGGAATATGGATGATAGATTTGTTTGTACATCATGGTGATGGAAAAATTGATTTTGAACTATCCCTGTGATCCAGGATGGGGAAAGGAAATGTCTGATGATGGCATAATGGTCCTTTGGGGAATTTAATACATCATTTCCCTATTTATGAATGGCCTGCTATGTTTCTTGCATCATACTAGGCTCTGAGGCACAGAGCTAAGCAAAAATGCCTCCAAAGGGTGTTTATCGGGACTTTCCTGGTGGTCCAGTGGTTAAAACTCCATTTTTCCAATGCAGGGGATGTGAGTTCTCTCTGACTGGGGAACTAAGATCCCACATACTGTGTAGTACAGCCACAAAGTAAAAGAAAAAAATAATTAAATTAAAAAGGGTATTTATCAAAAGGTAGGGCTAGGTTAAGCATTAGGAGCTGAACAGAGGAAGGGAAGAAGACAGAGAAAGGCCTGGGTTTACTCCGGCTTTAAATTTGTGAATGAGCACTGGGAGAAAGCCTGTGTCTACCAGATGAGCTGAAGAGGCAGGGTTTATTTTGAATAAAGAGAGAATAAACATCTTATGATTATATCACGAGAAACACTGGGCTGGAAGAAACACAAGCTGGAATCAAGATTGCCGGGAGAAATATAAATAACCTCAGATATGCAGATGACACCACCCTTATGGCAGAAAGTGAAGAAGAACTCAAAAGCCTCTTGATGAAAGTGAAAAAGTTGGCTTAAAGCTCAACATTCAGAAAACGAAGATCATGGCATCTGGTCCCATCACTTCATGGGAAATAGATGGGGAAACAGTGGAAACAGCGTCAGACTTTATTTTTGGGGGCTCCAAAATCACTGCAGATGGTGATTGCAGCCATGAAATTAAAAGACGCTTACTCCTTGGAAGAAAAGTGATGACCAACCTAGATAGCATATTCAAAAGCAGAGACATTACTTTGCCGACTAAGTCCGTCTAGTCAAGGCTATGGTTTTTCCTGTGGTCATGTATGGATGTGAGAGTTGGACTGTGAAGAAGGCTGAGCGCCGAAGAATTGATGCTTTTGAACTGTGGTGTTGGAGAAGACTCTTGAGAGTCCCTTGGACTGCAAGGAGATCCAACCAGTCCATTCTGAAGGAGATCAGCCCTGGGATTTCTTTGGAAGGAATGATGCTAAAGCAGAAACTCCAGTACTTTGGCCACCTCATGCGAAGAGTTGACTCATTGGAAAAGACTCTGATGCTGGGAGGGATTGGGGGCAGGAGGAGAAGGGGACAACAGAGGATGAGATGGCTGGATGGCATTACTGACTTGATGGACCTGAGTCTGAGTGAACTCCGGGAGTTGGTGATGGACAGGGAGGCCTGGTGTGCTGTGGTTCATGGGGTCGCACAGAGTTGGACACGACTGAGTGACTGAACTGAACTGAACTGATTAGGTTAACAGAGGAAGAAAAAAGAGAAAGAGAGTGGGTGTATGTGTCAGGGTCAAGTCAGAGTGTGGCCCAAGTGTGGGTAGTGACCCTTTAGAGCAGGACATCTGATTCTGAGTGACAATGTTTCTTCAGATGTGGTTCAGCAGATTGGCGAAGTGGAAGAAGGGTGCTATGCTGTGCTTTACTCCGACCAGTTCCCTACTTGGGCCTTTATGTCCTGTCCCATGTGACCTTCAGCGAGAGTCCTGCACCCACACAGACAGCTGTGCTTTAGCCCGAGCAGAGTTCTGGCCTGAATCCTAGGGTCCAGTCCCAAGGGTAGTTTCATCAGAGAGGCACCCTCCCTGCTCATCTCTTCCTTGGTGCAAGGGTTGGGACTTCTGTGAAGAGAAGGGTGTCCTAGAGCTGGGCAAGAAGGCTCCTTTGTGCATTAATTTGTTTTGGCTGTGCCGGGTCTTCGTTGCAGCCTGTGGGATCTTTGTTGAGGAGCACGGGTTTTCTCTAGTTGCAGCACACAGGGGCTTCTCTTGTTGTAGCAGAGGGACTTCTCCTTGAGGTGTGGGGGCCTCTCTTGTTGTGGGGCACGGGCTTTAGAGTGCTCAGGCCCAGAAGTTGTGGCTAGCGGGCTCTCTCGTTGTGGGATCTTAGTTCCCTGACCAGGGATCAAACGTACATCACCTGCATTGCAAAGTGGATCTTAACTACTGGACCACGAGGGCAGGGCTTCCAGGTGGCACTAGTGGTAAAGAACCTGCCTGCCAATGCAGGAGCCGTAAGAGATGCGGGTTCGGTCCCTGGGTCGGGAAGATCCCCTGGAGGAGGGCATGGCAGCTCACTCCAATGTTCTTGCCTGGAGAACCCCATGGACAGAGGAGCCTGGTGGGCTACTGTCCACTGGGTCGCAAAGAGTTGGACACGACTGAAGTGACTTAACACACGGACTGCCAGGGAAATCTCTTGCATTCTGTTTGTTCTCTTTTCTGCACCTAGACTTTGCTTTTAGAACCGAACCTTTGTTTTTATTCCTTTCTATATGCTTAGTCTTTGGAATGAGGGAGGTTTTGGGGACAGGTGGACTCTATGTCAGTAACTCCCCCAAGCTCAGTGTCTTTGTGACACAGATTAACCCTTTACAAGATGATATTTCAGGCCCAGTTATCTCTGACCTTTGGTTGAGATGATGTACTGGGTTTCTATTGACTATTATTTATGGCTTAAACATTATAGGAGACGATGTCTCATTTCTTTATAGTCTCTCTTTGATTTGTTTTGTTTAACCATTCCAGTCATTTTAGCAATTCTTTTCCCCCCATAGAAAAAGTGAAGAATTGCACTTGTTACTTAGAAATAAATGACCAGAAAGTTTGAAAGAATCCAGACTGGCAATGTTAAATCTCATGTGGCCTTTCAAAACCACAGCCGAAAACCATTTTACAGGCCATAGATACTTTTTTTGTTTTTCACAATTTGCAGTGTCTACATAATACATGAGTGGTAAAATGAATTGATGCCACAAATAGAATATGCTTTATCTCTTTGTGCAAATAAAATGTCTTAAACTATACATTACTATATGCTTTCAATATTTTTATTTTAAAATACGAACTAGATTGGGATAGAATCTGGATTCTTTATTCTCCCCTCACCTTTTTAAAAATAATACTAGCTGGGTATATTTCTTCAGCATATTTCTTTGTGTTTGCCAGTAATGCAGATTTAAAGTGTGCCCTCCATATACATGATCCAGAAAAGTTACTTGCAATTTAAATTTTATGTGAAAAGTAACTTATGAATTTAGGTATCTTTTTTCTATTTCTGATTAAAATTTACCAGGAAATCATACCTGAGCACTTATTATTTGAAGAAAGGGAAAGAATATCTTTAGCCTTTGCAAAAGAATCAGTTCTTTTCTCGAGTTTGCCTCCCCCCAGGTTATTTTTGTTCTTGGACTCAGTTTATGTAGTTGCTCTGGCTCATTGCTTTCCAGGGCTGTGTAGGATAACTAGTTCAAAATAAAGCCACTGAAGATTTTAAAGATAAAAAATCACTTGTGAGAAACAGTGTCAAGGAAGTTTCAAGCTGGAAGAGATTTTTGAGATAAGCTGGTGAAACAGTCTTCTACAGATGAATAAATTGAGGCAAAGAAATGTTATGTGGCTGATGTTATCACAGCTAGAACCTGAAAATTGGATTTCTTGAAGCGTAGACAGCCCCCTTTTAAGGAAGGTACAATATCCACAGAAACTGAGAACTGTAAGAATAGCAAAGTAATAAACCTGTATCAGTTGTTGTTAGTTATAACTCTCCCCATAATATAAAAGGTGAGGCAGCAAATGCTGTTTGATGATTTCCACCTAAGGATCTGGATTCCTTTTTCTTTTTCCTTCCTCGACTATAGCAGTCTTTTTGTGTTTTCTCCCCCCTCTAGCTTTCTTCTCTGTCTTCTCCCTAAAACTGATATGAAAAATCTATCAAATCATTGGTCTACATCAAGTAAGTTTTATCAGTGTTGTTAATAAATGGATTTCATGTGTAGTTTACAGTCCATAGGCACACTGAGGCCAGGAAGTGTGTGTGTCATCCACATCGTAAGATTTTTTTTTTAAAAGTACAAATCTCAGAAGTGATTTGTCCATGCTTCCACAGTTTAGATAAAGGGAAATCGAAAAGTGTCTTTTCTGTATGTGTTTGTCCCTCACCACACTATTTCTGGTCTATTTATATTGAATTAAACCTTTTTGTATATCTCAGTAAAATAAAAACTATCTTCCAAATAATTGAAGAAATTCTTTTCCATATGCTCTGCCTTTGGTTTTTGTTTTCTTCTTATATGTCCAGGACTATCAAATTCAATAAGTTCATCTCTGTCCCTGATGAAAGGGTCTCTGATATCATTCCTTCATTATGTCAGTAGTGATTTTAATTTATGCAGTGCTAAACCTGTATGTGTGGTTCTTATGTGGCTCCTGCATCATCCAAATTTACATACTCATTTCTCCAATATACATAGAAGAAGAAAGCAAAGAACTCTACTCCCCATTCTCATTTTCCAGATTTAGCAGTTATCAAGATTTTGTCTCATTTATTTCATCTATTCCTTTTTGAAATTTTTATTGTGTTTGTTGAAGCACAATAAATTACTGTTTAAAAAAAGTAAATTCTGGACATCCTATCATTGCATCCCTACCTAGTTTTGTATGCACTGCTGAAAACTACATTTTCTTATTTAACCAACAGGTCATTATTCCCTAACAAAAATAAAAATTCCTTGAAAAGTGAGTCGTTCAGTCGTGTCCGACTCTTTGCGACCCCATGGACTATACAGTCCATGAAATTCTCCAGGCCAGAATACTGGAGTGGGTAGCTGTTCCCTTCTCCAGGAGGTCTTCCCAACCCAGGGATCGAACCCAGGTCTCCCACACTGCAGGAAGATTCTTTACCAGTTGAAGCACTAGGGAAGTCCAAGAATACTGGAGTGGGTAGCCTATCCCTTCACCAGGGGATCTTCCTGACCCAGGAATCGAACCAGGGTCTCCGGCATTGTAGGTGGATTCTTCACCGCCTGAGCTGCATGTGAAAAATTTCTTGGTATCACTTAATATCCTTCATAATCAAATTTTCTAAGTTGAAATGATACATGAAATCCTCAAATTACAAACTGGTTATACTTCAGAATCTTTAAATTAGGTCTTTGGCTGTTTGAATTCATGGAAACAGCATTATACATTGTGTTTTGGCCGCCAGGCTGTTTTACAAAATCCTATATTATGTAAAATGAAATGCAAATTTTGTATATTTGCAGAAAATATACAGAAACAATACTTGCTCCTTATTGGGGTTTCAAACAAATATGTGTTTCCAGCAGCAGAGTGCTACTTTTGAATGTTGACACTTGATGAAAATGATTTTCCTTGGGAGAAATTCAAAAGTGCCTAGATCTTTGTAGCAGTATTGAAGCAGGCTTTAGAACAGTACTTCTCACTGGACCACCTTCCTCAGAATCAGCAGGGATGCTTATTAAAAATATAGATACTGGGGCTTCTTATAAAATTCACTGAATAATAATATCCTGGTGAAGGGCATGGGATTTGACTTCTTATTTTCTTTAACATATATACAAAATTAGGGGTACTCTTATTCTCTGCTGCTTTTAGGCTCTGGAGCAATTTGACCTTTCAAGATTGCAGACAATTTTATTTAGTTGAGAAAAGGTAGAAATACTACAAAAGGACTTTAGTTGGTATTTTATCCAGGTATTGATTGTTTGGGGTGAACAGAGCCTCATGTGAACTAGTTTGAAAGGTTATATTATAGTACCCGAAGGCCAAAAGTTCATTGATCTCATGAGAGACTGGAATTGGGAATCAGAAAGCCAGCAAAAATCAAGGCAGCCACTTTCTCCATTCTCCCTCTTTATTTTCCCATAAACATAGCACATAGTCTCTGCTTCTTTTTCTAAGTCCATATCATCCTCTGATATTTCTCTATGGCCTTGCTCGTCTTGATGGCATGTCCCCCCATGTGGCCCCAAGTGGCCACCCTTACTGGAATAACTGTTGCTTCCTGTTGCTGGTTTAGCATGTGGTGACTGACTGGAGTCCATATTTGGAGAGAGCTGTTAGCCTGGTATGTCCAGCTCTTATTCAGTCAGCTGTGGCCAAGGTGACACAAGGGACCTGGACTGCTGCTCACTCAGCAAAGGTTATGGAACAAATTCTGTGAGTAGGAAGTACAAGTTCAGCGGGTATATGTATGGAGGTGGGGAGGAAATAATGAACAATTAGTGCCCTCGGGAAAAAAGCTCAAACAAAAAGCAGTGGACACACAAATTCTTATATGAATGATATATGGTAACCCACTGATTAGTTTGTCTGACATAATGTGCACAATTCACAGGATCCAACTCCTTTACCTCAAATCACTAATTCACTTGAAGGGAGTTTACTTGACAGTGGTTTCAGTTGATGACACCCTTCAGTGATGGTCATCTTCCTTGTTCCTTGTTCTTTGTTCTAAGCCTGCATCTTACTGAGGTCCCTTGGCTTCTGAGGACAGGAACTATCAACCCAGGATCCTCCCTACTTCATGTTAGATACCTTTGACTGTAACAGAATACAGCTGTCTCTTTCTATTTTAAAGCTTAAATCCCCTAGCAGATCTGCTTGTCAAGGTTTTATTTCCAGTTTGAAGTTTGCTTCTAATTTTTAGTTAATTTGCAGGATACATTTGCAGTCCAACCTTTATCTGCAGCATGACTTGTATTTTTTACTTCTTTGAAAGCTCAGCTTCTAGTTTGTTTTTCCCTAGGGCATATATTAAGTTCTTTCAAGAGAAGGAAAATTGGAGTCATTCATGGTTCAATATAAATGTGGATCTTAATTAATATAGAAAAGCTTTCTGCAGTCTTATGGAGTTACTTTGAAACATGTCAGCTGATATGGAATAGTAATAAACTCAATTGTATAAGTATCTGAACAAGGATAATCAGACTTGGGAACTGTCCTTTCGGCACTCTCGGTAAGGGCTAGCTTAATGCAGAACTTAGGAAATGGCCACAAGCCCTTTGCCAAAGAAAGGGAGCAGAAGGGAAACTTTCAGAATCAGTTTAGAAGTCTAACGGGAGAGCTGACATAGGAAAAGTATCTTTTACTTCTTGTCCTTCCCTTTGGTTCCTCTTTTTGAGTAGTTTTCAAAGCCACAGAGAGAATAAACACAAATAGCAGGATTACCATTTTTAACTATTGGTATTTTACAGATGTTTCCCTCTATTCTGAAAGATCGTTTATAAGTTGGCTATTTATTCACTTGTATTTTTTCCATAGCTGTAAGATGGGGTTTCCCAGGTGGTACAGTGGTAAAGAATCCGTCTGCCAGTGAAGGAGACTCAGGAGACTTTTTCAGTCTGTGTTGGGAAGATCCTCTGGAGGAGGAAACGGCAACCTGCTCCAGTATTCTTGCCTGGAAAATTCCATGGACAGAGGTGACTGACAGGCTACATATAGTCCATGGGGATGCAAAGAGTTGGATTTGACTGAGCACATATAATGCTAGATATGATTATTAGGTTATTAGGGGAGCCAGTTAAAGTTTTTTAATCTACAATCGCACCTCCAAATGGTAGATTTACACCATCCTCTGCACCAGCTTTTAATACCATTTCCATAGAAAGATGTAGGGCCATATGATATAATTGAAAGATACTGGACTGGGAATCCACAAACCTAGTTTTTAATAGGGTCCTGCTGCTGAGTGATGTGATGTTAGCCTATTGCCCACTTTCGGGGCCCCTGAGTGCTACAATTTTTATCTGTTGCTAGAGCAAGTGATTCTAATGGCTCTTGGAATATTAATACTAATGATTGCATGGTAGACAGGTGTCTTAGGAGGCTTTTTTGATCCCATTGGCCCAACCATTTCCTTTTCAGTCTTAGATCTTCTCACGTGGTTACCACACCTCTGTTGACAAAGAAAACATTTGGGTGCCATGGGGCAAGGTGCATAGGAGCCAACTTTACAGAGATAATGGGGACAAGAAGGGGCTTTTAAACTTGACATTGTGCATCAGTGTGTCTAGATCCAAATAAGAGAAAGTCAGGAAGGTAGCATATCTGGAAGGGGTCAGTTTGTGTGGTGAAATTGTATTTAAACTTAGAAATAAGGCTATAAGATTAGATATGAACAGTGGAGACTGGCCTAGGTTCAGTATGCACTTGGTTATGCTTGGCTTAAAGGGTTTGAGGGGCTTATAACTTCTATGTCCTTTTCTAAACTCCGCTTGATCAAGTCATTTGTTTGATCACTCAAGTCAAAAACCAAGGAGTCCTCTTTCTAGCCTTCTTTCAAGTACTGCTACATCTTCCATCCCAATAAACTTGAATCCATAACCTTCTCTCCATCTCTGCTGCTACCATCCCAACTTGAGCCTCTGTCTTCTGACATCTAGGAACATTGTAAATGGCCTCCTTTTGCCTCTGCTTTAGCCTATTGTGGTCCATTTTCCATAGACTTGGTAGAAATGAACTTTTAAAAATGTAGATCACATTATGTTACTCTCTGGTTGAAAACTTTTTGATAGCTTACGAGAAAATTTAAAATTCTGCCTTGGCCTACAGGTTCCCAAGCAGTTTGCTTTCTGTCCATGTCTTGAACCTCACCTGCATTCTATTCTTCATGTTCTAACCACTGGAGAGGCACAGTCCTGCCTGAATGTGAACTTGGCAGGCTTTTTCTTCCCACCTCAGAGTCTTGGACTTGGCTGTTTTCTCCATCTGGAACCTTTTTGTCCTTGTTATTTACAAAGCTGACTCCTCTTTAGATCCTAGCGTAATATCATCTCATCAGGGAGGCCTTTTTTGACAAGTCAACCTAAAGTATCCCTCCACACTTTCTTTCCCCATTCTATCACATCTCCTAGTATATTTCCTTGGTCATAGTTACCATAATCTGAACAGTCTCATTTATTTATTTGCTCTAGTTATTTTTTTTTCCTCTCTAAATAAAATACGGTGGTTTTATTGTTCTTGGATTCTTTTAAGGAAAGAATGAGTAGATGGATTATTGAAGATAAATAGTTAAAACCAATTAAACAAACTATATTTGGCATATTTATTCTAATCATTGTCAGTCATCTTTTTCCCAATTTTATTAACAGATTCTATTTACAAAAAACTAATATCCTAGGTTCGTAGACCTGTGGGATTTTAGCAGTATATATATTTTTCTTTCATTATGCACATAGGAAATTTTGATCATGTGTAATGAAATTAGTGGACATATTTCTGATTTTAATCATTATTCTCATTTAATGGAATTATAAGTGATAAGAACATGGTGGATTGTTACACTTTCAGTTTATTGTGTGCTTAAAATCTACGCATTTAGAAAAAAAAAGTGTAAATATGAGTTGGGTTTTTAAGATGAGTCTCTCAGAGTACGGGGTATATGTTATTATAGTGTGCATGCATGCATGCTAAGTCACTTCAGTCATGTCTGACTTTTTGTGATCCCGTGGACTGTAGCCTGCCAGGCTCCTCTGTTCATGGGGTTCTTCAGGCAAGCATATTGAAGTGGGTAGCCATGCTTTCCTCCAGGGGATTTTCCCGACCCAAGGATTGAACCCAGGTCTCCTGCATTGAAGGCAGATTCATTACCATCTGAACCACCAGCATGTGCGTGCTAAGTTACTTCAGTTGTGTCTGAATCTTTGTGACCATATGGACTGTAGCCTATTAGACGCCTCCGTCCGTGGGATTCTCCAGGCAAGAATCCTGGAGTGGGGTGCCGTTTCCTCCTGCAAGGGAATCTTCCCGACCGAGGCATCGAACCCGTGTCTTTTATGTCTCTTGTGTTGGCAAGCTGGTTCTTTACCAGTAGTACTACTTGGGAAGGCCTATTATTATAGCAAGTGTTTTAAATTATTACCTGTTAATGTCATCGATAAATGATTTAGGCCAGTGCTATGATATAGAAATGGGGAGACATATACCCTGTGCATATACAGAAAGCCTTTCCAAGAGATTTACAAACTCAGAGATTTAAGATAACTAGTTTCCAGATCCTCCTCCTCCATGTGTACTTCCTCCTAACAGCTACCTGTGTTCACAGTAACTGTCTCACTTGGTGCATCACCCTGGGGCATGAAAACCTCCAGGGCATCACACACAGGGAAAGCTTCCTTTAATGATTAATCAGAGTGCAACAAATCAGAAGGGGTTCTTGTCTTTTTATGCCTTATATTTTTGTTAAGGGGCAACATGGTTAGAAATAAGGATTTTGGCTGGTGTTGAAACATTCTGAATTCAGATATATGATGGGAGTAATGACAATTTTCACTTTTTCTGTTTTTAAGTTTACATTTTCGGACTTAGTTCTTCCTTCTACTGACTGTTGTCAAAGAATATATAACTTTTGAGGGAGAGTTTCCTAAGAACAAAGCAAAAAGCGAGCGCATCAGTGGGAAATACTGAATGCTGAAAATGGCCTTTTGTGATGTATTTAAATGTAGTTTATATGTATTTTCCACTGTTCTCAACACTTGAGACATATCCACAGCCGAAAGAAAATGCACCTACAAACACCTGATGTTATATGTATTACTAAGTGGGTTCTGTGGATGAGGGAAGTTCTCCAGGGAGCCGACTTGGAGCCTAGGTTTGCCTGCAGGAAGTATGCTGGGGCTCAGGGCACTTGGAAACACCGTCTGTGGGATGAGCACAGGACAAATTGGGGTGCAGTGCAGCCACAGCAGAAGCATCAGCTGATCTCATAGGAGCTAGAGCTGCAAAGGCCCCATAGCATTGTTCAGAATTAGGGCACAGAGGCTGCTCAGCAGGGACCTGAGCTTGAACATGGTGACTCTCCTCAGCTGAGAGCAGTGACAGGGTGGGGAGAACTTGCATACATGGTGTGCTTGGTCACGCAGTCGTGTCTGACTCTTGCAACCCGATGGACTGTAGCCCGCAGGCTCCTCTGTCCGTGGGATTTCTCAGGCAAGAATACTAGAGTGGGTTGCCATTTCCTCCTTCAGGGGGCCTTCTCAGCTCCTGCATTGGCAGGTGGATTCTTTACCACTTAGCCATCTGGGAAGCCCTTGTCCTCAGTCACTCAGTCGTGTCTGATATTTTGCACGCCCCACCCCCAACCCTTAGCCAGGTCTTAGTGGCTGACACTATAACAGCTGGGAGAATTAGTCCTTCAGTCCTGAAAAGGGCAGTCTTGGATTGTATGCCACAGCGTCTCAAGGATATAATTTATACATATTTTCTTTCAGCTTTTATGTGTCTGTCTTAGTATTGTGGGATTTTATCAAATTATATAATGAACTATTCATTCCAGTCAATTTTCAACCTATTTAATCATAACATACATTAGTATTTTCCACTTTCTATTAATCAAATGGGCTCCCAAGGTGGCTCAGTGGTAAAGAATCCTCCTGATAATCCAGGAGATTTGGGTTCAGTCCTTGGGTTGGGAAGATCCCCAGGAGAAGGAAATGGCAACCTACTCCAGTCTTCTTGCCTGGGAAATCTCATGGACAGAAGAGCCTGGTGGGCCACAGTCCATGAGGTCCAAAAGAGCTGGATAGAACTTAGGTGACTAAACAATGACAACATCATCAATAAAATACACTAGACTAATTTCTAGAAGTATATACAGGTTGCTTTCATTAAAATCATGAGAAAACTTTATCATGATGAATACTATAATTAGTGAAACCCTTTCTAATTTTATACCTAATTGTTAAAAATTACATCCAAAAGCTGAAAATCAAGGTGTGAATGTACATTCACACAATTATCAAAGGAATTCCATGGCCTCCCTAGCACTCATCATACTACTCACAACTCTAAATTCTGTATTATTTTAATTTTGAGTGCTTTCAGCTATTTCTTTAGAAAATGTGTTTGATAATTAATTTTTACTTTTTAAAATATTTTTTCTCAGAATGCTTATTGATCCCTCCATTTGAATTGAAAAGTAAAGCTGGACTTTATTTGATAGAACATTAGTCTGATTTGTCTGATTGATTTGAGAGGGAGGACTAGCTTTTCCAGTTATATGACTGACATTTTTCTTAAATTGAATGCACTAAATTTACAGTCCTAAACCTTTTTTATTGTTTAATTTAGAAGGATTAAAATTTTCAGAATTGATTTATGGTTGATTTACAGTGTTATGTTAATTTCTGGTATAAAAAGTGATTCAGGTATATATATGCTTTTTCATATTCTTTTCCATATGGTTTATTACATGGTATTGAATATAGTTCCCTGTGCTATACGGTAGGACTTTTGTTTCTTTTATATATAGTGGTTTGTGTCTGCTTATTGCAAACTCCTAATTTATCCCTCTCCTATTCCATTTCCCTTTTGGTAACTGTAAATTTGTTTCTATGTCTGAGTCTGTTTATGTTTTGTAAAAAAGCTCATAGTTTGTATTATAGTTTAGATTCCACATATAAGTGATATCATATAATACTTGTCTTTGTCTATTTGGCTTACTTAGTGTAATAATCTCCAGGTCCACCCATGTTGCTGCAAATGGAATTATTTTATTCTTTTTTTTGTCCGAGTAATATCCCATTGTGTGTGTGTGTATATCACATCTTCTTTATCCATTCATCTGTCGGTTGCTTCCATGTCTTGCCTACTGTAAACAGTATCTATCCCTAAACTATAAAGTACATTATAAAACAAAAGCATTGTATTAAAAAAATTGGAAAGAAGTCATGCAAAAACATCATCAGCATGTTGGTTTGGCCAAGGTGTAATAAATTTAACACTTTTCTCCCATATTTTTCTGAGTGTTTTACTTTGAACAAAGTATATTTAAGTGAAAGAGTGTTGGCTGTTTTGATAAGCTGTCCAGAAATTGAGACAATGAATTAATCTGATTGGGTAGCAAATAGTTGTTGGGTGGTTTACAATTCAATTTTTGGTTATATTATAAGAGCCCCTAATTGATTTATTGGATGATTGATCATTAAAAATGAATTTTAGCTCAGATGGAATTCAGAGATTGATGTTGCTTTCTGTCACCTCTGCACTCTTTTCTCCCTTATTCAACTTAATTATTCTCTAGCACTTACTGTCAGCTGGCATATTATATGTTCATACATATATCCATTTATTCTCCCAGTACATTTTTCCACTAGCATATAAGACCTGTGAGGGCAGGGACTTTATTTTATATGCTGTTCAGTTTCTAGTAGATAGAGCAGTGTCTGGCATTTAACAGACCCTCACCCTGATGCTAGGAAGGTTTGAAGGCAGGAGGAGAAGGGGATGACAGAGGACGAGATGCTTGGATGGCATCGCCGACTCAATAGACATGAGTTTGAGCAAGCTCCAGGAGATGGTGGAGGACAGGGAAGCCTGGCATGCTGCAGTCCACGGGGTCAAAAGAGGTGGACACAACTGAGCGACTAAACGACAACAGTAAATTTAGCTGAATGAAAGAATAAATGAATGAACTAATGCATGGGAAAGGGGCAGAGGAAGTAGGTGTTATTAAGAGAAGGAATGAGGGTGTGTTTGAGGAGGTACTGATAGTTTAATATAAATGGTAAAGAGTTTGGAAGAAAACTTAGGAAAGTAAAAATTTAGTTTCGTTACTGGGAAGGTTCTGATATTGTTAGATGTTAAAAGAGATCCTCATCAGAATAAACTTTTGAGTATTGATTTACCACTATTAGCACATTCTAAATCCTGATTACCATTGCTCAGAATAAGTGCTGTTCTTGTTTCTTTGGTCTCCTTGTAAGCATTTTCAGTCTTACCAGCCCATGTGTGCCAGTTAAAAAGCATGTATGCTTTATGGGACCAAGTCCAGTAAAAGCTTTTCAGTCAACCCACATTCAGAGTAGAAGATTACTTTCATTCTTGGGAAGGGTGACGAAGCCCAGTATTCAGATGAAAGGGGTACTTTGGTATTATTTAACTGTGTATTGGCAAGACTCAGGCCAGTATCTAGTTTCTCTTCAGAGACATTTTGCATTATATTACAGTACTCTTACTGTGCTGTGCCAGGGAAATTAAGATCACCTGGAACTTTCTGTAGGTCATTGGCTTAGAATCTTAGGGCACTGGGAACTTGATGTTTTGTTTTAATGACCTCATTTAGGCTGAAGCTGTCTTTGTCCCAAAGGCATAAGGACTTCTTTACCAAACCATGTCTATGCCTTGGGAAATAAATGGGAAAGGTTTAGAGAAAAGTGATTTGAAAGCATTGGATCAACCTCCACGTAAAGAATGCTTGATAAACTAGGACTCTTCTGTCAAGAGAGATGAGGAAGTGGTATAATTAAAGTCCTTTCCACATGGATGTAGCCATTCAGTTCATGAAACATATTTTGAAGGTTGAAGGTAGTTTTAAGAAAAGGGAAAGGAAGAAATGTTTACAGGCCATGTAGTAGTTCATCAGCCTTGTGCTCCAGCAGATTCTTCTGCAGAAATTTCCAGAGGAAATGAAGCATGCCCTCCATGTTTCTCAAAGTGGGAGGGTATAGTGTGTATATGCATGTGATGTGTATGAGAATGGTGGGAGGGCCATATGGGAGGTTGCACGATAAACATGGAACACCTTTCTGGAACAATAATTTTGATTGAAAATGAGAGGAAACACTTTTATGTTAGAATAAACACTCCTGTTTTGAGGAGTCAAATGCACAATTTACATGGATTTTTAAGAACAAATTGTATACCTTAGAGTTCTTGCCTACTCCGAGAAGGCAAGTGCTGTGTAATGACTTTCTTTTGTATTCTTGATAGAAAAGAATTTTCTGGTAGAAAACTTTGAGAAACCCTAGTGTAGTTTGCAGGTCTGTGGAAAGTGGCTCTTTGTAATCCTCAAGAGGATGAGCTGTCATCTCTCTTTTCCTTCTTGGTTCTTTTCTAGCCAAAGTTCTTTCTCGCTGAAATGTCTCTGATTTTATTGGTACCTATATCATTAATCTTGAGGGTATTGGGTTGTTAAACATTTGAAGTGTTTTTTTCTACTTGACTTTCAGGCAGCATGGCAGGAAATTGCTCTCACTAAAATCTCTAAAGACCACCATATTCCTGAAGACCTACTTCAGAGCTTATTTTGATACCTCAGCAGCTTGGGGTTTTTTGACTACCCTTTCCGTTGTGAACAATTTTCTTGGCTTCTACCTCTTATAGGTCTCTGTTGGAGGATCTTGATGTTGGTATTGCTTAGGGTTTTATACTATAGCTTTTTATTTTCATTTTATTGCTGAGGGCAATCTCATCTATTCCCGTGGCCTCTGTACATAGTCTAGACTCGATTTTCCTGGGCTGTGTGCTAAATATCTTTATTTGTGCAGACCATAGGCATTGCAAAGTCAGCATATTCCAAACCAAATTAATACTTCTCCTGTTAAATTTGCTTCTTCTCCTGGGTTGCCCTTCCTAGGGAAATCTCTGCTTATACTAGAAGAAGATCAGAAATCTTCCTTCTCTTTTGAGTCCTCAGGATTCTTCTGTCTCCTCATTCAGCTGGTTACAAACTTCTCTTGGAAAAACAACTGTTGAATTTATTCATTTTTTTTAATGTGCTCTCTGCCATTGTCATAGTTCAGGCCAAATCATCTCATAATTACTTTGAGAGTCTCCTCACTGGTTATTCTATTTTTAGTCTTATTCTACTCCTAAAAGTGTAATGTGCTTAAAACAATTTTTTTTTTTTAAATTGAGGAGCTAAAATTCATATAACATAAAATTAAGCATTTTCAAGCATATAATTCAGGGGCATTTGGTACATTTACAGTGTTGTGCAATAATTACCTCTGTTTAATTCCATCACCCCAAATGGAAACCCTGTATCCATTAAGTCACTCCCCAACCCATGCCTTCCCCCAACCCCTGGCAACCAGTAATTTGCTTCCTGTCTCTATGCATTTAGCTTACTTTAGATATTTCATATAAATGAAATCATAAAATGTATGACCTCTGTGTCTGGTTTCTTTCACTTAGCAAGTTTTCGAAGTTCATCCACTTTGTAACATGTAATAATATGCTTTTAACCATGAAATAATTCCAAACGTGGAGAAGTACTTATTTTTTCTTTTGAGGAAACAGGAGGTTGTTCATTCATGGTAGCTCCCTTCTTTGTTCCTTTGTTCTCCATCCTGTTCCGTCTCTCCTTTCTTCCTCCTGTGAGGGAAGCACTGTCCTGAGGTGGGTGAGCAGCCTGCCTTCCATATTTTTATACTTTTGCAATATATAGCACTGTACTTTGTTTTAGTGATTTATGTAAAAATATATATCATATGAATATCTCTGCAACTTACAGTTTCGTTCAACATTTTTGATTATTCCGTGTCAGTAAATGTAGATCTAGTTTATTTTAATTTTATTTCATTGTATGTATATATTACAATTTATTTATCCTTTCTCCATAGAAGAAAATTGAAAATCTTCTTAATTTCTATCATTAAAAAACGCACTGAAGTACACATTCTTATGCCCATGTGAAGGTGTTCTCTGCTGAATGTATTCACAATTGGGACTGTTTGGCTGCAGAGCAGGTACATAATCAGTTTCACTAGATACTGCCAAATTGTTTCTCTAAAGTGGTTGTACCCACCAGTACTGTGTCTCCATTCCACATTTTCTCATCAACAGCTGGTATTTTCAGATTTTAAAGTTTCTGCCAGTATAATGAGTGTAATGAAATTAATTATGGCATTGATTTGCTTTAGATTGACTGCTTATAAGGTTGCACATCTTTTCATTTGCTTCTGACCATTCATGTTTCTTCTTTGTGAATTATCTATATTTTTCTATTGTGTTTTTTATTGATTTGTAAGAGTCCTTTATAGTTAGTATGAATGCTAATCATTTTATAATTGTAAACACTGCTGTGATCTTTTCTCAGTAATTATGGCTTGTCATCAGTTCAGTTTAGTTCAGTTCAGTTGCTCAGTCGTGTCTGACTTTTTGAGACCCCATGAATTGCAGCACGCCAGGCCTCCCTGTGCATCACCAACTCCCAGAGTACTCTCAAACTCATGTCATTCGAGTTGGTGATGCCATCCAGCCATCTCATCCTCTGTCATCCCCTTCTCCTCCTGCCCTCAATCCCTCCCAGCATCGGGGTCTTTTCCAATGAGTCAACTCTTCACATGAGGTGGCCAAAGTATTGGAGTTTCAGCCTCAGCATCAGTCCTTCCAATGAACACCCAGGACTGGTCTCCTTTAGGATGGACTGGTTGGATCTCCTTGCAGTCCAAGGGACTCTCAAGAGTCTTCTCCAACACCACAGTTCAAAAGCATCAATTCTTCGGTGCTCAGCTTTCTTCACGGTCCAACTCTCACATCCATACATGACCACTGGAAAAACCATAACCTTGACCAGACAGACCTTTGTTGGAAAAGTAATGTCTCTGCTTTTTAATATGCTATCTAGGTTGGTCATAACTTTCCTTCCAAGGAGTAAGTGTCTTTTAATTTCCTGGCTGCAGTCACCATCTGCAGTGATTTTGGAGCCCAAACAAATAAAGTCTGACACTGTTTCCACTGTTTCCCCATCTATTTCCCATGAAGTGATGGGACCGGATGCCATGATCTTTGTTTTCTGAATGTTGAGCTTTAAGCCAACTTTTTTTTAGTAGTGTCATGATACAGAATATTTTATTTTAGTTTAGTTAAATCCAGTTTCATATTATTGTGCATCTTAATAAATTTTTTCCTCCTATTTCATGAATATATTTTCATCTAGTCACTTCAACATTTTGCTTCTCATACTTGGGTCTTTAATATAGCATGACTTAATTTTATACATGATAGGATTCTAATTTTTTTCCAAATGAGTATCTACTCTACAAGTATCATTTATTCACCACCCCTTCTTTCTCAGAGCATTTTAGCATGCTTTGATCATGTATCAAGTTCTCTTTTTTATAGAAAATTAATAGTTTTAAAGGGCCAATCAGATTATTCCATTCTTAAACCATTCCACAGATCCCTATCATTCTTTGAATATTGATTTTACTGGGGCTCTTGGGGTACTGCATAGCGGAACCACCTTTCTAACCCTGTCACCAGCCCCTTCCTCATGTATACTCTGTTCTTTAGTCACACTTAACTCCTTTCTGTTTTCTAGTACATCATTTTTATGCTTATCTGACCAGTGAGGATCAGGTCTCTACAGAAGACGTTTGACTTCCTGCATCTCTTTTCTCCTTGTGCTTAGTCGCTCAGTCGTGTCCGAGTCTTTGCGACCCCGTGGACTGTAGCCCACCAGGTTCCTCTGTCCATGGGATTCTCCAGGCAAGAATACTGGAGTGGGTTGCCATGCCCTCCTCCAGGGGCTCTTCCTGACTCTAGAATCGAACCCAGGTCTCCCACATGCCGGGTGGATTCTTTGCCATCCTAGCCACCAGGGAAGCCTGATACAAAGCTAGCTTCCAATGCCTCTCTTTGAGCACTGTGCTGAGCGAGGCTTCTCTTATCTCCCAGCTCCGTGGTCAGTGCTCTGGCACTCGCTCAGGAAGTTCCATCATCCGTCTGATTACATATCATTGTTCCACTATCCAGGAAGTTCTCTGGGGGCAGCAGGAACCAAGTTTGCCTCAGACGTCAGAGCATTTCCAGACCCCAGCCTTTTGCCTGGCATCTTGTAGACCCTCTATAAATACTTGCTGAATTGAACAGATGGTTCAGATAACAGTTTTTTGTTTTTGTTTTTGTTTTTTACCTAAAGTACGATTTGTCTATGAAAAATATCTGATAGGTGATCCATATAGTCTCCTTAAGCATTTTCAATGATGAGTTTAATTTTCCTGTGACCAAGAAAACCCTGGTACCAATACTTTTTTATGAATTGCCTATAAACCAAGATTGTGTATAATGGTTAGAAAATAATTTAACTGTAATTGTAGTATTTTACCTTTCCCTATTTAAGTCTAAATTTTGATCCATTCTTCCAGCATGTCATATTATTGAATTGTATTCTTTCATTGCAGTAATTGTTCCTCTCAGTTTTGCTTCATATGCACATAAATATAGATGACATTAGTGTCTTCAGTCAGCAGTGAAAAATGAAGCTTTCTAGTCTAGCCTGCTTCAAAGGTTTGCTAATGGATTGTAAACACTTTGGTTTTTTTCTCAACCTGTTGCAAGTCTGTTCAACCAGTGATGATTGAGGGTCTGCTTTGTACCTGTCATTATGTTTGGTATATGTATACTTATGTCATCATTTTGGTCTTATTTTCATTTTGTCTATCCAGAGTGTCAAGGCAATGGCAACCCACTCCAGTACTCTTGCCTGGAAAATCCCATGGACAGAGGAGCCTAGTAGGCTACAGTCCATGGGGTTGCTAAGAGTGGGACACAACTGAGTGACTTCACTTTCACTTTTCACTTTCATGCATTGGGGAAGGAAATGGCAACCTACTCCAGTGTCCTTGCCTGGAGGATCCCAGGGACGGGGGAGCCTGGTGGGCTGCCGTCTATGGGGTCAGACACTACTGAAGCGACTTAGCAGTAGCAGCAGTATCCAGAGTGTCATGAGATATTTCTCAGTTATTCTTTAGAAATTAAGATATTTTAGTCCTGGCTATTCCTTTGACCCATCAGTCTAGAGGCTTATTTAAAGGTAATAACTTAGTAGTTATTACTATTATCAGTAATATTTATTCAGTCCTTACAATGCACCAGATGTTATGCTAAGATGAGTTTTATAATATATACTTTTCCCAGTACCTCAGTGAAGTAGATGCTATCATCATATCCATCTTATAGAGGAAGATGTTCAGGTTTAAGGAACATTATGTTATTTGATCAATTTTACACAGACGAGAAGTCACAGGGGCAGGATCCGCATTCAGGCCACCTTGTATTAGTGACATTTGCACACTCCTGATGATCCTTCCCTTCTTCCCTTCCTCTATTCTTCCCCACCCCCCCTTAAATTTTTTTTGAGAACAAAAAATGATTGTTTTAATTAATACACCAGGCCTCTATTATGAATTGTTTTGCATGGTAGAATTCTGGAGGTAGGTATTTCTGAGACATCTCTCATACATGATGTGACCAGTGTGCCTGATGGAACAGAGCCAGTATGAGATTTACCCAGAGGTTCTTTTCACACAACATTAGTTTGAAGTTGATTAGTTTATCTCTGGATATATAAAATTTAGTAATTGCACAGAATTTAAATATAAAAATGCTTTTTTACTTCTTTGAGAAGAATGGCTTTTTAAAACCAGTAAGACTGGCTCCTAGATTGTGGAGGTCCAGGCTGTTCAGAGCAGTATGACTTCTCTTATGCCAGTTTCTGAGGGTACATGGGGCTTCCTGCCTGTGTTAGTGATGGTACAGCTTGCAAGGTACTTTCAAATAGGTTATCGCTGTTATCCTTCTCATATCTGAACGTAGTCGGTAGAAGGGTTAGTGTTATCTCAGTTTTACATATGGAAAGAAGCTGAGTCAAAGATCAAGGGTTAAATTGTAGAGGCTTGCATAGCCAAAACTTGATCCAGCAGATTTCAATTCCAGCCCTGAGTGCCTAACACCAAATTGATAGGTGGCATTCTACTTAAAAACTACATGCAGAATTCCTCCTTTTTGCTTTCAATATCACCGATTTTCATGTCACAGAACATAAATTGTGACAGTAATAAAGAGTTGTCCTTCGAACTGCACGTGAAACCCAAGCGTACTGTATTCTGATCTCTCTATACCTCCAGTGTTTTTCCAGTGGTATTGTTTTCAGGAAATATATTAAAGAAAACCTTCTTATTATAGTTTCAGAAAGTGTCAGAAATCTTTATTATTTTTTAATTTATAGGATTTTGAATGATTTTTGGAAACTACCCAGGAAATTGGATCCTTCTCAAGTCAGGATGTATTCTGACTGAAAGAGCTTAGCTGTGCTTTGGGGTGTTAAATTAATTTTTCATTGACAGACCACTGCCTGGGATTTAGTTGAGATTTAAGTTAGTTGAAAATCCTGACCTGAGACCTAGAGAACAACTGGACAAAGTAGATGAAGTGGAGAGCAGTGTGTTTTCTCAACCTTTCTGTTGCATTGGATAGAACCCAGGTCATCTATGAGAGGAAAGATTTGGTAGTGGGTCTGTACCGCCACTGCATTGTCATCTGGAGCAAGCCAGATACCCATTGTCAGACTAAATGTAAGGCTGTAAATGTCAGCGCAGGGAATTCTGGTCTTTGAAACATGGAATCAAAAATGATTCAAGTATTCAGAGATCAAATGAAATTTCATTAAAAAAGGTTAGTGGGTTTCCCTGGTGGCTCAGACAGTAAGGAATCTCTCTGCAATTCAGGAGACCCAGGTTTGATGCCTGGCTTGGGAAGATCACCTGGAGGAGGCAATTGCAACAAACTCCTGTTTTCTTGCCTGGAGAATTTCATGAACAGTGGAGCCTGGTGGGCTACAGTTCATGGGATTGCAAAGAGTCAGACACAACTGAGCGATTAACACTTTTAACAAAAGTTAGTAATCCTTCTTTTTTTAATTTAAATTTTTTTAATACTCAAAACATTTTATGTTGAGGTACAGCCAATTATAACAATATTGTGGTAGTTTCAGGTGAACAGCAAAGGGACTCAGCCATGCATATGCATGCGTAATCCTTCATTTGCTAATGATTACCTTCCAATACCAGAAAAGTCATTTTATATTTGTAATGGGTTAGGGTGGCAGTTCTCAAGCCTCACTGGGCATGTGTCCCATACCTAGAATGTTTGATATCAGTGCTGGTTCCTGTTCCTGGGGAGTCTGTTTCCATAAGTCTGGAGTGGGGTCGAGGTATTAGAATGTTTAACAAACGCTTCATAGGTGATTCTTATGACTCTGGTGCAGGTTGTCTGTAGACCACTTTTGAGGACACCTTGGGATCATTCTGATTGAGTCAGGGGTTGGAAAAACAGCATTCCCCTTGCAGAGAAAGAATTAGGCAATCCACCATTATTGTGGAAGTGTTGCTCCACACGTACATCCACATGCTTTACATCCATTTGTGGCTCGGTATTTTCTGAACAATAGCGCTTGTCTGAAATATTTTTACTTTCTTTCCAAGCTGATTTGAAATTGCATTGCCTTTAAAAATAAAGCGTATTTGTTGCTTAATAAAGAACTTCTGTGGCAATGAGAATTGGCACAGCTGTGTGACTGCTCAAGTGGTTGCTGATGTAGATCACACAGGAGGGCGCTGTTGGGATATAGTTTTGTCTGTAGTTAGTTCGGAAAACAGACAGCAGAGGGAGCATGCTTTAAATGACCCAGAGAACCTGTGACCTAATTGTTTTAATATGAATTATTCTAGATTGAATCGTTAATTCATTTCAGTTTGACCATTAAGAAAGTATAATTTGTTGAAACAAATGGTCTATTTAAGGAAGGACCACGTGATCAGAAGTTTTAATCAGTTAATTATTTGAGGAAAAATATTTTAATTATGTATTTAAATAATTCTGGTTTCTTTCCACATTTTCACATTCTGTTATAAACACTGATTGTAGCTAGCATCTCTTCCAGTTAGGGTTTTATTTTTTTCCAGTTGTAAGAATTAAGAGTCTGATAAGCTAAATGGTTAGTTGATTATAAAACTAGAATTGACAGATACTTCCTGCAGACTCTTTGTTGAGTAAAGTTTTACAATGTTTTGCCTAGAAATTGAAGATACATATCATTTAGACTAAATTATATCACTAAAAAATTGGAAATGAATTCCATATCCTAAAACTTTTTTTCCTTCCTGCTAGATCTAGTTTATAGGTAGACTCTGTTTATAGTTTGGTGTTTTTTTTTTTTTTTTAAATGTGGCATTTCCCCCATACATGCTTTTATCAGTTATTAATTAATGTTCTGTTAGTAACAACAGAATAAATCAGCTTGAGTTAGGTTACTAAGCAGAAAAGGAACGCTTCCTTTGCCATTCTTTTTGTTGTGTTGAGAACTTTTTTGAAGCCAGGGACTGTTTGTCCTTTTTTATCTTTTTATTTTCTACTGTGAAATATTGGACAGATAGTGAGTGTCACTGCAGGTGTCAATTCTTAGATACAGGCTATATGCTGGATTAGAAGTGCCTGTTGATTCTTTCTATAGCCCCTTTCTGCACCCCCCCCCCCAACCCCCAGCGAGAGGTGGCATCTATATCTTGGCATTCTAGGATCTTTGATGGGTCTGATTACTTGACCGGTATAACACAGTGGAAGTGATTCTGTCTGGTCCAAGGCTTTGAAAGACTGGTGGTTTCCATTTACTGTTTCTTAGAATCCTTTCTTTGGAAGCCCCCAGCTTTCTTGTTGAGTCCAATCTGACTGTATTGGGATCACCATGTTGGAGAGGCCATATTTAGGCTCTCTGATTGATAGCCTCAGCTAAGCCCAGCATTTTAGGCATCTCTGCCGAGGTACTGGACACCAGAGTGACACAATCTTGAATCCTCCAGACCTGCCCATCCTCTGGCTGAATACCTATGACTTCTATTGACATCATGCTGAAATGAAGAAGTGCTCAGCCAACTGACATCATGCAGAACTGAAGAAGTGCTTCGCCAAGTCCTGTTGTGATCCACAAAATCCTGTGATACGATAAAAGCATTCGTGTGTTAAGTCACCGTGTTCTGGGGCAGTTTGTTATGCAGCAGTAGGATAAACAGAACACAAGCGAAGTTCCTGAGAGAGGAGTAGATGGTGCTAACAGGAGGGAGCTCTGGGGAGCAGCTTGCCTAACCACTCCCTTTCATAGGGAAAAGCTGCATTCCAGAGAAAGGAAGTGATATGTTCCTTTCAAGTCATCCTGACAGTCATGGTCACAGTCAGACTCTAGTCTGACTGATGCATTTGCTGCTGAAATACCCTAGATCATTAATGTTCCCTTTATACTTGGTAAAGCCAAGATGTAGATATAGCATAGAGACACCAAGGGAATAGTAACATGACTGAAAGAACTTTTAGACAACCTCAGAAAGGACCCCCAAACAGTGTTTGTTCCAGGATTACCCAACCCAGCCGTTTTGTATGATTTAACTATCATTAAAAAAGTTACATTCCAGTGTAAATGGATGTTTCACTTAATATTCAAACATAGTAAGTAATGTTAGAAAAATAAGCATACACACGAATATTGAATACTTATTTCCTATATGGGTAATCTCAATACATATACAACTTGTATTCCAGGAAGTAAAGTGTTAGTTGCTCAGGTGTGTCCGACTCTGCAACCCCATGGATGGTAGCCCACCAGGCCCCTCTGTCCACGGAATTCTCCAAGCAAGAATACTGGAGTGGGTTGCCAGGATCAAACTTGGGTCTCCTGCATTGCAGTTGGATTCTTTACTGTCTTTACTTCCCTGGTGGAAGCCCTGTATTCCAGAACTTCCTCGGTGAATTTGGTAACTTGGAATGAATTTACCTATGTAAACAGTGATAAGCAAATTTCAATTTAACACATAATATGCTTAATATATAGTACTTTAAATAATTTTACCATATTTCTTAATTTTCTATACGATGATGCTTTCCAAATCCCAGCTTGGTATCTGTGGACCTGTCAGTCCACCCTCTCCCTTTGTTTGACTGTGGCAGAGGAACTGGATTCTGTTCTTTCATGAACAGTGGAATCGAGCACCTTACCTCGCTCTTAGCATCAGCTGGGGGCAGACTTCTTATGCCTAGGGATGAAGGCGAGCAGGTTCTGGGGGCTCTGTGCAATTGGAAGTGTGCTCTCTTTGGGGATAAGGAGAAGAAAGGGAGCAATGGCAAGGTTCAGGACCTCTTGCTGATTAATTTTCTCAGTTCAGATCAACTCCTGGTGCTTTCCGTCCATCCCCTCTTTCTTCTAAGAATCCTAGAGATTTGTTTATTTTCTTTCCTTTTCATCCTTCCCAATAGCTTCCCCCATTCAAGTTATCAGTTCTTGAGCTCACTAGGGATGGGATGAAGTCTTTTCATTTTTCTATATTTTTTTATTTCTCAAGATAGAAGAGAGATTTTCTTTTCTATCCCCTTCCTCTCTCTCTTCCCTTCTTTCCCTCTTTCCTTCCTCCCTTTCCCTTATTTCTATTAAAATCAATCTAATTTCTTTTATGCCTTGGGAATTGTTATCTGTTTATTGTTGTTCAGTTGCTCAGTTGTGTCCAACTCTTTGTGATCCCATGGACTGCAGCCTGCGAGGCTTCCCTGGTATCTGCTATAGTTAATTAAATCCTTCAGTTTATTTTTAGATTTAGAGATGGTGCGTGGCACCTTTACTGCTTATACAACTAAGACAAATTTTTGGTGTTTTATTCAATTATAAGCCCTTGATAGGAGCGACTACATCTAATTTTTCTCTGTAATCTCTTTCATATAATTTTGAAATACTTAGCAATATTTATTGTGCAGAAGAATACAGATCACAATTATGACCTCTATAGTTATAGTTATCTATCTGTGCAATGAAAGAGGGTAAAGTGGCCTGACAATTGTTTTAAAATCCTGTGAATGCTGGTGCATTGCTCACATTCCTAGTCTGTATACTTAGTGCAAGTGTATGTGAAAATTTAAAGTCAAATTTTCCCTTTATTACTGCTTAACTTTCCCGTTACTATACCATCGCACAGTGAAACTGTGTAAAGTCATAAACATGTGGCTAATTCACTAATAATAAGGGCAGTATCTACATTAAATACTTCTGTTCCTTAGAGTAAGTGAATAAATGAAGGTTTTGTGAGTTAGTTCAAAGATTAAAGACTACAACTAGGAAACTTTTTTGATGACAAGTGAACTATAGTTCTTTATTCAGAGTACTTTGCACTGTGACAGTTCTCTTTTCCGCAAGGATAAGAGAAAAATTGTGCAGAAAAGTTCAAGGTAGTTTTGTGTTTTATGTTCCCTGGAGCCTGATTTGAAGTGTCAAAACAAGATGCCAGGAAGTCTCAAATTGAAGAACATACTATTCTACAAAATGTTATCTTTCATATATTTATCAGTTTTTTGCCCTAGTCATTCTAAACTGTTTGCTTTTTTTATCTTCTTAGACCAAATGTCCTTTAAATAATTCTTGAAGTAATTGAAAACAAAACTATGCGAGAATCCTAAATAGTAATTTTAAGAGAAACTTAGAATGATATGTAAGGAAACTTTTTATTAAAGATCTTGGTTAATTCTTAGTCTTTTTTTTTTTTTTAAAAGAAAACTAACATGTTAATAACTTGAGTGGTATTAATTTCTACTTTTTATGTTAGAGTTCAGGATTCTTTAAACATCTATTAGAGCACAAATTCTTTAGATACTCAGTATTTCAAAAGAGAAACTTAGGTCTATTTGCTTGATTAAAACTTGACTTGATGTTGTTATAGATTTTATGAAAATTCTTATGTTCCTTCCAACACTGCTGATTTACTTATGTTTAGGAAAATTTATTTTAATTAATTTTTGTACATTAATTATACACAGAGTGGAATACCTACAGTACTATTCCCAGGTACTAATTCCCAAGTACTAGTGCCTAAGTTGGGAGTTTATGTGTAGGTACCAAGTATAGAATTCAGCTTTTTCCTAGTTTTTCCCTGAGCATATTTTAATATGATGTGTGACCCTATTCTGGGAGAAGGTAATGGCATCCCACTCCAGTACTCTTGCCTGGAAACTCCCATGGATGGAGGAGCCTGGTAGGCTGCAGTCCATGGGGTCGCTGAGTCAGACACGACTGAGCGACTTCACTTTCACTTTTCACTTTCATGCATTGGAGAAGGAAATGGCAACCCACTCCAGTGTTCTTGCCTGGAGAATCCCAGGGATGGCGGAGCCCAACGGGCTGCCATCTATGGGGTCACACAGAGTCGGACACGACTGAAGCGACTTAGCAGCAGTGACCCTATTCTACATGATTGCAGTAATCTCCATCAAGTGGTCTCCCAGACCACACCTTTCTCTCTTTGGCTGTTGTGCTTGAGTGCTTCTTCTAAGAACCTGAATCTGAACATGGTTTTCTTCTATGTTAATCCTTGAGGAACTCTCCGCTGGTGGAGACTGTTGTTGAGAGGCCCAGTTCATTCAGACTTTCAGTCTTTTGTGAATTGTTTGTTCTTTTCTGGAGACTTTTAGGATGGTCTCTTTGTCAGAGGTGTTCTAGAATTTCATGATGAAATGCCATGATGTGGGATTCTTTTTTTAATTATTGTGTAAGGCAGTTTGTAATTTGGAGATTAGCCCTCTTTTGCATTTTTTTCTATAATCTTCCTGTGGAGGAACTGGGTTCCTCCCTGTTTTGTCTATTTTAGAGTTATGCAAGTCAGCTGCTGAGCCTGCTGATCTAATTTTTAAGTCTTTTCTTCCTTTTCATCCTTCTTTTGGACTTTTTGTGCTACTTCCTGGGTGATTTTTCTCCTTTTATGTTTCCATTTTGAAACAACCTTTTTTTTTTTTTTTCCAGTGATTATATCTTTCATGTCCAAGAATGCTTTTCTTCTTCTAAGTTTTCCTTTTTAATTTTTATAGTATCTTGCTGCAGTTGATGCCACCTCTCTCTGGATGTTGTTAATGTCTGTGTCAGTCATTGGGTCTGAATTTTTCCTCTCTTTATTTGTTGTGCTTCTTTCTCCTGTGCCGTAGATGCTCACCCAGTGCCTGTTGAATTTTGGCTCCCCATTCATATTTAAAAATGAGGTCAGAAAATGATTGTTGGAAACTGTGTTTTTTGGCTGGCAGTTTTCATGGTGAAGCAGTATTAATCAAGCTTATTGGGAAACACACATGTCTATATAGGTCTTACATCTGAGGCCATTTAGTTCATCCAGACAGGGATTCGCCAATGTTTTGCTTGAGGATATAAACCTGGCAGGCAGTGTGTAGGGGCTGGGTAAGAACAGAGTGCTTGGAGAGTGGATGTCTGATTATTTGGGACATAGATTTTCACCTCTAGCCTCCTCTGACCCTAGAGCCCCTCCAACTTCATTTCTCTTAAGACTTTGTCTCTCCTGAGACTTGGTAGAGGTAGTGGCCTGACTCTGCAGGGTGGAGAGGAAGGATGTAGGAGTGCAGAGACCCTTTATTCAAAATTTCGGGTCATAACCTTTTTTTTTTTAAATATCTAGTAAGGGCGTGCTGCTGTCCATGGGGTCGCAAAGAGTCAGACATGACTGAGCAACTGAACTGAACTGAACTGAAGAGCACCTCTTCTGTACATACGTTATATTTCTAGTTTCTGAACATACCAGGGCTTTGCAGGACATAATGGATTGCTTCTCATTGCTTCTGCTCTTAGGTTTGACCTCCCTCCATTCTCCTAAGTCATCTACTATTCTAGCTATTTTATGTTTTCATATATTACAGTTTGTAATTAAATCTGCTCCTTGATCTCTTTGTAGCTGAAATGAATATTTTTGTTTATTGTTCTTGTTTGGGGGCATTTGAAAAGGAGGAAAAATGTTATCACCCTACAGTCTTGAAACTTTAATTTTATTGACAATGCATTTATTCATTTCATTTTAAATTTTATTCTCTTGAGTAGCTATAATATACATATAGTTTACAATATAAAATATATTAAAATTATTCATCAAGAAGTCTTGCTCTCAGTTTTGAATCCATTGGTTTAGGACATCTCTTCCACATCCTGTAGGGATTCACTTTTATTAATGTCTTTGATATATCCCAAACTACTGCACTCGGTGACTACAGCCACAAAATTAAAAGATGCTTGCTCCTTGTAAGAAAAGCTATGGCAAACCTAGACAGCGTATTAAAAAGCAGAGACATCACTTTGCCAACAAAGGTCTGTATAGTCAAAACTATGGTTTTTCCAGTAGTCATGTATGGATGTGAGAGTTTGATGATAAAGAAGGCTAAATGCCAGAGAAGTGGTGCTTTTCAGTTGTGGTGCTGGAGAAGACTCTTGAGAGTCCCCTGGACAACAAGGAAATCAAACCAATCAGTCCTAAGGGAATCAACCTCAATATTCGTTGGAAGGACTGATGCTGAGGCTGAAGCTCCAATACTTTGGCCACCTGATGTGAAGAACCAACTCTTTGGAAAAGACCCTGATGCTGGGAAAGATTGAAGGCAAAAGAAGGCGGCAGCAGAGGATGAGATGGTTGGATGGCATCATTGACTCAATGGACATGAGTTTGAGCAAACTCCAGGCGATAGTGAAAGACAGGGAAGCCTGGCGTGCTGCAGTTCATTGGACATGACTGAGTGACTGAACAACAGCAATGCATTCCCTGGTTCTTATTTATGTAGATATTTATAGCTATAAATATGTATTTATTTTTCATATTTAAATAGTAATAGCTATATATTTATTTTTAGGCATACCCTATTTACTTTGCTTTTTGGCTTAACATTTTCTTTTGATATCTTTACTTGAAAACACTTTCAGTGGTATAAACCCCTATATATTATAAAGGGGTTTGTATTAATTTAGAGTTGAGAATTAGTACTTATACACTTTCAATCACATTTTTATGAAACCCAAGGATTATCGTGGAGATTGTACAGCAGACTGAAGTATAAAAGATAAAAGAGGCTGGGGCGTGGAGGCAGAGTTGAGATGCAGTGAGAGAAGCTCAGTGTTGGAAGGAAATTAGAAAAATGGAGGTGAGTATTTAGGCTGACTTTCATAGACTGAGGAGTATTTCCACACGTGGGAAAAATAGTATCGATAGTATAGTGTTCAGCTACATACAAAACACATACAATGTAAGCATATGGTGCGTGTCACCATATGCTTCCCCAAATACCTAGTAAATAGCAAAGCTTGCAATAGAAAGTGTTGCCACTGCTAAAAGAGAACATACATATGTGCACATCTTGAAAAATTTTGATAGACTTGAGACCATTAAATAATTTCTGGCTTATACATGTATATTCAGCAATACATACACATTCAGTGATTCAAAATGAGGATGATGCCTTCAAGGAACTTATTTTCCGAGCATCGATATCAACTTAGTCACAAAATGACCCCATGAATTGTAGTCCCCCAGGCTCCTCCGTTGTTGGGATTTTCCAGGCAAGAATACTGGAATGGGTAGCCATTTCCTCCTCCTCTGGGGGATTTTCCTGACCCCGAGATTGAACCCATGTCTCCTGTTGTCTCCTGCACTGGCAGCGTATTCTTTACCACTGAGCCTTCTGGGAAGCCCTATATTAACATTATACAAAAACAATTACTCAAAGACTTTGTTGGTTGTAATTCAGTTAGTAATGCTATATGCATAGTTCCATCATGCTTTATGTATGTGTAAATGAGAAAGCTCTCTAAAATAGCTTCCTAGTCTACACAAAACACAGCACAGAAAACATTTAGTGATTTGGAAAAATCCTGCTTGACTGATCTTAACCATCAGTCTTTTCGTGAGATGTTATATAATTTTATTTTGTATTTTAAATTTAAAATAAATATTTAAATTTAATTAATTTAAATTATTAAATATTGTGGAAAACTATAAACACTATACAAACAAAAGATAAGACCGCTGAGCAAAAATAAAAGTATTATCCCATTGCTTAGAAATAAGTCCTGCTAAAATTTTGGATTTTTTATCTTTCTCTACCCCTTTAATGCATCTAAACATATAAAGTTTTTCAATCAAATGCTGTATATTGATCTAGAGTCATAAGCTTTTAGCAGGAGGGGTTCTATTAATAATTTTTTCTTGTTTTACAAATTCAGAGACTGATCCAAGTGAATTAAATTACTTGCCAGTACTTGGCCGTGATCATCTATCAAGTGAAGTGGTGGCAAGAGGAAACCTCAGGTTTTCTGATGATCTTGCTGCAGTGTCACTGAATGCGAGTCACACTCTGATTTTTCAGATTGTTAGCAGGTTGCCATGCATACCAATGCCAGACTGTGAAGATGGAGGCGGCTTGCACACAGTGTGCCTAGTGGCTGATGCCAGCCACCTGCTTGGATCCCAGCCTGGTGGTGCCCAAGAGTCAGGGCCTCCAAGTCAGAGCTGACCTGTTCAGAGCTGGGTCCCAAAGGCCTTGCTACTAAGATCAGTAGCCTATGAAGCAGTGTCTCTGAGTCAGGGGCACCAAATGTGTCTGCTCAGCTGCCCAGAACAATAGGTACTGCTTTGGAGAAGGTAGTGGGATCAGGAAATAGGTTCTGAGGATTCGTGGGGAATGATAGGGAAGTAACCTGCCCTGAGGCCTTTGGAAACTTTTGGTTTCCAGACCAGCAGTCCAGAGGATTGGAGGTAACCAGGCCTTCCCATATCTGACCTCTGGTTCTCTGAAAATTAGCAAAACAACAGCCTGGTATTTCAGGACTTAGCTGGACTTGGGCAGAATAACCTTTTATTTTTCTCTCTTTTATTGAAGAATGTAAGTACAGTTGAGGAGCAGTCAACAGCACCCCACTCCAGTACTCTTGCCTAGAAAATCCCATGGACGGAGGAGCCTGGTGGGCTGCAGTCCATGGGGTCGCTAGGAGTAGGATACGACTGGGCAACTTCACTTTCACTTTTTACTTTCATGCATTGGAGAAGGAAATGGCAACCCACTCCAGTGTTCTTGCATGGAGAATCCCAGGGACGGTGGAGCCTTGTGGGCTGCCGTCTGTGGGGTCGCACAGAGTCGGACATGACTGAGGAGACTTAGCAGCAGCAGCAGCAGCAAGTACAGTTGAGGCACTGAGGACTCAAGCCTGTGGTGAACTCAAGCCTATTGATGGGGGGAGAGAGTGGGAAGGAAAAGGGAAGGAAGGGAGGAAAAGATTTTGTTTTAACTCTTGAAACATTCTAAGACTTTTGCCACTCAACAGACACTTTAAATGCCATGTTTTGATCAAAACTGCTTACTTAATGGTCTGGGATGGATGGCACCTTAGTGAAATACTCACAAATGAGGTGCATGTTGGTATAATCTTTTTTCCATCCTTACTCTTGGAAAGTCTACATTCTAAGTGGAAGACTGATGTGGAAGAGTTATTTTTAAGTGCCAATTTATTGCAGCAGTTGCTGAGTTTTAGAGGAACTCTCAATTAAATACACAGAAATTTCTGCATATTATTTCTCCTCAGCTTAATATTAGAACTGAAAGCAATTTCCTAGGGCTGAAACAAATTTCTTAGGTCAAATAATTTTACTGGGTTAACAAACTCATAAGTGATATATGATTATAGCCAAGTATTATCCTGTTGGGTTGTTATTACATTGTTATACCAAAACAATGGAGTTGATATTTTCTTTTCATAGAATAAAGAATATGGTTGTGTCTTGTTCGTTTAAAAAAGGTGAAACTATTTTTGCAAAGCACTATAAAGGTAGTTTCAGCCATAGGTTCAGATGAAATGGTACTCTTGGAAAGACGTGTAGCCATGTAGATTTCATCCAATGCCAGGGTGCTATGTACTATATGTTGCTGCTAAGTCACTTCAGTCATGTCCAACTCTGTGTGACCCCATAGATGGCAGCCCACCAGGCTCCCCTGTCCCTGGGATTCTCCAGGCAAGAACGCTGGAGTGGGTTGCCATTTCCTTCTCCAATGCATGCATGCTAAGTCGCTTCAGTCATGTCCAACTCTGTGTGACCCCATGGACAGCAGCCCACCAGGCTCCTCTGTCCACAGGATTCTCTAGGCAAGAATACTAGAGTGAGTTGCTATTTCCTTCTCCAATGTAGTATATAGACAGCATAAATTAAATGTCAGTTTGCACTAGATTATAATCTAACTAAAAATTTTGTTGTTTTTTCTCTTTCCAAGCTGGATTCATCTTCATTTGGATATGTGTTAAAGTCATGCAGTTGATTTTATTCTAGAATCGATATATCTGAATAAATACACTCTCGTTCAAGATAAACACTAGGAGATGACACTGATTCCAGTCATGGTGTTACTGCTCAAAAGTTTGTAACAACTGAGTTGTTTTTAGAGACTGATAACAATCTTTTAACCATTCTCCTTGGTGACTGATCTTAATTCCTTGAAGCAGTCTCATTTTGAGAGTTCACAAAAAGTTGTTTTGAGCCAGTTCTGGAGAATGATGGGAATGCTCAATCCAGGATATATAGGAAGAAGGCTCTGCATTTCTTGCTTGACTCAGACACCTTGATATTCCTTAGGAAGTATATGAAAATTGCCTGTGGAAAAGAACATTGTTAGAATAAGGATATAGGATATCTAAAACTTTTTCTGTGACATGTTCTTTTGAACTGCAAATTAGAATATTTTAACTAGGAGAGCATTTTTTTCCAAAGGCAAAGTATTACTATAGTTGTAATTTGAACTAAATACATCCTAGAAGGACAGTATTGTGAAAGCAAAAACACAATAACCATAAATCCCTCTTAAAAGGGGGATATAGTCTTATATTGCAGTGACTATAAAATGTCTATAAATGTACACAGACTCCAGGAAAGACCTCTGCGTGCTGTAATGTGTACATTCAACGTACCAAAAGTATGATTGTACCTCATCTGTTGTGCAGCTAGTATGTACCAATAAATGAATGTTGTGCTGTGCTGTGCTTAGTCACTCAGTCGTGTCTGACTCTTTGTGACTCCATGGACTGTAGCCTGCCAGGCTCCTCTGTCCATGGGGATTCTCCAGGAAAGAATACTGGAGTGGATTGCCATGCCCTTCTCCAGGGGATCTTCCCGACCCAGAGATCAAACCCAAGTCTTCCGCATTGTGGGCAGATTCTTTACCATCTGAGCCACCAAGGAAGCCCAAGAATACGGAGTGGGTAGCCTATCCCTACTCTAGGGGATCTTCCCAAACTGGGAATTGAACCAGGGTCTCCTGCATTGCAGGTGGATTCTTTACCAGCTGAGCTACCGGGGCTATTCAGAAGAAATTTTTGGTGAATTGGGAATTTTAATAAGTATGTCTAAGAGGTTTCAAAGGAAACCATTTTCTTCTCAAAACAGCTTGCCCTGCAGCAAACTGAACATTCAAAACTACTGCATTAACTTTAGATCCATGTTACTTAAGGAGAAGCTTACAGCTCCTCCCCCTTTATTCCAGAAAATAATGGTCTCTTCTCAATAGACTGTCACATGGATAAAGGTGGCTGAAAATAAAAATACAGGTTTATTTTGAAATGCAGCGCCAAATGATGAGATCTATTTGAAGAACTCCTGAGACAGTCACTCTTGAAGGAGTTCACTCATTTGCTGCGTCTTTATGTTCTGGTATAATTGTTAAATCAGGATAATATCACATAGTCACACCTCATAAATATTTGAACTTGCAATCAAGAAACTGCATATTCTCCCACAGTTACTTAAAAGTTAAGAATACTTTTCTCTCTCCACCTACATACAACTCTATAATGATGTCCACATTTGCTTTCTCAAAGTTTCTGCTGTGACCACTGGCAGCAACAGCAGAGCAGAGCAGATGGTCTGTTGATTTGAGTAGAGAAATTCTCTGGCCTTTATTTAACTCGGTAGTTCTACTCAATCTGCTCAGGAGAGTCTAATGAGAGAACAGAAGGATGCTGCTGTTAAGATGGGGTACATTGGCACCATTTCTGCATTTCTTGCCTACCCTTGGCTGGCCATTGTTGTTAGTTCTCTTATCTTTATAAAACCATTAAATGAATCATTTAAGCAATAAAATCATTTTTACACGTGACATAATATTTTAAAAGATGGCTGTATGTTTAAGTCCTGTTACATATAGAAAGTTTGTGAGGACTGGAAATGGATTTATCTGTTAAAAGTTGATGAGAAGTTGACCATTTCCTTTGGCTTTAGAAATCTTTTAGTGACCACTGTAGTTCTAGCACAGAGAAGGTGATGGCACCCCAACTCCAGTACTCTCGCCTGGAAAATCCCATGGACGGAGGAGCCTGATAGGCTGCAGCCCATGGGGTTGCAAAGAGTCAGACACGACTGAGCGACTTCCCTTTCACTTCTCACATTCATGCCTTGGAGAAGGAAATGGGAAGCCACTCCAGTGTTCTTGCCTGGAGAATCCCAGGGACAGGGGAGCCTGGTGGGCTGCCGTCTATGGGGTCGCACAGGGTTGGACACGACTGAAGCGACTTAGCAGCAGTAGTTCTAATGCAGAGGATTGCAGTGACTAAAAGTGAAGTCCGAAACAAAGGCACACACTATTTTTGGACTTGGTTGTTTATATCAGAAGTTGCCGTGACAAACATCATCCCCGGAAAGATCCTTTGTGAGCCACCTCCCTCTAAAGTTGCCTGTGGTGAATCCATGGTGCCCCCATCTTGTATGAGAAAAGCTTTACGTCAGGTATGGTTTTCTTCACATTCGGTCCTATTGTCTAGAACAAAAGTTTGCTTTGGAAGATAATCCTAAATATCTGTTTAGTAAGATTAGTAGTCTCTGTTCATTAAGATTAGCAGTTGCGCAGTTTAGTAGTTCTTGTTCAGTAAGATTAGCAGACTCTGAATTGGAGAAAATAAAAATGAGTAAAGATTTGCGTTGAATTATTTGTTGGAATTTCAACTTACTGACTGCCTAAATGACTCCCTTCTTCCTTTTCTTTATTGTCAGTGATTGTTTGTCATTCTCTGATATGAGAGTTGGTAGATGTAAACAATATTACATTATATGTCAATCCCAGTATGAAAACAATGCCTCATTTATAGAAATATTAGAATTAAGCCATTTTGAGGAATACAGTGTTCCAGTAAACTGGATTTTTTTTTTTAATTAACTGTAAGAAAAGCCTTTTAGGTAGAAAAATTGTCTTGGACAAAGTAATTCACCTGAGCTAATGAATGCAGATGACAGCACCCTTATGGCAGAAAGTGAAGAGGAACTAAAAAGCCTCTTGATGAAAGTGAAAGTGGAGAGTGAAAAAGTTGGCTTAAAGCTCAACATTCAGAAAATGAAGATCGTGGCATCCGGTCCGATCACTTCATGGGAAATAGATGGGGAAACAGTGGAAATAGTGTCAGACTTTATTTTTTGGGGCTCCAAAATCACTGCAGATGGTGATTGCAGCCATGAAATTAAAAGACACTTACTCCTTGGAAGAAAAGTTATGACCAACCTAGATAGCATATTCAAAAGCAGAGACATTACTTTGCCGACTAAGGTCCGTCTAGTCAAGGCTATGGTTTTTCCTGTGGTCATGTATGGATGTGAGAGTTGGACTGTGAAGAAGGCTGAGCACCAAAGAATTGATGCTTTTGAACTGTGGTGTTGGAGAAGACTCTTGAGAGTCCCTTGGACTGCAAGGAGATCTAACCAGTCCATCCTAAAGGAGATCAGCCCTGGGATTTCTTTGGAAGGAATGATGCTAAAGCAGAAACTCCAGTAATTTGGCCACCTCATGTGAAGAGTTGACTCATTGGAAAAGACTCTGATGCTGGGAGGGACTGGGGGCAGGAGGAGAGTTGACTCATTGGAAAAGACTCTGATGCTGGGAGGGACTGGGGGCAGGAGGAGAAGGGGATGACAGAGGATGAGATGGCTGGATGGCATCACTGACTTGATGGACGTGAGTTTGAGTCAACTCCGGGAGTTGATGCACAGGGCGGCCTGGCGTATTGCAATTCATGGAGTCGCAAAGAGTTGGACACGACTGAACGACTGAACTGAACTGAACTGAATGAATGCCTAGTACCACATCTGAAGCAGAAAGGGCATGGGTATGGTGCTAGGCATCCATTATCTCAGGTGAATTAATAGAGCTATTAATGAATCATCTGTAATTAAAAGCAAATAAAGCTCTGTTTTTAAGGATGTCTTCACTTGACCCTCATTCTTGTTTATTAATTTGGCTAGGTTTAGAATTCTAGGTTCAAAATTATTATACTCTTAAAACTTTGACTCAATCCTTTGTCTCTGATTATTCAGTTTGGAAGATAAAAAGTGTGTTGCTAGCCTGAATCCTGTTTATTTTGTAAGAGTTTTTGTTTTGATTTGTTTATTGGTTTTTATTCTCCTTTTTGGAAGCTTTACAGTTTTTCTCTTATTGTTGGGGTTATGATATTTCACTAAAATATGTTTAACAATTGTCTTAAAAACCCTACTACTCCTGCTGTGTACTTGGTAGGCTCATTTAATCTCAAGCTCACAGTCTTTTCTTTAGCTAAGAGAACATTGTGCATTTCATTATTTTCTCTCTTCTGTTTTTCCCTTCTGGGCCCAAATTTTGCCAAGCATTATGTCAGCCTTGTGGTTTTCAGCTAGTTAACCTCTAACATCTTTGATCATCAATTGCATTATTATAAAGTGGAAATAATAATCCCCAGGAGGCCAGTACCCAAAATGGTAATTATTCTTTCTCCTTCAGATATGCCTTGCTCCTCTAAGCTTATCGTTTTGATCAAGGCACTTGAAACTAAATATAGATTTCTGGCTCTTAAAGTGATGTCTGGGCTGTTTTTAGCATGAAGGTTATTGGACATGACTCTGGTCTTCCTCAAGGTAGCACTGGCTCATTTCCGAAGACTTCTTTGGATACTGTAGCTGTGTTATATGTCAACTATAGTGCTCAGCACAGAGAAAAAAAGAGTCAAAGTAAATGTGGAAATGGGAGAGTGTTAAACAAAGGTGACCCGGTTTGTTACAAGGTAGAAGCCTATACAAGAAAGCTGTGGGCTCTACAGTGTTTCCATACAGATTCAGATGATGAATAGCTGCTGGATTAATCTTCCCAGAAGAAGAGCTCCAGTCAAGTCACCACTCTTTAAAAATCTTTGTTGAATCTCCATTTACTTACAGAGGTAACATCAGATTCTTGAACTTAATTTTCAAGTTGTCCAAAACACTGGCTCCAGTTAAACTTTCCAATCTTATATCCTACTGTTCTCTACATATTCATTCATTCCAATTAAAATATATTATTCTGCTTCCCAAATCTATCCCATGCTGTTCCCTTTGCCTGCAGTTCTCCCTGCCTTCTATTTTTTCTAGTGAAATCCTTTGCTTTTAAGTTTCAACCCCACAGCTTCTTCCTTTGCAAAGCCTCCGGCAGTCTCTGTAACCGTTTCTCTGTACGGCCCCAAAGCACAGGATTTGTACGTCTCTTATAGCACCTAACATACTGCACTGAAATGACCTGAGGTAGAAACTTTATCTTCATCTGTAATTTACTGAGGTCTAACAATGCCTGTTTTGTAACCTGAGCTTGATAATTATGGTTGAATGCTTAAACGAGTGAATGCGTTGCAGCCATGCTGCACTGTAATGTTTTACACAGAGGAAAATAGACTTGGACATTTTATTGTTTTAGATGAAACTGGCGACCAAAATTGTGCCTTTTTGACTATTTTGATTAGAGGTTTTTAAAAATATCGTTTATATGATCGCTTCTTGATTTTTATGAAAGCTATAAGCACTTTCTCATGACATAGGATGTGTCAAATTTGGGGATATAGTTACTCAGCTTTCAATTCTTCTTTTAAAAGTCTTTATGAAGAAAAATGAAAATCGGATATAATACTGCTTGTGATTGAAAAATGTTGTGCATTTTAATGAAATTTCTTATACCATCTAATTTGTTTTACCTGTGAACATACTTGTTACTTGGGATTGACTGATAAATCTGCTGAGAGTTGAATTCTGTTTCAAAATGCATTCTGTCTTCTAACTTCTTTTCCACTGATGAAACTAAAGATATGAAATGTCTTCTTTAAGTTGCAGCATTTCTGTAACTAAGTGCATGACTTTTATAAATGCACTAGAAGTTTCTTGATGGATACGAAGAAGAGGAGTAAGGCAAGACACTATGTGGCAATTTGTTATGTGTGACTTTATTTGGGAAAAGAGTAGCTATAATTTTGTGTCTTCAGTCAGCAGAGTGGCATCGATTTGTGGCAAGTCAACATATCCCTGTGCAGTTTTGCAATTATGACAGTACTTAAGAGAAAAATCCTTACTGAAGTCTTCTGAAAAGAACTTTTAAATTGTAGGGACTTACTTCTGATCATCTCCCTGGTAAATATACAGATATATATGTATATATTTTTCATGACATGAGTATGTTTTCAAGTTTATATTAGTAATTTTTCCCCTTAAAAATGAAAAAAAAATATTTAAAGACCATTTTTTAGATGCTCTGAGAGTTGGTAGAAGACCTGGGACCAAAATGATCAAGTCTTCCAACTTAATGCTAATGATATTAACAACAAAATAATAGTAATAATAACAGCTAATATGTATAATGCAAATATTTTCATATACTCTCACTATAAGGAAACTGAAGCATTGAAAACTTAAGTAGCTTGCTCAGGATCACACTATGAAGTGGTAGAATTGGGGTTCAAAAGTAGGCCAGCTTCTTTTGAATCTCTTAATATAACCCAGAAATGTGGTTGTCTGTGGTTTCACTTTTTAAATGAAACTCTTGAGTGAATTTAAGTGCTCTAAGAAAATAAGGATTAATCTTAAATCTAACCTCACAACATTAGTATTAGCAATAGTTTTGTAAATGTCTGTTCATCTCATTATAGAGCATACCTGTCACAGTTTATAGACAGAAAAAAAGAATCTGCCTGCAATGCAGGAGACCTGGGTTCGATCCCTGTGTTGGGAAGATCCCCTGGAGAAGAGAATGGCAACCTACTCCAGTATTCTTGCCTGGAGAATTCTGTTGACAGAGGTTACAGTTCCTGGGAGTCACAAAGAGTCAGACACCACTGAGTGACTAACACTTTCATTTTTATTACTAGGCTGACTAAAAATTTCTTATTTAAAATAAAAATATGATGGAAATTGAAATTGGGTTTTAACCTTTCATAGTTTATAAGTTGAATTCAGTGTAATTCATTTTAGACTCTGGGTACTGATATAGAATTGATGATAATATGTAAGTGCATATGAGGTCAGCTAATCCTGTATATTCACAGGGAAACAAAACAAGTATGATTTTCAGTAAAGACGAAAATGTCCTCAAGTAAGAAAAGTTCACTTTGTTGAAATTACCTAGAATGTTTACAGCCAGAAAATCTACTAAGAAATTATGTCCATTTTAATGTAAAAATGAGTACAATACCTTACAGCTTCAGACCATTTATTGTTTACCCTTTTACTATTTGTCCCATTCATTTTATATTTCTTATTTTTTTTTGTTTTTTGCCTTCTTTTGGACTAATGGATTTAAATCCTTTGAAAATTATTCAACTATTTCACTCTATAAGCTTGTAGGTCAACACTGTTTCACTATAAGTGATGAAGATAAGTGGATCGATATTGGAGACATTCGCAAAGTACAAGTAGCAAAGTTGGTGATAGAATGGATGTGAGGTGTGGGTATGAGGCATATCCAGAATCATTCCCAAATTTCTGGCTGCTGAATGGATGGATGATGCCATTCACTGAGCTAGAAACACTGGAAGAGGGGACCAGATTTGCATGTTGGATAGTGACATTAAAGAGTTTGATTCAGAATTTTTGAGTTTGGGATGCATTTGAGGCCTCCAAATGGAGATATCAAATAGCCAATAATTACGTGAGTCTTTTGCTGCATAGAGATATCTGAGCAAGAGATGTGAGTTTGTGAGCATCTGCTTATATGGTGGTAATTGAAGTTTTGGACTGAGTGAGCTGGCCAAACGAGAGTCAACAGAGAGATGCTAGCCAAGAATGTTCACATAATGAAGGGCAAATAGAAAGGAGGATGAAATACGTTCATTTGACTTAGCTTCAAGGAGAGCGTTGGTAAAAGGACTGAATTAAGTCTTTCAGAGTGGAGGCCTTAGATTGCATTTGGAGAAAGTTTGTTGGTAAAAGAAAAAAAAATTATTTGAGCTGGAGAGAAATTTTAGTATCTTTTGTTTTTAAATCTAGAGGCTTCAGAGTTATATGTTTAAAACTTAAGAGAAATCTGGTTGAGAAAACATTAAATGCCCAGGAGAGACAAAAGAGCATAAAGTAAGACTCCTAAGAAACTAGAGAGAAAGATGGATGTATTAGTTTCTTATTGTTACTCTAACAAACTACAGCAACACACATTTATTACCTTACAGTTTCAGAAATCTGAAACCAACTCATTGAGCTAAAATCAAGGTAACAGCCTTTCTCCTTCTGGAGACTCCGTTGACTTGCCTTTACTGGCCTCTGGCTCCTGGTCCCACCTCGCTGGGACCCCTGCTTCTGTGTTTACATCTTTCTTTCTCTGCTTCAATTAGCACATCATTTTCTTTGACTCTGACTTCATCCCTGCCTTCATCATAAAGGACCCTTGTGAATACTTTGAACCACCTATATATTTCAGTATAATCTTCTCTTATCAAGATCTTTAAATTAATCACATCTGCAAAGCCCTTTTTACATCTAAGCTAATATATTCACAGCTACAGATTCCAGGAATTAGGACATGGACTTTTTTTTTTTTTTTGATGGGGGCACATTATTCAGTTTTATCATTTTTCTTTTTTTTCCAAGTTTTAATTTCTACTTTTATTTTTTTAAGTGTTTTTTCTTTCTGTTTTGCTGAGATTTAACTTAATAACGTTTTCTAAATTTTGGATGCTTTCATTCTTGTTTGTTAATATATCTTTAAGGCTATGAAGCATAGTATGAGAATTTTGCTGGCAGTATAAGATGTGACGTATAGTGTTTTCATTAAATTCGTTATTAATTGTAATAGTATTACTATATGGGTATTCTTCAATTTCAGTTTTTTCTTTGGAGAGTTACATGAAGAGTCTTAAAATTTTTTCTAACCCCATATTTTGTTCATAATTTTTCACTTTATTATACTGTGATCAGAAACTCTTGTCTGTCATCCTTCCACTATTAGAATTTATTGGGGTTTTATCTGTGACCTAAAATGTGACCAAGTATTTTTTTAACCATTTTCTTAAAGAGAAGTTGTATTCTCAACTTAACCTTAGAATTCAATATGTAGCAGTTAAACCCATTTTATTACTTACATCAAACTATAGTTTTCGTATTTATGTCTACTTTTTAATACACCTGTTCATCATGGTTTGAGAGGGTTGGATAATAGTCTGTTGATGGGGTGTTTCTGATGTTCCTTATGTGTATTATATGACCCCTAGACATTCATAATCAGTATGTATTTTTTATTGCGAATCACGTCTTGAGCATTAAAGTTGTCTTCACTGCTGTCTAGTCTTGCATGATGTGCCCACTGTGTTCTTTCCCCCGCTCCCTCTGTTCTTTCTCTAGCCGCCTTCCCTCCTTTTTTCCTTTCTCACCCCTGTGCCACTCTCCCACCTTGTCTTTAAGCTTTCTCAGTCTCTTGGTTATGGAAGTCTCTTTCCCACAGAATAGAGTGGAATCTGCTTTATGATTCAAATGGAAAGTTTGTTTCCTTTCAGTAGGTGAATTTGGCTCTCTGACATTTATTGAGATAACATAAAATTTTGGTGTTACTACTATTATACTATTTATTATGTTTTAAACTTATAGGTTTTAAAGAGAATTTATTGTGTGTTCTGCCTTCTTAGCATTGCGTTCTTTTAATTAGAAAGGTTTACATTTCTGTTATCATTATGACTACATATGGAAACCCTTAAACCTCTTATTTCTTTAAGCATTATCTATTAATCCCCTCTAAGGAGCAATAATAAAATTAATATTTTTCTTTTTCCTCCTCCCTTTTCTACCCGCTGGCTTTAGCATTATAAAACAATTTAAATTATCCTGTGATTTATCAGTCTTAAATAATAGCTTTTGATCTCAGTAACATTTCTATGTTTTTCCTCCTTCAGCTTTTATCTTTCGATGTTTGTTTTATCATTTCTGCGTTTTTTAAGGTTTATATTAGTTTTATTATAGCAACATAATTACATAGGGATTTAGTCCCATAATTAGTTTTGGTATTTATTATAGTCCTTTTCCTCTGAATTTTCCAGCTGTCTCTCGGATGATTGCAATTTATCTCCTAGTAAATTCTTCAAGAAGGTTCCATGGGAACAAGATTTTGTGTGCTTTCATATGTTCAAAACTTTTGAATGTTGTCTGTTGTCTTTATAATCAATGAGCTTCACTAGATTTAAAAATCGCGTTTCTGTTTTTCTTTCCGCAAGTATTTCATGGGCTTCACTTCATCCAGTGGAGTGACTAGAAGGTACTGAGGTCCAGTGAAACTTGTTGGATGTGATCGTGGAGAAATACTGCAGCAGGTGGATTTCCCCCTTATGAGTTGCTAGGGCTTTTTTGCCTTGATGTCCGAAGCATTCTTTAAATTTCAGTCAATAAAGTAGAATATTTTACTGTTGGCTATTAAAATGACTTTCTTTGCGGATATGTGCCCTTTGGTAGGTATTTTATTTTTTAAGCATTAAAATAGTATTTCAGCTTTATGAATAGTAAATTTGGAATAGGGAAATCAGTTTAGACCATAAGCAAAACTAGAACTTTCTATTCGTTTCCCAGCTACCCACTCACTTTTCATACAAAATAAACCTGGACTCCCACATCTAAGTGAAATGGGTCCGCAGAATCTTTTGGTGAGCGATGGGGTACCAGTGGCCAGCCTCAAACGTTGTCAGGTCTGAAAATAAGATTACTATAATTTGGAAGTAACATTTCAGTCTTGTCTTGAGTGGTAACCTAGGTTCAATTACAATTACATTTGTCATGTGAGGGTAAAGAGTTCAATGTCCACTTACTGGTCAGGGTGGCAGGCGAGATGGAGCTGAAGGTTTGAGCTAAATTTACCTAATTTTTTTTAACTCATTGTTACCTTTTGGTAACTCCCTCATTCTTATCTAGGGGAAAGAAAGACTTGCAGAAGAGAATGCCAAGATTCATTGAGTATAATAAAATACACATCCTTCAAAAATACAAGGAATGAAGTGAAAATTGTCATCCTTTTCCTAGTCTTATTTGATATTTCTCTGCTGTTACACTGCAGCTAAAGCTTTCACACCTCTCAATACAGACTTGTACATTCTGCATTTTATAGCTAGGAAATAACACTAATGAAGTTTTACAAAATATCACATATATTCACTATTGTTCTAACTGTATTGCTAAATACCTATTAAACTATAGACAAATGATCAATGAACATTCCACAAGTAGCTTCATTTTCCATGTTGAGAGAATAGACCAATCCACTGGACAATTCTTTTCTTATTTTCAGACAGTAGAGCTCTCATTGTATTGCATTTCCCTGAAATATACTAAGATACTTTATGTTACAATCATATCTAAGCAGAAGCTAGCATTTAGAAAGCATGAAGATGTCCCTCTCTCAACAGGTATGGAACAAGCCTCTATTGGAATGTTGAACTCTCATTTCAGAGCAAAATAGTATATGGCCATCAGAGCCTACTGAGAAGAAAATACTTCAATTCTTTTAGAAGTAAACTTTGTGCAGAAGGAGTTTCTGATGTGCCCCTTTAATAAATCCCTTTTTTAAAATTGAAATACAGTTGATTTATGATGTGGTAGTTTCAGGTGTACAGCAAACTGATTCAGCTATACATAAATAAATATGTATATCTATATATCTTTCAGATTTCAGTATGTATTTTATTATAAAATGTTTCTTATATTTTATTTTTATATATTTATTTATTTCCAATGTTTTGATTTTCTTCTGGGGAGATTGTGTAGATTTCCTTTCCTTGTCTTTAGTTCTCTGTTTCTATGCTGTGCTCTGCTTAGTCGCTTCAGTCGTGTTTGACTCTTTGGGACATGGACTACAGCCTGCCGGGCTCCTCTGCCTATGGGGATTCTCCAGGCAAGAAAACTGGAGTGGGTTGCCACACCCTCCTCCAGGTGATCTTCCCAACCCAGGGATCCAATGCATGTCTCCCGCATTGCAGCATTCTTTACACTCTGAGCCTCTGCTGCTAAGTCGCTTCGGTCATGTCCGACTCTGTACAACCCCATAGATGGCAGCCCACTAGGCTCCCCCATCCCTGGGATTCTCCAGGCAAGAACACTGGAGTGGGTTGCCATTTCCTTCTCCAATGCATGAAAGTGAAAAGTGAAAGTGAAGTCGCTCAGTTGTGCCCGACTGAGCCATTGCCTTCTCCAGTCTGAGCCTCTAGTGCTTCTTAAATTTAAAGCAGTTTTTTTTCTCTCTTTGGTTGCAGTTTTTGTATTTGTCATCTATCCTGAGTTTGATTTCACTGTAGATTTCAATACATAGCAATTAAATCTCTTAGCTTTGTCAGCTGATGTTTCATCTCTTCTTCTTGTCTTGGTATTTCTTCCTTATAGTTTTAATTGTCTACTTTGTATGCAAACAGATATGATTTTGCTTCATTAATTCTTTTTTAATTTTTGGTTTAATGTGTGATCTTAAATTTTATCTGCTCTTCGCCAGTACTTTTCTTGCAAGTAGTCCTCATCTGCCATTTGTTTTTCCTGTGCCTTTTCTTCTTTCTTCCCATTCATAATATGTTTATACAGATTTGAGGAAGGGTCTGTTTTAATATTCATCTACAAGCAGTGGGTTTTTGTTGGAACATATTTTTGGGAGGCTCATGAGGAAGACAGCCACAGTTTAAGTACTAAGTTAAAAAGAATTTTCCTTTTCTGTGATTTAATATTTTTTTCAGTCTTTAATTCTTCTAAGCGAAGGGATTTGGAAATATGTGAAGTTTTTCTTAATATAATGACTTCCCACTGCTACAGAGGTATGGTGTTCCTGCAAAAATTGATTTCTTACCTCCTTTGGTTTCTGTTACTTTTTAAAGGGATTTTTGTGCCTGTGTTCATGGGGGACATTGATGAGAAATTCGATAGTAGTATGATGCCTATCCGATTTTCCTACATTGCAGGTAAACAAAAATTTGTCTCAGAAAGGGTTAGAAGTTTTTTTTCTCTTTGAAGTTGTCGCATTTCCCACCGTCTGTTGAGCGTGACTCCTTTTTTGTTCGTATTAGCCATCTGGGGCACTTTTAGTTTCAAACTTGTAACCTTATTCAGCTAAGGAAACTTCTCTTCTGCCTCTTCCTTCTTGTTCCTCATCCTTTCTTTTTAAAACTCTTCCTGTAACATATTCTCTGTGTGTTGATCTTTCCAGATTGTTCCTCCGTGATTTCTTTTTCTTTTCATTTCTTTGACTTTTCCCTTCACATTATAGAAGATACTTTCTCAACTTTATCTTCTATATTATTTTCTAGTTTTTAGCTTTTTTTGTTATGATAATGTTTGAGAGTTCTAGTTGCCTCATCTTCTGCATTCCTTTTCTCTTACTTTCTCTAAATATAGTGTAAACCTAAGTTCTCTGGACCTGCCTTCACCATCCTTTCCCTTATACACAAATTCTGGCTGTAATTTCTTGTGTTCTTATCAGTCTAATCTCAATGACCTCTAGCTTTCACAAATTTTTTTAATTTATGGCATACTGAAGGTACCTTTCTTATATCCCAGCATGGAAAAAAAAAAAAAAGAAAGAAATGACTTATTTTCTTTTAGCAGGGAAATTCTCTCTCGTTTTTCTTTTCTTCTTCCTTCTTCTTGTTATTTTAAGGTTTTGGAGGCATGAAGAAAGTTAGTGTTTGTGTTTTGTCTACTTTCCTGATCCATTTTTCTTATGAGAACCTTAAACTATATGAAATTTGAATAGTGTAGATAAGACATTTATCTTTTTATATTCTATACTTTTTTAAATTATAATTTATGTTGAAAGCTCATATACAGGGAAAATATAGTTTTATTTATATTTGTTAATGTTTTTACTGTTTGATCCTGTGTTTCTCCTCCTTGTCATCTTTGAAATCTTGGTTTCTATCTTGATAATTTCCATTTCTCTCTGGGACTCATTTAGGACTAATTTCTCTCTTTTTCTTTTTCTTCCTTCTAGTCACCATTCCACAGTTTATCTTCCACACTAAGATAAAGGTCACATCTTATCAAATACTGCTACCTTTGAGGATGAAAGTCAAACTTCTCAGTGTGACATAGAATGACCATTGTTGGCTGGCCCATGCTTTTCCAGATTCATCTTTGTATATGTTTCCATTATCTGGAATTACTTTCATTCTTTAATATTTTGTCTGCTTGGGGAACTTGTCTGCTTGCTCATGGTGAAATTCATGTCTTTCTCTTTTATGGTTCCAGAACTTTATGTATGCTTGGTTAAAGAACTTAACACATTGTTATAATTATTTTTGTGTGTCCATTTACCCTCTTGTAGATAGCACAGTACATTATGCCTCCTTGGTTGGCAGCCATAATGCTCCTAGAAAACTGTGTCATCTGGAGAAAGAATACCTAGGCACTTTTAAAAATACCTGAATGACCTGTAGATTAGTAATATTTATCATAATTAGTCTCAAAAGTCATCAGTAATTTCTCTAAAAGAAGAAACTTTCTATCAGAGTTTTAATCAGTAAGAAAGACCAGACATTTCTGATGGAAGGAAAGTGCTGTCAAGGTGGAGGAGGAAAAGTAAGATAGAGGAAGATCCAAGCAGATCCACCAAATATAAAGAATGACGCTGTGTCATATACCTAGGGAAGCAAAGGGTATTTGAGTAAGATGAACTGATAGGATTAGAAGTACTGAGTTTGTATCTGAAGATCTAGACTACTTATTGCAATTAACTGTTATAACGAAATATTTTGAGATTTTTCTGAATCCAGTGTTCTTAGGACAGCAGTTAAATTTAGTGGCAACACTGCTGACCGCTGACAGGACTATGCGTGCTCAGCTGCTCAGTCATGTCCAGCTCTTTGTGACCCCATGGACTGTAGCCTGTCAGGCTGCTCTGTCCACGGAATTTTCCAGACAATACTGGAATGGGTTGCCTCCTTCAGGGGATTTCCTCCTCTAGGGGATCTTTCCAATCCAGGAATCGAACCCACTTCTCTCTTGCATCTCCTGCATTGGCAGGCAGATTCTTTACTACCAGCCACCTGGGAAGCCCAGAACTTTGTCAGTTAGCAGAAGAATATCCAAACGGTCCTGTGAAGAAGACTGTGTGCTTCTGTTCAGAATAAATCATAAGGCTAGCAATTGTTAAGACGAGAAAGGAAGCTTGTCCACCATGTGACCAGAGTGAGTCGTCATTCCACACTGACTGTGACGTAATGCCTGCTATGCACAGAGAGCACCCTGCTGGGTGTTCTGGGAGCAGCACAGGAAGGGAAATCCTGCATCCCACCCGTAAGGATTATATTTTCCTTGGGCAAATAACTAAGGCCTACAAAAGGATTTATTAGTTATCAAAGCAATTATTCAGTTCAGTTCAGTTGCTCAGTCGTGTCTGACTCTTTGTGACCCCATGAATCACAGCACAGTTCAGCTTTATTGACTATGCCAAAGCCTTTGACTGTGTGGATCACAATAAACTGTGGAAAATTCTGAAAGAGATGGGAATACCAGACCACCTGACCTGTCTCTTGAGAAACCTATATGCAGGTCAGAAAGCAACAGTTAGAACTGTTGGACATGGAACAACAGACTGATTGCAAATAGGAAAAGGAGTACGTCAGGCTGTATATTGTCACCTTGCTTATTTAACTTCTATGCAGAGTACATCATGAGAAACGCGGGGCTGGAAGAAACACAAGCTGGAATCAAGATTGCTGGGAGAAATATCAATAACCTCAGATATGCAGATGACACCACCCTTATGGCAGAAAGTGAAGAGGAACTAAAAAAAAAACAATTATTAGTATGTACAGAAAAAGGCATGAGAAATGGAAAAGTTTAAGCCCTAAAAAAAAGTATAGAACAAGAAATGATATAATTCAGATGCACGGAATGACTTCTTGGAGGGACCAGTTTTGATCTGCGTCTTTGAGGGAGTTAATGAATATGGAGGGGCAATTAGCTACCCCACTGGGTAGCATAATGTCATGGTATTCAGGGACATGGTGAAGGTGAAGGGGGGAAACAAGTTTTGTTTTGTGTGAGACAGGAGATTGGTCGATGGGTCCCCTAAAGAAGTATTTGTAGGATTTAGTAAACAGGAAGCATTTATTACAGCATGTTCCCGCATGTATAAAGCCACTCGAGTAGACTGACCAGTAGAGTGCTGGTCAAAGGGAAGTTACACGTGTCCCTGGGTGTCACTCGTGGCTTGATGGTAAAGAATCTGTCTGCCAATGCAGGAGCCTCAGGAGATGTGAGTTTGATACCTGGGTTGGGAAGATCCCCTGGAGAAGAGAATGGCAAACCACTCCACTATTCTTGCCTGGGGAATCCCGGGGACAGATGAGCCTGGCGGGCTATAGTTCATCGGGACACAAAGAGTTAGGCATGTCTTAGCTGCTAAACAGGAGAAGGCAATGGCAACCCACTCCAGTACTCTTGCTTGGAAAATCCCATGGACGGAGGAGCCTGGTAGGCTGCAGTCCATGGGGTTGCTAGGAGTCGGACACTCCTGAGCGACTTCCCTTTCACTTTTCACTTTCATGCATTGGAGAAGAAATGGCAACCCACTCCAGTGTTCTTGCCTGGAGAATCCCAAGGATGGGGGAGCCTGGTGGGCTGCCGTCCTTGGGGTCGCACAGAGTCAGACATGACTGAAGCGACTTAGGAGCAGCAGCAGTAGCTGCTATACAACAACAACAAAGACATGTCCCTACCTTCAAGAAGCCTACATTCTCAATAATATAGAATGTTAGGAAACAGTAGCTGAAGCTTGACTAAACTAGGGTAAAGAGTCTGGAAAAGATGGATATGGCTTGAATCTGTAAAATGGGAATAAATAATGCCTGCTTTATAGAATGTTCTCTACCTCTCAATTCTAACGTATCTTGTACAAAAAAAAAAAAAGAGAGAGAGAGAGAGAGATGCTTGACTGATGCATCACCAGTGAAACTTGCAGAAGAGGTGGGCCTGGTTTTGAGGCCTTGAAAGGTTTTAGAGAGGCCTTTGGGTTTTAGAGAGAGAACGTTATGATATAAAGAGGTAGAATTTGAACATGCTTAAGTGAGTTCCAAGAAGCTGTTGTCGATGTTGAGTGGAAGGAGAGGCTTGGAAGGCAGGCTTGGAACCTAGAGGGTGATCGGTGCCTATGCTGCATCCCTTCTGCCTGGATCCCACCTTGTATCCTACTTTGACCAAGTGTTTACATGTTGCCATGTGTCAGCTCCTCTGCTGCATAGGTATCAGGGATTATCAACTCTGAACTCCCAATAGCAAATAGCATCATATTGTATGCATACTAAAGCCCCCACCCCATGTGTATTTATTAAGTGAGATAGTAAAATGAATGCTTAGGTACATTAGAAAAAGAGAGGTATGAAGATGACATTTTATGCTAATTATACATCAAATTATGTAGTACAATGTGGGAGAGAAAATTGTGGAGTAGAATAGTAGTGTCTTGGAGAGGGCCAGATGTAGTTTTCACCTTGACTGATGGACTTACGTACTTGGTGAATTTGGGTAAGTTTTTGCAATATGTGCTTAATTCTGAGACCATTTTTAGCCATCTGCTCTTCTGTCCTTAGTTTCTTCATCTACTGAATAGCTAGTGCCTACTTTGTAGAGTGGGCTTCCCTGGTGACTCAGACAGTAGAAAATCTGCCTGCAATGCAGGGGACCCGGGTTCAATCTCTGGGTCAAGAAGATCCCCTGGAAGAAGTCATGGCAACCCACTGTAGTATTCTTGCCTAGAGAATTCTATGGACAGAGGAGCCTGGCAGACTACAGTCCATGGGGTTGCCGAGTCTGACACAGCTGAGTGACTAAGCACAAACGTGCACCTTATAAAGTTGTGAGAATTCAATGAAAACTAGCTAAATGCCTGGCTCATATTGGGTGCTCCCTTATATATTATTATGATCATAATGTGTATTATTATCTATTATTTTTTGTTAGTCTTAATTCACATTGAAACTTTGATATACATTATTTTGAGTGACAGAATTCACTCTGGTTCTAACAAAGTACTGAACAAAGAACAAAATAATATCCAGTGCTATTCTATAATATTTCATTGTATACCATACTATATTGTTTGCAACCCTGTTACATCAAAATTGAATTTTGGAAACCATGATCTGTGACACAGTCTAAGGAGAAGGAATCTTCGGCCCAGTCCTTTGCAGGAGCAGTTCAAGGAATATTTTGCAGCCCCTGCCTTGGACTCTTCCAGATCCTACACAGAATTGACATCCTTGACCCTCATAGCAATCCCCAAATTGTTGGCCATAGCTTTATATTCCCATTTAGCAACAGCTGAAGAAATTAAGGCTCAGGTGACAAGGTTAGTGAGTATGCAAACCATTCATAATAGTGGTAAAAAGCATAGATGAAAGTTTAATTTTGAATCAGTGTCTACAATAATTAGGACGTAAGATAAAGGACAGTCACTAGGAACACTTGGAAAGGATGGCTGAAAAGTGGACTCCTCCTATGTTATTAAGTGCAAGTGTCTCATTAGTCTTCTCAGCCTCTTGACTGTGAAAAATATATGTGAATTTTTTTTTTGAAAGATCTGTTTGGAAACAAAGAGTCACAAAACGCCACATTTCACCCCTCACGGTTTGCCCTGAAAATTTGTAAACTTTAATTTTCAAGAGTTCCAAAGAGATGACCTATTGTACTTCAGCAGTTTGTCTCTTGAATGTTTTTTAAGAGCAGGCATGCTGCGATTCACGGAGTCGCAAAGAGTCGGACACGACTGAGCGACTGAACTGAACTGAACTGATGTTGTACTGCAATGAATATAGAGCCCGGATGATGTTTTGACTTGAAGGATTCATTTTAGTGTTTGAAAAGTTTGTGTGATGTAAAACAGCATCTCTGACTCTCCGTTCGCCAAGACTTCAAAACTTGCAGTCAGCTTTGAGAAGCTCCCTCTGTGTCTCCATCAGTTATCAAGTTCTGTATATTCTTGTCTCCTAAACACTTTTCAGAGCAAATGTCATTTCCTCCTTGAAGCCTGTCATGATGGTGCACTCCTGGTACTTGGCATTTAATCACAGTGAGGGTCCATTACTGAATGTAATTTTTTTTTTTTTGGTTCACCTCTTTTTAAAATTTTTAAAATATTTTTTTAAATCATGTTTTTGTTTTTTAAATTATGAAAATATGATGACACATTTATAGAGACTTGGAAAATACAGAACAAAGTTACATATGTGATTTTTCATTTAAAAAATGAGTGTCTATTCCACTACAAAGCAGTTGACCATACCTTACTTATCAGGGTGCGCCTACCACCTAACTCACTGCCTAGCACATAGTAGGCACTTTGCCTCAAGATTTAGCGGAATGAATTACTTCGATTATGGTCGAAATGTTTTTGAGACCAGAGATAACGCTTCTTTGTAATATTCAAAGACTCAATTGAGAAAAGAAGAAAGAAAAACTACAGATAGTAATCTCGAAACTATGTAGTTACAGTGGGCTTTGTTATTGTGTGCCTGCCGAAAAAGTGACTCAAGGTTAAACCCAAAGCTTCCTTCACAAATGGTGACTTTCCTCTCAATATTAGTAGAATTTTTGTTGGTAGTTTTATTTTAAAAGACCACGATATTGATGAACCTATTTGAAGGGAAGAAAAGGAGGCCCAGATGTAGGGAATGGACTTGTGCACACAGTGGGAGAGGGAGCGAGTGGGACAGACGGAGAGAGCAGCATCAACGTGTATGCACTGTTGGGCGTCAGATGGATAGATGGTGAGAAGTTGCTGTGTAGCACAGAGAGCCCAGTCTGGCTCTTGCTGATGATCTGGAGGGTTGGGTTTTAGGGAGGGGAGGGAGTCTTAGGAGGGAGGGGATATATGTATAATTATGGCCGATTTGCGTTGTTGTATGGCAGATACCAACTCGACCTTGTAAATTTTTTTTTAATTAAAGAGAAAAAAAAAAAAAGACCACGATAAACCTAATAGGATAGGAATCAAATGCATGCCCCCAAATTAGATGACCGTGACTTTTTTATTAAGTGAATTCCCTCTACCCCTAACTACCATTGTGAGCCATCTGTGTAGGATTTGAAATTCAAAGTAGGGAACCCTAGAGTTTGTAGTGTCTTTTTCTTTTGAGGAGTATGAGATCACCATGCATATAAAACACATCCATGTGAACCCTGCCTGTAGCAGCTAGACAATGAAATGGAAAGTTTGTGCCTGAGTTGCTGAGAATCTTCCATTTTGCCTTGTTTCTACAACAACCACTTTGTGATCAAGTGATGAGGAGTGCCCCTCATGCTAAGCACAGTGCATCATACCCTGTGTCCTGACTGAAGGGCATTGAGTAGGTGCTTGTTAAGGAGTTAGTCCAGAAGAGGTTTTATAATTATAAAAACTAGATTAGTTTTAATATTGTAATACTTTTTTGGTCATTTTTTAGTGTTTCTCTTACTCTTCATTTAGACTTTACTGAAAATTTTCTCATTAACCAGAAATGGGCCATTCTCCAACCCTCAGAAATACTGAAATACAATTTTTAGTTATTATAAGACCAAAGTCAAAATGCTTGTTAAAATTTTGTGAATGCCTTAAGCATGATTATTGTTTAAATGCTTTGAATTAAGTGAAATATGCTTAGTTACACAGATCTGTGCTTTTAAAAAACATTGGCATTTCCAATTGATATGTTGTAGCTTAATGCCCCGTTTATATTTAACATTATTATTTAGGTTGATTCTTAAGGTTGTATTTAACAGGAATATTTAAGTGTGTAACTTCAAGGGTAGCTGAATCGTTCATAACAAAAAAATTTAGCTGCTTAGAAGATGAAATGCCTAAGTATATATTAAAGTCCTTTTATTATAACTTGTAAATGAACAATTTTGGACCGACTCTAACTTCAGCATTATTTTTTTTGTGCCTCATATAACATGTTTCAATCGACCCATTTATCACTTTTATGAGTAGCATAAGTAAATTTAGTGCATCTGCATATTTATACACTTTAAATAGACCAATGTAAACAGTTTCTTATCTGCCATATGTTGAAATGTTTTAGTAAAGACATAACTGCCTAGTCAACAAAGAATGGCATTGAATTGCACTGTTTTGGAAAAAAAAGTTAAGTGAACTAGATGGCTGTTAATCTGGTTCTTTAAATATCATAAACAAAAGTATCAGAATGTGTTTCCAAGGACAAAGGCGGAGTTTTCTGGGCTTTGATTGGTCGCTGCCTTGTCCTGTCCCACAGCCATCCTTAATTGGCTTTGGGTAGATTGGAATCACATAAGCAGAGTGACATTTATTACTTTCCTAGTTGTTTCTATGCACTGAGCCCGAGATTCCCAAGGAGAAACTATAAAAGATTTCTTTCATTTCGTCCATGATCTACGGGAGGGGATCCCTCTGAGAAGAACAGGCATGAGTTTGAGTGCAAGAAGAGTCACTCTGCCTGCAATAACGCCCATAGTTCTCCAGAAAAGGGTATGTGACTTCTGCTTTTTTCTTTTCTTCTTCTTGCATTTTTTTTTTCTTCCTGTAACTGTGTTTATTAGTGTGTTGGTCACTTTCGTTACCTATCCTGAGAGGGGCTAGAATTCATTGAGGCTGTAGGTGATTAAAGGACAGATTATTGAAATTAGACTAAGGGGGGAAAAAAAAGCAGGGCCAGCACATCTCTGTTGTAAAAAAGCTCCATGTGAAAGCAGTTTGGTCTCAATTTCAGGGCATTGTGATTTAGAGACTGTACTGAAGCTTTTTCTTTCTTTTTTTCCCCTTCTACTGTAACTTCAGGCCTCTTTGCTTTTAGTTCAATAGGCAATCTGCTAGCTATTATGTTTTATATTTGTTTACTAAGGAGCAGTTTCTTTGTTTCACTATAATTCATAATATATCCATCTTCATTGTTGAATGGACTGTGTAATTATTTTACTATTTAAACATATGGCACCAGTTTATTAGCCTCCAGTTTTCTACCCATTTCTATTGAGTTTCTGCTTTCTTGCTTAAGAAAAACTTTCCATTGAATTACCCTGTGAAAAGGCTTTCTGTTAATTATTAATGCAATCAATCCTTTGTGTGAAAATATTTTGTCTATTAGTTTTTTTGTAAAGTTTATTCCTATGTCTCACTCGCTGCATTGTACTTCATAAGGTAATAAACACACCACGTAATGTAGCATTTAAGTAAAGCTGAATATACTGAACTTCTCTTGTAAAAGCACCAAATAAGAAGCATGTATTGAAATCCTTAAAGAATCAAATCTGTTATATAAAAAAAGAAAGCACCAAAACACATTTTGGCACTGTAATTTTTGAACGATTTTGGTGACTCTAGAAACTGTAATGTTATTTCCATACCTAACTTTTAATGGTTAACTATCAGTGTATTTCATTAAGTCAGATGTCATGGTTTAATTTATTTGAAAATGACAAATCTTACAATTAGAGTTTTTTTTTTTTTTTTAAGAAGTGTCTCTTTTTATTGTTCTTAATTTATTTTCTTATCCAATTGACTACTTATTCACCAGGGACATTTTACTTGGCAGTGAAATAGTATATGATAATTTTGCCAACATTTGTTCTTATCTTTCTTGATGTCTTTCTCTCATCTTGAGCAAATTTAATTAAAAATATTTTGCTTTGAGCTGGAAGCTTTATTTTGATTTAGACTTAGTAGTATATTAATAATGACTATATAGATTTCCTGAGTCACTGGGGATGTGAAAAGATATGATAGCATATATCATATCTATGTCCTTATGTTTGGGTTCTTCTTTATCCAGTTAATTTTTCAGTTTGGATTAACCAAGAAACTTTCATCATGTGGCATTTTTTGCATGACCTGTTGGTGTGGTGGAAAGCATGCCATGTGGATTCTCCGTTTCCTAGCTGTATGACCTTGGGCAAGTCACTTAAACTTGGCCTCATTACCTCCTCACCTACAATATAATTGTTGAGAGATTTTCATCAAGTGCTCTCTTCAGTCTTATTTGTGTCTATAATTTTGTGAATCAAGTACTTGGATTTTTATAACTATAATAAAATATTTAAACCATTTCTTATTTTCTTAGTGTATAAAATATTAGAAAAAGATGCTGTCATCTTCAAGTATTTGGAGCAGTTAGTCTAGGGGAAATTGGTGTGAGTAAATAACATCCAGCTCTGATTGGTAAGTAGCAAAACAAGATTACTGTGATTATAATTAATATTAAGTCTGAGCTGCCAATAGATATATCATTGTGATTTCTCTTGGTCTTTTATAATAAGCCTCTAGTCAGGTTTCTATTATAATAATTACATAAGTCAAAATTCCCTTTGCCCAAGTCCATGTTATTCCTTTCCTGTGAGTGCACATATTAGATGTTCATATAATTTAGCACATCATTTGCTGAAAATACATAATACTATTTCTTTCTCCCAACATTTTAATCCCCAGAGGACCTATTGTCTGTAAGATTGTTCTGAAAATCTTAGTGTTAATCTTATTTTAGGAACTGGGTGTTTTTCTGACTAAAAAATATCCATCTGTTCTGGTCACACCATGCCTTTTTTTCCCTAAGATAGGAAATTACTCTGTACTTGTAATTAACTTGTCATTTTCTATATGCACCATAATTTAAGATGATAGAAATTAATACAAACATTTCTCAAAGTATTTTGGGGCAGCTCTTCCTTTTCCAAAGAATGTAGGTGTTTTTTCCACAGGTTTGGCATAGAATTTGCTCAACCTGAATGAGTGGTGCTTGCAAAATAATTTGCCAACTGGAATCCTAATCATTTCAAAGGCTGAGGACATTTCTGGAAATGCCTAACAGTGCTAAGGAGTAAGTTTCTTATCAGCAAGTGCATATGATTTAACTGGGTATACGACCTCCTGAGATGGATTGAGAACTTGAACTTTAACATGGCTCGTAATATGGTATGGGTCTTTTTTGTAGCAGATCAAATGTATTTTGATCTTTGAGGAATAGGGTATTTGTGTGGACTCTCTAAGAAGTAAATTGGCAAGAACATTTTATTTTCTCTAATTCTATTAGGATCTGATTTCCTTGATTCTAGTTAGTAGTTAATCAAGGTTCCATTGAAGAAAGTTTCATCATCTCTCTCAGAAATGATCACATCCTCATCAAATGTGCTGAGTGAGTTCTTTACCTCATAGCATTTTTCCCAGATCACTACTAGGTTATGCCTGTTTTGTTCAGATGGGAAGACTGAGTCTCTTGGGTGTTGAGTGACTTATTAGGCAAGGTCACTCAGAAGGTCAGTGGCAAAGCTAGAAATAGAATCTAGGTCTTCCAGTGTGCTTCTCTTATTAGACATGTGTTACCTTCTGAATTAATATGTTAATGAAATTGCCTTATGATGTGTTTAACTGCCATTCAGCTTCTAGTCTGAAATTAGCTCAGACAAATCCTTTCATCTTCCTTTGCACCTCCACCAACTCCCATATGTTCTAGTGTAGAAAACATTTTATTCAGAAAGCAATTGTGAGCAATAAAATGAGTGTGTGTGTGTGTGCACATGTGTGTGTGTGTGTATGAAAGAAATAGTCAGGGGAGAGAAGAATGGAGAGAATGAGAGAGAGAGAGAGATGGAAAGGCAATTGTACCCAGTGCTCTAATTGGGTTCATTACATCAATAAACTATTTTAAGGTCCCAGAGAGTTAACAAAAGACTGAAGCATTATAAGGCTTACACTAAGTGCAATATAAAATTCACATTCTTTTTATAGAAAGACTTCAAGGTCAGAAGGCCAGATGTCCATATTTTGATTCTGTGGGTAGAAAGGGTTCTACCTCTATCGGATGAAAATTATTTTGCAAACTATGTTTCCAAGCATTTCTACATTCTTAATTCATACTACAATTACAAGAGACTTTCAAAGGCACACAAAATTCTAACATGTCTTCCAAAATCTCAGAGAAATAAGAGATACTTTTTAGAATATATTTTTCATAAGATTCAAATCATTTTGAAAATCCAAAATTCATGAGTATAATATGGAGCAAGGCCATTTACTAAATGATCCAGTTCCCCGATTATACAAGAGAATAGTTTGTTGTATTCATTTCTCTCCTCATACAATTAGAATTATTGCTCTGAATTTCTTTTTTTTTTATTGCTCTAAATTTCTAAAAACAATTTTGTAAAGAACGAAGGAATATAGACCTTCATGTCACTATTTTGCCCAGAAACTTGTAAATACATATGAAGTCAGTCCAGGCATATGTAGCACTCACTGTGCTTTAGGACCTGGATCCGCAGGCGTCTCCCCAGCTTCGAATGAAACTTCCACTCCTGCGTGTGGTTTTCCTCCTTGTGCTCCAAGCAGGGTGTGCTGTTTGGCCCTCTGTACTTCTGCACCCTGACATGTGCTCCGTGGCCTACAGACAACTCCACGATCCTGTTTGTTTTCCCAAAGGCTATTGGCTGTGTCCCAGCTCAGGCTGTAATCCCATCCTGAAGCCTTCTAAGACTCATCCTCATCACGTCTGTCTTGACGGTGTCTTGGCTCAGGTGTCACTAGCTATACCTTTATTACTCATTCCTCAATTCAGTAATGCCTGCTCGGTGACATCAGTTTCATTACTACCTTTTATGATATTGAAGTCTTATTATCTTATCCTTAGGTATCTTGAACTTTCTGACTTTTCATATTTGACTTTTAGTTTTCTTTGTGGGCCTCATATATCTTTTATATATCTTGCTCTATTTGGTTTTCAAAATTTGGTGTAGTTTGTTTTATAACTAGATTTTACACTTTTAAGGAAAAGACTTTGTATAAAGTGCTTTGTCAGTTGCAGGCTGAATTTAATTTCATGTAACCGGAAAACTCAAATGACAGTGCATTAAACAGGGGAGAGATTTATTTTTTTTCTCTTTACAAGAAGAATTGGTCCAAAGCTAACTTAGCCTTCCTGCAGTGTCCTCAGGCAACCAAGCACCTTGCTTTCTATTGTACCATCCTTAGTGTGGGTGCCTTTTCCTTTTATGGAAAGACAATTGCAAATCGCTAGTCATCCGGCTCACATTCCTAGCATACAAAATGGGAGGAACCAAGGGCATACAGGCTACTTCTGTCAGTTATTAATGGGCCACCAGGGAATAACCAGGAGCCTTTGCTCACCACTTACTGGCCAGGATAGTGTCATGTGGTCTGGATCCAAGGGAAGCCTGGCAATGTAGGCCTTGAACTCCACACGCTGCCCTTCTCATCAGAATCAGGAGATACGGAGGATGGTTCTTTGTGGGCAACTAGCTGTCAAGTGCCTCCTACATATAAGGCATGCAGAAAATGTTTATCCCTTAGATTTTGATTATTGTCATGCCAGCTATAAGATATTGTTATGCTTTTTGAACAAATATATTTTATTGCTTCATTGGAGACAGTAAAAGTCTAGTAAGTAGGGAGAGAGCAGATTTCCTGAGAAGGGGAGGCTACCTGAGATCACAGATGGTATCCTGACTTTCGGTGGCTGTCTTGCTTGAAAGGGTGTCTTGAAGTGGTAGTGAGTACTGTTTTTTGCTTATTTGCTTGGAGTTCTCATTCCCAGTAAACCTTAATCTTTCTTCTGTCTTTTTAATCTTTATACAGGGTAACAGAGTTGCATATTCACCCAGGAAGGGTACCACATAGATGAATGGATTTTGTGTTTTTTTTTACAGAATGTTTCTTTTCCCTAAAAGTGCACTTTTAGGAAGTGTGATAGAGTGGAGATTCTATTTCAGAGTCAGGAAACCCTGAGTTTGAACTCAGCTCTGTCACTGATCAGTGCTGTGACTTGAGGTGTCTTCTTTTTAAACCTTTCTAACAGTCAGCTTCTCTGTCTTGGGAATGATGGTGCTTCCTCACAGAGCAGTTGTGAGGATTAAATAGGATAAATATTTAGAAGTACTTGACATGTAGTAGAAGCTCAACAAATGTGAATTTCTTTTTTTCCCCCCCTCATCTGGCATGTTTTACTAGTTTCATAAACAGTTTAAAATCTGCCTATTAAAAATGATGGTGGTGAGGGGGGGGCTCTATCCTGTTAAATAGGTATCCAAAAATTTTCTTGTAACAAATGAATCAACCAAAAAGTAGTTGTCCTTGATACCGTGCAGCCAGGGAACAAAAGACAATATGTCTGTCAAATTCTTGTTCCCTCTGCTCACTTTCTGAAATGAAGACTCTAATTTAAATTTAAAAAATTAATCCAACTATTATATGCTGATGAATATTTTCTTAAAAATCTGGGAATATAGTTTTAAATATAATAAGATAGGTATTTAGATAACTTCCCCTGTCACTCTCCGAGGGATTATCCATCAGGGACTTCTGGGTTATATTTAACATGTGAAAGAGGTACAGTTGTACCTAGTGTTAAGACATTGCCTCAGTAGACAGAGGGGACATTACTGGACTGTGAGCTATAAGCTGATAGGGGCTGTATCAGTTTTGATCATCACTAGACTCAATTGCCCAGCAGAGGAATGTACAAAGCTGAGATATAATTCCTATTCATTGAATAAACACATTAAAAAAAAAGTAAATTGGGATTTTTGATACTGACCTGTTATTGGCATTTCGTTCTTTGTATTTGTCTTTCTGTAGCACTCCTTTCCTTTTCCCTGTGTTCCATACCTTGTGGTGAGAAGCCGTGCACTCAGGGCCCGTTTTAGCTGGTCCACCCTGCTTTTTCATGAGCTCTGTTTCACCCCTACCCCACCCCCCAGCTTGTTGCCCTGGGCAGTTTTGAGCACTCCCTGCCATCCACATACACCAATAGAAATAAAAGCAGCTATACTGTGTTCAGCACTAATTACATGGTCTCTTTAATCCTCTTAAGAACCCTAAAGGATTGGTGGGCAAACCCAGTCTGGGATGAGAAAAGTGAGGCTTGGAGAAGTTACCCAAAGCACAGTGCTAATGAGTGATGAGGCAGGACTGAGCCCAGGTGAGCCCTGCCTGCACAGAGACTGCCTGTCAGAATTGATTGGCGCATGCAGGCTGCAGAGTGGGCTCCACCCTGCAGCTGCCAAGCCCTTGCCTCTCACCTGAAGTCTGTGCTGTACTGTGCTTAGTCGCTCAGTCATGTCCAGCTCTTTGCAACCCCATGGACTGTAGCCTGCCAGGTTCTTCTGTCCATGGGGATCTCCAGACAAGAATACTGGAGTGGGTTGCTATGCCCTCCTCCCAGAATTTTCCCAACCCAGTGCTTGAACCCGGGTCGCATTGCAAGCAGATTCTTTGCTGTCTGACAGATGGATTATTTGCCATCTGAGCCACCAAGGAAGTCCAGGAATACTGGAGTGGGTAGCATATTCCTTCTCCCAGGATCTTCCCAACCCAGGAATCGAACTGGGGTCTCCTGCCTCACAGGTGGATTCTTTACCAGCAGAGCTGCCAGGAAGCCCACCTATAATCTACTCATTGGACAAATCTCACCTTTTTTTTTTCTCTAATCACTCTGTCTTTTGCCCTCTTAGCTATTTTTTCCTTGATGTGCACTCAATCTTGCCTTAAAGATATAGTGATCAAACCATATAAGAGAGTTCATTGGACCTCAGTAGAAATCTCTTGGGACTTATTTTGCTTTCAAAAATGTATAATAGTAGTCACGATTATGAACAGACTGCTATGAGTTTGCTGTCACTTTGCCCATTTTACAGGATGAGGAATCTAAGACTCATAGTTGATAAGCTGGTGGTCTAGGATCTGATCACAGAGCAGATTTTTGGAGTCCACTAATGGCCTCAAGCACCTGGTCTGAACCTCTGCATGAATGAGGGTCATACCTCATATTAGTTTGCAAACTACAATGTCTGGTCCACTTTTGGCAATGAAAGCAGATTAAAAATAGCTGGGCTGATTAACAGTCTAAGACTCTTGCTCGGGGCCGGTCTTAGGGCTGACTCTCCTGGCCATGCCTCAGCACCCTAAGCCAAATCTGAAAAAATAAGAATCTCTTTTTGGCAGAAAACAAGAAGTAAGACTTTTGGTTATTTCAGTTATTAAGCTCTCTGAAAGGATAAAGATTTTCTACTCCCATAGGATATTAAAAATGCTTGCTCTTAAGACAGTTTCAAAAGAGGGATTAAAAAACCATTTTGGCAAAACAGCATTGTCCTGTGTTGTTTATAGCTTCCTAATTGGACATCACATTTGGATATACACATTCAGTTGTGTCTGTGAAGATACCAGGAGTTTTATTTTATAGTTTCAGAAGTCAAATTAGTTGGGGTAGTTTTATCAGGATTTGAAGAAAAATTTTGCCATGATCAGCTTGAGTTCCAGGAAAGGGGGCTTTATATTATACACCACCAGAAGTGACATGTATATATGTATATATATATATATATATATATAAATATATACACACCACCCTCCACCCCATCCATAACACTTCTTATTGAAGATTTAGACATGATTTATCTTAAAAATTCAAATAGTTCAGAATGTTTAAAAATAGATTTAAATTTGTTAGAAGCTTACAACTATTTTAAGCAGGACCTCTATAGGGTTAATGATAGTAAAAGTGAAAAAAGTAAAAGTTACTCAGTCATGTCCAGCTTTTTGTGACCCCATGGACTACAGTCCATGGAATTCTCCAGACTAGAGTACTGGAATGGGTAGCCTTTTCCTTCTCCAGGGGGTCTTCCCAAGCCAGAGATTGAACCCAGATCTCCCACATTGCAGGCAGACTCTTTATCAACTGAGCACCAGAGAAGCCCAATAATAATAAAGCAATATTAAATATTAAAGGGCTAACAAAATTAAAACAACTTTCAAAGCATCCTGTTTTCTTTATTTGCACCAAGAAATAAAGACTCCCTCTGCTGGCTGTTTCTGAATATGCCTTTTTTTTTTTCTTTCCTGGCAAGTTGTGCTGAAAAATGTGAAACACAAAGAATAACTTTTTTGACATTCAGAAAGCTGGGTGCTTTGAGCCATATTTGCATATGGTTGCATATTTGGGTTTTCAATTATCTAATGTGTTTATCCAAGATGTCTTGTCAAAACAGCACCGCAAAGTTGGGTAAGCAGATTGGAAAGACCAGGTAGGAATCCAGAGATAGGTTCCCTGGTAGGTTCTGCCAGTGAGCAGATGGATCCTCTGGCAAGTCAGGCTCTCTTCAGTCTCAGCTTCTTCACTTGTAAAATGAGATTATTTCAGTGGGTGTTTCTAAGAGTCCTGGCAGCCTTAAGTATTTTATAATTCTAACAGTATTGCTGCCATTTTTTTTTTTATAGGAATGTACTTGTACTTAGTCACTCAGCTGTGTTCGACTCTTTGCAGCCACATGGACTATAGCCATCCCAGGTTCCTCTGTCCGTGGGATTCTCCAGGCAAGAACACTGGAGTGGGTCGCCATTTCCTACTCCATTTTAAGGAACTATACATGTTTTATACTGATACACATGCTTTGCACTGATAGAAAAGAAATATTTAGAAAAGTGAGAAAAAGGTAAAATTATAAAAAATGGATATAAATCAGTTTTCCCTAGTGCTATCACAATATGGGAATGTTAGGTCTAGAAAGTGATATGCATGCTGTTAAAAGTTCATGAAATAATACCCGCAGGTGTATCAGAAGACTGAATATCACATATTTCATTGATTCTCTGGCACCCTACCTCACAAAAACTATCATTATCTTATATACTTCCAATTAAACTATGCCATAACCATTGATGATAAGTTACACCTAAGGTTCAGAGAAGTTAAATGTGAGAAGATGTACTTTTGAAAATCACTGAAACAGGAAGGTTCTAAAAATGCTTCGGTTGATGCCAGGCTGCTCAAAAATTTACAGCAAAAAGTCTGATGGGTCCTGGGCTCTCATAAATATTCTCTTTCCTCTCCTCATGTTTTCTCCCCTTTTCTAAACTCTTCCCCCCTTGCCCCTCCCCTACTTGTCCTTCTTCCTCACTGTGAGAAACAGTTATTAACTTTTTTGCTTAGGCATGTCTTATGGTTATTCTGGGAACAAACCACTGCTGAAAAACTGAAATGAGATACTGGAATAACATTGTGTCCAACATAAGCATGACCAGTGGTTTTCTGCTTTAAATATGAATAAGCATTAGCACTTGTGAAGGTTTTTTTTTTTTTTTTTTAACTTCAAAGATGAATTAGTCAGCACTGGCATCGTCACAGGAATTACATGAGTTTTAAAAACACTGAGGCTTCAGAGAACACTCCTTTGATGAAGTTACTGGGAACATTAGAGTGGGATTTGTGCTTTGACCCTCTTTATTATTTGTGTTGGATTTAGGTCCTAAAATAACATGAATATATTCATATGTATATGTGTGTGTCCACGGTTTGAGATATTTTTAGACTTAATTTTAATGTTTACTTTCTTTTATAATGAAATTGGAGCTGTTTCTTTTGCCCTTTTTCCTACCACATAACAGAGCACACTGAAAGGGCTTCTGATATCTTGCTTTATAAAATTGGACACCCGCTTGAGTTAGGGTCTTTTTTGCTGTCCTTGAGGGAGAAAGAAAGTCTGAGGAATGAGCAATCTGCCTGGCTCTTGCCCTGAGAAGGAGAGCAGAAGGGATCAAGAACAGAGAAGAGCAAAGGGGCTTGAAGGAGAGTTTCTGGGCCCCTCTTTGCCTGCAGACGCGCTTTCTTCTCTTGGTTGGAAGCCTAGACATGGCATGATTCTCCAGTGTCACCGATCCAGATTGTCAGGTGGGGCAGTGCTAACTCCCCTGCCATCCCAGGCTTGGGACATTTCCAGTAGTGAGGCCACACTGGGCCTCAGGCCCTGATGCTAGACGGGAAATGAATTCATACAGCAAAAACTTCATCCTGGCTTTCTGAATTCATATGAAACGCCCAGAAGATCTGTATGGATCCCCAGCCACACAGATGCTTTGACTCTGAGTTAGTTTATCTCTTTATCCCGGCACGCACTCTAATGTTCCTGCTAAAATGTGATAACCTCCAGATGTAACCAAGTTGAGGATTTTTACAGAGGTGGTGTGGGGATGATCCACCTTGTGACCTTGAGGGATTGTGAGCTGACATTTAAAGAGCCTGGATCCATAGTTACTTGATGGAACGGCCTCATCAGACCCTGAGCTGTCCACCTCTGTTTTCAAATGTGAGAAAAAGAAAAAAAAAAAATCAAAACTTTAATTTGGTTAATAAGCCAAATAGATTTTTCTGTTACTTGTAACTGAACTTGTTCCCAAATGATTAGATCGCCATGTGGTTATTTATCATTCTCTTACCAGTTGATAATCTTATTCTAGTAAAACTGTCTTTTTAAAACTTAATTATCTATTTCCAGCCATTGAAAAAAAGGTAGTTTGTCATCTGTGTATATTAAAAGGGATCCACTCTTGGGGTGCCCTCCTCGATAGTTCGCACTGATGGAAACCAGTGTCTAGCAGTGCTGGGCCAAGATACTTCTTCCATAGGCCTGGGAACTCAGTCTCTGTCGTCTCACCTGAGTCTTCCATCTCCCGTCTCATGCATAGTTTTTGCCTCTTCAGTCCAAGTATTTTTGCTCATGATATTTGTTCCACACATATGGTCTTTATTTTTTTTCAAATTCTCACAAAGTCCTAGAGATGTCATCTCATCCACCTTTGTTGAGTCTGCCGATTTCTTGAAAACTTTGCCTGTGTTTTCTCTTTGGTTTCATGTGGGCCCTTCCTTCCCTAGAAGTTTTTAAACCCTGTGAGGTTTCCAAGCTACTGTTTTGGAATCCCTAGTATTGTCTCCTACAGAGCCGTTCATGATGGTATCAGTCATCGCTAAAGGAGTATTTACCCTGTGCTAGGCGCTGTGCTGACTGCTGGAGGAACATTGTGGGAATCACGTATTGACGTCATCCCTGGTGTCATGCAGCATGCTGAGTAGTGGAAGCTGATGGATAGTAATCACATAGTTGCACGTATGCATACATGAAACAAAGGGCTGGGAGGAGCACTGAAAACTTCCCCTCAGAACGGATAGTTTATCCAAGGGAGGAGAAGCAGAAGGTGGAGGGACAGTGTTTTAGGCAGTGGTAGTAAAAGGTGCAAAGGCCCCATGTCAGGAAGGGGCATGGCTGATTAAAGAAACTGAGAAACATATGATCAGAGGTAGAGAATAAGGGAAGGCTCATAGGGAATAAAATTGAAAGGGGCCACCGGAGTACGAAATGGACCCGTTTATGTCAGTCACTTCTTGTAATTCTGATATTGGTGATAGTCTCTGTTTTGAGTTAATATCTGATAGCTAATTGAACTTGTAATGCTCACGCTCAAATAAAATATGTTGTTGAATGTCTCATCTAATGACAAGAATTTAAGTCCCTACTATCTGATTTCTCCAAACTATGTACTGTTTTGTTCTTAATAAATATTTGACAGCTAGCAAAATATGAAGGGTAGCAATAAGGAAGCAACAGCTTTTCTTGAACTGTTAGGATCTTTTGGAACAGTCTTTGTTTTTAAATATAATGTTTTGCTAGAGGTTTGGAAAAAGCAAGAATGAATATATTATTTGCCATTTCCTTCAAGGGAACGCACTGAGTTGCTTAATTCAAAATATCTGTCTCTTCTTATCTTGGGACGTTGCGTTCCTTATTTAGAAGAATGTAAAAATCCAGGGCTACTCTGACCTCTATATAAAAATATTTCACTGTTTTAGGTACATTGCCTATCTGTTAAAAATAATGGAGAAAAAAATCTGAAGCATTAAAAGATATCTTTATAATCTGGCTTTCCTTGGACGATAAAATTTTAAAGAGCAGTAGAAATAAGCTTTACTTTGGGACCTAGTTGAAATCAAATTTCTATGGACTTTACCTTGTTCCTTATTTTTTATTAATTATATATAAACATATATATAAACACATATAAACGTAATTATATATAAACATAATTAATAGGTACAATAAATGCATTTATCTTTCTTTTGAAAAGTTAGGTAATTTTCATTCTAGTAAGATCTTGGTATTTAAATGATAGTGTTTAACTTATATTTAATTAAATATTACATGTGGTATTTAAGGGTGAAGTGAAGTCGCTCAGTCATGTCCGACTCTTTGCGACTTCATGGACTGTAACCTACCAGGCTCCTCCATCTGTGGGATTTTCTAGGCAAGAGTCCTGGAATGGGTTGCCATTTCCTTCTCCAATTTAAGGGTACTTAATCTAAAAATCAAATTTAATTTTTTTCCCAACATAGAAACTTTGACACAGAAAATGGCCATATCCAGTGGTCTTTTTCCTTCTCTTTTGCTCATTCTTCTTTTTTTTTTAAAGGTTTCTTGCTTCATCCTGTAGATTCTTGCTCATGTAGTTATGCTTAGTTTGTGCTTTGTTTTACCTGCTGAGTGATTGTCATCTTTTCTTCTTTTCTCTGAAGAAAAAAGCAATAAATGGGGGAAGCTTATCAAGTAGCTAGTTACTTACCAATGGGTCCAGTGCCCCTTTCTGCTCTGTGGTATTGCCAAATGCCCAGATGACAATCCTGAGTTTTTTTCCCCATATTCTAGGATGAATCCAGTTGGGAAAGGAACTAGCCATCCTGTTCCATCACTTTCTTGAGTCTTCCGGAAGGAGGAGAAAGGCTGACTGCTTAGCCTCTGCCCAGGGCTTTCCTGAGGCTTCGCGCATAATCTGCTCTAAGAATCAGAATTTCCGGGGAAAATAACAGATGACTACTCTGTGTGCTTTGAGGGCAAAGCAGTATATATCAGACTGACTTTCAACTACAGTCTCTACTTTTCGGCAATAGCCTTTGTCTTATGTTTTAAGTCGTTCGTCTCTTTTAGTCCCGTGGCTTTCAGATTTCTTTTCTGAAGTTAACCATTTCTTGCTGTCTTTGTAAATTTGAACATTGTTGTGTCTACCGCTGTCAAAATGAGTTATGTTAATTTTTTAATCTCTGCCTCCACTTTTTTTTTTTTTTATGAAGGGCCAGTCTAGGGGAGTTGGGGTGTAAAGTATATAAACTGCCGTGATAAGGATGTCAGCCAAAACAGAGATCTGCTCCATCCACATGCCAGCATGTCCTCTTGCAGGGGCTACTGGGTCTTTATATTACGTTTTCATTGCTGGATGCCGCGTGCTCCCAGAGCGGTTTAAACTGTAAACCACTCTAAAGGCCAAGGCTGCTCTTTCAAGATGACAGTGACACTTGAGGGCTTCCTCAACACAGCCTGTGAGTACATTGTTGGCTGTCCTCCGGAGCTGTCTCTTTTCATCTTGGTGGGATGTTGTAGACAGATCTTACCAATGCTTGTCTTCTTGCTAATCAAGTGTCTGCTCATTGATGAGACAAAGACAGTTCCTGTTCTTCTTTAGGGTTCCAGGAGGATTTCTTCTTAATGTACAATTGCAAATGATCTCATGGATCAATTGATATGACTTCTTCCCCCCCCCTTTTTTTTTTTACTTTATATAGAAAGTTGAGGATTTGGGCCACTGCATGGGCTTCCCTGATAGCTCAGCTGGTAAAGAATCTGCCTGCAATGCGGGAGTCCTGGGTTCGATCCCTGGGTTGGGAAGATCCCCTGGAGAAGGGAACGGCTAGCCACTCCAGTATTCTGGCCTGGAGAATTCCATGGACTGTATAGTCTATGGGGTCGTAAAGAGTTGGACACGATTGAGCGACTTTCACTCACTCACTCAATTGGAAATGTACAATATCCCTTTATTAAATAGCATGATTATATGATCTCCATATCTCTCTGTTTTTATCTTTCAGTATGTGGAGGATTTAAATAGGATAGCACTGTTTTGCTCTAATGATTCTTAAGAGCAACCCTGCTATTTGGTTTTTGTATGATCACAAAAGTTTGGACCTTAGTTTAAATCTGTAGTAGTCATGTAGTTTCACTTATGACTTGATATTTTTCTTAAATAGGAAAGTTTAGTGTAGTAATAATATTGACAAGGGGCATATTCAACCTACTAAAGAGTTAAGGGTTAGATTCTCTTTCCCCTTTTCATATATTTCAAGGAGAATAAGTAGAAACAAAAATGAGACATTTTAACAAAGCCTCTCCATTGGTAGTATAAGGAGATTTTCATACGTACTGAATAGATCTGAGAGATGACAGGGACTGTGGAATATCAACCAAAAATGTAATTTTATCATTCGTGGATAAATGTGTATTTTGAACAAATGTCAGCATTAAATGGAACTGTTTTTTTTAAGAAGGATTTGAAATGAAGTTCAAGCAAAAATATTGAGTCTTTCTCCTAGCAAGTGTTATTTATTCAAAAAATGAGTACATGCACTTATTCCAGAAATTTAAATTAGCCTTATCCTTCTAAATTTATGTGTCTCAATTCTTAGCAACTTTATTTTTTAAAAAATTTGTAGCAACATCAACTGAAGAGATTAATGGCATTTCCTGGTTGGTTAGATGTCATTTTCCCTTTCCCCAACATTTACCTCTTGCTCTGTTCTTGTTCTCTTCTTGAATTTGGCTTAGATTTCAGAATATCTCCAGATTTTCATTTCGTAGTTCCTTTGATATAAACAATAGAGCATAAAAAGTAAGAGGCATGCTTCCGTTATCCTACGTGATGGGAGTTTACTGTAAGAAAGCATGGAAGTAGTCAGGAAGTCCAGGGAACCTGTCCAGTGGCCACCAGCTCACTCCCAAGCCCCGTTTCCTGGCATGGAGTGGGCAGTGGCCTCAGGGTACTGAAATGGCTGCTTATCATTGTTTCTCATGAAGGAGCAGCCCCAAGGCAGCTCTTCTCCTCTCAGGACTGGTCATCTTCACGTTGCTTTTGGCAAATGCTCCCACCAGTGCTTGGCCGCAGCATCACGGTGGATGGCATCTCTTGGCACCTCAGCAATTGTGTGACACTGAGATTTGTCTGAAGGCACTGAAGATGCAGACATAAGAACAACAGCCTACCCAGTTGCAATCACAGGAAACACTGAGATTCCAAATAGATCTTGGGATCTTAGTGAGCCACACATATTAACCCTAAAGTGAAGGAATAGAATTGAGGGTTCAGACACTCGCATCTGATTTTGGCAGTGTCTCCAGATTTTTATTTCTTAGTTTTTCTGATATAAAATGACCTTATAGCTGCCTCAGTAACTTCAAAACTCAGAACTGTCAGCTGATGGCAATATTGTCAGTTCTTACCTAGGATTATTTATAAGAAAAATAGAAAAATTTTAATTTCCCGAGCATTAAAATTTGATCAATTTATACTTTTGCAACAGAAAAATTTTTCTAAATTAAAATTTACAAATATGCATTGAGTATTATGTGCAAAACATTTTGCACGGGTACAAAGTTCATTTGTTCCAAAGATCTTTATTAAGCCATACATTTACTTGGGCTCAGTCCCTGGGATATCATGTCAAATGGCAAGTAAATAGAGATTTTCCTTAAAGGAGCTTACTAGTACAGTTGAAGAGAAAGATATTCAAATAGAAAATTATAAAATAAGAGCACTGAAAGGGACACATTACAAAGCCACGGGCAGTCTTTGGAAGACTTTCTGGAGGAAGTGCTATGGACATTGTAGCCAAATGATAAGTAGGAATTTGCCAAATAAAGCATGTTGTTGGTGGTCGGAGCAAAGATTTCAAGTAGAGGATACCTCATGAGCAAATAGAAGAAGTAGCAAATATATATCATATTTGTCTAAGGTCAGAGTGACCTGTTCCATAGGCTGATTTGCTGGGGGTACGCATGCTATGAGGGGCTTCCCAGGTGGCTCAGTGGTAAAGAATCCGCCTGCCAGTGCAAGAGATGCGGATTTGATCCCTGGGTCGGGAAGATCCCCTGGAGAAGGAAATGGCAACCCACTCTAATATTCTTTCCTGGAGAATTCATGGATAGAGGAGCTTGGCGGGCTGCAGTCTATGGGGTTGCAGAGTCAGATGCGGCTGAACAACCAAGCACGCACATGCAGGCTGTGTGTGTGCTAGAGTTTGGGCTTTATTCCCTGGGGCCCCACTTCCCTGGTTCTCTATTTCGCTTCATCTTTCAGACTTTTCTTGACTCTGCTGCTGCTAAGTCGCTTCAGTCGTGTCCGACTCTGTGCAACCCCATAGACAGCAGCCCACCAGGCTCCCCTGTCCCTGGGATTCTCCAGGCAAGAACACTGGAGTGGGTTGCCACTTCCTTCTCCAATGGTGAAAGTGAAAAGTGAAAGTGAAGCCGCTCAGTCCTCTCTGACTCCTAGCGACCCCATGGACTGCAGCCTACCTAACTCACCATTACATACTGGAATTTCTCAGGGTTCAGACCTAGATTCTTTTTTTCCCTCATGCTTCTTCCTTTTCTCCCTTGTCTGATTTATCCATGTCCACAAGTTCGTTTACCACCTGTAAGCTCAGTGATTCTTAAGTCAGTTCTGAACTTAGGGTCTTACAGCCCTCTTACGACCATCGTGGTTTTGCTTCCTTAGGACTGTCCTCTCTGTTTGCTACTCCTGCCACCCCTGATTCTCTTAATCGTTGGACCTGCCGAGTTTCTTCTTGTCCCGGGGGCTTTGTATGACTTCACTTCTCTTATCCTGAAATGCTCTGACTCTCTTTGTGCCTAGTTACTGCCCACTCCTTCTTCAGGTCTTCGCCTGAATATCACTTTCCCACGGATGTCTTTTGGGTTTCTCCTAATTCCCATTTGATGACTGAGTAACATACTGCTTTTTTTATGTCCTACTTTCTGGTTATTGTTTTGTTTTGGATACCGCTTTCCCCACTGTGCTTCAGCTCTCTGAGGGCAACAGCCAACTCTTTCGCTGATATACATGGGCATGCCCACTCAGTTGTGTTCAACTCTTTGTGACCCCATGGACTGTAGCCCGCTAGGCTCCTCTGTCCATGGGATTTTTGGAGTGGGTTGCCATTTCCTTCTCCAGGAGATCTTCCTGATCAAGGAACTGAGCTCACGTTTCCTATGTCTTCTGCATTGACAGGTGTATTCTTTACCAGTGAACCACCTAGGAAGCGAGACTTATATTAAAACACTTAGCACAGGATGTGCACTTTGCATGGGGACTTTGCACAATGAGCTGCTTGGGTTAGGACAGTGAAGAGCCCCTGAATGACCTGATATGATCGGCTATTAGAAAGTTTATTCCTCTAGCAGTATGGAGGAGTTAGAGAAGGTCTATGGCTAGAACAAGGGCGATAAGTAGATGGATATTACCACTAGAAGTGTACATCCTCATAGCACACATATGATTAAAACACAAAACTTCAAAAGTTCCTTGGTCCAAGGGCGCAGGGTTATTCTCAGGACTCTTTTCATCTCTTGGTGTGATTTATTCCATGTGGGACCCTATTTTTTCCACAGTCTCTCTTTGTGAACCGTAGCAGCCACACCTACCCCTGCCCAGTGGAAAAGAATACCCACTTTATGATGTCCAGATTGGCCCTGATCAGCTCTGATTAGGTCATGTCCCCATCTCTGAAATAGTCATTGTTGCCAGGGAAACTCTGGGCGTTGATTGATCCATCTAGATAATATATTCTCTGTGGAGCTGAGGCGATCATGCAGTGGTAAACTGGCTCTAAAAAAATTTTTCTTTAAAAAAGACCTATTTGTGGCATTTGCCGTATTCTTGAGTATATATTCTCCCACCATGGCTGATTTCAGGATGCCTGGCTGGCCAAGTTCCTGAATGTTTAACAGTCAACTGTGATGAGCAAGTTTCAGCAGCTCCACTACTCTGTCTCTGAGCTGAAGGTAGAGCTGCCAGCATCACGGAGACTGATGGCACTGTCTCCCTAGGCAGTGGCTCTCTAAAAGCCAATTGGAATGCAGTTCAATGAGGAGTCAGTGCCTGGTAGCCAATCCAGCCAATAAGACTGTGCATAACTTATACTTTAGTGTCCTTATTTTATTTTAAGAATTTTTTTTAAAGTTCTTATGTTATTTTCTTGAATAACATTTTTAAGTACCTTATAATATTCCATTTTGTGAAAGTACTATTGTTTACCTCTTTTATTGTGAAATATTTAGGTTGATAGAACATACATAATGCTTTGCAGGACATATCTACAGCTATTTTCACCACATTTAGGACAGATTTGCTGAGATAGTTTGCCTAAGTGAAATTACTAAGTTGAAGAAATAGCCTCTCTAATGCTTTGAGACTTTCCAATAGATGTAAAAAATAGTTTTACCAATTTATAACACTGTCATTGTAAGAGAGTAACTATTTCATTCCAGTCATTTTATGTAATTAGAAAAATAATCAATAGGAGAGAATTGATATATCATTTTAGTTTTCATTTATTTAAATTGCTAAAAATGTTTAAATGTCAACATTTTTATAACAAGAATATTTCTTATATTGAGTTTTCTTATAACTTCCGGACATTTGTGTGTGTTGATCTTACTATACTATTTTCATAGGTATTTAGTTCATCATCAATAATTTAATTTATATATGACATACCATAGTTAATAGTAGAAATTCTAGCACGTAGCGCAACTTGGTAAATGTTGAAGGGAGTACTGTACATGAAACTTTCTCTGATTCTGTATGTTTTGGGGGTGACATAAGCTGCTATAATAGATAAATACAAAATCACAATAAGTTAGCAGTGAAAGTTAATTTCTTGCTCTTGTCAAAGTTCCTTGCAGGCATTACTAGTTGAGCGCCTTTCATGTGGTCATTCAGAGACAAAGCCTCCTTCTGTCCCATAGCTCTGCTCTCCTCTTTAGGACTTTGTCATCATCTCCATTCAGTGAGCAGGTGGTGTAAGAGAATGGGGGACAGTATGTGGGACAGCTGTAGGGACTAGGCCTGGAAGTGTCACATTGCATGTACTTACATCCTATTGAGCAAATCTCAATCCTGTGGACACAACTACTTGCAAGGAAGAAAAGGAAAAAAGGATTTTGTGAGCCTCTAGCCAGCTTTGCCAAAGTTCCTATAAGCTGAAATAGAGAAATCTTTGCTGCTATTACAACTTGTGTATATCTGAGAATAAATCACCTGTGTTACTTGAATTATTTACAGATTAAAATATGGAATGGACAATTTTAAATGTTGATAAGAGGTGAATAGCATTTTAGTAGATCAGAGTAGTGGAAAATGACATTGAACGGTCATTGAATGGCCTGAAGTTTACAGACTTAACAGATTGGAAGTGGTCGGACAGAGTGACTTTGACATGTTATAAACAAGTCTTGGATGGGCACCATTTGCTCCATATATAAGAAAATTAGATGTAAAATAGACTGTATGAGGAATTTGTAATTAACTCAACCAATAAGTTCAATGACTTATTAGAATGATATTTTAAACAGACTATTCTAGCTCTTTTTTCTTTTTCTACATACACAGGTAATTAAAGTATACAGTGAAGATGAAACCAGCAGAGCTTTAGAGGTACCCAGTGACATAACTGCCCGAGATGTTTGCCAGCTGTTGATCCTGAAGAATCATTACATTGATGACCACAGCTGGACCCTTTTTGAGCACCTGCCTCATGTAGGTCTAGGTAAGGACACAAAATCATGGTCATATCATTGCTTTTCTGTCCTTTATAATTTTGCTCATATGGCAAAGGTTTGCTTCACTTATGGAAAGACAGAGGACAGTTATGAATCATCCTTTTCTTTGTTTTTAATTTTTGTTGGTGATGATTGAGAGAAAAATGAAGTAGCACTATAAGAATAAGAATAAAAAATAAGAATAGAAATTAAGATAGAATTACAAATTTACCACCTCTCATTGTTTCCATAATGATCTATGGAAATTTGGGAGCTAAACCATAGAGTCTAAGTTGATGGAAAGATACATTGCATAATAATTTTTAGTGTTCTTGCCTGGAGAATCCCAGGGATGGGGGAGCCTGGTGGGCTGCCGTCTATGGGGTCACACAGAGTCAGATGACTGAAGCGACTTAGCAGTAGCAGCAGCAGCACAAAGAAAACTTTTGAGAGGTTAGTAAAATATGCTGTAATGTGGGCTACATTTTGCATTAATTATAGCACAGCCATGGGAAATACCCACAGTGGTGTTTCACTTTATGCGAGTGTATACCCTAAATTTTTCTTAAAGAAATAAATAATTCCTTCACATTTGAAAGTCATAAACATAAAAAATAGTCTTATTTTCAGTTGGAAATGCATCTCTGTATTGTGAACTTGTAGAGGCTTTTCCTCTCAAACCTTTTAAAAACTCATAAACTATTTCCATTTTCCTGCTAGAATGGGACAGAATTCAACAACAATTTTGTCTCCCTTTTCTTATTTTTACAGATATTCCCACAATAGGTAGATGAGAAAGGAAGGAGTTTGTTAGGACAGTGCCATTTGATTCTTAGAGTTTTATATTAGTTTCCCTTGGCTACTGTGACAAATTAGCATAAACTTGGTGGCTTAAAACAACCGAAGTTTATTCCCTTACCATTCTGGAGGCCAGAAGTCTGAAATTAGAATCAGTGGGTTGGATTCAAGGTATCTTCAGGGATGAACTTCTTCTGGAGGTTCACGAAGAGGCTTCATCTCTTGTCTTGTCTAGCTTCTTGTGGCTGCTGGCATGGCCTGGCTTACGGCTGCATCTCTCTACTCTCTGTCTCCACAGTCACACCGTGTTCTCTCTTTCCATGTGCACTCTCCCACTGTCACTGTCTTATAAGAACAGTAGCATTTAGGGTTTATGCAGCATAACCCAGGGTAATCTCTTTACTTCAAGATCCTTAAATCAATTATATGTGCAAACTTTTGTTTTGTTTTTTTTATCGTTTAAGGTAACGTTCGAAGGTTCCAGGGATTAAGATGTGGGTATCTATTATTTAGCCTACCACCAACTCCTTTGCATTATATATCAGACAGCTTAGTAGTAAATCATCAAAATTATTTTAAATAATCGGTCAGTGACAGCACAGTTTGTTCCTTCAATTTGTTTAAGGAACTGAGAATTTTATACCTAGCTATGAGAGTTGTTCACTTTCTTGCATAGCTAGCTACTAGTATTATAAACATTTTCCTTTGTTTGATACATAGAACAAAGGAAACACGTTTATGCTCCAGAGCAGTGTACCAAAGCTAGGTTCAGTTTGGATGAGAAGTTTGCCTTTGTCTTATGAAGTACAATGGAGATGATGTTGGCAGAAAAGTTAGGTTCCTAGGAGGATCCATCTTCAAAAAATTCTGGAAAGTGATTGGTTAATTTAAAGTCCCTTGCATTCCCTAAATAATTCAGAAAGTGTCCGTAGTACTTCCTGTTTGAAGATTGCTGTCCTAAGATGTGTCAAGACCTTGGGAGAGGACAGAGGGAAACCTGCAGAAAAGAAGCTTGGATAGTCCCCACAGGGATTCTGAACCCCAGCCCACCCTTCCACCCTCTGTTTGAGAGTTAATGGGCCATAACATGTCAGCTGATCTCCACAACTGAGCCTATACCTGCCAGGAAAACTCGAATCTTGCAGGTATGCTATACTGGTCCATGTGACTTGCTGTCTCACTTTCATAGGCCAGAAAAAACCCAATGTATATTTTCTTCCTTGCCATTTGTAACTAATTTAACTTCTATTTATGATCATTAACCTCTTAGAATGTGGTGGTGACTTTAGAAAGGCACGTGCCATAATTCCAAACTATTTTGTTTACTTATGGCTTTTAGCAAAGTAGCTCTTAATTAACATAATATCTAATAAAAGTGTTTTATACTCTTCATTTTTTCTCTTTGAGAGACTTTAAAAATCATTAAACATCTTTTGCAGTTACAGTCACTATGATTTATCCCTAACAAAGAGCTTGAAGTTCAGTAATAAAATCTACTCTGTAAATCAAGCAGCAGTGTTCATGGAGACCACTGCAGGTTATATGAGGAATAAAAAGATTTGTGCAAGTCTTTTAATGTAGAAGCTTAAAATGGAACATTGAGAATTAATTTGAGCTACATACTAAATTTAAACTTTTAGGCACTGAATAGAAATATATTTCTCCATTACTGTATTTTCTGGAAACTGCTGAAATAAAATCAAAGATGTGAGAATATTGTTTCATGGTTTCATTAACCAAGCATTAGGCCGAAGCTTATGAGAAAGAAATTGAGTTCCAAAGCTTTATTGTGTTCTTTTTTTTTTTTATCCTCTTTGCTTTTACTCAGATAATATCTTTATACAGTAGAAAAATTGCAGACATTAATGCTATTGAATTACTAATGTGTATTAGATTTACCACCTTCCCTTCCTTTAAAAAAAAATCTACTGCTTTATTTCTGTAAGGATACACTAGGATGTTAGATGATAATGACTTTCCGAATAAACTCCTGAGGAACAGTTTTTTCCTTTTTGTTTCTTCCACCTCTTTATCTAACAGTGTGACAAAAACAACTTTTATGGTGCTCGGGTCTTTCTCAGCATGAAGAGTAAAACCAGTGTGTTTTTGAATTGTATTTGTGAGTATGTAGCTTATAAATACTCTTGCAATATCTTTTCAGCCTAAGAGTGGTATTAAGCAATATTTTTACTATTTGCATGTTAAAATGAAAACAAGTAAGATGGAGTGTTTCCCCCTTAAATATGCTGTGCAGATGACAATGTCCTTTGTGAGTAGAGTGAGGCACTCATATATTGAACTGTAAATCTTTGCGTCCTGTTGACTTAAAGAATCAAAGGATAAACCATTTGCCGAAACTTTGCTGACCAGCTAGTGAGCTCTGCATGTTGTTCAGGGGACACTGTTGACCTCTCTCTGATAGAAATACTGGGTTTTCAATGTATAGAATTCTAAAGGTGAAGGGATAGTCTATTATTTTTTAAAAATATTTTTAGTACAAAAATAATTAGGCTCACTGCCAATAACTTAGAAATAAAGATGTCAAGAAGTAAGCAATGCTATCCACAATTTAACAACACTGAAATGTTTCTTTAGTTTCTCTATTTTGACATTATCTCTCGCCTGTGTGTTCACCTGTGTAAACTACCTTTCTATATATATGTGTACATTAAAAAAAAAAATCCTAAGTATTTTCATTTTTTTTTTTCACTTCGCAGATTCCACAAAAACTAGGAACTCCCTCTGCCCCCTCTGCCTTTCCTGATTGCTTTCTTCCAATAGCTTAACAAATGTCGATTGACTGATTTGCACAAGCCTGTTTTGTATATGGATCCTGGGGGTACAGTAGGAACACAATAGACAAAAAGCAATGCCCCGATGAACTTGCATTCTGATGGGAAGAGAAAGACAAGAGACACATGATTAAAATGTGTAATCTCTTAAGTAATGATTAGCACGGGGGGGAAATGAAGGCAGAGAATGGGGTAGGGAGTCTAGGGCTGCAGGGAACTCAGGGAAGGTGTCCCTGACAGTGTGATGTTTGGGTGGAGATTGAAGCAGATAGGGGCAGCTCTTTCACTTAAATGGAAGAAGATTGTTCAGGAAGAAGGGAACATAAACAGGGAAGGCCTGGACTTGGCAACCTGCTTGTGTTCAGGAAGCAGCCGAGAGGTGGGCGCTTAGGGAGTCGGGAAGGTGGTGGAAAGGGACTGCATGGAGCTTCTGTGGGGCCCTCAGGCCATGGAGGGGACTGAACTTTTACAGTGAGTAAGGCAAAAAGTAACTGGAGGTTTTTGCGTCAGAAAGTGGTAGGATCTGACTTAAAGTCTACTACTGAGAAGACCCAAATGCAAGTTTTAACCATTTGGAGGCTAAGCAATTCATTTTGCGTTTACATCAAATTATCTGTGGTTTCCTGGCTTGGTCCTTGCCCATCTCTCATTTCTGCTAGTGATGCATGTCACATTATACCATCTTCATGTCATGGTCTGCACACATATGAGGCTTAGTGTTTGTGAGATCCTGAAACCTTGTAGGCAAAAACATTTTGACTTATGAGATCATGACAGCTGGGAGTTTTCTGCACTCCAGTTGACTTTAATGTCCCAGATAAGCTTAGGAAAGTTCCAGAGACATGTTATGTTGTTAATAGATGTGCTACTGTTGTTGTTTCTGATCCATTTAAGCACACCGCAGATTACTGAGGTCAGGAGGAGGAGCACGTGACATTAAAAATATGGTAGGGTTATCGAATCCAAAGGACTTCTCTGGTGGGTCAGCAGTAAATAATCTGCCCACAATGCTGGAGACACAGGAGATGTGGGTTCAGTCCCTGGGTTGGGAAGATCCCCTGAGGAGGGCATGGCAACCTACTTCGGTATTGTTGCCTGGGAAATCCTACGGACAGAGGAGCCTAGCGGGCAACAGTCCAGAGGATCACAAAAAGCTGGAGATGACTGAAGCGATGGAGCACACATGCACGCGTTGAATCCAAAGTCTGTTTTCAAAATGACGGTTGGTGTGGCAAAGAAAACTTCTTTTTATTTTAATATGAATGTATATGTGTGATAGCTACTATCAACGTGCATCTTGTGTGTGCAGGGCCCCTACTTAGAGGCTTCACTTTCATCTTGACAGACGCTCAGTATTTAGCTTCATAGCAACCCTGCAAGGTACATTAATTTCATCTCCATTTTACATATAAGAATACAAAGAATCGGTGATAAAATACCTGACCTAGAGTTAAACCTTGCACAAATCAAATTCTCAAGCGTATATGTTTTCCATGGAAGCAAGTTTGTTTTTTCTTCACCCCATTAGATCAGGCAGATTTTTTGGGGAATCTTTAATTGGTTTCTCTCTCTCACTCTCCATATCCGTCTGTCATACATGCTATAAATATAGATTGAAATTTTGAAACCTCAAGAACATTTTCATATAACCCTTCAGCCAGGTAGTACTGAAATTACTGGAATCTAACTGATCCAGCCTGGTCCACTTTATAGCAGAGCCAGTTATTTACTTTGGTTGAGCAAGGGGATCGTTTTGGAAATGACTTGTTCTTGAATTTATACATGTCTTGAATGGTGATATGACATTTGGAGCTTTGACTGCAGTATCATTATTTCATTACCTCTGTCCATAACTATTAATATATACTGCCGAGAATTTTCCCAGGCAGAGTAAATCATGGAGGGCAGCCCAACATCCTGCTCTTGTTACAGATCCCTGATTTGCCTGATTTGGGGTTGTGTTATTATGAGTTTCTAGATGTACGCACAGCTTTATTGACGTTGGATTTCAAATATCAGGAAATCAACAAATACTCCCGCTTCTCTAATTATAAAACAAACCGTTTTGTAACTGGTGTGTTTTACTTCACAGCCACTGGATGTCACTGCAGTTCCCCAGATGGAGTCCCTGGCTTTTAGAATCATTGTATAAGAGGAGGGTGGGGGAAAAAGAAACTTCAGTTTTAAGTCTTCTGGAACTTAATAGGATCCATGTTTGCTTTGCTCCCATTCTGATTCCTGGTATGAAGCAGCAGCAATTAACACAATACCTCAAGCGCATAGCGATAGACTCCTCGGGAAGTGGCATTAATTGTATTTTAGAGTCATTGCTGGGGAAAGCTGAGATTTCTGTTCTGAATATCACTGTAGAGTGGCTTTCATAAGCAAAATGAATGACTGGAGACTTTTAATGAGACCACTTTCATGTGTGCAGCTCTACCCACGAGGTCTGTTTAAGACTGAAGCAGTACACAGCAGTGGGGAGGGAACCCTTCCCAACAGCCTGCTTTGAAGCTACTCCATTTTTTTTTTTTTTTGCAAAAGTAGCACACGTGTGGATGTTTGACACTGATACTAATGTGTATTTGTACTTTCTGTGCTGTTTGGAACCCATCAGCCATCAGAGTTGTGACCACCCTCATCACCAGCAGAAATAGCTGTAAAGCTTTTAGGACACTTGTGCATGCGTCTCTCCTAAGACCCTGACCCGAGGGTTAAGGCAGCATGGTTCATGGAATGTTAGAGCAGCAGAGAGTGCTCCTAACCAAATCCGCCTCTCGTGGTCCAGCTGATTTTTCCTTTCCAGTGTTCTGATAGCCTGGCTGCAAGTCTCGTCACCTCTCTTCTCAGGAATTCCTTTCTTCTTACAGCTGGTCCTTCCTCTTGCCTCTGATCATACCAGAGTTATCCATCTGAGCGCAGGCATGATTCACCTTGTGTTTGGGCCCAAGGTCCTTTGCAGGGCTTGTAGTATGTGCGACCTGACTACCCTTCCTGTCTCCAGCCTTGTGTCTTTTCCTCTCCTCTGAGTCTATACACTAGACAACTGCCTGTAGTTGCCTGCATTTCTCCTCCTCGGTCTCCTTACTCATGCTGTTAAGATTCTCAGGAAGTCCTTTCTCATCCATCTCTACCTGGCTAACTGCTATGCATCTTCCAAGGCTTACTTGGAATGGTAGTTAAAATTGACAATAAAGTATAACTGTATAATAACTCTCCCATAGTGCTAGTGGTAAAGAACCCGCCTGCCAATGCAGGAGAGGCAAGAGATGGGGTTCCATCCCTGGGTGGGAAGATTCCCTGGAGAAGGATACTGCAACCCACTCTAGTATTCTTGCCTGGGAAATCCCAAGGACGGAGGAACCTGGCAGGCTACAGTCCATGGGGTCGCAAAGAGCCGACTGAGTGACTGGCACTTTCAAATGGTAACTGCTAGCCGTTTGCTAAAAATTCCTATAAAAACAAAGATGAAACCCCTCAGCTGTCCAGGCTGACTGACAGCTAACCTGGTGCCAGTAGTCCAGGGAGAAGAAAGATGGAAAAGCAGTTGGAGGCATCCCACACTCTGCCTTATGAAGTGGAGTCGCCCTTTCCATTTGACAGCAGGTAGAGACACACACCTGCCTCTCCCATATGCCTAGGTGCAGACTTTGGCTGCTCAGAAGCTCTTTTGAGGCAACCAGCATACTTGCTGGCACCAGTTTTTCTCATACATCTTTTAATAAATTACAGACCTCCCACAGCCCCCAAAACAGAGTGATGCAGGAAGTGCTAGGAGTCAGTCAGTTCAGTCGCTCAGTTGTGTTTGACTCTTTGCGACCCCATGGACTGCAGCATGCCAGGCCTCCCTGTCCATCACCAACTCCTGGAGCCTACTCAAACTCATGTCCATCACATCGGTGATGCCATCCAACCATCTCATCCTCTGATGTCCTCTTCTCCTCCCGCCTTCAATCTTTCCCAACACCAAGGTCTTTTCCAATGAATCTTCACATCAGGTGGCCAAAGTATTGGAGTTTCAGCTTCAGCATCAGTCCTTCCAATGAATATTCAGGACTGATTTCCTTTAGGATGGACTGGTTGGATCTCCTTGCAGTCCAAGGGACTCTCAAGAGTCTTCTCCAAGATCACAGTTCAAAAGCATCAATTCTTTGATGCTCAGCTTTCTTTAAAATCCAACTCTCACATTCATGCCTGATTACTGGAAAAACCATAGCTTTGACTAGATGAACCTTTGTTGGTAAAGTCATGTCTCTGCTTTTTAATATGCTGTCTAGGTTGGTCATAGTTTTTCTTCCAAGGAGCAAGTCATATCTGCAGTCACCATCTGCAGTGATTTTGGAGCCCTAGAAAATAAAGTCTGTCACTGTTTCCATTGTTTCCCCACCTGGTTGCCATGAAGTGATGGGACCAGATGCCATGATCTTAGTTTTCTGAATGTTGAGTTTTAAGCCAACTTTTTCGCTCTCTTTCACTTTCGTTAGTTCTTCTTCGCTTTCTGCCATAAGGGTTGTGTCTTCTGCGTACCTGAGGTTATTGTTATTTCTCCAGGCAATCTTGATTCCAGTTTGTGCTTCATCCAGCCCGGCATTTAAGCAGGATGACAGTATAAAGCCTTGACATACTCCTTTCCTGATTTGGAACCAGTCTGTTGTTCCATGTCCAGTTCTAACTGTTGCTTCTTGACCTGCATACAGATTTCTCAGGAGGCAGGTCAGGTGGTCTGGTATTCACATCTTTTTAAGAATTTTCCACAGTTTTTTAATGATACACACAAGCAAGGCTTTGGCATAGTCAATAAAGCAAAAGCAGATGTTTTTCTGGAACTCTTGCTTTTTCAGTGATCCGGCAGGTGTTGGCAATTTTATCTCTGGTTCCTCTGCCTTTTCTAAATCCAGCTTGAATATGTGGAAGTTCATAATTCACATACTGTTGAAGCCTGGCTTGGAGAATTTTGATCGTTACTTTGCTAGCGTGTGAGATGAATGCAATTGTGTGGTAGTTTGAGCATTCTTTGGCATTGCCTTTCTTTGGGATTGGAATGAAAACTGATTAGGAGTGATAGAGGTGAATTGTGTTCTGGCAGGCAACTCTCCCACAAGTACCAGATAGGTGGGTGCAGGAGGCAAGCAAATTTGGATAAGAAACAGATTTAAGGCTGTTTCAAGCAGGATTATTTACAGTATCAATTAATGAAAAAAAAAGCCTAATGCTATAATAATAGAGAGATGTTATAAATTATAGTACATTTATAGAATATGATGTTATGTAGCTTTTAATCATGTTTTTGCAGTTTTTCCATTGAAGACTAGTATGAACAAATGTGAGACTGTAACAGTGGTTTGAATAATGTGTGTACTTTTCGCGTCATTTAGGAAATGTTGCATATATGTTTATAAATCTATATATACATTGTTTTCTAAATGTGAAAAATCTATACATGTAAACTCTCATTGTCCCAAAGAAAAAGACAAGAAGGGAATATAATGTAATGTTAATTTCTTATTCATAATTGACAGTTTAAAGATAGATTGTGATTGTGAGTTGTCTGTTTTCAAATTTTCTGTAATGGAAATACATTATTTTAGTAATCTGGAAGAAAAATAAACACAATTTTTAAAACTTGTTAAGAGATTTTTTTTAAAGACTTGATTGAGACAACTTCCTGAAGTTTCAAGTTGGATCAAGTACCAGTCTTCTATGCTGCTGTAACATTTTCTGCAACTGTCTTAATACGGATTGTATTATTAAATCTAATCTATAATCCCATCAATTTTGGAACTGTGTATATAGTGCATCTTTGTAACCTAGAGTCTAAAACAAATAAATGGCTTTTGAATTAAGCTGTACTAAACAAGCAGTTCAAAGGATAGATTACAAAGTGCATAGAAGGAAGAGATTCGAAAAAGGAGCTGGAGGAATCACATGACATGCCATGCCCAGGTGGAAATTTACTCTGCATCCTTAAAGGATGCATTGGATAACTTAGAATTTGTGGAAGTTGTTTCTAAACTCTTAAAGTATTTGCAGTCAGCTTGAGATAATATATATGCAGACTTTGGGGGAAAAATAAGGCTTTCTATGAATAATACAAGTTGTGATCATTGAATCTGACTTAATATGAGGGCTGTTATGCTTTGTTGAGGAATGATCCGCAAGACCCTTAATACTCATCGACTTGAGCATCAAGATTTTCCTGTTATTGCTCTTGGGAAGCTGAATCTGGCAGTGACAATTTTCTAGGGGATCTTATTGGTATTAGGTAGTTTTCTTAGGTTAAGGAACCTTTTAGAAATTGAGCCTTGCTTTATTGTTTGCTTCTCCAGTTACTGTTTTGCTTGCTCAGATGCTGTTCATTTTTATCTGAAAATAAGATTGACAAAATGTATGTAGTTTCTTGCTGGCACAGAGAAGTACAAGGACCTTTTGTCTCCTGGAGTTTCCTGTAACAAAGGTATACAAAGAATTGTTTTCTGGTGAATTAGAGCTAAAAGCCACTTTTGTTTCTTCTCTTATCTAGTGATGAGAAGAGTAGGGACTTCGGTTTCTATTTGATCCTCATGCGGTACTTTCAGTAGATTCAGCGAAGAAGTCCAGGCAGAAGGTTACAGGTGAACACTTTCCATTCTGGGAGGATTGAGGTTTTTTAAAAAGACTTTGAAGTTAAATAAACAGTTTCAGAAGGAACTTCTTTCTTCCCTTTTTTTTTTAAAGAAAAATTTTCTGAAAATTAAATAGAAAACAGAATTATGTGTAGTTATCACTATTCAGTAATATTTCAGTCTGTTACCATAAGACATCACTGATTTATCAGAGGCAAAAATAAAACTTAGTGATATGAAGCTTTTGTTTTTAAGACAGCTTTTTTTTCATTCTTTCCAGGGGCTTTTTTTCCCCTCCTTTTGGTTGCTGTTTGAAGTGACTTAAGATGGCTTCTCTCCTATTTTTCTACCTACTTAAGAATAGAATTTTATCATTATAACAAATTCATTTTACAATGCCTGAAAAATTCTTCAGAAAGTATTTTAAATCGACTTGTGTCTGTGAAGGTTTTGTGGCATTTTTCTTTTTTTCTGCCGTGCAGCGCCGGTTGCAGCCTCCTGCTTCCTGACCGGGGATGGAGCCCATGGCCTCTGCGGTGGAAGCATGGAGTCCTGACACTGGGCCCCCAGGGAAGTCCCTGTGAAGTTGTAATAATATATCTTAATATAATATTGTAGATGAATTTATGAAGTTTTAAAAGTGAGGTTTTTAAAAAAACCACATTGAATTTATGTGGATTTTACCTGGAGTCATTTCTCAAATGATAACTCAGCAAGTATCTGAGTTCCTCCTGGATGATAGCTCATAATATAGTGTTTTCAAACATTTACAGCAAAGAGCCTCTAAAGATAGAATTAGTACATCTCTTTTGCTATTTAAACAATATAAGTTATTTACTAGGATTGCTCAGTTGGTTAAAGTCTGCTTGGCTTTGTAATGGGACTACAGAAGAAGAGTCAACAGAAAGTTTATTGGAAGCCATCTAGACAAGCCTTTTGTTTTGTTTTCCCTTTCTTGGGTGTTGGTGATGACGTCTTACTTTATGAATAGGCCTTGGCAAAACAAAGCTGGTCTTCGGCCACTTTTCACCTCCCCTTTAAGTGTTTTTCTTTTCCTCTCAAAGTAATCCATCTAGGCATCTTGTATCCTCTTGAACTTCTCACTATTAAGATCTGTAATTAGTTTGATTTCTACATTTTTAAAAAATACAAATTTTCTGTAAGATGTGATTAGCTGATAATCACTTAGACCTTTTAGGGTCTTTGGGTATTATAGCATTCATCCTTTAACATAATGAGCATTGTTTGGGAGATGGTATATATAATGGCACATCTAAATGGGGACTGTGATGTATAAATGTAAGCAAATTATTTAATATCATTTAAAAAAGATTCTATAATAAGTAAGTTTTGTCTCCATTACCAGAAGAGTATAAGAGGTAAAAACCTATGGCTGCACTTGATACTCTGGCCTTTGTTTGCTTTTTATATGTTTTCTGAATTTTCAATAGAATAGTACCAGAAGTATGTTTTTGCTTTCCCACATATTCTAGTTTTTGCCCACTTGATTTGAAGACATTTTTTCTGCTTAAGATTACCAGGCTATTTTCCTGATGCTAGTAATTGGCATTTGGTATTATCACTCTATGAACTTTTCTGCAAATAGTATATCCCATAATTTTCCATTCTGGATTGGTATGTTGGGCTTCATATGTGTGTAACCAACAAAACCCCAGCTAGACTGTTGCTTTTTTGGTGACTACCCATATTACACTAGTTTGTGTGTGTGTGTGACATGTTTGTCATAGCTGTTCAAATGCAGCTTGGTTTTTCCACTCTTTTTTGTTTTATTTTCTTTTTTGAAAAGAACCCAAATTCAAATAATTTACTTTTATGTGAGGTTAAGATTGATAATTGAAATATTGCCTATTAAATTATTTCCCTTATACCCAAACTGTGGTTGTTTGTTTTCAGTTAATTAGTAAATAGTCATTGAACACATATCAAAATAAAAGAATTTGAGGCAATGGAGTCCTGAGAACTGCCAGAACATAGGAGAGATTTGAGCTGATATAGAAAGAACAAGTAGGCTATAAACAGGGGATGCCTTTCCAGTGGGAACTGTAGTGAAGGCCAAGACAGTGCTGTGCAGAGGAAGGAGGAGAGACTCGAGGTCAGATATGTGGCTGCTGTTCAAATCCTGAGACCCTTGTTATTCTAAACAGGAGACTCCTTATCTGTAAAATGGAAATAGAGTTTGGCCTTATAGATTGTCCTCTTAGTTTCCTAAGGCTGCTGTAACAAATTCATGGTGGCTTTATTCTTGTTCAGTCGCTCAGTTGTGCCCAACACTTCGCGATCCCATGGAGTATAGCATGCCAGGCTTCCCTGTTCTTCACCATCTCCTGGAGCTTGCTCAAACTCATGTCTATTGAGTCAGTGATGCCATTCAGCCATCTCATCCTCTGTCTTTGATGGTGGCTTAAACTAATAAAAAATGTAATCTTTAAAGGTTCTAGAGATAAGAAGTCTTAAATTAATTTTGCTAGGCTGAAATCAAGATGTTGGCAGGGCCACACACTTCCCAGAGGCTTTATGGGGAGGCTGTTCCTTGCCTCTTTCAGCTTCTGGTAGCTACCACGATTGTTTGGCTTGTGGTCACATCACATCACTTGAGTCTTTGCCTCTGGGGTCACGTTGTCCTTTCCTCTTCTTTCTCTGTCAGATCTCCTTCTGTCTCTCTCTTAAAAGGATACTTGTGTTTGGATTTAAGGCCCACTTGTATAGTCTTGGATACTTTTCTCAGGATCTTTCAGTCAATGATATCTGCAAATCCTTTGCCATATAGCATAATGTTTACAGGTTCCAGAGATCAAGACCTGAAGTCTTTATTCAACTTCCTGCAGAATAAATTATATAATAATTAAATACAGCTATGTTTTCTCAGGTTTATACATGAAGAGATGTAACTTGCTTTATTTCTATAGCTTGAATTAATTTCTGAATGAGTCTCTTGACCTCTTAATGACAGTTTAATCTTTTGTTATTGGTTTGCTTTATGAATTATTCTGTCTTTTTGTGGTAAATAATCAGTTCAGGTTATATACATAAGTTACATACAGGTTTAAGATCCTCTTTGTTGAAAGACCTACTTTCACTCTTCAAATACTCTGGTGGGGCATTTAAGTCCCAGGAAGGGTATTTATCTAACTGCTATCCAACTTTTCTCTTCATGGTCTAGAAACTCTTGTTACTCTCAAGCTTATTGCCTGTACTATAAAGCCCACTAAGTTCATGGTCTTCTCTTAGCCCTTTCTCACTCCTTTTGGGGGACTTGATTCTGCAGTGTTCTTTTCTCATTCTTGAATCTTATGGACTCATCTTCCTCAAGGTTGCACTTAGCTAATTGCTTTTCTGCCATGTTAGATGCAGGACTTCTACTTGAGGCTCTAAGCCTCCCAAGGCTCTCTCTGGTTTGAACCACACACCACCAGTAAACTTACATGGGGTTTTATCACCATCCACTCCTCACCATGAAAGGGTCCTAGTTCTAGGAAGGGCAGAGTATAGGGTCGCTGGGACCTAAGCCATCCACTTACTCTCCATCTCCCTCTCAGTCTCCACTCTACCCTTTCCTCCACTAATCCCTTAATCCAAGATAATTTCCCAGATGACAGAGGGTGCATCCCTGCATGGGGCAGTGGAGGATCGGCTGGCCATTATTCTCCCTGAAAGTGAAAATAAAAGTCACTCAGTCAGGTCCAACTCTTTGTGACCCCATGGACTATATAGTCCATGGAATTCTCCAGGCCAGAATACTGGAGTGGGTAGCCTTTCCCTTCTTCAGGGGATCTTCCCAACCCAGGGATTGAACCCAGGTCTCCCACATTGTGGGCAGATTCTTTACCAGCTGAACTCTAAGGAAAGCCTCAGAATACTGAAGTGGGTAGCCTATCCCTTCTCCAGGGGATCTTCCTGACCCAGGAGTCAAACTGGAGTCTCCTACATTGCAGGTGGATTCTTAACCAACTGAGCTATCAAGGAAGCCCATTATTCTCCCAGTGATTATATTTGTCAAAGATTGATAAAGTCTAATTTGAAGGTCAAAACTAAAGAAAGTGCACCTTTGTCATTTTTCCTCTCTGCATAGTTTATCTTCGGGGCAGATCATGTGCTGTTTTCCTAATGGTAACAATAGGTGATGAGTACAATTAAACACAGTTGATAAAACAAATAGGCAGACCTCTTGCTTAATATCTTGCAATTTTCTCCCACTGTAGTTGCAGTGAATACAGATACAGCACTTAGCACATAGTATGTTTAATAATGTGAACCTGTGCTTCATAAGATTGAAAATATCAGCTGGGGTTGTGTGAGAAGTAGACACAAGTAAGGCTAATGAAGATTAGCAGAGGTGCAACTTCTCACTCGATATCTGAGTGACTGCTGGATCTCCCCTCAAACTGCTTCTCTTACAGTCTTCCTAGCTCTTTAATGGAGGCGGTCCTTCTAAATGCTTAAATGAAGAATCTTGGTGTCTTCCTTAACTGGCCCCTCTCTTTCACTCCACATCCAGTTTGTCGGCAGATCCTATTGGCTCTGCCTTCAGAACACATCCAGATCCTGCTTGCTTCTTACACGTCTTCTTACCGCTCCACTCTCATCCAAGCCGGGTCATCTCCCCTTGTTAATTGCAGTATTCTCCTAGATGGGCTTCTGGCTTCTACCCTTAAGCCTTGTGAAATCAGTTCTCCACTCAGCATCTGGTGTCATCCGGTGAAAACAGGGGTCAGCTTGTAGTATTCCTGTTCAAAATGACTTCTCATCTAACTCAGGAAAAGCCAGATCCTTATTCTGACCTGCATGGCTTTCTCCAGTTGCCCCAGCTCATCACCTTTACTTCCCTGAGCTCTCCTCCTGGTACTCCCCTCCCCTTTGCTCACTCAGCTTTAGCTACCTTAGCCTCCTTGCCCTACTTCAAACATGCCAGCCTTGGTTTTTGCCTCAAGGGGTCTCTTCTAGTTCTTCCTTTCAATAGCTGCTTGGCTCATGCCTTCTTTTTCCTTTGGATTTTTGTTTAAACATTACCTTCTCAATAAGGCCTTCCTTGGTAATCTTTATTATTAAACATTTTTTTTAGTTATTTATTTCTGGCTGTGCTGGGTCTTTGTTGCTGCATGGACTTTCTCTAATTGCAGCAAGTGGAGGCTGCTCACTAGTTGCAGGGCACAGGCTTCTCACTGCAGTGGCTTTTCTTGTTGAGAAGCTGGGCTCTAGGCACATAGGCTCGGTAGTTGAGGGGTACTGGCTTAGTTGCTCAGTGGCATGTGGAATCGTGCTGGATCAGGAATCAAACCCATGTGCACTGCATTGGCAGGTGGGTTCTTAACCACTGTACTACCAGGGAAGTCCCTTGACAAGCTTTAGAAAATGAATTTCTTTCCCCTGTTCCCTCCTCTCTCCCTCTTCCCCAATCCATTTTTCTCTATAGTGTTTATTGCCACCATTTAAGATTTACATTAGATTTTTTTTCATGTCTTCACATTAGAATAGGAGCCCCATAAGGCAATGATTTCTTACTTACTGTCTTGTTGACTACAAAATTCCAAGCTCCAAGATGCATGTCTGACACATGGTAGGCCTTCAATAAATATTTGTTAATGGATAGATGAATGAACAAGTGAAAACTGCCAGATTATATGGATTTGTCTCATGACAAGTAGGAAGTAGATGAGTTTTTGAGCAGTGGTCACGTTGATGCAAATGTATTATGAGGTTTCCTATGATAGAAAGGTCCAGGTTGTATTGGAAGAATGAGAAAACAGCAGTTTGGAGATTAGTTAGGAAAAGGCTAAGGTCTAAATTGGAATAGTAATAATGGGGGTGAGGAGTTGTTGGTTGTGTGAGAAACTTGGAGGAATAGTCTAATGTCTGGGGTAACAGCAGTGGAAGATATTGGAGAGGACGTGGAGGTGTAAGAGACCTAGCAGAATTTAACAAAAAGCACTTTGAGAGAGAAAAAGGAAGATACTTTTAGTTTTTTAATTTTTTCAGCAACTTTTGGGAAAACATGTATAACATAAAATTTATCATTTTATCCATTTTACTGTTCACTGGAATTATATACATTTATATTGTTGTGCAGTCAGCACCCCTGTCCATCTCTAGAACATTTTTGTCTTCCCATAATGAAACCCTGAACCCATTCAACAATAACTCCTCATTCCTCGCTGACCCTGGTCCTTGGCAACCACCATTATATTTCTGTCTCTATGAATTTGTCTGTTCTAGGTACAGCATGTAAATGGAATCATATAGTATCTATTCTTTTGTGTCTGTCTTATTTTATATAGCATAATATCTTTAAGGTTCATCAGGATGGGGAACACGTGTACACCCGTGGTGGATTCATGTTGATGTTTGGCAAAACCAATACAATATTGTAAAGTAATTAGCCTCCAATTAAAATAAATAAATTTAAATTTAAAAAAGAAACAAACAAACAAACAGAAAACAAAGTTCTAAGTATAGTGGTTTCTCATTGGCTGAGATTGCAGTCTCTCAGTGGCTGAGCTCTTGCCAGGCAGACAGTCTTGTTTTTCCCTTTGTGAGCTCAGTAGTGCTCCCCCTTCTGGTTTCCTCATTCTATTTGAATTGAGATTTCTGTTGATTAATTTTTACAGTGTCCAATCTCCTTAGAATTTCCTTCATGGTAAAGACTCTTTGTTATCTATCTTTATACTTCTATGTTTAAAACATTATCTTGCATTTTTTTAGTGCTCAAAATATATATTAAATGAATAAGTAAAATAAAATTTAAATGAAAAAAAAAGGTTCATCCATGTTGTAGGGATTTCATTCTTTTTAAGGCTAAATATTCCACTGTATGTCTTTGCTACGCTTTGTTTATCCCTTTCGTTTGTTGATGGGCGTGTGGATGTTTTTACTTTCTGGCTACTGTGAATGATGTTACAGTGAACACTGATACACAAGTACCAGTTTCACTCCTTATTTTCACTTCCTTTGGTCATGTACTCAGAAGTGGAATTGCTGGAATTGTGTAATATTTTGAGGAACTACCCTTCGGAACTTTGGTTTTAGACAGACTATGTTTGAAGTGGTGGAAAGTCTACAGTTGGGATTGAAGTGCCAGTGAAAGCAACTGCAGGTGGAGATTTCAATTCAAGGAACTTGACAGACAAACTTTATAGCTGAAGAGGAGGGAGAGTGAACTAGTTGAGAGCAGGGAAAGAAAAGAGTCCGAGCCAAGGACTGCATCTTTGGAGAGTAGGAGCTACCAGAGCTAGCCAATGAAACAGAGAAAGAACGGTCAAAGTTAGGCACAGAACCCAGAGTACTGATACGCACTTAGCTCCAACTCATCCATATGCATTGAGTGCTCTTACAAGAACTTCCTTTCAGATGCATAAGCTTCTGTTTAACTATGACATTGCTTTCAAGGGTTTGGGTGTTGTAGGTCATAGATTATTACTAAGTGTTGAATTTCTGAGAGATTCTTTTCAAAAAGGTCCATGAAGCACCTAAAAAAAAAAATCGAGGATTTCTGTATTTCTTATTTGACTCTTCTCCATTTTGCATTAATAATTTCATAGTCACTTTTCTTTACCCTTTTGTTGAAGTGTGACACACCTTACCAGAAGAGAACAAATATAGACAACTTGATGGATTCTCAGATGTTGTGTTATATGTACCTGAGTATCTAACACCCAAATTAAGAAACAGAATATCTCCTTCACCCAGTGGTTCCCTCACACCCCTGCACACTCACGCACTGTACCCGTCACCTTGATTTCTAACACTGTAGATCTATTGTGTTTGTGTCAAACTTATAAAAGTAGAATATTACTCTTTGTGTCTGACTTCTTTGATTTACTAATATGTTTGTGGAATTCATCCATACAACTGTGTGCTGTGTAGTGTATATTCCACTGTGTCCTTTACACAATTTACTTATTCATTCTCACATTGATAGGCATTTAGATAGTTTCCAGTTTGGGGCTATTATGACTAGTACCACTGTGAACATCAGTTTCTTTTTAAAACAGAAATTTTGCATGTTATGTTCACCTCTTTAAAGATGCCATTGCTTTTTTCATTTAAGTTCCTTTCCGCCTAAGTGCCTTCCCACCCTGCCTGATTATCTTCTTTGTTAATACAAACTGCCTGAACATTAGTTTTGAAAATAAAAAGTACCACAAAAAATTAAGTTTCTTAATTTCTAAAAGTGTATATCCTTGAATTAAAAGTTTCTTTTTTAAAGCATTTATTTTAATTTTTCTCCGCTATCCAGATTATGATTCTTAAATGCATACTGAACCTGTCAAAATTTTTCATCTCTTAATGGGATGAATCGTTCAACCTTGAGGCAAATATTTTAATTTTTGGCACCATGATGAGTTAGAGAAAAATAATAGCTCTCATAGTCTTAATGCAGGCTTATTACAAACTTATAATTTACATAGCAGTAAAAGGAGATTGAGAATTAGTGAAAAGTGCATTGTGATATTTTATGTCATTTTTCTCTTTGGGTTACAAACTGCTTTGGTGTAAAATCAACATTGCAAATTCAAAATTGATGAAAATTTTATCATTCTGGCTATTTCAGAATTGAGTTTAAATTGGCTATGTTTAATAAAGATACATACATAATATATTTTATATATTTGTATGGATATATATGTCCATATATATATTTGTTTACCTACCTGTCCATCTTTCTGTCTATTCATCCATCCATCCATCCATCCATCTATTTGTTGACATGCTCACTGGAACATTCTTTACAGAAAGAACAATAGAAGACCACGAGCTGGTGATTGAAGTGCTATCTAACTGGGGAATGGAAGAAGAAAATAAGCTATACTTTAGAAAAAATTATGCCAAATATGAATTCTTTAAAAACCCAATGGTAAGTGAAATCCCAATTAATAGTTATGGAAAATAAATGAGTTTAGTTACATTTTATTTTATTTTATGTGAGGAAAAAGTACACTATAGATAAAGTACAATTCTGTACTTGGTAAATTGTTGGTAAGAATTCTAGTTGTTTAAACTTATAGTCGACATGCTCACAGAAGTTCATATACGTAGTTTTGGGGAACTGTTGCTTTTTTTTCTTGCCTTTTAAGAAAAATAAAACTACATTTGATTTGGGGAATGAATTATTAGATATCTCCCAAGCGGGTTCCAAGATACTATGGTTTAAGTCTTTTTGCAGAACTTAGGATATTAAGATAAATTAGAAAGGAAAAACAGATTGATGTTTGTTGGGAGTATTGAAACTTAACCAGAAGTTTAGATTGACAAGCATCTTGCTGTTCCAAATTATTTTGTTTTCAGTGCAATAATTACTGAGCTAAGAAGAAATGAGATAAATACCAGCCCATTATCTAGTAAATACTACTTTCATTATAGTTCTTTTTAAAAGAAAATAAATGTATGTCACATACTAATGAAGGCTAGTGATCTAGAGAAGTCAGAATAGCCTCTGGGCTCATTATTTTAAATTGTTTTTGTCTTTGCAGCAGTAGCATATTTTTACATTAAGTTTTGGATAATTGGATTGAAATGATGTACTTAATGAAAAATATATGATACACACCATAATAGAATATTTTCAAACCCAGAAAGGCCTCTTACATTCTCTTTATTTGAACCTATTAATAGAAACATAATGGGATGATCTTTGACGAATAAAATTAGAGTCCCAATAAAAATTAAATAGAATTTAAAAGGAAACTGTTTTCTTGTTGTGAATCTTTATTAAAAGCAAGAAATTTAAAAGTCATCATTAAAGACATGATTTAGTGCTCATTTTTGGTTTATCTATTTTTTTTTTTATTTAAACAAGGCTATAGATTCATTTTGTAGACTTAGAGTAGTGGTTCTCAACTGAGAGTGATTGATAATAATGTCTGAAGACCTTTTTGGTTGTCATACTGAGAAGCGGGGCTGCTAGTGGTGGAGGCCAGGGATGCTCTAAGCATACTGCAATGTACAGAATAGTCCCCCCAGCACAGTGTTATTAGACAATGTTAATAGAGCTACTGTTCAAAAATCCTGTCCTAGAGGAACTATAGTGGCATATAATTTTCCAAACTTGCCTGATCATAAAAGTTTCCTGGGGGAGGGGATAGTGCTTATTAAAAATACAGGATCCAGATCTACCCTGACCTACTGAATGAGACACTCCAGGATTGAGGCCTGGGAATTCCTATTTTAAACAGCTTTTTCTGGGTGAATTTTATGATTAAATAGGTTTGGGAAAACGGTAGGTGGAAAAAACTGTCCTGTTAGCAACCTGACCCTCTAGTCAAGTCCTGTTTGCTTTATACTGTGGCTGTGACCTTGGGTAGATACTTTGCTTCTGTTTACTACTTGAGTTTATAAAATAGCCCTTCTGTGCCTGCTTGAGTGGCTGCAGGACTCTGGGACAAGGCATGGGCGCTCACACACGAGCAGCCTGAGGGCAGTGTTTTGTAACCGGAGGCACATGGGTTTTCGTGTGTCGGCACCCCCTGAGAGTGTCTGCCTAATGTTTGGGCTGTGCTCCTACCCTCTCGTTAAGGCACCTGTGTATTGGTTACAGTCAGGGACTGGCATTTTAAAAAGTGCTTTGGGTGAGTTTTCAAAACGCTGATTTAAGAGCTTTTGCTTTAGATTACTCTGTTGGTCATAGTTCCCTCTTTTCTGGCATGGCTTTTGGGAGAATGTAACATGTATCTTTTCGTTAGTATTTTTTTCCAGAGCATATGGTGTCTTTTGCAACTGAAACCAATGGTGAAATATCCCCCACACAGATTTTGCAGGTAAAATATATTTTCAATAAAATATGTAAGTAATAAATAATAAAGGGAAAGTGTAAGGTCCATATTTATTTATTTATCTAATTTTATAAGTAGATATACTCATCTTGCATTTCAATGCCCCCCCTTTTTTTATGAGACTAAAAATTTTCTGTTTTTATTGAAGTATAATTGATTTACAGTGTTCTGTTAGTTTCAGGTGTGCAGCAAAGTGATTCAGTTATACATACATATATATCTATTTTTAAAGATTTTTTTATAGGCTATTACAAAATATTGAGTATAGGTCCCTGTAGGTCTTTATTAGTTACCTATTTTATGTATAGTAGTATGTATATGTTGTTTCCAAATTCTTAATTTATCCTCTGCCTTCCCCTTTGGTAACCATAAGTTTGTTTTCTATGTCTGTGGATCTGTTTCTGTTTTGTATATAAGTTCATTTATATTATTTCTTTTTTAGGATTATACATATAAGCAATATTATATGTTATTCATCTTTCTCTGTCTGGCATACTTCACTTTTTAGTATGAAAATCTCTAGGTCCATTCATGTTGCTTAAAATGGCATTATTTCCTGCTTTTTATGGCTGAGTAATATTCCACATTCCATTATGTAAATATATCACATCTTCATTCATCTGTCAGTGGACATTTAGGTTGCTTCCATGTCTTGGCTATTGTAAATAGTGCATCCATGAACATTGGGAGGCATGTATCTTTTCCAATTATGGTTTTCTCTGGATATAAGCCTAAGAATGGGCTTACAAGATCGTATTTTTAGTTCTATTTTTAGATCTATTTTTAGTTTTTTAAGGAATCTTCATAATGTTCTCCATAATGGCTGTACCAATTTGCATTCCTACTAACAGTGTAGGAGGGTCCCCTTTTCTCCACACACTCTCCAGCATTTATTATTTGTTTACTTTTTAATGATGGCCATTCTGGCCAGTGTGAGGTGATACCTCATTGTAGATTTGATTTACATTTCTCTAATAATAAGCGATGGTGAGTGCCTTTTCATGTGCCATCTGTATGTCTTCTTTGGAGAAATGACTATTTAGTCAGATCCATATTTATATATGTCCAGATTTTGGATGTTATGTCTTAAATTACTAATTTTTGATGCAGATAAAGTTGGAAAAGAATAGGAAAAAACAAAATCTAGATAAAGAGTTCCCTAAGTCAATAAAGACACCATCGCTATATTATTCTTTCCAGTTTTGGACAATTGTCAAAGGATTTTAAGTGTATCACAAAAGGAAATTTGCAGAGTTTTTGTTCTGTGACATATTTAAAGACTATGTTAGTGTTTGAAAAAGTCAAAATTTCCAGTAAATTGTAGACCCTTTACAAACAGATATTTATTATTAACTTTTATAATAAATGCCCTTAATCCTATTTGTGATAAAATATTTAGCAATTCAATGAAATACTATCTATGATGGAAATAACTGATTGAAATATGAAATAGCTGAGTTAAGAATACTAAGTATTTAACATTTCCTTAGTTTTGCATCTGTTGGGCATTTCTTCCAAATTAGCTATGGCTTTAGGTGACCATTTTCCCAAGACATTTGCAGTACAATAAAAGGTTTCAGGTATTTTATGTTTGATACAATACTTGTTAACAGGCTAATGGTAAGCAGTATCTTTATAATGGTCGCTGTTTGATCTAAACAGCAGGCATCCTCGAATCCACTCAATATTCTCTCATCTTTAATGAAGAAAACTTTTAATAGTTCCAGCATAGATATTGCTTTGAATATATTAATATTTGAATATATTGGTAAATACACTGAGGATCACAGATTTCTTTTCTGTGGGCTTTTTATTTTTAATAGGTTGTATTTCATTTTTTGCTTCAAAATATTTTAGAGATATGATTGCTCTCGAGATTTCTCCAAAAGCTACTTATATGCTAGTGGGTTTTCACAGACACCCCATGAAATGTTAGGGTGAATTGCAGTGGAGATAGTGCCCCAGGACCCCCGCTCTCAGGCCTCTTAATACTTTGCATTTGGATTATGAGAGAGTGGTGGATTGGAGTTCTTCTGCCTCCTTTCCCATATTCTCCTATAATTTAGTTATACTGCTTTAATGTTAGATTATAAAAACAAGAAAAATCATAACTTTGGAATCAGATAGTCCTGTATGTGCCCCTGACCTCTTCTCTCCACTGAGGCAATGTTTCCACTTTTTAAAACGTTCCTTCTTTTTCTAGCGTGACCTCTGTGACTCCCTTTTTAAAATTTAATTGGTTTGGTTTAATAACTTGGAAAGCACTCGAACTAAAAAACCTACTTCCCTGTTTTGCATGTCAATTAATTAATATCTGTGGCTCATTAAATTAAAAGTTTTTTTTTTTTAATTTACTTAAAAAACATTATCTACTCTTGGTATTTCCCTGAATAGCCTTTTAAAAATATGTCACATTGTTTTAGATAATGCTTTCTCTTAGTTTCAGTTTTCCTATTTTGCATTAGTTTATTCATAGAGGTTTCTATTTTCTTGTTTTAATGAGACAGTAATGCATTTCCACTGTCTTAACTAAGGATGCTGAGCACAGCTACTTAGAGCTCGTCCTTTTCATTCTCCATTTCCTGACTGACACATGCCCTCTGTCTCAGTTACTTTTCACTGGGTAGTAAACTAGTCCAAACCTTAATGGCTTAAGTACCTGCTCACATTTTGTCAACAGTTTTGAAGGTCAGGATTTGGAAAGGGCTTAGCTGGATGGTTTTCTGAGGCAGATTGACTCCCAAAGGAGTTATGGATCCACTTCTAAAATGGCTTTCCACTGTGCGTGCCTGGTGCTGCTTGGCACCTCTCCCCCTCTCTCGCACCTCTCCCCCTCTCTCTCACCTCTCCCCCACGCTACACGGTGTCTCATCCTCCAGGGCTTTTCCAGTTGCATTGTGCTTCTCACTGTACAGCCATCTCAGGGTAGTCCAGTTTCTTACATGACAGCTACCTTCCAAGAGTTAATGAGTGAAAGCTATCAGGCTAGTTAAGGGACAGAGGATTAGAATCAGCAGTGTGCCCCTCCCACCACATCCTTTTGGTCAGAGCAGTCACAAGTCTTGCCCAGATTCAAGGGGGTGGGGAAACTTCATTTCTTGGGTCAGTGGCAGGGTAACATTTGCAGAAGAGCTACTGTTGCAATTCTCTTAGGAAAACACAACCTGCCATACCCACCCACAACTGAGAACCATAGAGAACGAAGAAGAGATTATTTGCTTTACCTTCATTGAGGAGATGAATTTGGCTCAATTTCTTATTCACTGAATAATGGAAGTCTGGATCGTGGTCTTACTTAGACTGTAATGAAGTTGAAGTTGATAGGTCAATCTATAATCTCAAGGGAAATCACCAAAAGGGATGAAAAGATACTCTGGTTTCTGTCCAGATCTTATAAATCTTTCACCTTTTATTAAAGAAATAGATGAAAAGTATCAAGATGAAGTTGAACTTTTCAAATGGACATTGAAATAGCTTATAATTTTGGTGTTTGACTAAGTACTGATCACTTAGAATATATATTTTGTGAGCATATTTCCATTTGGAACTTGCCTCAGGGTTTCAGAAGACTGATTTATTTTCTGTGTATATATATCCTGATGTCCATAGTGGTGTATAAGTGATATCTGTGCTGTTTGAAGGTGCACATTTCTATTTGAAGTATGAAGCTACAGTATCATTGATTCAGAAACTGTATGAGAGTGTCTAATTTTTCTTCCAGATGTTTCTAAGTTCAAGCACATATCCTGAAATCCATGGCTTCTTACATGCAAAAGAACAGGGAAAGAAGTCCTGGAAAAAGATTTATTTCCTTTTAAGAAGATCCGGTTTATATTTTTCTACTAAAGGGACATCAAAGGTAAATTGTAATATCAATGATATATTATGAATTATATGGAAGTTGTAAGTTAAAATGGACTTTACTATGTTTTATTTATTATTTTATTGCATGGTATGGTGTTTTTGTTTTTTTTTAAAGATTCCAAACATTTGCCATAACCTGTTTAAAAACTAATTATTCAGCTGTATTTTCCACTAGATTCAATATACGTCCTTTGATGGAATTGGGATGCTCTTGTTTCAGTATTACATTCCTTGCCCATTTTTCCCCCACTCTGAATCTACCCCCGTTTTTCTTATCAAGGCTGGGGTTTTAAAGCCCATCAGAGTTCACATCTTTTCTTTTTACCCAGGTTCATATTACTGACCTGTTGATGTTGAGCAGTTAATAACACTTAGCTGAGTCTGTAACTGCTTACTAATTCCTTTGTGTGTGTCAGTTTTGCCTCCTCACATAGACTGTAAATTCCTAGAGGAAGTTACTGTTATATCAGATGGATGTATGTGTTTGTGTGTTTGTGTATGTATACCTATCTATGTATACAGTTACATAGACATAGCTGTGCTGATGTTCCCACACACACACAGAATCACATATGCATATAATTCCCTTAGTACTAGCACTAGGTAGTCTGTTTCTATGTAGTCTAGTTGTTGCCGACTATGCCATATGCCTGCATTTTGTGTCTTGATATTTTATGCGATGCATAGATTCCTTGTAAGTAAAACTACTTTTGAGAGTTGTCATGGGACTCTATGTTCATGCATCTGTTTTGTCACTGACAACATTGTTGCTTTTTTATGGGTAATCTGTCATTTTTCTCTGGCTCTTATTCAAATTTTATTATCATCTTTGGTATTTAGTCACTCCTGGCATATTTCTTGGTATGTTCAAATATATTCTGCTAAACCTGGCTTGATTCTCAACATATACATTCAGTCTGCAAATTCTTGTTTTTCTTATATGCTGAAGATATTCATTATTTATTTCTCATTTTCAATATTTGATACTTTACCTTGTAGTACTGTTTTCTGTCTTGGCCAGTCGTGGCTCTAGGTGTCCCTTTGTTTGTGGCTGCCTCCAGTCTCTGCCTCTCTCTTCACACAGTCTTCGCCTTTCTCTGTGTGTCTCTGATAAGGACACTTGCTGTGGATTTAGAGCCCACCCAGATAATCTAGGAAGATCTCATCTTTAGATCCTTAACTTAATTACATCTGCAAAGACCCCTTTGCAAAAAAAAGGAGGTCACATTCGCAGTTTCTTCAGGTTAGGACATGGACAGATCTTTTAATTGTGGGTGGAGAGTGAAATGATCAGGTTGTAAGAAGATTAGTATGGCCATAGGAAGCTTAAAAAGTCAACTAGAGACAGAAAAATGAAGAGGGGAAGGGAGCAGGGGAGATGGGGGGTAGTGAGCAGGGAAGGGAGAAAGAATGATTGAGTTGAGGCATAGATGCTGATTAGTGCTAATTAGATGATCATTTCATTAATCAAGGATCTAACCTAGGATGAGCAGTGGAGAGAGAAGAAAGGGGCGGATGTAAGATTAAATGGCAAATGGCCAGGCTTTGTTGACAGTTGATATGAAAGAAGAGGAAGCACTTAATGTTCTTAGAGAAGGACATAAAAGGAAAATAAATAGAAAATGATGAAATAAACAGGAATAGGAGATTTGTTTCAAGGTCACCATCTTAGAAGAAAGATAATGATCTTAGTTCAAGATATATTGCATTGATGATGAAGCATCAAATGGAAATGCCCAGAACACAGCTAATGATGGAGACTAGCTATTTGGGCAGTGGTCCTAACAGGAGTTACGGAATTGCAAAGAAGTAATGAGACCATATTTTCCCCAACTTTTCTCGCGTGGCTTCCTCACTTCTCGGATACACAGTCTTCCTTTGTTGCTATTTACACGCTGGTGCACGAAGACTTTCAGGTGTTTGTGTGTGTATGTGTGTTTCTTTAAGGTTTAAGTGGTAGAATATTTCATGGAATAGAGCTCCATTTAGTAGCCCATTCCTTCACAGAAATCTTTTATGTTTACTTGTAAGTATGTATAGTTTGACTACTAGTATTCTAAGCCACCAGGGCTTACAGATGCATTTACCTTTTCTTGAAGATTTAAGCCTAGTTCTCAAATTTTTATATTGTAGATAATGTTAAGATGAATAATTACCCATTTTTGTAATTAAGATTTTAGATTTTTCCTTAACCTTTGTAATGAACTTTCTCTTTTCCCAGTGTTCCTAATGTATGAAGTAATATATGAAGTTAGTTTTAAACAAATGTGTATTGGACCATCTTTTTACTTTTAACATGGGAGAAAAGTAGATTCTAAATTCAGAATCTAGATGTTTCTTTCCTTCACTGTCTTTCCAGTGATTCTTCACTGGAAGATATGATAGTGTTTCCTCAGTTCCTAAATTCTTTAATTTGTTTCTCATGAAGATCCACTGCCCATTATCTTTTTCTTTCCCCCAGCTCCTTCCTTTTCCTACCTATTACATAATAAGACAGCTCTTATTCTACCTGTTGGAGCCATGCTCTTATCCTTGCCATGGTTCCCCCTTGGCTGGGTGGCATTACAAGTATCAAACCTCTATTCTCAGCTCATACTTTAGCTCTCCTCAGCATGGTGTCTGACTTTGCTGGGCATCATACATAACAGCCTTCTTTCTATTGTTTATTAGCTAAGTCGTGTCCAACTCTTGAAGAAGGAAATGGCAACCCACTCCAGTATTCTTGCCTGGAGAATGGACAGAGGAGCCTGGGGGTTGGGGGGGGGTGCTGTAGTCCATGGGGTCTCAAAGAGTTGGACACAACTGAAGTAACTTAGCACACAGCACACATGTCCAACTCTTTGAGACCCCATGGACTGTAGCCCACCAGGCTCCTCTGACTATGGGATTTCCCAGGCAAGAATACTGAAGTGGGTTGCCATTTCCTCCTCCAGGGGATCTTCCCAACCCAGGAATTGAACCTGTATCTCCGGCATTGCAGCAGATTCTTTACCTCTGAACCACCAGGGAAGCCCAGTCTTCTCTCTAGCCTGTGCTTAATGAACATGTGTTCTGTAGTTTATACATGAAAATAATTTTACCTTCTCCCTCAAAAAAGGAATTCCATATATTAGATAACCCCAAGGATTACGACCTTGATACAAATCATGTAGGTTGTCTAAAGTCTAATATGGCATACCTGCCTGGCAAAGTGACCATTTCCTTCCCTTTTTCTATGAGAATGGTCTTATTTATTTTACTTTTGGAAGATGTAGGCTGCACGGGAGTTAGATAAATGCTTTTGCAAGCTTTGGAGGTATAGCTGTGACTTAATTTAAAGAGAAATATCTAAGTACCCTGCTGTCCACCTCCCCCCTTATGTACACGTGTACATGCATAGCTTTGCTAACCATGCCTGCTCAGCCTGCAGTCTTACAGTGGTGTAAGCCTTGATATGTCTGCACTTCAGTTCAGTTCAGTCGCTCAGTCATGTCCAACTCTTTGCGACCCCATGGACTGCAGCACGCCAGGCCTCCCTGTCCATCACCAACTCCTGGAGTTTACTCAGACTCATGTCCAGTGAGTTGGTGATGCCATCCAAACTAGTGGAACAAAACTCAGGAGAAGAAGCTGATCATGCCTCTTATGGCCTTCCAGTATTTCTTGAGTTGCCTTTTTCTCACATCCAAAGGACTCAGCTACACTGACTTCTACAGTATCAGTGGGCAGGAATGGTTTTATTGCATAGTCATAGAAATCAGACATTTATATGAGCAAAGTTTCTATCGAGGAATAAAGTGTTAAAGGCCATGCCAGTGACAGTACCTTTCTTCCTCCTCCTCCTTCTCCCTTCTCCCAAGGCCCTAGACTGGGTCTCTAACAATTTTCTTTTCTGCTTCATTCTTCCATGGAGTTAGGAACTGTATTCATTCATTGGGTTAAAGTGCCTAAAGGACAGTGATACAGAGAAACAGTTGCATACAATAGAAACTCTTGATGGGATAGCCAGCCTACGTCCAATGACTGAATTTTTTTGGATTTGGATTTGAATGGTTTGCTCAAATTGCTGAATGTTCTGCTTTGTCTTTTTGTTTTAAGAGTACTACTGCTTCTCAAATTTCAGTGCATACAATCACTTGGGTTCTTGTTAAACTGTAGATTTTGGTTTTGAATCAGCAGATGTGGGGTGGGCCCTGAGATTTTCCATTTTTAATAAACTCCCAGGTGCTGCTGATACTGCTGGTCTGAGACTGCTAGCAGCAAGATTTTAAAGAACAAATGCATTTTGCTCAGTTTTGATTATATATTCAACCCCAGAATTAAGCATTTCTCCAAGTTATTAACCTATCACAGAAGAGTATGACCCAGATTTCCCATGACCAACTCTAAATCTCATGGCTTTCCCAGAGAAAAAATAGCCCTTCATGATTCCGTTTTGCCTTGAAAATCATACACATTCCATGGCCAGGTAATTTCCCTGCATGTATCTGTACAGGTTCCCTTGCAAAAGAAGGTAGTCTTGCTGCCTGTTTCATTGCTTGCTGTGGTGTGTGGGGCAGTGCGTAAACATGAGGAGTGATCATTTCTCAGTGAAGCAGGGATCATCTGCTGCTTCTTTCTGCTTTTCTGCTGCAGAAGCTTAAACCGCCCTTCTTCCCTTTGAGGAACTGCCATTATTTGAAACCCAGATAAAGAAAACATTTTCAAAAGCCGTTCTTTGCTCTCTTTCTTCTTTCCCTCAGATTCCTTGAAGTGGTGGTTAAAGTGAGTCATTTTAAATATGGGGATATATTTTTTGGTATATTGGAAGTTAAACTGTTAACAGGTCGCCTCTTCTTAAATTAAATAATCTCATATCCAGCTCCTGGTTATCTGAGGATATGGTGACTTAGTTTTCCTCTCCTTTTGTTTCTATGACATTATTTGAGATAATGTTTACCAAGGTATAAATTATATAATATAATAGAAATATAAAAGGTAGTGTAAAATATATGTACCCATTTCAACACACACATGTATTTTTTTTTTAAGGAACCACGGCATTTGCAGTTTTTCAGCGAATTTGGCAATAGTGATATTTATGTGTCACTGGCAGGCAAAAAAAAACACGGAGCACCGACTAACTATGGATTCTGCTTTAAGGTACAGGCTTAATATTTTGCTAGATGAGTAAAGCAAGCCTCAGCCTTTTAGGTAAGCTTGAGTTTCTTTTAATTGCTTTTAAAAAGAGACAGCTTTCTCTTATATATAGGAGAATTTTAGTGGCTTTTATTTCAACAGGTGTTACCTTCAAGATATGCATTAACGATAAACAATGTGCTGTGGCCTTCTAGCCTAACAAAGCGGGAGGGCCCCGAGACCTGAAAATGCTCTGTGCAGAAGAAGAGCAGAGTAGGACGTGCTGGGTGACCGCCATTAGATTGCTTAAGGTAATCTTGCTGCAGGCGTGAATTTCTATTAAATGCTGGGAGTGCCATCAAAGTTTGAAAATGGCTGTTTTTCAAAACTCAGAAGACTCACTCTGAATTCGTGTGTTTTTGTGAGGAAAAAGAAAAATAACCACCACCATATTTATGTATTTTATTTTTTATCTAAAAGATAAACATTTCCAGAGTAGAGTGGAATAACCTAATGCATTTATCTTGTGTGTGTGGAGTCTTCCATATTTAGAAATGTTCTGATTTTTGTTTTTTGGTAAGACTGTTACATATATAGCCAGTAAAACTGACTGAAATGTCTCCTGTCTGTTACTTAGTCTGCATTTTAAAAACATTGTCATCAATTCGAAGTAAAATGTATTTTAAAATGTGCCCACCTGGATATGTTTAATGTAGTTGTTTTATATTTTATTTAAGTATTATGTGAATTGCTTTTTAGTTTAATGCAAATTATTTTACAAATTTTACTATAGCTGTATATTCAAATATTCGCCTTTGTGCTAAGTAAGAATTCTAGCTTCCATAAGCAAAATTTATTGGCAAACATTTTGACAAGGAGCAAGAATGTTCTGCAAGTAGGTAGGGAAGAGAGACACAGCTGATACCTTCCTGGATGTATAGAAAGCACATGTATTTTCAAAACTTGTATGCTAGTAAATGTAGCACAACTTTAAATTTATAATCATAAAACATCACCCATTTCATTTTAAGAAGGGCAGAATAATCAGGATCAGAGTTAGTGGCTGTCATACCAGGCTTGGAGCAAAGTCTTATGTTCTGTCCTTTTCCTTTTTTTTTTTAATTGAGGTAAAATACATGTAACATAAAATTAACCAAATTAACTCTTTTTAATATGAACAAATTAGGGGCATTGAGTACATTCAAAATATTGTGCAACTGCCACCTCTGTCTAGTTCCCAAACATTTTCTTCAGTCAGAAGGAAACTCTGCCCAGTAAGCAGTTACTCCCAGCCTCTGGCAACCATGTTTTGCCTCTATGGATTTACCAATTTGGGCATTTCATACAAATAAAAGTGCCCGGCTATCTCAGTCAGTAGAGCATGTGACTCTTAATCTCAGGGTCTTGGGTTCAGGCCCTGCGTTGGGTGGCGCATGTTTTTGGGCATCCCCGGTAGCTCAGTCAGCATAGAATCTGCCTACAGTGCAGGAGACCTGGGTTTGATCCCTGGGTCGGGAAGATCCTTGGAGAAGGAAATGGCAACCCACTCCAATATTCTTGCCTGAAGAATCTCATGTACAGAGGAGCCTGGGAGGCTACAGTCCATGGAGTCACAAAGAATTGGACATGACTTAGCAACTAAACCACCATACAAAGAAAATCATACAATATGTGACATTTTGGATCTGGCTTCTTCACTTAGCATAATTTGTGTTTCATTCATGTTGTAGCAGCTTGTATCTGTACTTTGTTATTTTTATGGCTGAGTAATATTCCATTGTATGTGTATTGTTTAACATACACATATATGTTAAATAAACAATTTGTTTATCCATTTATCCATTTGTGGGTATTTGGATTATTTCTACCTTTTACTGTTGTGAATAGTGCTGTTTTGAACATGTCTATACACATATTTATTTGAGTAACAGTTTTTATATATATATATATATGTATATACCTAAAAATGGATTTGCTGGACATATGGTCATTCTATGTTTAACTTTTTGATTAATTGCCAAAATGTTTTCCTCAAAGGCTAAACCACTTTATATTCCCACCAGGAATTTATAAGAATTCCAACTTCTCCATACCTTATGAACACATATTATTTTTATTTTTTATTTTTTAAAATAGTCATCCTAGTGGGTGTGAAGTGGTAGGAAGCAAGTGTTTAAAAGTAATTTAAAGCTTTTGGATTAACTGTGAAATTTTCTTCCTTTTGTGTTATGGCAGAAAGTTACTATGGTTACCTTTTTATTAAAAATTTGTTTGTTTCTCAAACAGTCTATTGTCAAAATGGCTGTCATGATTTTTATTTCAGCAAATCTTATAATTATTAATTCTTTGAAACCCTCATGATAAGTAGTCACTACTCACTTCTATGTTGCTCTCATTGTCATAAAAAGTAAAACAAACAAACAAAATGAAAAAGAGAGAAGTACTTTAGGTGTCTTGGAAACCAGCCAGTCAAGGCAGTAGTAACTTGGTAACCAGAGACACGCATTGGAATCACAGAAGGTGCTTTCTGAGGTTCCGTATGCCCAGCTGCATCCTCGGGGATCCTGAGTTTGATTGAGTTCCAAGTGTCTGCCTGATTAAGAACCACTGACTTCATCCAGGCCCTCCTTTCACAGATAAAGAAGCTGGCACTATTTGGAAGACTTTATTCTATCACAGTTATGGTAGAGAAAATATCCTAAGGTCTCTGATTTTCTCTCCCCTTCCATCAGAACTCTGAAGTCTAGCTAGGCTGATTGAGGAGATACCTTCCAACCTTGTTTAGCAAGACTTTCTCCCTTCTCATGGGCTCAGATTCAGATACCCAACACAGAAGCAGGTGGTAAACCCACTTCCTTTAAAAGTCCTTCAGCAACTCTAACATGCCATTGATTTTATTAGGATGCTCCATTATTTTTATGTAACTAGAAAGATAAGAATTGTGCCAATAAAATTATGATGTGAGGTTTTACATCACTTATAATTTTTATTTTCATTTGTGTATTTAGATTTATTTAGGCCTATAGTCAGTTATCAATTTTGTGTATGTACACACACACACATACACACACACATATATATATGAAATAAATTATTTAAGGTACTCATGAAACTTCTTCATATTCTAAATCTGACTTTTCTGAATCATTTTCATCTCAGAGTCATGGATACTTATATTTTCCACAGATAATCCAGCTCTGTGCCTTCAAGAGCTTTGGGGAGGCATATGAATGCTCTGCCATGGTCTTTGAGGTTCTTTCTAGCCGCTGGCAATCCCTTTGCAAGGTTTGATGCTAATGACTTTTTAATCCCATCAATTTTAGGCAATGGCAAGTTGCTTGGTCCATAGTGAATATAAGATGCCATAGGTTATAATACAGATTGTTAGTCTAAAAACAGATGTATTTCTGAGAAATGATATACTGAAAGCTTTGTTCTTTTTATATCCAGAACGCTCAGTTTCTGGAAGATTGTGCCTTCTTATTGTTTAACTCTTCTCAGTCTCTTTCAAGTCCCAGATGCCCAGTTTAAAGTGGCTGTCTTGTATCAGTTTTCTATAGCTGCTGTAACACATTACTACCAGCATAGTGGTTTAAAACACTAAATTATTGTCCTTCACCTCTGTCATTCAGACATCTGAAATGGGTCTACTGGCCTAAAAAGGTGTCGACAGGGCTCCATTCTCTTTTGGAGGCTTTAAGGGAGGATCTGTTTTCTTGCCCTTTCCAGCCTTTAGAGACTGCTCAGGACACCTTCCTCCATCCTTAAAGGCAGAAATATCCTGCTGAGTTCTTTCCATGCTCCCTTTTTTCTGTTTCTCTCTTCTGGCTCTGGATAAGGACCCTTGTGATTACACTGGATCTAGCAGGATCATCAAAGACAATCACGTCCTTTCAAACTCAGCTGATCAACACCCTTAATCGTATCTGCAACCTTATTTCCCCTTTGCCAGCTAGCCTAGGAACCTACTCGAGTATCCTTGCTTGGAGAATTCCATGGACAGAGGAGCCTGGTGGGCTACAGTCCATGGGGTCGCAAAGAGTCGGACACGACTGAGCGACTTAACACACACACAGTTAGCCTGATGTATTATATTCACAGGTTCTAGAATGTGGACATATATGGCCCTTTATTCTGCTACCACATCCATGTTCCCTGTTTGTTTCAATTATGGCAAAGCTTTTCCAGATGAGGCTGAAAATACAGGCCAGCATCAGTAAAGTCCTTTAGCATGGAACCAATGAGAAACCACCATGGAATCAAACAGGAAAGTGATATGATCTGTTTTACATTTTAAAATAATCAGTTACAGGAAGCCTGGGCCTGCCAGCACAAACACATTTGAGACTGTCTAATAGGGGACTGGCAGCTTGTTGTCAGTGAGATACTGATTTGATCCCCATGGCTGGTGCAGCTGGGCTCACCTAGGGTTAGAGGTAGCTTTTGATCACCTCCTTTGGTTGTCTACTGTGTTATTTCCACAGTTTATCAGCAAGGAGCAAGGGAAGACTAGTCTATGTTATATTGGCTCAACCAGAAGTACCCTTTTTGTTTCCATTATATGCTGTTTATTAGATATAGTCTCCCCCAAGAATTTTGGCCTCTTGCTTTATTTTCCTTTCTTTATCATATGTATAATGTAAATGTATAATGTATAATGTAAACTCTTCATGTAGCAACAAACAGAAATATTCCCATTCTCTTTGAAAAAATTCCATTTCCATGTAGAATCAGAAGAAAATCAGAGACTTAGAAAAGGGGAGATTTGTTCATGCAGAGTGTCCCAGGCACATGGTGTCTCTCCCCCTTTCCTTCAGTTAGAACCCTTTGACATATTTTGGTGCCTTATGTGCCCCTCCATAGGACAGGGAAATATTAAGGTGATCCATGCCCTACCCCTTGACCAGAGTTAACTGCCTGCTAAAGACTTTCAGCAGCACAGAAGCAACTTCCTAAAGCCAGGGGCACTGGGGACAGAACGTCTTTGAATAAAACAATCTTATTAGTAGATGGCAGACTTTTCACTGCAGGTGAATAAAAGGTGTCCAGGCAGCACGTACTTGTGAAAGTGTTGGTTGGAGTCTATTATATATTCTTCAAAATGAACTTGACTAGAAATTAAGCTCCTTTGTCTTCTTTTTAAAGTCATGGTATGCTTAGAGTTGATTTAAAATACATTTCATTAGATCCTATTAATGTCAATCAAACCTTAAATTAAAAAAAAAACTTTTAGAAGTTGGGAAATAATTGGGTAAAGAAGTCAACACAGAGAATTTTAAATGACTCTGGGTTTGTATTCATATTAAAAGCAAAATCTTGAAAACAGTGACTTCCCTTGCCCCCCTCTGATTTTCTGCCTAATTACCAAATATATCCACATTGCTGGAATTGCTTTCAAGAAAATAGTTTTTAATAGAGAAATAGCTCCGTTGGAATGTTTAAATGAAATTCATCCTAAGGGTAATACTGGTTTCCATGGTCGTTTCAAAGTCTTTTACATAGGACCTACTTTTAAGTTCATAATGGCTCCATGAAATGGAGAGAATTATAGAGGGTAGCAGAAAAAAAGGATAAACCTATCTGTTCCATTGGTTTCTTCCTTCCTTCCTTTCTTTCTTTTTTTTTTTTTTTAAGGGAATAACTTAAATCTAAGGGGTTGTCTTCCAGTTTCAGATGAGGGCTCCTGCAAGATGTTTGGCCATGGCAGTTGGCATTCTTAGTGTTTCTCAAACTAATAATCCAGTTATAATCCAGACCCACTTTCTTATCGTAGCCTGGCAGTCTGGGTCTTATGATGCTGCCTCTTGAAAGTAAAGATTGTGTAGTTATCTACTGCTCTTTACATTGTATGCCATGACCCTTTGTCTGAAATCAGCCTGATGCCCCACCATTTTGATTCCCAGAATTTAAAGTCAAAAATTAAACAGTGGCCTGAGAGTGTTGTTACCAAAGGATGGTACAGTGCCAGGAATCTTCAAAAGACAGTGTAATTCATCAATCAGTCATTGAAGAGTTATGGTAAATTTTACCCAGTTCTGCTTAGGATGTGTGTCAGATTCTTAGAGTCTTTGTACCGTAAACTCAGGAAGACTTCCCAAGTGAGCTATCTTATCACTAGGTGATATACCACTCCACATAGTTATGGTGCTATCGACACTAAGAATAATGAGTAGGAATGTCAATTCCAGATCCTTGTATTGTGAGCTAGAACTTAAGGGTGGGTCTCAATAAAAACCACGCTTTTAAACTGTCCTATTTAGAACGTAAAATTTTATCTTTCAAAATTTTGGTTGCTTTACTTATTTGTTTTGATGAAAGCTTGTAGTTTTCATTTTTTATATTGATGTATAATGAATGAAAGTATTTATTCTCTTAAGTTATGCATGTGGTAAAAGTGGTGGGACTGTGCTTTTATTTATTTATTCTGCAGTATGGCATGCAGCTGTACCAGAATTATATGCATCCGTATCAAGGCAGAAGTGGCTACAGTTCTCAGAGTATATCTCCCATGGTAAGGACCAAGTTTTTGAACCTACGTTTAATTTTATATTTACATTACATTAATTTGCAATCACGCTACATTATAAATGTACATTACAATACATTTCCTTTTTTTGTTGTTTTGTTTTGGTCAAGTAAAGTAACTTTTGGACAGCTTCTTACCATGTTATATTAAACTATTTGCTTTTGGATCTTATATGAGTACAGCCTATGTGATAAAATCAAATAGTGGGGCATACATTAAGTAGTCACTTAAAATAATGTTTTATGTTAAAGAAAAATGTTAAATATTTGAAAGAATTATGAGAGTCATTGTGTGTCTTTACATTGAGGATTAGATCTTAAGATATTTTATAGAACACTGTCCTCGAGAGTACAGATATTTCTTAATTATTGATTTGATTATAGGTTTATTTATTTAAATATTAATTCTGGGATTATCATAGCCTGTGACTTCTTTTACATTCTGACTTTCTAACAATAATATTTTTAAAGTTTCAGGTCCTTGAAAAACATACCGCTCTCCAGGAAACCCAAAAGATGCAAGCCAAAATATTGGTTGTGCATTACATTAAGACTAGCACCGCTTCACAAGTTTATCCTAAATGGCATTTGGATATTTATACACAGATACATCTTTCCCCGTCTTTGGGACCTAATTTTAATTTCCTGTGCATTAACAAGAAATTTATTTTTGAACTTAAAGTTTATGTTCTGCTGTTTTTGCTTGTGCTCTTGACTGTTGAGTATATTGGAAATTTGGACGTACGAGCTTGTATGACAAATCAGCTAACGTGCTGCATTTACACTTAGGTTAAAACATGCTTTTCATGGCTGTGACCAAGGGAGGTGCGTTTTTGCACACGGTAACATAGCAGATAAAACGCTCAGTTCTAGGAATGAGGCATGAAATAATGTCGATTATGTATCCTGATAGACTAATATGGAAAAAGAATTCCAATTCTGTAGTTATGGTGTTTAAGTTAAGGAAGAGTAACTTCTCATTTTTTATATCTATTACTTTTTAGCTCTAAAATAAGAAAGTAAGGAATGTAATGAATTTTTATAAAAGCAGTAGCTTTAAGGTGAGAATTTTTATAATTTGTCAGCTTACCCTAATCTTTTAATTCATGTATATATGAATAATGAATTTTATTATCTTAATCCTTTTCTAAATCCTTCTAAATTTCTTTCAGAGTCTAAAGTTATTACGATGAGCATGTTAATAGCAGCCATGATTTGGAGGCAATTATTATTTAGTATCCTCTTAATCACAGGGAAAAAATGCCATAAAACAAGTCCTTTCCAGTCTCATCATTGTCATTAATATGCAAGTATAGTATTATTCTTGCTTCTTTCCATTGAAACTGATTCTACTGTTGATCAGTAAATCTATGACAGTTCAGTTAATATAGCTTTATTTGTTCAACACCTTGTATAAGAAAAGACACTCCTTGAGTCTTGAATATGGATATAAACAGGAGTTTAAGGACAAGAGGTTTAAATCTCTGTGATGAGGACAAGGACCTAGTCCTGTATGGCAGTTGACATGATCAGACAAAATGGCATCTCTACTCTTCTTAATTTTCATGAAGGAAACCTAGAAGATTGGGGAGGCATTTGTGTTTACTTTGATATGTATACAGAATCCCAGAATAATTTCTAGATGAGAGAACCAGTGACCTCACCTGCCTCTGTGGGTTTTCATCAAGGCAGCATGTTCAAGGAACAGCAGGAAAAGCTTTGCCTACTTTAGTTATAGTTTTAAGGGACAATATTGTCTTCTTCTCCAGGGATTCATTTTGAGAAGGGAAATGAGAAAAAAATTATCATACCATAATGAACATCTTAACTATATACAACACACAGTAGCTACCCCATCAGGCTTTGAAGGGAGAATCATCAGCAGATATTTCAAGAAGCAGATATTTAGTCTTTTTTTAGGACAAAAAAAAGAATTCATTTAAAGGAACATCTATTAGTTAAACCCTGGCCAGAATGAGGGGATGGGAGAAGCAAATCAACTGAAGTTCTTATGTATTGTTTCCCATATTTGACCTTGAGCTAGACATTCCAAATTGCATTTTCTTCCCTGTACCTCCCATCCCGTGGTACAGAAAAGAACCTTAGATAGGGCCTGTCACTCTTTTTACCAAGAGTGTGACTTTGGTTGAGACACTGCTGTCCTGCAGTATAAAATAAGGCAGGGTGGTGTGTGATCTGTAGAAATGATTGCACCTCTGATGTCCTGTGGCTCTGTATGACACTGATGGGAGGACACTATCTGAGGAAATTCTGTGCCCTCTTACTATGGCCTGCACTGCATGTTTATGTGAAAGTCAGTTGCTCAGTCGTGTCTGACTCTTTGCACCCCCATGGACTGTAACCCGCCAGGCTTCTCTGTCCATGGAATTCTCCAGGAAAGAATACCGGAGTAGGTTGCCATTCCCTTCTCCAGGGGATCTTCCTGACCCAGGAATTGAACCAGAGTCTCCTACATTGCAGGCAGATTCTTTACCATCTGAGCCCCCAGGGAAGCCCTGGAATGGCAGTGACTAAGTAGTTAGCTAGTTGCTGCTTAGCTAAGCTGCCTGAAAAACATTTCATGGCCCAGCCTCACTCAAAAGGGTTTGGATCTGATCTCAAGGTTGATCTGGATAATGGAGGGTGTACTCAAGCTCTTTCTTTCTTAAAGAGAGGCATGCTGTTAAAATCATGGACTTTTATTTTTTGGGCTTGGCCTGTTTATCCACCATGTGGAAGAGCTAGAAAAAGGGACAAATAGTTGAGAAATACACTGATTCTGAATGTTAACAATGTCGCTTTCCTATGTGAAAGAAATTGAGCTGAAAATGACCTTTTGGTTCAAGTCACATTTTGCTTCACTTCTATTGCTTTGTCCACCAAAGGTAAACTATTAATTTTTCATCTACCACCTGCCATTCAGTAGAAAACATTTGCTCTATTTCTGTGTGTTCCCCTAGCATAGTTAATGTAGCAAATGAAAATACTTATTTGTATTGTAGACTCCCTACTTAAGGTCAAGTAATTATGGAACATGGGATCTTGTTTTACATTTCAGCCTGTCATACTATAGGGAAAAAAATGAGAAGCAAATTAAGAACAACTGCTTATGTTTATTTTTCTTTCCTAACAGTATTTTTATGTTATCAGAGTCTTGTGATTACAGAGGCCATCTTGGCATGTGAAGACAGAGATGTTATATGGATAAAGCTATCATTACGATTGAGATTAGTTACTCTGTGGCTTGGGCAGGTAGAAGCTTTTCATTAATGTCGACAAAGTGAAAGTATATCCGACTGGTCCACAACCCAGCACAGAAGATCATGGGGTGAGAAGGGCAGAGTAAGGTGTGACAGCAAATAGAGATTACAGAGACAGCATCTGTCTGGAAAGAGCAGCTGTCAGTTGCAAAAACTCCTGTAACAAATGAAAGATTGCATGCTGGATCTCCACAAATAAAGATGAACTATAATAAGATTGTGGACCACTACAGCAAGGTTTCGAGAGGAAATAATAAATGCTGACAAAGTGGGATGTGTAATGCAGAGATAAATGATCCCCCCTTCCATTTTTGTATGAACCAGGTTTTGTTTCAAGCAGACGTTTGACTAGAGTCTGTTAGACGAAGCAGGATATGGCAGAAACCATGTGGAGAGAGAGGCAAAATGGCCTTAAGCCAGGAGTCTCCAGGTGTATGCTGGCTCATCCTTTACCATGAAAACATTTTTTGTGGTGTGTGTGTGTGTGTGTGTGTGTGTGTGTGTGTGTGCGTGCACTCAGTTGTGTTCGGTTCTTTGCAACCCCATGGACTGTGGCCCATCAGGCTTCTCTGTCCATGGAATTTTCTAGGCAGGAATACCAGAACGGGTTGCCATTTCCTTTGGGGGATCTTCCTGACCCAAGAATTGAGCATCTGTTTTGTCTCCTGGGTAGGCAGGCAGATTCTTTAGCACTGGCTCCATCTGGGAAGCCCATTTTTTGTCTGTTGCTCTTCTATTAATGACCAGTGGGGAAAACCTATTAAACATTGCCCATGCTGGTTTATGGGCTTCCTAGTTGGCACTATGGTAAAGAACTCACCTGCCAATGCAGGAGATTTAAGAGACATAGATTTGATCCCTGGGTAGGGAAGATCCTCTGGGGGAGGAAATGGCAACCCGCTCCAGTATACTTGCCAGGAGAATCCCATGGACAGAGGAGTCTGGTGGACCATGGTCTCACTTCAGTTCAGTTCAGTCATTTAGTCGTATCCGACTCTTTGCAACCCATGGACTGCAGTACGCCAGGCCTCCCTGTCCATCACCAACTCCTGGAGCTTACTCAAACTCATGTCAGTGGAGTCGGTGATGCCATCCAACCATCTCATCCTCTGTTGTCCCCTTCTCCTGCCTTCAGTCTTTCCCAGCATCAGGGTCTTTTCCAAAGAGTCAGTTATTCACATCAGGTAGCCGAAGTATTGGAGTTTCAGCTTCAGCATCAGTCCTTCCAATGAATATTCAGACTGATTTTCTTTAGGCAGGACTAGTTGGATCTCCTTGCAGTCCAAGGGACTCTCAAGGGTCTCCTCCACCACCACAGTTCAAAAGCATCAATTCTTCACTGCTCAGCTTTCTTATAGTCCAACTCTCACATCCATACATGGCTACTGGAAAAACTAAAGCTATGACTAGATGGACCTTTGTTGGCAAAGTAATGTCTCTGCTTTTTAATATGCTATCGGAGAAGGCGATGGCACCCCACTCCAGTACTCTTGCCTGGAAAATCCCAGGGACAAAGGAGCCTGGTGGACTGCAGTCCATGGGGTCGCTAAGAGTCGGACACTCCTGAGCGACTTCACTTTCACTTTTCACTTTCATGCTTTGGAGAAGGAAATGGCGACCCACTCCAGTGTTCTTGCCTGAAGAATCCCAGGGACACAGGAGCCTGGTGGGCTGCTGTCTCTGGGGTCGCACAGAGTCAGATATGACTGAAGCAACTTAGCAGCAGCAGCAGCAGGAGGTTCATCATAACTTTTCTTCCAAGGAGCAAAAATCTTTTAATTTCATGTCTACAGTCACCATCTGCAGTGATTTTGGAGCCCCCAAAATAAAGTCTGTCACTGTTTCCATTGTTTCCCTGTCTGTTTGCCATGAAGTGATGGGACCAGATGCCATGATCTTAGTTTTCTGAATGTTGAGCTTTAAGCCAACTTTTTCACTCTCTTCTTTCACTTTCATCAAGAGGCTTTTTAGTTCATCTTCGCTTTCTGCCATAAGGGTGGTATCATCTGCATATCTGTGGTTATTGATATTTCTCTCAGCAATCTTGATTCCAGCTTGTGCTTCATCCAGTCCAGCGTTTCTCATGATGTCCTCTGCATATACATTAAATAAGCAAGGTGACAATATACAGCCTTGATGTACTCCTTTCCTGATTATATACCAGTCTGTTGTTCCATGTCCAGTTCTAACTGTTGCTTCTTGACTGGCATAAAGATTTCTCAAGAGACAGGTCAGGTGGTCTGGTATTCCCTTCTCTTTCAGAATTTTCCACAGTTTGTTGTGATCCACACAGTCAAAGGCTTTGGCATAGTCAATAAAGCAGAAATAGATGATTTTCTGGAACTCACTCGCTTTTTCGATAATCCAACAGACTGTGACCTATAGGGTCACAAAGAGTTGGACACAACTGAAGTGACTTAGCATGCATGCACATGCTGGTTTTGGATATTTTGTCTTTGGAGAGGTTTAATTCCTGTAAACCGAGTGTCACTTGTAATCAGAGAGTTTGACAAGTGGTGTTTTTCTTTTTTTTTTTAGGATACATTATTTAAGATGACACATTTTTAAGAAAGATGGTTATGAATTAGAGCCCTAAACAAAGAAAAAATAAAATAAGGTCCATGTTTTGGGTGTTTTATTTTCACAATCAGAGACTATGAATAAAAAAATAATTGGCAAAGATGACTTTCTTACTTGTTTAAAATTGTTTATTTAACGATGTCTTCCTTTTCTATTGGTTCTTTCATCATTCAGACTAAGTTTTGCAACTCTTATTTTGCCATGTTTATGCCTATAAGATGAAAAAACATTCACAGACTAAACATAGAAATTTTAATATTATGGAGTTATCGGAATTATTTCATTAAATTTCATTTTCTAAGTTAGAGGAAAGTTGATGTGATAAACTTTTAAAATACATGTTGGTTTATTATAAAATATGAGTACTGTTTCTTTCTAAAGAAGTAATGTAAGTCAATCTGTTATAGCTTTAATGTATCTTGAATCTTAATAAAAGCTGTTTTTATAAGTAGATAGATTTAACATTTAAATAATCATTGATGAATTTCAAAGCACAATAGAGAGATGAATTTGGAAGCAATGGATATTTTTAGCCATATGAAGGGTTATTTTTTTTGTAAGTTGGTTTTTTTCTGCTTAAATGAATACAAAGATACGGGGTTGCTTTAGGAGAAAGACATACTTACCTCGAAAGCAATTAATCTCGCTCAATTCAGTGACCTTAACAAATAACTGTGTAACTCACTTAAATTATTTTATAGCATCATTTCCTATTCAATATGTATTGTTAACTTTTTAATTTCCTGCTAGTTACCTTTGGAACCATATCCTAAAATGGAAATGTATTGCCAGCAAAGAACTGAAAGGTAACTTCGAAGGTATTTTCAAGGTAAAAAGAAAAATGTGCTTTTTTCCAGAGAAGTATATCAGAGAATTCCCTGGTAGCAATGGACTTCTCAGGCCAGAAAACAAGAGTTATAGAAAATCCCACTGAAGCCCTTTCTGTTGCAGTTGAAGAAGGACTAGCTTGGAGGGTACAGATTAGCTTCTTGTTCTTCAAAATTTTATGATTTGAATTTGTTTCACCCTGAAAGTTGAAACTTGTTCCCCACTTCCTTATGCAGAAAAAAGGATGTTTGCGCCTGGGCAGTCACGGTAGCCCCACTGCATCCTCACAGAGCTCTGCCACAAGCATGGGTATGTCTGTGGCCAGCTGGGTGGGGAGGTTGCATTTAGATGCAGTCACTGAGGGGCCAGGGTCAAAGCACATGTCATTAGACTATGATCATTTCAAATAAATCTTGTATTACCCCACTTTATTTCTTCAGCTATCCACCGGTCCCAACCATGGTTTCACCACAAAATTTCTAGAGAGGAAGCTCAGCGATTGATTATTCAGCAAGGTCTAGTGGATGGGTAAGTTAGATTTTGAACAGCACTGATTTTTGATTTCTCCTATAATCAGTAATTACTTATTCAACACACAGAGAGAGTTTTGATTTCAGCTCAATAAAACAGAAGTGACTTTGTGCTGTAAGGATGGTTGCCACTGGATCCTAGTAATACCTAGATAATACCTGTTACATAGTGGCTGCGTAGTCTTTGTCCATAAAGAAGACAGTTGAATAGGATTCTCTGGTCTTAAACAGTGGTAGTTAATATTTTCCCATTCTGTGCATCTCAGATATTAATTGATGGGGGAAAAACTGAACACGTTTTGGCGTGTCAGCATTTTGGTTTGAATTGATTAGTACGATGGCAAAGTATGGTTTGTGTCATGACAAAACCACATCCTACAAAACCACGAACCACATCTTACACGTTACACATTTTTTCAAGTTTGATGGAGGGTGTGTTAAAGTAAAAGTAAAAGTAAAGTAAAAAGCTGTTTCTTATGTACTTAGACTATTTCATGTTTTTCTGTGTACATCCCAGTTCTTTCCTCTAAATTTTAAGTTTCAAATAATATAAACCTATGAAAATAGTACTTTTTGACTTATCTCATGTTATCTTTTGTGGGATACCATAGAAGACACAGGAGAAGCAGAAAATTTATTATGCAAGATCTATGGTCTAAAGAATTTTATTCTTCTCAGATTACTCAATGTTACAGATACTTCCCATAATATATTATTAGCTGAATTTTATTCCTAAATGCAGTACAGATTAAGGAGGTTGTATTGAGGTTTGGATGGGAAATAAAACCAGCATCAATTTAAACAAGTGGTAATGGGATCTTATATCTTCAAGGGTTGGATTAAGATGATGGCAAGATTTCAAGGTGATTTAATACAGACATTTGGACAAAAATGCATTTTCATGTAGAAGATTATTAATAGCAAGTCAGCATTTCAGTAGACTCTAAATAAGAAAACATTTCAATATACTCTGCATGGAACTAGATCTTTTTAGATTAAATCTGAACAATCAGCAGAATTACCATCTGATAAGACCAATAAAAGAAATAAATCACAAAGGATTATCAAAATATTTTGGAGGATTATAATTTTCCTTATTTCTGAGCCCAGTTTTTGGAATTGAATGACATAACTGCATAAAGAATGACAGTATCGTTATGTTTTACGTTTTTTAATTTTAAAAAATTGTTTTTGGTATTCCTTTTGGAAAGATGTGATGCTATCAGGCACTCCACTAGGTGGTAGTGTTGATCCACTCAGGAATCCGGAATGGGGAGAGGCTTAGAGCTTGACTGACCAGGGAAACTCCCTTTTGTCCCATCTCCCAGAGATGTAATGTCAGAATCACATAGCACAGATGAAATGGTTAATCTTGTCAGACGTCTGTGATGGCTCACATTTGGCTGTCTCTTTCCCCAGGCACAGTGAGATTAGTATTGGAGTCACCAGTGGGGACTGTTCCCACAGTCTGTTTGCCAGCAATTAATACAAAGACGGTGATGCACTGAGTTGCCAGTTAATAAGAATCCACGCCTGGCCACATTTTTCTTAGGCCATTAGGACATGTCTTGTTTTTCTAGCCTGTTATAGAGACTTTATGCTACCTTTTTCAAGGTTGAAGTAAATGTTGTTTGGATGTTTCTTTTACTAAAAATATTTTGCTCAAACATTTAATAAATGATTTCAGGATTGATTTTTTAGAATATATTCACTTCTCAGTTTCAGTTGTATGTAATAGTAGGAACCAGAATTAAAAAAAAAAAAAGGATCCAGTATAGAAGTGTGGGTTTAAAATTTTTTAATTCTAAAAATTTTCTTTCTGCAAGACCTTACATGACCCAGAAGTAACAATATGCTAATGATTCATTCTCTGTACCAAAGAGTTGCATATGATTACCCAACTTCCCAATGGAAAAAGGACTTGGCAATAATTGTTGATGCCAGCATAGCTTTATATTGGTTACTGTGAGCAAAAAATCTGACAAATGACTGTGTATTTATACTATTAAAATTAAATTCATTCCAATGATAGTTTTATAGTATTAGAGTATATCATACCATATTGTTTACCATGTTGGATAATCCCATCATTGAATACACAGTAAAGGAAAACTCTGGCTACATTTAGAAATATACTTCCTGGATTTGGTATAGGCTATATTTCTATTAAATCCATGAATAAATATAGAACAATATTGAAATTCCTTCTCTCTCTTTAGAGTTTTCTTGGTACGGGATAGTCAGAGTAACCCCAAAACTTTTGTACTGTCAATGAGTCATGGACAAAAAATAAAGCACTTTCAAATTATACCAGTAAGTATTTGTGATTTCTTATTCGTGTATTAGAGATGATCTTAATGCATAAGCTTTTGGAGACTTTAGTTTTCTTTGGTTCTTTTATTAAATATAATATGGGAGCTTGTGCTTTGACTAGAGTTAAGTATGGCAGAAATGGTTTTATGAGTCTGAATTAATATAAGGAATACAGGAATTGTAAAAATTAAATTTCCCTTTTCTCATGAAATATGATTTAGTAATATTGTATAGACCCCATGCCACCTATTATTAAAAGGCCACTGAAAATTCTTTCTCCTGAAATCTACTAGTGGTTCTTTAAAAACCATTATTTTAAAGCACATTCTCCTCTCTTGTCCCAAAAATGTTTTTTTGTAGTTTTGTTTATAATCATCATTGTGGATAAGTAAGCAGGTGTTGTAGCTCTGGAGATCATTATTTAAACTATTCTGAACACCTTTTAAAACTGTCATTCTGCTTCCAGGTGGCACAGCTTGCTTTGAGATTCTGTTGTTGTTATTGCTTCTGCTGCGTATGTGTGTGTGTACGCGCATGTGTGCATGTATGTATGCATGTAGTCTGTGTATTAGAACCAGATAGTGTGGAACAGAGATCCAGTTTACTTTCAAGAAAGTATTAACATGAAATTGCTGAGTTGCTAGTGTTTTCTTTTTTCAAATGAACTCTTTTTGAAATTATCCAAACCATATGAAGTTTCTTCCTGACATTTGATTATGTGAGTGACATCCCTGGCAAATTATGAATTGCTTAATGCCCGAAGATCTCAATGCAAAGGGAAAAAGCAAAACAAAACAAAACAAATCAACCGGTCATTCCATTAACATACTGTTTGACTGACGGCTCCAGAATCAATTTACTGATACAAATTCTGGTGGATATTCATTTTTAAATATACAAAGTGAGGCTTTAGGTAGACAGCAGTTAGAATGGAAATTGTGTTCTGAGGGTAGGCATACGAAAATCTTTTGTTTCCTCTTACACTAAATAGTGCAGATTTCTCACCGTGTACTGTATTGATGCAGACTTGTTCTGCTATTCTAACTACAGAACGTTAAGAGAATTGAAGATACAGGAAGCAGAGCCACACTGCTTACCTTGGGATCAGATGATATTTCCTTTAAATGAAAGTAAAGTTGCAAAAAAGAAGTGGATGTGCCAGAATCTTCTTTTCACTGTCCTTTAGTACTATAAATGTGTCAGTTTTGGCATTTAAAGATGCAGTGTGCAATAGAACATGATTGACTTTCTGAGTAGTTTTTTTCCCTTCTTACTGGTTTATTGTTTTTCCTGTTTCAGGTGGAAGATGATGGTGAGATGTTCCACACCCTAGATGATGGACATACAAGATTTACGGATCTAATCCAGTTGGTGGAGTTCTATCAACTCAATAAGGGCGTTCTTCCTTGCAAGCTGAAACATTATTGTGCTAGGATTGCACTTTAGCCAAACCAGAAGTGACTTGTTAAACTGTTGAGGAAAAAGAACTCAAGAAAAAGACCATAAATAAGGGTGAAGGCATTGCCATGGTGAAAATAATCTATTTCACCTGCAATTACAAAAAATAGTTTGTACGTGACAAATAATTCAAGATTTGGATTGACATTACCTTCATCATTTAAAAATTCATTAGTTAAAATTAAACCTCAGAAAAAAATGATTTGGTGTGTTCTTGTGTGATTTTATATTATTATAATATTTTCTTCAAATATGCATAATTTAGACATCTTTCTGTCCTTATTTACTATAGCAGCATTAGAATTCTCAACCACAAAATGTGAAAAAAAAATTGAGGCTCAGAATGAATTATTTGTGGACTGAATTTCAATTATACTACTGTTTTTATAACTTAAGAAGTATGATAAAAATTGGAGTTATCAATTAAAAGAAGCTACTTGAAACCTGTTAATAAACTAAAAACTATTTTGAATTGTATATTTTCTGAGTTTATTATAACCTTAAGATCAAATCATATTTTGAAATAACAGCTTAAAATTATTTTGAAATATATTGATTTTTCAGAATGACATTTATTACATATTTAATTATTAATTATACCATAATATTTACACTGGTATTGTACCTATCAGTGACATTATTTATTGCATTTTTTTTCATTTATTTAAGGATTGACTGTCTACCTGTTTTTAAGAAAATGATCAAAATGTAAAAAAAAAATATGATCAAAATGTAGAGGGGACTTAGACAATTTGCACATGCTTTCTCATGGCATGTAAATTTATGACAGTGTAACATTTTCACCTTAATATTTCCCATTTGCCCCATGCTGTAACTTTCAGAAGGTTCTTTAGATCCTTATACAGCTAGATCATTAACCTGATCAAATATTAAAATCAAAGATGTAAAAATCTATTAAGATTCAAATAGGTAAATCCATGCTGTTCTCTTTTCATACCCACTTTTCCGTTTCTCACCTTGGCAACATCACTGTGGAAGACAAAGGTTTTGGAAAGTTGTGGCACCAGCCTCCCTTATGACCTCCCTGAGACCACCTAGAAAGCTTTTGTTGGGATTCTATCTCTATTTTTCCTACTTTTTGTGAGAAGGGTATTCAGAGTTCTAAAAAAGGATGAGAAGTTAAACAGCAAAAAAAATTAACATAATACACAGTGTTGCCCATCTGCTCTGATCCTTGTAAAACATTGTGGGAAAGTTAAGATATTTTTAAGAATAATATTTCAAAAATGCATACTTTAGTTTTAAATAAAAGCTATACATTTTTAGTGATAGAGCATCTGAAAATATTGACAAAATGCTGTTACTAGAAAAGAATTACTGACAGAATTTAAAAGTACTCAATTTATTTTTAGCCAGTTCAAACCTAATTCTTAAAACACCAAAACTTAGAACACAAATTGATGTTATCAAAGATTGATCTGTCAATATATATATACCTCTGGCTGATTCATGTTGATATTTGGTAGAAACCAATAAAATTCTGTAAAGCAATTATTCAATTAAAAAATAAATAAATAATAATCTTAAAAATACCAAAAAAAAGAAAAAAGAGATAGATATGGTGTCTTACAAAGTCTGGGATGACACACAGGATCTCTAAATAGAAGAGCAAGAGGTAAACACACTTGACTCTTTCAACCTTGCAGGATATCTTGGATTATTTCTGATTTATAGAAATGCTTTGTTTTGAATTGATATGCATTTTCTTGTTTTGCAGCAGGGTCAAATTGACAGTATCAGAATGCACTGTTTTAAATGCTAGACTCTCATAAATTGACCAACATGTGTTTGTCTTCGCTATTGTGTCTCTAACTTCATTCATTATCTAAATTTATTATTGTGGAGCCCAGATTTTGTACTGAATTGCTCACTTTGATCTTAAAGCATGAGCCAAGAAAAATTATTGAGGAAAGGTTGACATTATCGTTTCTGATAAAGAATTTTGAACAGGTTTTAATTAGTATATATAACTTATAGGAAATTATATCTGAGAGTGTCAGATATCCAGAGTTAGTACAGTGGCAACCCACTCCAGTACACTTGCCTGGAAAATCCCATGGATCGAGGAGCCTGGTAGGCTGCAGTCCATGGGGTCGCTGAGTCGGACACAACTAAGTGACTTCAATTTTACTTTTCACTTTCATGCATTGGAGAAGGAAATGGCAACCCACTCCAGGGTTCTTGCTTGGAGAATCCCAGGGATGGCAGAGCCTAATGGGCTGCCATCTATGGGGTCGCACAGAGTCAGACACAAGTGACGCGACTTAGCAGTAGCAGCAGCAGTACAGTATTTAAATGAATTTCCAATAAAAATACAAATTACATTTGGATTATTTTTCATTTTGGTTTAGCCAAATTCTGCTTGTTGTTCAGCTGATGAATCATGTCCGACTCTTTGTGACCCCGTGGACTGCAGCACGCCAGGCTTCCCTGTCCTTCACCATCTCCCAGAGCTGGCTCAAACTCATGTCCAGTAGGTCAAGAATGCCATCCAACCATCTCATCCTCTGCTCAAACTCATGTCCAGTAGGTCAAGGATGCCATCCAACCATCTCATCCTCTGCTCAAACTCATGTCCAGTAGGTCAAGGATGTCATCCAACCATCTCATCCTCTGTTGTCCCCTTCTCCTCCTGCCTTCAATCCTTCCCAGCATCAGGGTCTTTTCCAAAGAGTCAGTCCTTAACATGAAGTGGTCAAAATATGGGAGTTTCAGCTTTAGCATCAGTCCTCCCAATGATTATTGAGGGTTGATATCCTTAGGACTGACTGGTTTGATCTCCTTGCTGCTATCACACCATTTTTGAATTAGGATTAGGAGAGATTAGCTGTGTTTTCTTCTTTTTTTGCTTTTCATATGGTAGAGTTAGTATACAGTCCTAGAAAGAAAGAAAAAAAGCAGATCTGGTACATCCACATTGTTCTGTTCCATTTTTTTTTGTATGGGAGAATTATCTATTATGAAATATTCAGGAGATCTAGTCAGACAAGATAGAAATTACTAGGAGTGTTTAGTAATTCAGAATAATTACTTTTTTCACATATATAATGGTGTACGATCTGACTGATATATCAGTTGTAGATTTTTGTCTTAGTTCTATTTTAGGGTGGTCAACATCAGTTGAGCAAGAGAATTCCAGAAAAACATCTGCTTCGTTGACTATGCTAAAGGCTTTGACTGTGGATCACAACAAACTGGAAAATTCTTAAAGAGACGGGAATACCGGTCAACCTTACGTGCCTCCTGAGAAAACTATGCTGGTCAAGAAACAACAGAACTGGACATGGGACAACAGACTGGTTCAAAATCAGGAAAGGAGTATATCAAGGCTGTAAACTGTCACCTGCTTATTTAACTTATACACAGAGTACATCATGTGAAATACTGGGCTGGATGAAACACAAGCTGGAATCAAGATTGCCGGGAGAAATATCAATAACCTCAGATATGCAGATGACACCACCCTTATGGCAGAAAGTGAAGAAGAACTAAAGAGTCTCTTGATGAAAGTGAAAGTGAAGAGTGAAAAAGTTGGCTTAAAACTCAACGTTCAGAAAACTAAGATCATGGCATCCAGTCCCATCAGTTCAGTTCAGTTCAGTCACTCAGTTGTGTCTAACTCTTTGTGACCCCAGGTACTGCAGCACATCGGGCCTCCCTGTCCATCACCATCTCCCGGAGCTTACTTAAACTCATGTCCACTGAGTTGATGATGCCATCCAACCATCTCATCCTGTCGTCCCCTTCTCCTCCCGCCTTCAATCTTTCCCAGCATCAGGTCTTTTCAAATGAGTCAGTTCTTCACATCAGGTGGCCAAAGTATTGGTGTATCAGCTTCGCCATCAGTCCTTCCAATGAATATTCAGGATTGATTCCCTTTAGGATGGACTGCTTGGATCTCCTTGCAGTCCAAGGGACTCTCAAGGGTCTGCTCCAACACCACAGTTCAAAAGCATCGATTCTTCTGCACTCGGCTTTCTTTATAGTCCAACTCTAACATCCATACATGACCACTGGAAAAACCATAGCCTTGATTAGACAAACCTTTGTTGGCAAAGTAATATTTCTGCTTTTTAATATGCTATCTAGTTTGGTCATAACTGTCCTTCCAAGGAGTAAGTGTCTTTTAATTTCATGGCTGCAGTTACCATCTGCAGTGATTTTGGAGCCCCCCAAAATAAAGGCTGACACCCTTTCCCCATCTATTTGCCATAAAACGGTGAGACCAGATGCCATGATCTTATTTTTCTGAATATTGAGTTTTAAGACAGCTTTTTCATGCTCCTCTTTCATTTTCATCAAGAGGCTCTTTAGTTCTTCTTCACTTTCTGCCATAAGGGTGGTGTCATCTGCATATCCGAGGTGATTGATATTTCTTCCAGCAATCTTGATTCCAGCTTGTGCTTCATCCAGACCAACATTTTCCATGATGTACTCTGCATATAAGTTAAATAAGCAGGGTGGCAATATACAGCCTTGATGTACTCCTTTTCCTATTTGGAACCAGTCTGTTATTCCATGTCCAGTTCTAACTATTGCTTCTTGACCTGCATACAGATTTCTCAGGTGGTCTGGTACTCCAGTCTCTTTCAAAATTTTCCATGGTTTATTGTGATCCACACAGTCAAAGGCTTTGATGTAGTCAATAAAGCAGAAATAGATGTTTTTCTGGAGTTCTCTTGCTCTTTGATTATCCAGTGGATATTGGCAATTTGATCTCTGGTTCCTCTGCCTTTTCTAAAACCAGCTTGAACATCTGGAATTTCATGGTTCACATATTGCTGAAGCCTGGCTTGGAGAATTTTGAGTATTAGTTTACTAGCGTGTGAGTTGAGTGCAATTGTACAGTAGTTTGAGCATTCTTTGGCATTGCCTTTCTTTGGGATTGGAATGAAAACTGACCTTTTCCAGTCCTGCGGCCCCTGCTGAGTCTTCCAAATTTGCTGGCATATTGAGTGCAGCACATTCACCGCATCATCTTTCAAGGTTTGAAATAACTCAACTGAAATTCCATCACCTCAACTAGTTTTGTTCATAGTGATGCTTCCTAAGGCCCACTTGACCTCACATTCCAGGATGTCTGGCTCTAGGTGAGTGAGCACACCATCGTGGTTGTCTGAGTCATGAAGATCTTTTTTGTACAGGTCTGTGTATTCTTGCCACCTCTTCTTAATATCTTCTGCTTCTGTTAGGTCCATGCCATTTCTGTCCTTTATCGAGCCCATCTTTGCATGAAATGTTCCCTTGGTATCTCTAATTTTCTTGAAGAGATCTCTAGTCTTTCCCATTCTATTTTTTTCCTCTATTTCTTTGCACTGATCACTGAGGAAGGCTTTTATATCTTTCCTTGCTATTCTTTGGAACTCTGCATTCAGGAGGGTATATCTTTCCTTTTCTCCTTTGCTTTTTGCTTCGCTTCTTTTCACAGCTATTTGTAAGGCCTCCTCAGGCAACAATTTTGCTTTTTTGCATTTCTCTTTCTTGGGGCTGGTCTTGATCCCTGTCTCCTGTACAGTGTCACAAACCTCCATCCATAGTTCATCAGGCACTCTGTGTGTCAGATCTAGTCCCTTAAATCTATTTCTCATTTCCACTGTATAATCATAAGGGATTTGATTTAGGTCATACCTGAATGATCTAGTGGTTTTCCCTACTTCCTTCAATTTAAGTCTGAATTTGGCAATAAGGAGTTCATGATCTGAGCCATAGTCAGCTTCTGGTCTTGTTTTTGCTGACTGTATAGAGCTTCTCCATCTTTGGCTGCAAAGAATATAATCAATCTGATTTCAGTGTTGACCATCTGGTGATGTCCATGTGTAGAATCTTCTCTTGTGTTGTTGGAAGAGGGTGTTTGCTATGACCAGTGTGTTCTCTTGCCAAAACTCTATTAGTATTTGCCCTGCTTCATTCTGTACTCCCAGGCCAAATTTGCCTGTTACTCCAGGTGTTTCTTGACTTCCTACTTTTGCATTCCAGTCCCCCGTAATTAAAGGACATCTTTTCACTTCATGGCAAATAGATTGGGGAACAATGGAAACAGTGAGAGACTATACTTTTTGGGCTCCAAAATCATTGCAGATGGTGGCTGCAGCCATGAAGTTAAAAGACACTTGCTCCTTGGAAGAAAAGCTATATGACCATCCTACACAGAATATTAAAAAGGGGAGACATTACTCTGCCAACAAAGATCCTTCTAATCAAAGCTATGGTTTTTCCAGTAGTCATGTATGGGTGTGAGGGTTGGGCTATAAAAAGAGCTGAGCCCCGAAGAATCAATGCTTTTGCACTGTGGTGCTGGAGAAGACTCTTGAGAGTCCCTTGGACTGCAAGGAGATCCAACCAGTCCATCCTAAAGGAAATCAGTCTTGATTATTCACTGGAAGGACTGATGCTGAAGCTGAAACCCCAGTATTTGGCCACCTTATATGAAGAACTGATTCTTTGGAAAGACCTGATTGAAGTCAGGAGAATGAACCAACAGAGTATGAGAAAGTTGGATGGCATCACCGACTTGCTGGACCTGAATTTGAACAAGTTCTGGGAGTTGGGTGAAGGACAGGCAAGCCATGTGTACTGCAGTCCATGGGGGTAGCAAAGAGTCAGATACGACTGAGCTATTGAACTGAGCATCAGTTAGTCAGAGCCCCATGTGGTCTCTGGCTTCTGATCACCAACAGTGCTAACTCTACGTGTGGTAGCTATGTTACGTTACTGCTACCAGGCTGCCGCCTGAATTATGATTTCTCAGAAAGATTACCATTGGTAATGGTTACAAATTAGTGTTTCAAGCTGGCTCCACTATTTAACAAGCTCTTCTCCCTATTGCCAGGCATTCTTAAACTTTTCTGTGCCTTGGATCCATCTCTCAGTTCTGGTGAAATTTATGAACTCCCTTCATAGAATATCTTTAAATGCATAAAATAAAATAGAATTTCAAAACAAAGTAATAACAGAATTGTAACTGTGTGATTATATTTGTAGATGGACCCCAGGTGGAAACATGTGGTAGTGTGACCTGCTGTGTCTCCTGGCTGTGTTGACTGTTGCTCATATGAAGCCTCCAGCTTTCTGTGTCACCTCCTCTAGGGAATACAAGGGTAATGCTTAGTCAGTGTTACCACACCAGTGGGGCACAGAGTAGTTTGCCTGAGATGCAGGTTTCTAGTAACATTTATTGAACCCTCAACCGAACCGTACCTGCCTCTTGTGGGATGTATCACTCCCTGCCAGCCCTGACTCCCACACTTTTACCACTTAACACTTAGGAATGCTCATAACCAAGGCACTGCTTATAATGTCTCTAGTTGCATATATCTTGGGCCACAAATTATAGATGTGAACAAGAGAAAGGCTAGCCTTGGACTGAGCACATAACTATATTAACCCAAAACGTCATTGCAGCGATTTTCCCAACTTGATAAAGGAATCCAAGTGAATTTTTAACCAGCATAAATATTTGTTTCTACAGTTAGAGTATCAGATGACTAGTCCTTTACCACAGTAGTTTGCTTTATAATTATAAAAAATTTACTGCTTCCTAATTCAACTCCACATGACACCCCAGGCATTAGGAACTCGAGTTAAGATTGTAGCTATGAAGTCATACTTTGCAGAATTGGATGCCTGCCTTTACATAGTAGCTATGAAGCCTTGGCCAAGTCATACTTTCTTCTTTCCTATGAAGGGGATTAATATCATCGCTATCAGCATCATCACTATTTCTTCAGTTGGGTGGTGAAATGAAATTCATGTAAAGTGCTTAGCACACAATCTGGAATCTTAACTGATGTATTTTTAAATAATCATGTTGGTGATTGGACATTCAGGTACTCTGCCTCCCTGGAACATTGCCCTTTCCACCACTGAGTATCTGCCATGTCACCACTTGTGTGCCCTTCCTGCCAAGAATAGCACAATATACATCATATATTGTGCCTCAGCCCTGGTTCCAGGCCCTCCTGTAAGACTGCCTTTATGGAAGTAGCCACAGTTGCAGTATAGCTGGAGGTGCTCCCCCCACCGCCCTGAAGAGACGATGTGGAGAGCTGTCCCTACCCGCACCAGATCCTACAGACTCCCATGCTTCCTTCCACTTGATTAATACAAAGTGATAATTGAGATGCTCCTAGTTTCCATCTCCATTTCCCCAAATAACACTGATAAAGTAGGAAATGTAGAAGACTGGAAACCTGATCCAGAGACACCCTGCCCTCCACCTAGACAACACTGGAGTTGAGCTAATACATGACTGAGTGGAAGAAAGGTCCTAGAAGGCCTGTGGGGATTACATTTATAAAGCCAAACCTTGGAGAAAGAGCCGAGAGTGTCATCAAAGGGAGAGTGGCAGTGCCAGCCAGTGTGGAAAGGGCACAGGTTAAATTTAAGAGTCTTCCAGCAAATGATAGCTTCATTGTAACTGAAGTGTATAGGACATGTGACAGAGGGAAAGATCATGGCTAATAGACCTGGAAAGGCAAGCTTGGCAAAGTGGTTTACATTTTAGTTCAGGAAAGTCATAGCCAGGTACCCCATTTCATCTTTACCTTGTTGAAGTCAGAAATGAGCTTTGTCTTTTTATCTTTGCTCTGCATATTAGAAATTCTCAGAAACATCTATTGAGTCAATGAGTAGAATAATTAGAGGGTAAAAGTACTCTGATGATATCTGGATTCAAAGGGTAACTCTGTATTAGAAGACTAAGGAGGAGAGGGGAACCAAAGGAGGATAGTCCATCATGAAGCTATTGTAGTAATCGGGGCAATAATCAGAAGAGCCTGCTCTCCAGTCATGAGCATGAAGAAATGATTTTATGGAGGAAATCATCAGTGTTATCACCAGACATTGGATTAGAGACATGAAGGAATAAAGGGAGGAGCTGGAAATTATTAGTAGGTTTAGGGCCAAAGAAACTAGTGTTAGTTACTCAGTCGTGTCTGACTCTTTGTGAACCCCTGGATTGCACCCTGCCAGGCTCCTCTGTCCATGGACTTCTCTAGGCAAGAATACTGTAGGGGGTTACCGTGTCCTTTTCCAGGTGATCTTCCGGATCCAGGAATCGAGCCCAGATCTCCTGCAGCACAGGCAGATTCTTCACCATTTGAGCTACATGTGAAGTCCCCAAACTAGGAAGATTGTAAGAACTATGATGGTGACAAAGTTACAATTTAACAAATGCCATTGGAATTCTTAGGAAAATGATTATCTTTTTTAGCACCTCTTTACGTAGGAAGATGAGTCTGAAACTTGATCCTGAAAAAATTAGTATAAAAAATTAAGTATAGAGAACTTCATTTTGCATGGGAAAATAAGAACTTGGGCATGGAAATAGACAGGGGAGGCAGCAAGAGAATGAATCAAGTGGTCTAATGAGAGAGTGGGAGGCTGGAAGCCGAGGTGAAAGATGGCTATTGGCAAATTCCGGAGACCAGGCTGTAAAAGACTTAAGAATATGAACATTGAGGATGTGTTTCCTAGGATGTTTGCCATGTGCTTCTACAGTTTAATAATGCTTCATCTTCCCAAACCTGACATAAAATCTCCACATAGGCTAGTGACTTAGAAGAGTGTTGTGGTAGAAAGTCAAGGGAACAGACTGTACTCCATGTCAAGGTTTAGGTGGAACACAAGCAACTGAAATTTCAGCAGAGGTAAGAAACAGAAAATTCAAGTGTCAGCTTAATGTCAGAAATTCTGAGTTGGTCATTGCCCTTCCAAGTAGATGCAGCTTGTTTTGCAAAAAACAAAAAGTAATCTGCCCTCAGCTAAGATGTAATTTTCACTTTTTGTAATCATTAAAAAACATCACCCTTTGGTTGTCTTAGTAACAACTCTAACTCTCTCCCTGCCCTCCTTCTTTATAAAGTACCTTCTTGCACATCACCTTTTCTTCACTTGCTGTGACTCACAATCACTGACATTCCCCCCACCTCCTTGAAACTGTGAGACCACACATAAAAGGAAACATTCCAGATCTTTCGTACATGCTCTTTCAACAACTTCGGTGCTTCAAACCAGTCTCTCCTTTTTGAACCATACCTTTCTTTTGGTTTCCATGTCAACAAAATTATATTCTTCCAGTCCTGGATACCTCTTCTTGGTCTTTTTTACAAATCCATTTCCCTTTTTGCTCACTCCTTAAATCTTGCTCTGCTTAGCTAGGCCATAAGATAAATTTCCCTCCCTCTTTATTTTACTCCATCCCTTTATTCTCATGGCTTCACGTACAGTCTGCTGCTGCGAAGTCGCTTCAGTCGTGTCCAACTCTGTGTGACCCCATAGACGGCAGCCCACCAGGCTCCCCCGTCCCTGGGATTCTCCAGGCAAGAATACTGGAGTGGGTTGCCATTTCTTTCTCCAATGCATGAAAGTGAAGAGTGAAAGTGAAGTCGTTCAGTTGTGTCCAACTGCTAGCAACCCTATGGACTGCAGCCCGCCAGGCTCCTCCGTCCACGGGATTTTCCAGGCAAGAGTACTGGAGTGGGTTACTATTGCCTTCTCTGTCACATATAGTCTAAGTGGCTTTCAAGCTTGAGCCTCCTTTCTGAACTTCAGATCCAATTATTTGGCCACTTGTTCAACGTCTCCATTTGTATATATTATAGTTACATAAAACTACATTTTCATGGATCTCTTTATCCTCCCTCCAGACCTGATCTCCTCCAGAGCTTCATAGCTCAGTAAATGTGCTACCACCAATTTCCCAAACAACACTCGAGAAATACCAAGTGCTGTAAAATGTTGGTTACATCTGTGTACTTCTCCCCACTTCCATTGCCGTTACACAGATCTGGGCCACTTGCTTTCCTAGAATACTACAGCAGACTCTTGGCTGGCCTTTCTTTTTCTGATCTTTCTCTATACTTACCCTCCCTTCTCAAGTTTATTCCATACTCTTTACTCAGAGTGGTCTCACAAAAATACTTGATCATACCACTCCTCTACTTAAAAACTTCAGTGGCTTCCTACTGGCTTTGGATAAAGCTTTTTTAACAGGGCTATGAGGCTTTCATGATTTGGCCTTTGTGTTTCCAGCATTATCTTTAGTCACTTTTCCTCGCGTTCTATTTTCCAGCTAGCTGATGCCCTGGAATAGACTCTATTCTGACATGTTCTCTTTAGCTTTGGCCCTTGCACATACTCTTTCCTTTATCTTGAACACATTACTGTTTTCTCCAACCCAGGTAACACTTTTCCCCTTTTAGGGCTTATGTAATATATTATTTCTTCAGGAAAATGTTCTTGATTACAGATTAGGTAGGTTACCCAATAATATATTCCTCCTATTTTTCTGTTACAATGCTTGTTGCACTCTATTGAATTACTCATCAATTTTTGTTTTCTCTATAAGTCTAAAGTGAAAGTGAAAGTGTTAGTTGATCAATTGTGTTCAACTCTTTACAACCCCATGGACTGTAGCCTGCCAGGTTCCTCTGTCCATGGGATTCTCCAGGCAAGTATATTGGAGTGGGTTGCCATTCCCTTCTCTAAGGGATCTTCCCAACCCAGGGATTGAACCTGGGCCTCCCACATTGTAGGCAGATTCTTTACCATCTGGGCCACCAAGGAAGCCTATAAGTGTAAGTTCCTGGCAAGAAAGAACTTCGTTCATGGCTGTAACCTCAGAACCTAGCAAAGTATCTAAGGCAGATATTAAGTGCTCTATAGAGATTTGTTGAATGAATCAATAGGATAAGGAGGAGGAACAGAATATGAGATCAGTTTTGGAACTCCTAAATCTGGACTTCCTATGTTACATTCATGAGGAAATGGTTTCAGACATTATAAGGCAAAAACCATAATTCAGGTATACCCTGTGATCATTTACCTAACCATGGGGATGATGATATTTTGGTTTCCCTCCATCCTTATTTTACCCTCCTTAATTGAAATTTTATGTTCATTAAAAATTGCTTTTACACTGAATCCAATTGAGAACAGCCAAAATTTCCCTCATGTTTTTTCTGGGCTGGTGGCATAATATCTCTCCTCTTCTGTTTTGAAAAATTGCTAGCGTCTTAGTACTCAACAAACCTGTAAACCCTCATCAAGACTCTACTGGGTCCTCTCCCACCCCGTGGTGTAATGATGCTAACTTTGTCCAGAAAAATTAACATGTAAGAATAGCAAACAGTATGTGGAAAATGCTGGGATATTGCTATAACATAAAACATATGTAAAGTAAAAGTGATAATGATAATTTCTAAATAGACTAATGTGATTATTGTGTAACTGAGCTACTTTGGTTTTGGTTGTTGTTGCTGAGGACTCATTAGAGAAGCAAGTTACTCCTTCTGCTATTCTTACTTCAGAAGGCAGAGACAAACATTGTGACTGTAAACATCTGAGCTACCCTCACACCTGAAGAGAGGTGATACAACTTTGTCTTTTAGAACTACTGAAGGGTGGTAAAATCTAGATTATTCAAAGAGGAGAAAAGGGATTTGTATGTTGCAAGAAGTGGAAATGGCCTAACCAAAGGAGAGGTAATATAGTTTAGCTGAAGTTGAGAAGCAGTTGGTGGTTTGGAATTTTACTTGAGGAGCAGAAGTCTGTGTCCCTCTTATCCACAGCTCTGTGGATCAGTGGATGACTGGAGAATGCCTGGGAGATGAGACTATTTTATCTTCAAGAAGAGAGACAAAAGCTTCTACGGCAGAAACTGGAGTCAGTAGTAGACTGTGCAGAGCACCAAGGGTAACCTGATGGCAGAGGATCCATATGACACAAGATATTTTAGCAAAAGTATCAAATGGTGCTGATCGCCAGAAAGGAAGATCAAGTCACAGCATTTGGTGCTCGGGACCATGCCTTGGGTTTCTATAAAGGTAAAGTTTGTTGCACTCAAGGGTCATTGAACAAATTCGTATTTTTAAAAATGGAAAAAAAAGAAGTCAGGAAAAGAATAAGGAATGTTCCTGGGATTAGAATCAATGAGGAAACAGTTGATTTTTTAGGTTTGATGGGACAACTAGTATTTCAAAACTCCCTACTTTATTCTTTATGCCATAGTAAATTTTAGATAGTTCTAAACCCTAAACAAAAAATATGAAATCATAAAGAACTGGAATAATAATAGAGGAATATTTCTGCAAAATTGTGGCTGTATTTAAATATTAAAGCCAGAAATAAAAGAAGCATTGAAATATACAAAGTTAAAATTTATACAAAAGAGGAATATTGCCAAAAATAAGGCTTAATTACAAAAGAAAATTTTGATAAACTACTCATGACATTATTAATGAAAAATAAGATTAGTATTCCTCTTGTGCAAAATGCATTTATATAACAATAAATAAGACAGGCATATGAGAGAAAAAAGACAAAGAAATAACTAACTGCCAATTAAAAAAAAGATCACCAACATACATATAAAAAGAAGTCCAGCTTTATTGACATTCAGGAGCTAAAATTTAAATTTGATCTGTTACTTCGTTTCCTAGTAGATTGGTATCAAGTGTTGCCAGAGATGTGGAGGGGAAAAAATATCCCCATCATGTTATTGGTGAGAATTTCAAGTATTCCATAATTTTAGTAGAATAACTAGACAATATTTGGTTTGCAGTTTTAAAACTTGAGATAGAACTAACATACAGCATTTTATTGATTTTAGATGTACTCAAATACATAACATAATTGGATATATGTATGTGTTGTAAAATACTTACCACAATAAGCTCATCCACCACCACCATATTTATAATTTTTTTTCTTGTGAAGAGAACTTTCAAGATCTATTCTTTTACCAACTTTTAAATATATAACACATTATTGTTAACTATAATCACTACACTATACATTACATTACATTGCCAGGACTTATTTATCTTATAACTGAAAATCTGTTCCTTTTAACCACCTTCACCCATTTCACCCACCCCACTCCCCACATCTGGCAGCTACTAATCTTTACTCCTCTCTATGTGACTTCAGTTATCATTGGATTCCATATATAAGTGAGATCACTCAGTATTTTTCTTTCTCTGTTTGACTTGTTTTACTTCATATAATGCCCCAAGGACCATCCATATTGTTGAAAATGGCTGAATAATATTTGGTAATATGCATATAAAAATTTTAAAAATGTTAATTCCATTTTATTTAGAAACTCTATACCTAGAAATTTATCCTAAGGAGAAAACTGTTTATATAGTGTGTCAAGATTTACTCATCAATTCATCTGTTCCCTATTCATTCACGCAACAGATATTTTGTTCAGTTCAGTTCAGTTCAGTTCAGTTCATTTCAGTCGCTCAGTCGTGTCCGACTCTTTGTGACCCCATGAATCACAGCACGCCAGGCCTCCCTGTCCATCACCAACTCCCGGAGTTCACCCAAACTCATATGGATCGATGTTGGTGATGCCATCCAGCCATCTCATCCTCTGTAGTCCCCTTCTCCTCCTGTCCCCAATCCCTCCCACCATCAGGGTCTTTTCCATGAGTCCACTCTTCGCATGAGATCGCCACAGTATTGGAGTTTCAGTCTCAGCATTAGTCCTTCCAATGAACACCCAGGACTGATCTCCTTTAGGATGGACAGGTTGGATCTCCTTGCAGTCCAAGGGACTCTTAAGGGTCTTCTCCAACACCATGGTTCAAACGCATCAATTCTTCGGCACTCAGCCTTCTTCACTGTCCAACTCTCACATCCATACATGACCACTGGAAAAACCATAGTCTTGACTAGATGGACCTTTGTTGGCTAAGTAATATCTCTGCTTTTTAATATGCTATCTAGGTTGGTCATAAGTTTCCTTCCAAGGAGTAAGCGTCTTTTAATTTCATGGCTGCAGTCACCATCTGCAGTGATTTTGGAGCCCCCAAAAATAAAGTCTGACACTGTTTCCACTGTTTCCCCATCTATTTCCCATGAAGTGATGGGGACCAGATGCCATGATCTTCGTTTTCTGAATGTTGAGCTTTAAGCCAACTTTTTCACTCTCCTCTTTCACTTTCATCAAGAGGCTTTTTAGTTCTTCTTCACTTTCTGCCATAAGGGTGGTGTCATCTGCATGTCTGAGGTTATTGATATTTCTCCCAGCAATCTTGATTCCACCTTGTGCTTCATCCAGCCCAGCGTTTCTCATGATGTACTCTGTATAGAAGTTAAATAAGCAGGGTGACAATATACAGCCTTGACGTACTCCTTTTCCTATTTGGAACGAGTCTGTTGTTCCATGTCCAGTTCTAACTGTCGCTTCCTGACCTGCATATAGGTTTCTCAAAAGGCAGGTTAGGTGGTCTGGCATTCCCATCTCTTTCAGAATTTTCCACAATTTATTGTGATCCACACAGCCAAAGGCTGTGGCATAGTCAATAAAGCAGAAATAGATGTTTTTCTAGAACTCTGTTGCTTTTTCCATGATCCAGCATATATTGGCAATTTAATCTCTGGTTCTGCCTTTTCTAAAACCAGCTTGAACATCTGGAAGTTCATGGTTCATGTATTGCTGAAGCCTGGCTTGGAGAATTTTGAGCGTTACTTTGCTAGCGTGTGAGATGAGTGCAATTGTGTGGTAGTTTGAGCATTCTTTGTCATTGCCTTTCTTTGGGATTGGAATGAAAACAGACCTTTTCCAGTCTTGTGGCCACTGCTGAGTTTTCCAACTTTGCTGGCATATTGAGTGCAGCACTTTCACAGCATCATCTTTCAGGATTTGAAATAGCTCAACTGGAATTCCATCATGTCCACTAGTTGTGTTTGTAGTGATGCTTTCTAAGGCTCACTTGACTTCACATTCCAGGATGTCTGCCTCTATATTTTGTTAGTGCCCACCAAATGCTTGACTATGAACCACTGATGTACATAAAAGACAATCACTGATCTTGTGGAGTTTGTTCTGGTTAAGGATACAGACAGAAAAGGAGAAACAAAAACAGACTTAAATGACTCATAAGGAACTACTAACAAAAGTGAGAATAATGGGTAATGTACATTAGATAAAATGGCCAGAGAAAACCTCTCTGGGGAAGTGTCATTTAAGGAGAGACAAAAAAAATGTAAGGACAGCTATATGAGTGTCCTATGGTTGAAGAGTTTTCCAACCAGTGAAAAGAACATGTGCAAAAGCCCATGGCAAAACATTACAATATGTGCTTGAGGAACAGAGTGATCGGGCATGGTGTGTAAGGCGGGAGTAGCATAGATGATAGTAGAGACAGGTTACATTCAGATCACAGAGGCCCTTTTAGGTCATGGGAAGGAGTTTGGGTTCCATTCTAAGGGTGATGGAAAGCCATTGTTGGCTCTTAAACAAACAAATAAAAAAAGATAAAATAGTATTTATATTTGGACAAGATCACTCTTAAAGCTTTGTGGATAATGAATTGAAAGTGGGCAAGAGTAGATGTTTACTGCAGCATAATTTACAGTTGTAAAAAAGTAGAAACCGAGAGTACCTAGGGGACCAGTCATAATCATAATGGATGCTTATATACATGAACTCACTGATAGGGAAAAATTTCCACAATTTATGAGAAAAAGTACATGTGTGAGTGTGTGCGCAATGCTAGAAAGATGCTCACAAAAAAGAGGGTAGAATTAGTGGACCCTGCTCTGCCTATGATATAAAAAATTTGTGGTATTCTTGGCTGACTTTCTATTTGAATTTTTTCTTTATTGCTTTTGATGAATGGGTAGTTTTTATATACAGAAAAATAAATCTGTCTTCATTTTCAAGAAAAAGAGACTAATCAACACAGGGAAATTTTTATTTAAGTGATTTTATACTCTCTACTTTTCTAATACAATTGTCATTTTGGAAGGAATGATGCTAAAGCTGAAACTCTAGTACTTTGGCCACCTCATGCGAAGAGTTGACTCATTGGAAAAGACTTTGATGCTGGGAGGGATTGGGGGCAGGAGGAGAAGGGGACGACAGAGGATGAGATGGCTGCATGGCATCACTGACTCAATGGACATGAATCTCAGTGAACTCCAGGAGTTGGTGATGGACAGGGAGGTCTGGTGTGCTGCGATTCATGGGGTTGCAAAGAGTCGGACACAACTGAGCGACTGAACTGAACTGAACTGAACTGAATGTGAACTAGTATTTTTGTAAAATCTGCATCTGGATTATTGGGTGTCTTGTCCATCCAAGCTAGTGTTTCAATGTGAGCATGTTACTCTATCTCCAAAACAGGTGGATTAGTTATTTCCCATTAATTCTCAATGGACAATGAACACACATCTTGGCAGCTGTTTGACAGTTCCTTAAGGAAAGAAGAAAAGTCTAAATTTAGGCTCTCTCCCCAGGCTGTGGTTTTGTAACTCAAAGGAACTAGAGAATTTTCATTAGAAGAGACCTGTTTTTATCTTCTGAGGCTGGGGAGCTTTCGACTTTTATCCTGAGAGACTAGTAAAGATTACAAAGTAGCTACAGCATCAAACTCCCCAGTTCTCTTCCAGCAACATTATCCCAGACACACAAGAATCCTACACTGGTCCTTGGGAGCCTGAAGGTGGTTTGAGCATGTTCTCTGAAGGGACATTGCTTTTTTGTTACTGTACTTTGTAACACTGTGACATTTTATTACAGCTAAAAGAAATAACCTACTTGGACTTGCAATCTACCTCGTTAATTTTTAGTCTTTAATCTCTCCAAAAAATTGAAATTAGTTTCATCCCCTGTAAATTCTAGTTGCTGTCCCTCCTGCCTTTACTGTTTTATAACCCCATCTCTGTAGCACCTTTTACTTGGTTTCTCATAGAAAATAGCTTAGGCCTTGTGCTCTCTTTCCTTTATGTCCTCTACCTTGTCGGGTCTTCTCAGATTTGTTCTTCACTCCAAGTCGCAATTATTAAATTAAATTATGAAATAATAGTTTCTGAGTAAATACCCAAACTATGCAGTGATTCAGTTCTTAAAGGCACGCAGGAAGCTTCTGGTTGATGGAAGGCTATTTAGGGGAATGATGATGATAACAGTGATAAGGATGATTGGTTAAATATTATCAATGCACCATTGAGTCCTCCCTGAACAACTGTGGTTTCCCCAGAACCTGTAGGGTGGGTATGTTTAGCTAAACTTACAAAATAATTAAACACATCCTAATTGCAAAAAACTCAGATATATGTAGCAAAAAAAATTTACTTGTGATTTTACCACCTACAAATAACACAATACAGCTAACACATTGATACATATAGTGAGAATAAATGACATAATGCCTTTGAGTGTTTCACACTCATCTATTTAATTTCATTCCTTTCTCGGAATCTGATTTCCATTTATAAACAATCATAAATTATTTCTGTCTTATACATACTGCCTGGAAGATTTGAAAAAAAATTTTTTTAATACTTTTGAATGATCTGATGATCAAATTACTGGAAGTGTGGGTGTGGTCAGTCTCTCAGTTGTGTCCAACTCTTTGTGACCCCGTGGACTGTAGCCCACAGGCTCCTCTGCCCATGAAATTTTTCAGGCAAGAATACTGGAGTGGGTTGCCATTTCCTTCTCCAGGGAATGATCAAATTACTGGAAGTGATAAAATGCAAAAGAAGTCATTTAAATAAGTTGTTCCACTGGTAAAGTTGAACTTCTGTCCTATGTTGCCCCCAGTTGGGCATCCAAAACAGTATGTTCTGCATTCTGTATCTAATTCCATGTTTGGAGCACAGAGGATAAGAAATTTTATTCCTCAAAGTGTGGTTTGTGAGCCAATTACATTAGAAACTTTCCTCAGAGATTCTGATAGAGCTTTGCAATGAAGCCCCAAAATCTGTAGCTGTAATAAGCAATCCACATAGTTCTGCTGTTTACTAAATTTTGAGAGCTCCTAATCTTAGTGCACTTGACCGTTGCTACCCAGTGCTAGTCTTTTCCAAATGCTTTACTGTTTTCAAAATGACAGCAGCAAGGCATTTCACCACATCCCCATTAGCGTAACACTACAATATGGATTTTCACCGACTGTATCAAAAGTGAAGATGTTTTTCTTCTCACTATGTCTCCATTGGTCTTCTCTCAAACTCACAATGGCCAGGAGCATCACTGGAATCTCTCTAACTCAGAATACACAGAATGATTCACATATATTATTGAATTTCAAGCTTTTCATTGGACACATGTTCCACTCATCGTAATGGGTGTACAGGTTAATCCAACTAAAGTTAACATTAAAGAAAGGTATAAATATGTAAGATCCGCTGATTTTTTTTTGTAAAACAACTCTTAAACTAAAAAGTCAAAGAATCTGAACAGTGCCAAAGAACTGCCAGTGGATGTCGCCAGTGGACCACATATTTGTAGAAGCAAGTGCTATTTTTGCTGGTACCTCTCAGAAATAACTGTGACTGATGGTCTTCAACCTTCATAACATCCAATATTTTTTTTTTCTTACCTTATAAATTATTGACTAATTCTGTACCAATTAGTTCTACCAGTTGGTAGGTTTGTTATCACGTTAAGCTTCAAGACAAGAACCTGGACTCAAATGATTAAAAATTTAGAGGCAGTTGATTAAATATGCAGATAGTCTCTGAAGCCACTTCTTGAAACAATTATATCGCCTTTTAATACTAATGATTTGTATAATTAATAAAAAAACAAGCTTAGAAGCATTAAAAAAGAAGTGAGACATTAAAGGGAATTGGGTTAAATGCCAAGAAGTAAGAATATAATTTGATCAGGACATGTTTACCCTTTAAGTCAGATCTAGCTGTTTTAATAATATGGTTTCCTTTTTAGCAAAGATGATGTATTAAATTGTACAACTGTTTTGGAAATTATGTGTTGGATCAGTGAGTGGTCTGAGGGCTAATTAAATACATTTTGCAAATTGTATACTTTTTCTTCCAATTAAAAATCTTAATTACTCCAGTGAATTTTCTAATTTGAAGGTTTGTTGTGAAGTATAAGCAGTGAAGCGTAGATGTCCAGATCAAATGGGAACTGCTGTTGAGATCACTGGGCTTAAAATAAGGCTATTTTTAGTTAATTATAAAATTATGAAATTTCCCTAGCAACTCTGACCTCCAAATAAGTTAAGATGCTTTTTTTCTCCAGGTCATGGATTCTTCTCTGCTATGAACACAAATTTTGTGTCAGTTCAGGTCTTTCCATCCTGTAATAGCAGAAAAGAAACTTAAACTCTTTATGTATTTATTTTCTTAGCTGTATTATGGGGCCAATGAAACAATAACAGGAGTAGTTATTATTTTGAAGGGCTAAGTTTCAGGCACTATCCAGGATCTTTGCATGGTTTACCTCATTTAATTATTAATAAAAGCCCAGACAGGAAGTTATGCTATTCTGATATCAGAGAAGGGAAAACAGAAAACTAAGCATTGTAGCTTGCTTTCAAATCATGAGTGCCTGACTCAAAGGCCTAAGATCTTCTTCCAAAGGACTCTCTCTTTTCAGTAGATAAGCTTCCTAAGGCGCAGTTATTGCCCCGGTATTGAACCTAATATGTTCCATGGCTTGCTGAAGGGGCTGGCAGTGTGAGTGCCAATGATGTCAAAGAACAGGGCTCCTTCCTGAACAGAAAAGATCTGCCAACCTCTTCCAGGGCTGTTTGAAGGGGGCTCTGTCCATGCCTTTCCATAGGATTGAGTCTAGTTATTTACTCTTTGGAGCCTATGTAATCAGAGTCATTTTAGAATAGTAACGCTTACTGTTTAAGGTTAGTCCCTTATGGTCAAAGGCAGGAAAATGCAGAAGAGATTTTCAGTCTTAATTTACAAATGGAAAAATCATGGTTAATACAAATAGTAGACTCAAGGCCATCTCATGAATCTGGATTTAACTTGGGGACTGGCCAGTTCTTCTCATGTTGGACCCTGGACACCACTTGTTTGAGGTTGATTATAGAAGATATTTTTCTGAAGATTACTTTTGTAACTCCGGTTTTCACTGGGTTACCATTAACTATGTAGTCTAACTTTATCCCAGTTTCAGCATGATACAATTATATCTGTGGATAAGCATTATGGGTGAATAAAAATAGCAATTGTAAAATGATTTAAAATAGGTTAAATGATTAAGAAACTGAGGTTCTGGACTTGTAGGGGTATGTATGGGCATTTAAAGATGTTGATGGCATAATATGTTTTCTATTTCTTCATACATCAGGGTTTTTGTTTGTCCAAGATTTTGATAACACTAATCTATTTTGCAGTTGCTTATGTGTGCTGCTTTTCAACCTCTGTTTAATGGTCAGATCTCTATCTGTATCTAGCTATCCAACTGTGTATATGTGTCTTTCGTTAGTTAAAACCAGAGTACAAGACCTTTGTGTAAAAGATCCATCGCTGTGTGTTTGGGTTAGAAGGCACATTCTGGAGGCAGTATGTACGTGGCAGACAGGGGATGGGAAGGAAATGTGCTTCTGTTTCAGAAAAACAGTGGGTTCAGTCTACTTAACAGCTCTGTGATTTTAGCACAAATAACTTCGCTGCACTTCACATTCCTTATGCAAAAGGAATGAGCATACAGACTGAGACGTAACATGTGTCAAACATGAGGACTCGGGCCTGGGACGGAAAAGCAATAAATGCTATCTTCAAAATCATTTCCATTCTCCTTTTTCTACGTGAACATAATTATTTAATACATTTTGGTTGGGAGGATAAATGACTGCTACTGTATGAATAACTTTTACGCCTACTTATTATGAATGAATGAAGTCGCTCAGTCGTGTCCGACTCTTTGTGACCCCATGGACTGTAGCCTACCAGGCTTCTCTGTCCATGGGATTTTCCAGGCCATGGTACTGGAGTGGATTGCCATTTTCTTCTCCAGGAGATCTTCCCCACCCAGGGATCGAACCTGGGTCTCCCACATTGTAGACAGATGCTTTACTGTCTGAGCCACCAGGAAAGTCTCTATAATGTCCATCTTTATCCTAATCTTTCCATGCCTACCTTCCAAATGGTTGTAGATGTGAGTCTGTTGTCTTCCAAATCTCTCTGGGTTTTACTTTTGTTGACTACTTCATTTGTTTTTGGTAGGTTCTCATGCCATCTAATATGTACTCCCCTAAATGTGGGCTTTTTTTTCCTTGTCACCCACGGCTTCTTCACTTATTCACCATCTTGTTGTACTTCAAAGCACAACTTGACATGTACCTTTTTGATGAAATCTTCCAAGAGAAAAACATTAGCTTCACAGAGCACGCAGTTCTCTAAAAATTTTACATTTCTGAGAACATGTTGAAGGGGCTTTGTAAAATCAGCATGTGTTTGAAACAGACTATATGGTCCTCATGAGCAGGGAAAGCATTGCATATATTACTGTTTATTTTCTTGATGCTCCCTAAGCCTTCAAAGGAAGGCACTCAAATATTTGCTGATTTGAATAACAGACACATTTCCAACCAAACCATATCAGAAAGAAAGGGTATAAAATAATCTTTCAGAATTTTAGAAAAAAACCTGGTCATTTTCTTCTGCCTTCACCTTCACCAGTACCTCTCCTTTGGAGAAATAGGAAAATAATTTTAAGCCCATCTGCATGTAAGAAAATATCCAAGTTGTTTTTTGATTATGATTATTTTATGTATTCTCAATCTATTTAGCACTTTCGATCATCTCCTATATCTTAGATACTGTTCTTGGTGCCAAAGAAATGTAACATAAAAAGAAAACAGGTTCCTGTCCTCAAAGAACTCATGAAAAATTACTAGGACAAACCCAGTACAAAAATATGGTTATATAATAGATAACTGAAAAAGACACATGTACCCCAATGTTCACTGCAGGATTATTTTCAATAGCCAGGACATGGAAGCAACCTAGATGAATACCAATTAGGACTGAATAAAAGAAATAGTGGCATATATTTCAAACCTTAAAAGATAATGCTGTGAACGTGCTGCACTTAATATGCCAGCAAATTTGGAAAACACAGCAGTGGCCACAGGGCTGGAACATGTCAGTTTTCATTCCAATCCCAAAGAAAGGCAGTGTCAAAGAATGTTCAAATGACTGCACAATTGCACTCACCTCACATGCTAGCAAAGTAATGCTCAAAATTCTCCAAGCCAGGCTTCAGCAGTATGTGAACCATGCAATTTCAGATGTTCAAGCTGGATTTAGAAAAGGCAGAGGAACCAGAGATCAAATTGTCAACATCTTCTGGATCATTGAAAAAGCAAGAGAGTTCTAGAAAAACATCTACTTCTGCCTTACTGACTATGTCAAAGCCTTTGACTGTGTGGATTACAATAAACTGTGGAATATTCTTAAAGAGATCAGAATATCAGACCACCTAACCTGCTTCCTGAGAAATCTGTATGCAGGTTAAGAAGCAACAGTTAGAACTGAACGTGGAACAAGAGACTGGTTCCAAATAGGAAAAGGAGTACATCAAGGCTGTATATTGTCACCCTGCTTATTTAGCTTATGTGCAGAGTACATCATGAGAAATACTGGACTGGATGAAGCACAAACTGGAATCAAGACTGCTGGGAGAAAAATCAATAACCTCAGATATGCAGATGACACAACCCTTATGGCAGAAATTGAAGGGGAACTGAAGAGTCTCTTGATGAAAGTGAAAGAGGAGAGTGAAAAAGTTGCTTTAAAACTCAACATTCAGAAAACTAAGAGCATGGGATCCAGTCCCATCACTTCATGGCAGATGGATGGGAAACAGTGGAAACAGTGACAGACTATTTTCTTGGGCTTCAAAATCACTGCAGATGGTGACTGCAGCCATTAAATTAAAAGGCACTTGCTCCTTGGAAGAAAAGCTATGACCAACTAGACAGCATATTAAAAAGCAGACACATTACTTTCCCAACAAAGGTCTGTCTAGTCAAAGCAATGTTTTTTTCCAGCAGCCATGTATGGATGTGAGAGTTGGACTATAAAGAAAGCTGAGTGCTGAAGAATTGGTGCTTTTGAATTGTGGTGTTGGAGAAGACCCTTGAGAGTGCCTTGGACTGCAAGGAGATGCAACCAGTTCATCCTAAAGGGAATCAGTCCTGAATATTCATTGGAAGGATTGATGTTGAAGCTGAAACTCCAATATTTTGGCCACCTGATGAAAGAACTGACTCATTGGAAAATACCCTGATGCTGGGAAAGACTGAAGGGGATAGGAGAAAGTGACAACAGGATGAGATGGTTGGATGGCATCACCGTCTTGATGGATGTAAGTTTGAGTGAGCTCTGGCAGTTGATGATGGACAGGGAAGCCTGGCGTATAGCCCAGTGGGTGGCAAAGAGTTGGACATGACTGAGTGACTGAACTGAACTGATATATAGTGGAATATTACTCAGCCATAAAAAGGAATGAATTTGAGTCAGTTCTAGTGAAGTGGATGAAACTAGAACCTCTTATACAGAGTGAAGTAAGTCAGAAAGAGAAAAATGAATATTGTATATTAACATATAAATATATGATCTAGAAAAATGGTACTGATTAACATTTGCAGGGCAGGAATAGAGACTCAGACATAGAGAACAGACTTAAGGACACAGTGGGGGAAGGAAAGGGTGGAATGATTTGAGTGAGTAACATTGAAATATATATGTATTATCATGTGTAAGATATTAATAGATAGCTAATGGGAAGTTGCTTTATAGTGCAGGGAGCTCAGCCTGGTGCTCTGTGATAACCTAGAGGGTTGGGATGGGGTGGGGGATGGAAGGGAAGTTCAGAAAGGCAGGAATGTGTGTATACATATGGCTGATTCATGCTGATGTGTGGCAGAAACCAACACAACATTGTAAAGCAATGATCTTCTGATTAAAAGTAAACAAATTACTTTTAAAATATAGTTATACTATGGAATATTCTTTGGGCACAAAAAAAGAATGTAATTGCATCATTTTCAGTGATGTGGATGAACCTAGAGTCTGTCATACAGAGTGAAGTAAGTCATTTCTCTGATAATGAGTGATGTTGAGCATCTTTTCATATTTGTTAGCCATCTGTATGTCTTCTTTGGAGAAATGTCTATTTAGTTCTTTGGCCCATTTTTTGATTGGGTCATTTATTTTTTTGGAATTGAACTGCAGGAGTTGCTTGTATAGTTTTGAGATTAGTTGTTTGTCAGTTGCTTCATTTGCTATTATTTTCTCCCATTCTGAAGGCTGTCTTTTCACCTTGCTTATAGTTTCCTTTGTTGTGCAGAAGCTTTTAATTTTAATTAGGTCCCATTTGTTCATTTTTGCTTTTATTTCCGGTATACCAGTGGCGGATTCATGTTGACATATGGCAAAACCAATACAGTATTGTAAAGTAAAAAAAAAGAAAAAAGAGTGAAGTAAGTCAGAAAGAGAAAAACAATATATATTAACATACACATACGGAATGTAGGAAAATGGTACTGATGAACCTAATTGCAGGGCAGGAATAGAAATGCAGACATAGAGAACAAACTTGTGGACGCGGTGGGGAAGGAGAGAGTGGGATGGATTGAGAGAGTAGCATTGACTTATACACAGGATTATATGCAAAATAAACAGCTAGTGGGAAGATGCTAGTGGGAGACCAGCTTGATGCTCTGTGATGACCTAGGAGAGTACGGTGGGAAGGAGGTCCAAGAAGGAGGGGTTATATGTATACAAATAGTTGATTCACTTTGTTGTATAGCAGAAACGAACACAACATTTGCACTCATCTCACATGCTAGTAAAGTAACGCTCAAAATTCTCCAAGCCAGGCTTCAGCAATACATGAACCACAAACTTCCGGATGTTCAAGCTGGTTTTAGAAAAGGCAGAGGAACCAGAGATCAAATTGCCAACATCTGCTGGATCGTGGAAAAAGCAAGAGAGTTCCAGAAAAACATCTATTTCTACTTTAGTGACTATGCCAAAGCCTTTGACTGTGTGGATCACAATAAACTGTGGAAAATTCTGAAAGAGATGGGAATACCAGACCACCTGATCTGCCTCTTGAGAAAGCTATATGCAGGTCAGCAAGCAACAGTTAGAACTGGACATGGAACAACAGACTGGTTCCAAATAGGAAAAGGAGTATGTCAAGGCTGTATATTGTCACCCTGCTTATTTAACTTCTATGCAGAGTACATCATGAGAAACGCTGGGCTGGATGAAGCACAAGCTGGAATCAAGATTGCCAGGAGAAATATCAATAACGTCAGATATGCAGATGACACCACCCTTATGGCAGAAAGTGAAGAGGAACTAAAAAACCTCTTGATGAAAGTGAAAGAGGAGAGTGAAAAAGTTGGCTTAAAGCTCAACGTTCAGAAAATGAAGATCATGGCATCTGGTCCCATCACTTCATGGGAAATAGATGGGGAAACAGTGGAAACAGTGTCACACTTTATTTTTTTGGGCTCCAAAATCACTGCAGATGGTGATTGCAGCCATGAAATTAAAAGATGCTTACTCCTTGGAAGGAAAATTATGACCAACTTAGACAGCATATTGAAAAGCAGAGACATTACTTTGCCGACTAAGGTCCATCTAGTCAAGGCTATGGTTTTTCCTGTGGTCATGTATGGATGTGAGAGTTGGACTGTGAAGAAAGCTGAGCACCAAAGAATTGATGCTTTTGAACTGTGGTGTTGGAGAAGACTCTTAAGAGTCCCTTGGACTGCAAGGAGATCCAACCTGTCCATTCTAAAGGAGATCAGTCCTGGGTGTTCTTTGGAAGGAATGATGCTAAAGCTGAAACTCCAATACTTTGGCCACCTCCTGCAAAGAGTTGACTCACTGGAAAAGACTCTGATGCTGGGAGGGATTGTGGGCAGGAGGAGAAGGGGACAACAGAGGATGAGATGGCTGGATGGCGTCACCAACTCAATGCATGTGAGTCTGAGTGAACTCCTGGAGTTGGTGTTGGACAGGGAGGCCTGGCGTGCTGCGATTCATGGGGTCACAAAGAGTCGGACACGACTGAGCGACTGAACTGAACTGAATTGAGCACAACATTGTAAAGCAATCATATTGCAATAATTTTTTTTTAAGTTAGAATTTTAAAAATACTTTGTGTTTATCCAATAAAAAGCATTTGTGTTGCATAAAAAATATGGTTGGTGCAGTGCTAGCACTCAGAAGTATAATGAGAGCACCCCAAATGAACGAATTTAACCTAATTTCGGCTGCCAAAGGCATGTTCTGAGATATTCTTATTCCACAGCTTGCCTGTGATGATTTTGATTCAGTGGGCCCATATCCTTTCTCTTATCACAAGTTCTTTTCCCTACTGAATTGACTCCATAAAACCAGGATACTTGTATATTCCATTTGGAAATTATCTATTTATCTATCCTATTCATAAGCCTTCTCTATGCTATGCATGGAATTACTCTCATGGCAATAGTGATAATATGGGTTTTCTCTTACGGCAAGAGTGATGATATACAATATATTGCTATTCTTTTATTACACTATAAAATCATCAAGAATTTAGACAAGGTCTATTCTGACTGTCAACATCTGTAAAGATAAGAGCATGTTACGTTTCTATATCATTTGGTACTTTTCCAGGCATTTCTATGGAGGCCTGTGCCTTGGGAGTAACACGCCTCAGGAAAGATATGCCGTGTTTACAACAGAATATAATGGGCAGACTCTTTGGCAAATGCCATATGTGGCAATTCTTCCCACACAAAAGCAGTCCAAAATGTGTAAGTAATTCTTGTCATGTCAGAAAGTGCAAATGTTCTTCAGGTATGGTTGGTTGATTTTATAAATGAGTTTTTCCACTTTCCATAGTTACGTCAACAGACATTTCATTAAATTATATTTAAAGATTTGACAAGACAGGTCCTGTGGAAAGCATGTTAGCTTGAATTTCACCATCTCATCACATCACACTGTGACTGGTTTAAGTGTGGTAGAGCCTGAAAGGGTGGGCTTAATCAGCATGAACATTTGCAGAAAGTAATGAAATTTAATAATAAATAATTCCAAGAGGCCTCGTTAAGCTGGAACATTATTATCAAACTGAATATACATGTTGACAGCTATGCCAATAAATTTGAGAGCTGTGAACATTTACCACATAAAATAATGAAAGTCTTTTAAAAGGCTCTGCTGTTCTTGTTCTAGGAAAAGGATTACTCCCTGACTTTGTTTTCTTTCTTTGTCAAAAAGAGAAAAATGAAGGGGAAAAAAATCTTCTGGGCTTGCTGTCAGAGACATGCCTGTAAGGAAATGCAGTAGGTTTAAAAGAACTGTAAGAAAAAAAAATTCTAAAGAAGTTATTATATTATCTCTGTTATCAAAATTAACACTACAGATCTAGCTGACCACAGCAATTTCCTTGAGGTTTTACATCTTATCAAATTGATATAATGCTTTTGGATTTTCGTTATGAATAGGAATATAAGAAGATTACCTAATCCCTAGATCTTGATTCTGAATGCAGAATTGAACACAAACTCATTATAGTTGCTGCATTGAATTTAATAAAATTATGAGCCAATAATTAAATACTATGCTTCAGAACAGATTATGTTATTTTGCAATTACCAATAGTTTTTACAAAAGATAAAGGAAGCTGACAAGCTCTGTTAGATTTGTTTAGAATCCCTTGTTACAGAACATGGATACATTTTGACATTAAATTGTCTTGCATATAAAAATACCTAGTATGAACCTTCACATAGAGACCTGCCAGCATAGGTGATTAAAGTTAGCTGCAGCTGGAAGAGAATCAAATACATTGCAGAAGATATTGTATAGTAAATGAATTTGGTCCAAATGATATTAATTTTAGGCATAATTGCACAAACATTATCATTGAAGATATATAATCCCCTTAAAAGATTTTTTTTTAAATATCTGCACAAAGTGTTTCTGGGACTTTAACAAAGTTTCATTTTACTCTACTAGTTTTCATAAACAGAAGTGAAAGACTGAGAATGAATGACTTTTCTCTGAATTTTGTGTTTTCCCATAAACGCATTAGATTATGGAAGACCTCAGCACCTATTTTCCAATTGTAGTCCTCAGCAAAATGAGAGAAACCTGGCTTGAATTCTCTGAAAAACAATGATTGAAAATGCCTGTCCTGAGTTTCTGATTCAGAAGATCTTATAACCACTGCAGGGAAATTCTATGCTAAAAGCCATAGACTAAAACTATTTTCTCCTAGTTTCTGTATGACAATCACGTATCTGAATCTGAGGGCTACGTTCAGGCAAAGATGGGGAAGTCTGCTCCTTGTGTGCTTTCTTAGCCCTCTTTTCAACCTCTTTTGACTGTCCTCTCCTGATGTCCTATCTAGCTACCCACTTCCAACTTTGGTAGGCGTTAACACCAACATATAATATTTTCCCTTTTTAGGCACGTGGAAGAACAACTTCTTGGGTAAGTGAACCCTGTAACTTTTTCTGGCCAAAGGGTTTGTGGTGGTGAAGAGCTTGTGTGCCTTTCTCCCTTGATCCTGACTCACAAATGGCACTAAGAAGATGACACCTTCTAAATACTATAGTTATGAGCTGGAAAAGCCTCTATTGCTTAGGTTCCTCAGTAGAAAAGAGATCTCCATCAATCTGCTTTGCCCAAATAACATGAATAAGACAGAGATATTTTTATGTTAAACCAATTAGGGTTTTGGAGGTGCTTTGGAGTTGTCCTCTACTAAGCCAGGCCAAGCCCAAACTTTTAATAAATTCTGTGACCCAGGTTGTTTCCTACTGCTATTCTTCCTATTGCAAAAGAATCAGTCACCACTGAGCAACTAAATAACGTTCTTCCTTTCAAAACTTTCTTCATTTCAGCTAGCTGTTTCATTAGATTAGAAAGGTTAAAAAAATCCCATGTATCTGAAAATATTAATAGCTACTTATAATAAGAAAGAAGGTAGTGAGCAACAGTAGGTAGGAAAGAACATCAGGGTGATCAGATGTAACAATTCTGTTATCCAAAGAAATAACTGATGGTATAACAGCAGAGCTTTAAGACTAATTGTTGCTGCTGCTGCTGCTGCTAAGTCGCTTCAGTCGTGTCCGACTCCGTGCGAGCTCGTAGACGGCAGCCCACCAGGCTTCCCCGTCCCTGGGATTCTCCAGGCAAGAACACTGGAGTGGGTTGCCATTTCCTTCTCCAGTGCATGAAAGAGAAAAGTGAAAGTAAAGTCGCTCAGTCGTGTCTGACTCTTAGTGACCCCATGGACTGCAGCCTACCAGGCTCCTCCATCCATGGGATTTTCCAGGCAAGAGTCCTGGAGTGGGGTGCCATTGCCTTCTCTACAAGACTGACTAGTAAGGGAGAATTCAAAGGGAGGGAGGGCTTTTCCTTTTTTCTGTCTGTACATGCTCAGTTGTGATGATGTGTCTGACTCTCTGCGACCCTGAGGACTGTTGCCCGCCAGGCTCCTCTGTCCATAGGATTCTCCAAGCAAAAATATTGGAGTGGGTTGCCATGCCTTCCTCCAGGAAATCTTCCCATGCCAGGGATCAAACCCACATCTCCTGCGTCTCCTGCATTGGCAGGCAGATTTTTTACCACTGTGCCACCTGGGAAGCCTCCTATTTCTGCCTGGGGTTCTGATAAAAATGCTATGCTTCCTGGATACCTAAATCTTCCATACCAGTTTATGTCTGTGTAAGCTCAAGGGTCAGTTGCTTCTGAAATGGTAGATATTTTAAGTTGTTTAAAGTAAAATTTATTCAAGTATTAACGTGAAAAATAACCATAACTTGAGTTCAGGAAGGTAAAGCTTGTGGGAAATGAGATCTGACAATAATTCCTTGAGTGTGTAAGAAGTAGAAATATTTCATACCCCTTCCCTGCAGCTTTAATTTCCATGGCAGACAACAACTCCCCCAACCCCTGGAATTATAAATAACATTTGGCCATATTTTCTTCATGCTATTTTTTAAAAGAAATAAAACATTTTAGCCTCCCCTTTGTTCTCCCCTGAGGTAATCACATTCACAAATTTTATGTGTATTTTTCATACTTTTACTACTATGTAAAATACTACTTATCCATTAATAAGATACATTTTATTTTCATGTGTTTGAAAACTTACATAATGCTATCATCCTATACATATTGTTCTATAACTTGCTTTTAAAAAGTAAATAAACATTAAATTTTGAGATCTATTTGTGTTGATTTACTTACTGTTCTATTATTCAGTCTAGCTGTGTATGCATTTAATTTTTGCTGCTTTTTACAGTTATACCAAAATCTATCAGTTTCTGTATATGTTATTTTGGCAGATTCTTTCAAGTTTTCATCATTACAAATAAAACTACAAAAGATTCTGAATTACGTGTTCTTAAAAGAGTTTTGTTTGTGTTAATGTTCTTGTTCGAGTATATACCTAGGGACTGAATTGGTAGATTTCAGATTTTGTACCTTTTCTACATTAAAAGATACTTTGAAAATGCTTTCATAATTGGTCCTAATGATTTATACCCCTATTGTAATGAACCAAAGCTACCTAATCCTCATCAACACTAGGTGTTATAACTTTTTTGCCAGTCTGGTATGAAATAGTATTTTGAAAATATTAATGTGTGTGGATATCTTCCCACAGGATTGTGGTAACTGACAATGGAAATTTGCTTTTCTGGCATTTGTTCAAATTCTTTCCATATTTTACTATATTATTGTGTTTTTATCATATATGAGTTTTTATAATTTTTTTGATTCAGTTTCCCTGTGATATGTGTTTCAAATGTCTTCTTCCAGTGTGTGTCTTGTCCTTATATTTTGTTTTTAATATCCTTCATGAACAGAGATTTAAATTTTGATCCAGACAAATTAATCCATCTATTCCTTTATAACTCTTATTTTTTGGCCATCCTAAGTCCACAAATATTTCTTATTTTTATTCTTTATTTGTAAGTTTTACTATCCTTGGATTTATGTCTGTGTATATTGTTTGGCTAACAGTCTGATTTTATCATTGTTATTATTTTTAAATATATGAAGCTAATATCCAAATTCTCATTTTGGAATAGTTTGTTCTTTGATGATGTATTTTAATACCCTGTTTACAACTACCCAGTTCATTTATATTTATACCTCTGTTTCTGGGATTCCTATTCATTTCTATTGATTAAAATGTCTTTTTCTACTCTATAAACACATTGTATTCATTACCGTGGTTTTGTAGAAAAACATTTATTTCTGGTGGAGAAAGACCTCCCTGTTCTGTGATATTTTTCCCCCAAATATATTTGGCTAGCCTCAGAGCTTTATTTCTCTATATGGATGTAAGAATCAGTTTGTTAAGGCATAGGAAAAATCCTATTATGCTTTTGATTGGAATTGCATTGGATTTATAATGCCCAAGAAGTTTTTTATTTTGTCTACATAACACTAACATGTTCAAATGAAGAGTTGATGCCGTACTCCAGACTTTAATGCCAAGACACAAATAGTATGTATACATCACTTCCAAATCTAACTCAAGAGATGTGAACCTGTGTTGGAGGTTCTTTAGAAAGAAGAGCAGGTGGTTTTTAAAATAGGAAAGAATTTGGAGAGGATCCAATTTTAAAAGCAGAAATAGAAAATGAGCAAAAAAATATAACCATGGCAGGGAATGAAATGACATCTTATCAGGTGTGAGGATGGGGCCAAGGGGATACACGGAGGGAGTTACACAAGAATGCTAGCTGCAGTGTTTGATTCTTCAATGTTCTGAAATTGGAAGCTTGTCGAGTATGTTTCAATGTGGTAACCATTTCCCGCAAATAACAAATAAATTAGTTTCAAAAACCACTGCCAAGTTCAAGCTGTAGAATCTGCCAGTTTAAATGGTCTGTGCCAATGCATTCTTGTATACCCCACTTCCCTCTGCCAGCTTCACTGCTGATTGGATACTGATGGATGGCACTTCTCTGTTCCAAAGCAGCACTTTATAAATAACGATGCAGTGATCTACAGCACAACGGCAATGCCTATTTTTGCAGCGATTGGACTGGCTGGAAACAAATGATTTCCCTAACAGCAGGACTTTGAATGGATTCTGGTCTCTGGATCCATCTTTAATAAATGTGTTGACAAGGTATTAAAACAAGATGTATATGTTTTTATGAATGTTAACATTTTTAGGCCCAGAGCAAATTTACTATTTAAATGCACTTGTGCTAATGTAAGTAAAAAAAAAAATAAACTAAATAAAACAAATTGGTATTGGTACCAGGGGAAATGTCAGGCACACAGCACATATTTGTTAGATAAACATTACCATGTGATGTTAACTACTGTCAGTACTTTATGTCCCTAGTGTTTCTCTTTATTATTATATCTGAAGAATATATTTTTCATGGACTTGTTTAAAAAAGATGCCTTGATAAGATTGACAATATTTGGGTGAGAAAAGACTAACTGTCAAAAATATGACCAAAATATAAAAGTTACCATAGTTTTAAGATTGTCTGTTTACAGGGATATGGTCATTACTAAACATGATGACATTAAATGTAAGTCAAGAATTTACATCAGCTAATTAAGGATTCTGTAATAAGAAAGCCAGGTGGCTAGCTAGATTAAAAAGACTCAAGAAATAAATTCCGCAAGAATTTTATAATGGAGATTGTTAAGAATTGTAGACTAATGTAATTACTAGAACTGCAAGGGGTTACATTATCATTTTGTCAACTTCTCCCAGCTTACCTATGAGAACCCCAAGCACCAGTTATTCTTTAATTCAAAAATTGCAGGCGAGATCATTTTAGTGTCATGGTGCACAATTCCTTCTCCTGTCGTGAGTGAGACCTCCTTTCTGTACACATGGAAGCCCTAAACTCCACCCTACTGAATAATATAGCTTATATGTGGAATCTGTAAAGAGGATACAAATGAACTTATTTGTATTTACCAAACAGAAGTAGAGTCACAGATGTAGAAAATAAATTTATGGTTACCAGGGAGTAAGAGGGATAAATTGGGAGATTGAGATTGACATAAATATACTACTATATATAAAATAGATAACTAATAAGGACCTACTGTATAGCCTAGGGTGCTTTACTCAATATCCTGTAATGACCCATATGGAAAAAGAATCTAAAAAAAAAGTGGGTATATGTATAACTGATGCACTTTGCTGTATACCTAAAACCAACAAAACACTGTAAATCAACTATATTCCCATAAAAATTAAAAAAAAATGAAAAAAAAATGCTTTGACTGTGTCATACTCTTTCTCTGCAGGCTTTAGCAAATATTCCTTTACTTTAGAATGCCATTTCCTCTACCATCTAATACATGTTGATAACCTCCTACTTTTACTCTGATAAAAATAGGAATTAGTAACATTTATGACATGCTTACTATATGCCAAATTTCTAAGCATATGACATCACTTTACTCATTAACCCCCCATATTGACCTATTGAAGCATATTGATGGGGAAACTGAGAAACTGAAAACTTAAATATTAATAACTTGAACAAGAACACAAAGTCAGTTTACCAGATTAAAGCTCAGGCAATATACCTCCAAGACAGTAAATTATAATCTATATATTACACCAGCTCCACAGATTCAGCCCATACTTTACATTCTCTTCAGACTCTTCTGTCCAGGAAATATCTCTTCTGAGCTCCCGCAGGGGCCACCACACACAGCAACTTCTGAGGTACATAGAAGTAAATTTTGCTTTTGCTCTCCCACTGTGGGGGCTTCCCCGTGACTCAGAAGGCGAAGAACCTGTCTGCAATGTAGGAAACCTGGGTTCAACCCTTGGGTCAAAATGATCCCCAGGAGAAGAGAATGGCAATCCGCTCCAGTATCCTTGCCTGGAGAATTCCATGGACAGAGAAGCCTAGCAGGTTACCATCCATGAGATCACAAAGAGTTGGACACGATGGAGCCACTAACACTGTGTGATCTGGAAGACAATGAACAGCATTTTATAGTACTAAGAGTTTAGAGCTTGGATTAGGCAGACCTGGATTTGATCCCATGTCTGTCACTTAAAATGTAAACTTGGCAAATTCCTTAATCTACTGGAGCTAGGTTTTTATCCTCTATAAATTGAGGACAATAATAATTGCTTCATCACAACATTATACTAGAAAGATTAAGTGCATTCAGCACATCATTGCTTAACATAGATTGTTAATAATTATTTCCTATATCCTCTAAGTTTATTATCATAATTGTAGATGCAGATTTGTTGCATAAATTGGGCTATGAGGGACACAGATGAACCAGACTGTATTCCAAATTTACTGACTAGTGACACCCTTGTTTCTTGAACTGTGGAGCTTAACCTTCAATATGGAGAGAATATCCCTTCCTTAGCTATGTTATCTTCAGCTTAGCGTCCTCCTGGTAATGCGTTTGTCATCTTAGTTGATATATCAACTCAGGCTACCTAGGATATTATTTAGGTCACAGGGAATAGATATGTTTTTTTAATGCACTGATGTTTTCTGAACTGAAGGAAGGCTGGACATGGAGAGAATTGAGTCCTTTAAATAGCTCCTTGAAGCAGGGGGAAGGAGCTATTGTAGAGGGGCGATCTGAGCCACTGAGATGTTACATGACCTTCAAGGTATTATTCTACTTTTGCCCTAGAAAAAAGGAAAACAAAACTACAAAACTTTTGGTTCCCTTCATCCATCGCCCCTAGTGTGACTGTGTGTGTGTCTGTATGTGTTGAGATGTGCCCACACATCACCTTTGTCAAATGAGGTTTGGGGGAGCCAGCTTAGCACTGCAGTGGGAGGTAAGAGTCAGTTCTGAAGTTTTGCCTTTAAAAATATGGCCTTTTAGTGATGAAACTGGAACTTATATAAACAAACTTGTGAGAAAGCAAGCCAAAAAGGAATGCTTGCATGCGTGCTCAATCGTGTCCTACTCTCTTCTTGGAAGAATGACGCTGTTAATGAGAAAGCCCATTTACGGATCCAGTGTCAAAGCGCGAGGTACTCACTGGCATTCCCGGCGTCAGGGCCCCAGTGTACTCCTGAAGTGGTGACGAAGTCCATGGTGTGATTAGGTACCTAGAAAACTGAGGCACATCCAGTGGGGTTTTCTGAGTGTATTGGATGAGGTTCCATTAGTCAGGAAAAGATTTTGTCAGATTTTTTAAAGTATGATGTTAGCTTGTTGAAGGAATGGCACTTATAAATCTCCATGACTGATGTACAGTAGTCCCCCGTTATCCGTGGTTTTGCTGTCTGTGTTTTTCAGTTACCCAAGATCAACCCTGATTCAAAAATATTAAATGCAAAATTCTAGAAATCAGCAATTGGTAAATTTTAAAGGGAGCCACATTCTGAGGAGCTCCTGTGCCGAAGTCTGGCGATGATCCCTCTAGGTCCCTCCCCAAATGTGAATCATCCCTTTGGCGAAAATAACTCAGCTGGTTATCACAGCGACCATGGGGATGTCACAGTGCTTGCTGCAAGTAACTCTTATTTTGCTTAATAAAGGCCCCAAAACACAAGAGGAGTGACGCTGGCAATTCGGACATGCCAAAGACAAGTTGTAAAGTGCTTCCTTTAAGTGAGATGGGCAAGTTCTCGACTTAGTAGGGAAAGAAAAACATTGCATGCTGAGGTTGCTAAGACTTACAGGAAGAACGAATCTTCTATCTGTGACATTGTAAAGAAGGAAATAGAAATTTGTGCTAGTTTTCTTGTTGCACTTTAAACTGCAAAACTTACAGCCACTGTGTGTGATGAATGCTTAGTTAAGATGGAAAAAGACGTTACACTGGTACAGTAAGATATTTTGAAAGAGAGAGGGAGGCCCTATTCACACAACTATCATTAGTCTCTTGTTAAAATTGTTATATGTTATTTACTAGTTATTATTGTTAATCTCTTACTGCGCCTGGTTTAGAAAGTAAGCTTTATCATAGGTATGTATGTACACAGAAAAAACCAGTATACTAGTATATATAGGTTCGATACTATCCACGCTTTTAGGCATCCACTGGGGGGTTAGGAATATATCCCCTGCGGTTAAAGGGAACTGCTGCCTTCTCCACTTATCCCCCAGGATAACCTTTTAAAATGGGAATATAGCCTATCATGCCTTTGTTTGGACCTCTTGGCTTTTTGTTGTTTCTTGCACTATGAATACACTAGAAAGTCATGCCATGTCCTTCAAGGTCCTCCATGATCCAGACTGTGCTTTCCTTGGCAGTGTCATGCACTCCTCCTCTATGTATGCGTCCAGAGCCAGGGGCCTCTCAAGTTTCCTGAAGGCACCCAGTCTTTTCCCACATTAGGGCTGCCGCACATTCTGTTCCCTCCCCTCTCTAAGGAATCCTTTGAAAATGGCATCTCAGAGAGGTCTTCCCTAGCTACCTTTCCCTTCTACAGCCTATTGTGTGTCATTTGCCCTATTCGCATCTTCATAAAGCAATTGATAATTTGAATTATGGGTTTTTGTTAGTTTGTCTGTTCTTGTGCGGGCTTCCCTGGTTCGCTCAGTAGAAAATAATCCACCTGCAATGCAGGAGTTGCAGGAGGTGCATGTTTAATTCCTGGGTTGGGAAGATCCTCTAGAGGAGGGCGTGGCAACCCACTCCAGTATTCTTGCCTAGAGAATCCCATGGAAGGAGGCGCCTGGTGGGATATAGTCCATAGGGTCACAAAAAGACAGACACGGCTGCAGCTTAGCATGCAAGCTAGACTTGTATATGGTTTTTCTTCTCTATTAGACTATAAGCTCCAAGAGGGACCTTTATCTGCCTGTTTACCACTGTGTGGCTAACACAGCTTACTATATAGAATATATTGTGTGGGTAGGTGTTCAGTAGCATTTACTGAGTGAAGAATGAGTGAATGATTAGTTCTAGTCTCATCTCATGGAGATCTATTAGATGATCACCTTTTTCTCCTTGTTCTGGCGAGTGCCTGAAGCCAGTTTTGAGGCGGACTCCAAGTAGCAGTATGTCTGAATTTTGGCGAAGTTAGAGACTAGTAGAATGGCTAATATATATTTGTCACGTGCATGGCACTCTGGGGGATGCGAAGTTGAGCTAGATGTGATCTGATTCCTGTCACATGTTACAGTTTAGGGTGTGGGCATGTTCCTCTGAATATATGAGTCTAGTGTGAGTGGGGCAGACAGGTCAGCACCATGTGTTAAGTGCGATTGTGCTGCTATGTGCTAAGTACCATGGGGGAATGTAGGTAATACTTGGATTTTTAAAATAACACTTTGAAGGCAGTGAGTCTATAGTCTTTCTAATTTAAACTGTTCTGTATAAGCAATGGGCTTGCTGCATCTTTAAGTCTATATGCCATTACAAAAACTGAGTGGGACTGGTAAACTCATCTGTATGTCATCCCCTTAAGTCAGAAAACATTCTTTGATCTCCCACACAGGAACAGTCACTGTGCCTGGTGTGTTAGGCACCAGGGACATTGCTGTGAATAAAAGAGACTAACTCCCTGCACTCACAGTGCCCTTTCATTTGTGTGTGAAACACAGATGGTAAATAAGAACCACAATGTCAGATTTTGAAAAATATAATGACAGAGGAGAGTGATGAGATGCAGAACCGCTGGGGAACTGGGGGTTAGTCACTTTAGGTAGGCTGATAAGGACAGGCCTCCCTAAACATGCGGCGTTTGACCCGAGGCTTGAGGGATGAGCAGGAGCTGCTCCTAGGAGAGCTTAGAGGAAGAGCCTTTCATTCAAAGTGGGCAGAAGTAAGACCCCTGAGGTGGGACAGGGCTATGTGTGAAGAACAGGGAAGCCAGCATAGCTGAGCCTAGTGGGGAGGAGAGTGAGAGGGGTCACAAAGATAGAGCATGTAAGCTCATATGGGCTGTGCACAAGAGTTAGAATTTGATTCTAAGAAAGAACAAAGGGAAGTCATTGAGGTTCTGTAAGTACAAGATTGACAGAATCTGATTTATATTTTCAAAGGATCATTGCTGTAAAAAGTAGGAGTTTTTAAAGGGAGCATAAGTGAAATAAACGACTTAATGATGTTTGAGATTACTACTACACATGCGTTTCCATTTATGATAACACAGCTCAGCAGATGTGTGTTGAGTAACCTCTATGTGCCAAGCACTGTGCAGGAGTAAAAAGTTGGTGCTGTTGGACTGCATCAACAGTACTACTGGAATTTTCTACAGGGACATGATGGCCATATTTTTCAAAATTGATTTCTTCATTCATTTTCAATTTCCTTTTCATGATTAGCTAAATCCAAAGCAAATGTTTGGGGTCCTTTTAACCTACTCACCTCAAACTCTCTTTCTCTTTCTGAGCAGACCTGTAATTTCCCAAAGTAGTGCGTGGCTCTGGCATACAGTACTTATCCTGAAGAAGCAGGTTCTGCTGGGGGTTCATGCTTGAGTCCATTTTTCTTATCTTCCTCAAATGGCCGAAGTTAACTGATTTGAAAGGGCCTCATTTTAAATTACATTCATTCAGTGAAAACAGAAATTAACACTTAGAGACATCTATATGCTAATGATTGTAGCTCAGGGAATTCACTTCTAACCTTTTCAAAAGGCACTGGTAAAGAGCCATTTCACTTGAAAGCAACTTAGTAAAACTGGTACATTAATTAAATACCATAAAATTTCTTTAAAAATCTTTATTTCATTTATCATTCATGCTGTTTTTTTCTTTTTTTATGTGTTACCTTGGCTCAGATTGTGCCTTCTAGAACTTATTATTTAGCAGATTATTTGACATGAATAATGCAAAATCCAGAGCGATAGTGTAATGCCACGAGTTTGGAAGATAGGAAAAGAACAAAAGACAAACAAAGGAAATCTGTTCATCAAGACCACTGTTAGCTTTGAGCAAAATTTTTCTTCTAAAGTGCCGTTTGTTTAGTCAGGGAAGCCCTGAGTGAGGGCACAAGACCCGTCTTGGTGGATGAAGTCGGGGTGCAAAGCTTCACTTGCCCCTTCAGTGCCGTGCACTCGTACAGTGAACAGATTGCACAGATGTATATTGCATCCTTTAGGGCTCTGTGTCTCATCTCTGCATCTTACTTATTTGTATTTACTTGGCTTTATCTGTGATTTCAGGTCTTTATATTATCAGGGACATACAGGCTTTTCCCTAGTCTACCTATATCCTGAAGAGTAAAATCTGCTCAGGATTATGGAGTAGGACGAATTTTGTTGAACTACGTGAAAGGAGACCTTATACCTGAGCAGGGAAGCCCTTTCAAGGGGGTAGATTAAGTCAGAGGGACTCTGGGTTATTTCACACCCAGCACTTTTTTTTTTTCTATCTTCTGAATAAGTAGCAATAGTTTAGAACATGGGGTTGTAAAGTCAGATTTGCTTGTGAATCTGAGTTCCACCTGTCATTTACGAGTTGTATAATGTTCAGCATGTTATTAAACTCTTAGAGATTTAGTTTTCTCATCTGTAAAATGGGAACAATAATACCTACTGGGAGAATTAAATGAGGAAATACAAGTCAAGTGCTTGGTAAGATGCTAGGCACAGAGTAAGTGCTCATTAGAGGGTACTGTTTGAAGTGCTGAGGATGAATTTACAAAAATAAACAAGTGGAAATATTGCTGCTTTTAGAAAACTGCTCCTCTAGAAAATGATCCCCAAATTAAGCTGAAATAAGGGTGCTCAGATACCTAAGTTGGCAATGTCATATGAAAGTGTTAGTTGCTCAGTTGTGTCTGACTCTTTGCAACCCCATGGACTGTGGCCTGCCAATTCTCCAGGCAAGAATAGTGGAGTGGGTTGCCATTTCCTTCTCCAGGGGATCTTCTTGAACAAGGGATGAAACCCAGGTCTCCTGCACCGCAGGCAGATTTTTTACCGTCTGAGCCACCAGGGAAGCCCCTATGTTGTGTGATTCTTTGGTTAAATATTCTTTTGTCATGTTTATCTCATATTTAGTTTTCCTTGACCCATGTCCTCAAAAGTAGCATTCTATAATTATCAAAAGGAATCATATCAGTAAATTAGACCATGGTGTATTTTTCACCCCTCTAGTTTTACACTGTGAAGTTGAATATACTTTGACCTATATTTACACCCATGAAACCTTCAGCACAATCAAAATAATAAATATATCCATCACCCTTCAAAGTTACATTGTGCATTTCTGCGATCTCTCTTTTTATCCCATCCTCACCCCCACCAAGCCCCTTCCCATCCCCAGACAGCTAGTGATATGTTATCTTTCACTATAGATTAGCTTGCATTTTCTAGAATTTTATATAAATGGAATCATATAGCATGTGCTCTTTCCTTTTTGGTGTTTTGATCTGGCTTCTTTCATTTAGCATAATTATTTTGAATTTTATTTTCAAGATAAGCATTTTTACTTCAGCAAAGGCATTTTTCTATCCGAACAGCACTCATGTTGTTGCATCTATTAATAATTAATTTCTTCTTTTGGCCAAGTGGTATTTTATTATAAATTTATACCACAATTTACTTATTCATTCAATAACAAATGTTGATAAGCATTTGGATCATTTCCAGGTTTCAGTTGTTACAATTAAATTTGCTATGAAGATTAAAATAAAAGTCTCTGTGTGGACATATGCTTTCCTTTTTCTGGCATAAACATGTAGGAGTGGAATGATTAAATCATACAGTAAGTGTACGTTTAATTTTTGTCATGCTGTTTTCCAAAGCGGTTGCACCATTTCATACTCTATCAGTGTATGAGTTGTAGCGGCTCCATTCCTTTACCAACAGTAAGTCAGCTTGGCCTTTTTAATTTTAGTCACTTAAAGAGTGATACGGTGACGTTTTATGTGATTTTAATTTACTTAATGACTATCAGGTATCTTTTTGATAGCCTTTATCCTCTTGGGTGAAGTGACTATTCAAATATTTTGTTCCACTTTTAAATTGAATTATTAGTGATTTTAACAATTATTTATATATTTTGGATACAAATCCTGTAACAGAAATATGATTTGCAAATATTTTTTCCTGCTGTGGCTGCATTTTGATTCTATTTTGATGTCTTTGAAGGGACACTTAATTTTGAAGTTTAATTTATCATTTATCAATTTATCACACATGATTCGTGGATCTTTGCTTAAGTCAAGGCTACAAAATTTTTCATTCTTCCTTCTAGAAGTTTCATGGATTTCAGTTCAGTTCGGTCGCTCAGTCGTGTCCAACTCTTTGTGACCCCATGAACCGCAGCACGCTAGGCCTCCCTGTCCGTCACCAACTCCTGGAGTTCACCCAAACTCACGTCCTTCAAGTCGGTGATGCCGTCCAATCATCTCATCCTCTGTTGTCCGCTTCTTGCCCTGCCTTCAATCTTTTCCAACATCAGAGTCTTTTCAAATGAGTCAGCTCTTTGCATCAGGTGGCCAAAATATTGGAGTTTCAGCTTCAACATCAGTCCTTCCAATGAACACGCAGGACTGATCTCCTTTAGGATGGACTGGTTGGATCTCCTTGCAGTCCAAGGGACTCTCAAGAGTCTTCTCAAACACCACAGTTCAAAAGCATCAATTCTTCTGCATTCAGATTTCTTTATAGTCCAACTCTTACATCCATACATGACCACTGGAAAAACCATAGCCTTGAATAGATGGACCTTTGTTGACAAAGTAATGTCTCTGCTTTTGAATATGCTGTCTAGGTTGGTCATAACTTTTCTTTCAAGGAGCAAGCGTCTTTTAATTTCATGGCTGCAGTCACCATCTGCAGTGATTTTGGAGCCCAGAAAAATAAAGTCAGCCACTGCTTCCACTGTTTCCCCATCTATTTGCTATCAAGTGATGGGACCAGATGCCATGATCTTCGTTTTCTGAATGTTGAGCGTTAAGCCAACTTTTTCACTCTCCTCCTTCACTTTCATCAAGAGGCTTTATAGTTTCTCTTCACTTTCTGCCATAAGAGTGGTGTCATCTGCATATCTGAGGTGATTGATATTTCTCCTGGCAATCTTGATTCCAGCTTGTGTTTCATCCAGCCCAGCGTTTCTCATGATGTACTCTGCATATAAGTTAAATAAGCAGGGTGACAATATACAGCCTTGATGTTCTCCATTCCTAATTTGGAACCAGTCTGTTGCCCCATGTCCAATTTTAACTGTTGCTTCCTGACCTGCATATAGGTTTCTCAAGAGGCATGTCAGGTGGTCTGGTATTCCCATCTCTTTCAGAATTTTCCACAGTTTCTTGTGATCCACACAGTCAAAGGCTTTGGCGTAGTCAATAAAGCAGAAGTAGATGTTTCTCTGGAACTCTCTTGCTTTTTCCATCATCCAGCGGATGTTGGCAATTTGATCTCTGGTTCCTCTGCCTTTTCTAAAACCAGCTTGAACATCTGGAAGTTCATGGTTCACATATTGCTGAAGACTGGCTTGGAGAATTTTGAGCATTACTTGACTAGCGTATGAGATGAGTGCAATTGTGTGAGTTCTCTGGCATTGCCTTTCTTTGGGATGGAATGAAAACTGACCTTTTCCAGTCCTGTGACCACTGCTGAGTTTTCCAAATTGGCTGGCATATTGAGTGCACCACTTTCACAGCATCATCTTTCAGGATTTGAAATAGCTCAACTGGAATTCCATCACCTCCACTAGCTTTGTTCATAGGGATACTACCTAAGGCCCACTTGACTTCACATTCCAGGATGTCTGGCTCTAGGTGAGTGATCACAGCATCGTGATTATCTGGGTCGTGAAGATCTTTGTTGTATAGTTCTTCTGTGTATTCTTGCCACCTCTTCTTAACATCTTCTGCTTCTGTTAGGTACATACCATTTCTGTCCTTTATCGAGCCCATCTTTGCATGAAATATTCCTTTGGTATCTCTAATTTTCTTGGAGAGATCTCTAGTCTTTCCCATTCTGTTGTTTTCCTCTATTTCTTTGCATTGATCTCTGAGGAAGGCTTTCTTATCTCTCCTTGCTATTCTCTGGAACTCTGCATTCAAATGGGTATTCTTTCCTTTTCTCCTTTGCTTTTTGCTTTTCTTCTTTTTCACAGCTATTTGTAAGGCCTCCTCAGTAGCCATTTTGTTTTTTTGAATTTCTTTCTCTTGGGGATGGTCTTGATGCTTCTCTCCTGTACAATGTCACGAACCTCCATCCATAGTTCATCAGGCACTCTGTCTATCAGATCTAGTCCCTTAAATCTATTTCTCATGTCCATTTAGGTTTTACATTTAGGTGTATGATACATTTTGCATAAAAATGTTCATTTGCTGAGACATCAATGCTCATCTTTTTGGAAATGAATATTCAGTTGTCACTGTACTTTTTGTTGAGAAGATTATTCTTTTTTCACCTGATTGCCTTTGTACCTTTGTCAAAAATCAATTGATCATATATGTATGGATCTACTTCTGGACTCTCTATCTTGCTCCATTTATCTATTTTTAAGGCCGTGTTATTTTGTGTCACCTTTTAAGTCTCAAAGCAGTTTGCTAAGCTCCATTCTATCAGTCTCCTCCTCTATCTCTGTAGTTCAACTAGAAAATTCAGTTTAACTTTCTCTTTTAGTGAAATTTATCCAAGGTGAATTTAGCCAGTGATTTAAAATGGATCTAAGTCCTCTCTCTATCCTTGGATAGTTTTGTTTCATTTTAAGTTTTATGTTGTTTGTGCTCTTGGTGGTTTTGGGGGAAGGTTGTGTGATAAAAATACCTTGACAGATTGTTTTATATTGCATACAAACCTATAGAAATTAGCATGAATCATCAAATCACTCAAGATGGGGTGGGGAATGGCAGTGGAAGAATCTAATGAAGAACCTAAAGTAAAAACCAAACGCTTTCTAAAGGACTCCTGCTAATGAATGTGTCCATTCCTAGATTATAGCTCATTTTTCTCCATCCTCTGCAATACACAGAGAAGGAAAATATTCAGTTTTGCTTTAGACATTCTCAAAAGCAGAGGCAGACCAGAAATCCCAGGACAAGATCCAACTGAGCCTGCTTGAGAACAGGGCTTTCTCAGGTAGGATTCCACTTGTAAATCCCAGCTGTCAAGCTGTGACGGATAGTCTCAAAAGAGGAAAGAGCCAGTCTAAGGGAGGAGTCAGGAGAGTGTGTGTTGCTAAGTGTAAGGCCACCGAAGGTGGTTATCAGTCCTTTAATAGGTCCAAGCTGATTGGCGAGCTCCTTGTTGATGCTAATGAGGCTATTTTTATACTGATAGCTATATTATTCCCAGCAATTGTCATGGTTACCTGGACAAAAGGAGAAGGTGAATGATAAACTTTCTGAATAAAGGAGATGGCATGAAATTGGAATCATTTAATCATTTATTCTAACAACAAAAACAGATCCTTTCTAAGGTGAGTTAATGAACTCTGTTTTACCCTGCGGGCTATAATCCTCCACTGACACCAGTCTCCTCATCTGTTAAAATGAGAGGGTTGGACTAGATGGTCTCTAAGGTCCCTTCCAGCACTGAAAATTCTATGAATCTGTGATTGCTTAATGTTTTTCTCAGTGGCTGGAGGTTCTACATTCTTCTATATAGGAACAAAGGGGACTTTTAACTTGGAAAATTTGAATTTTGTTTGCATCACAAGTTGTATTTCAAAAGAAAGAAAAAAAGGAGATGTTTGAGTTAAAGAAATTGGTCTCTAATATACTTTAGACCATGTATAATAACCCATTACTGTACCATAACCTGTAGTAAGCCTATTCAGTGATAGGTTGTGGAGATAGGGCATGGAAGCATTACAGGCCTTCTGTGTGTGTGCTAAGTTGCTTCAGTCGTGTCCGACTCTCTGTGACCCTACAGACCATAGCTCACCAGGCTCCTCTGTCCTTGGGATTCTCCAGGCAAGAATACTGGAGTGGGTTGCCCTGCTTTTCTCCAGGTGATCTTCCCGACCCAGAGATCAATCCTGCATCTCTCATGTCTCCTGCATTCACAGGCTGTTTCTTTACCGCTAGCACCACCAGAGAAGCCTCCTAAATCCCAGGGGATCTTCCCAACCCAGGGATTGAACCAGGTTTCCCGCACTGGAAGCAGACGCTTTAACCCCTGAGCCACGAGGGAAGCCCCCAAATCCTGCTAGTTCTGGTTAAAGGTATAATTTTAAATTTATGATAAATGAGTTCTTCTCTCAAGAATAGTATGATATCTGAGCTAATTCTACTTCTTTTTCTTTTTAAAAAAATTTTATTTATTTTAATTGGAGGTTATGGTTCCCAAGCAGAATTTGGCAGCATGCCTGAAACTAATAGGTAGATGTGTTCTTTTCTTACCATTTGTCAGAGTTGTGCCAAACCAAATCAGGGTGCTCATCTCCCAACTTGAGCAGACCCTGTGCAGACATTAAAATGAAGCCTCAGAATACTCTCAGACAGGAATCTGCAAGAATATTCCTGAGGCTGTTATATATCTGGGCCAAAAATGGGTAGGACTTTATTTTATCATGTTTACATATCATAGAATCAATAGAGACTGATCATAATGCCAGAAATCAACTACCTGAAACTGTTAGCAGATATTCTATTTCTATTTATAGAATCACCTACATTTCTTCCAGTCTACCTACTAGTTTAGGGAAAGAGGCCCAAAGTTTAGAGTCTATACATACAGTTTTAGCCTTAGCATAGAGAACTTTGGTAGCCCTGTCCTCCAGGAACTTACAGTCTACTTGGAGAGAGAAGACCTGATTAGTGGTGCATGATAATAAGTGTCCTGGGGGGTGGAGATTGGGATTGGCGGAGAGGACGTGTTCATACTTTAGGCTCTTCGTGCCACCTTATGCCAAGTACTGGGCATCACATGGGGTTCCCAGGTGATGCTGGTGGTAACACACCTACCAGTGCAGGAAACATAAGAGATGCAGGCTTGATCCCTGGTCAGAAAGATCCTCTGGAGGAAGGCATGGCAACCCACTCCAGGATTGTTGCCTGGAGAATCCCATGAACAGAGGAGCCTGGCAGGCTACCGTCCGTAGGGGAGCAAAGAATTGAACATGACCGTAGCAACTTGGCATGCACGCACAGGCCTAACACACACGGTGAAAAAAGATCATATCATTTCTATTCTATGGATTAAAACACCGAGTCTCGGGGATTAAGAAAAGAGACACAAAAGCCGTGGTTGCATATCTACTAAACATTTTTATCTGGGGTTTGAATCCTGGTTCGTCTGATGCCAAGGCTTGTCCTAATTCCTCAGCACTTAGTAAACAGATTTCACCTGCCAGTACTAAGTGGTGGGACCATGAGGAGGATTGGTTGAGAAAGGTTTTGTGTGTGTGTCTAAGATCAGAGGGAAGTGCCTTGGTCTATTGACTACTGTGCTGGAGCATGGCTTCTCGAAATGTCCCCTTCTTGCCCTGGCTCCTGCTGGCCAGAAGAGTAAGACACACCTCAACTTCTGAGGGATGGAAAGAAAGCTTTTTAGCAGAATTTGCATGTCCAGGGAAGTTTTCTTTAAAAAGCTGGGAGATAAGCCAGCGTTGCTAAATGGGTAGAAGAATTTGGACAAGCGGACAGAAAGCAAACCAGCATTCCAAGAGTTTGAGAAGTGGAGCAAAAGCGAGCAGACCTTTAAGGCAAAGAATGTGTAGTTTCTACAAAGCTGAGACACTTGCCTTCATGCCTGTGTTAACCGTGGGGCGATGGAATAAAGACAGATTATTTAAACGAGTTCAAAGCCCTTTTGCATTTACACTGCTTGAACAATTTTTCCGTGTTTCATTAGTTGCCAATAAGTTATCCCTTTGTTTCTGTGTTTGGTTTTATGGATTCTATTGTTGGAATGATGAGAGCACAGCGAAACCATGCAATGACAAGGGGAAGCACTCGCTGGAGGAAAGAAAAAACACTTTGAAGCAGTGAGGCTCCCAGGCTCCATCTGGGCACAATGCCAGCTTTTCTCTAGCAGAAGAACTTACCACAGAAACAGCTGGCGGTGGCTACATTTAACCTGTAATAAAGACGACTCAGCACACTAATCAATGATTTAATAATTGTATCAGTGAAACAGATTATTTGATTGGTTTCGGGGGAGTCAAGCCTCCCTCTGCAGTTAGATGCTGGCTTTCAGAATGGCCTCACCTTCTTCAACAGACTAACACATTTCCCTCCAGTGTTTTTATTTTAAGACTCTCCTGGTTACAACTATTTTACCAAAATCTATTGGAACATCATATAACCCTTAGACAGGTGTTTTTTGACACTTACAGAAGCTCTAAGAAATTCCAGTGAGTGAATAGAGCCTTTCCCCACTCTGTCCATCTAGGTTTGTAGAATCTGTCCCTGGCGGGCAGGAATGTCCCCTTGGGGGTCATAGAATATCTTTTCTTCAAAAGAGCTGAGCTGCTGTTTCCCAGGATGCGTCAGAGTTCGGTCTGGCTGAGGGGGTTTTGTTAGAGTACAGATTAGGTTCCATTGTATTTGGGGTTTTCTTTACTTTCTCCTTCTTTCTCTTGTGAGGTATTCTCAAACTCAGTCAAGGTTTTTTTCAGTCACGAGTAGAGTTTCCTATAGAGGCTCTGGATGACTTTTTTTCTCTCCATTTACCAGTGGTCAAATGAACAGACGCAATAAACTTAGGGACACTCATTCTTCGCTTGTCCCGATGTGCACAGCAGATTCCAGGCACGCAGCGTAGTGTGGAGTGGCTGGTGTCAAGGATGTTCTTATGATCACACTGCTGCCAGTCCCTCATCAAGGAGTTCTCATAGCACTTTTTTTTTTACCATATTTTCTTTGTCTCACTCAAAATGATCTAATTGTCTATCATCTAGTCTCTCCCATGTGAGTTCAACCTCACAGATTTTAAGAATCTAAGTATTACTGATATTAGATCAGTTAAAATGAGGTCTTCCTCGGTGGCAAGCCTATCATGACATTTGGGTTTTAGGAGGCAAACAGTGAGCGGTAAATGTCACTGTGTACCCAGCTCTATTTGTAGGTAGATAAAAAGAAAGCTGAGAACCGAAGAATTGATGCTTTTGAATTGTGGTGTTGGAGAAGACTCTTGAGAGGCCCTTGGACTGCAAGGAGATCCAACCAGTCCATTCTAAAGGAGATCAGTCCTGGGTGTTCTTTGGAAGGACGGATGCTAAAGCTGAAACTCCAATATTTTGGCCACCTCATGTGAAGAGTTGACTCATTGGAAAAGACTCTGATGCTGGGAGGGATTGTGGGCAGGAGGAGAAGGGGATGACAGAGGATGAGATGGCTGGATGGCATCATCGACTCGATGGATGTGAGTCTGAGTGAACTCCGGGAGTTGGTGATGGACAGGGAGGCCTGGAGTGCTGCAATTCATGTTGTCGCAGAGTCGGATACGACAGAGTGACTGAACTGAACTGAACTGAACTGATGAGTGAGACAAGGACTCAGATATTAAAAAACAAACAAACAAACAAACAGGACTTTGCGCCCACCAGAGAGTATTATGAAGAGGCTTAAAATTTTATGAAAGATATGCTCAGGGTCCCCTTCCCAAAACCAGGTTCCAGTGATTTGTTAAATATACCAACTCCTGCAGTCCTGGGGTCAGGCTGCCTGGCCCCAGTTGCTGGTGATTCCCTTTATAATTTGAGCTTTTTTTTTTTTTTGGTCTGTTATGTTCAACTGTGGATCCTAATGCCCAAATAGAAAAGTCCCACTCCACATTCTGATATGTATAATGGCCCCAGGCATATTTTCCATATCTGGAAGTGTATTTGTGTTCTATTATTTTAAAAACACACTCTGCTATCATTCTCCTCATCCCTGGTTTATCCTGGGTCCCATTAATTAAGGGTCTAATCTGCAAGAAGATTGTGTCACTTTTGAGAGTATATGCATTTTAATAGGTTTGCTTAAGGCCCGAAACAGATTCAAGACACAAAGGATTGAGTCGATAATGGTGGGATTTCCAGGCAGTTTGACAGGTATTGAGGGATATTCTTTTGGCCAGAGGCCCTGCCTCACTCCATTCAAATTTCACAAAATAGACAGTTGGCTACTCCATAAACAAATGGGCAGTATCCTTTTCTTCTTTTTTTCCTTCATAATTTTGACATAAGCTGTGCAGTAGAAAGAAGGTACTGACTGGTAGTATCCATTATGTATGGGGACCAATTTTATTAAGGATCTAGAAAATCCCTCCCTTGGTGGCATATTTAGAAAGTACTATTGGCATCCTGTCCCTCTGTGTTACCAGTGAATGACATGTCAATGTCTTGATGCCTGATCTTAATTATTCACTCTCTGCCATTTCCAGAGCCCTGAGATGACTTTTGTCTGTGCTGACACATGGAATATAGCAAAGAGCATTAGTGGATTCCAAATGTGACTAGGAAAATAAAGAACAGAAATTATATGTGTATTTATAAAAAATATACATGTATACACACATACCTACATGTATATATGTACACACATATATATGTATATACATATGTGTATATATGCATGTTATAGGTTGATCATAAAAATCAATTTAGTGGCATCCAGCATACATAGTAAGAGCATCATACTGTTCACATATGCAAGAAACCACAGTGACTTTTCTTTCCTGACAATCTCCCAGAGAGCAAACTGGAGTATGTAAAAGTTATCTATTAAATATTCATGCAATATTTTCTATTACATAACTTGTAGAGCATTCTTTCGAGGGTAAACTAAGGTGATAGAAAATATTTTGAAGATGATAAATTGTAAACTGAAAAATATATGTCATTATAATTACAACTAAGGTGATTTTCATGTCATCCATCTGGTCTCAAGTTTTAGATTGCAACTTCCTAGGCAGCAGGGCTAATGTACTTGGATTTTCACTGTGAGTACCAAAGTGGCACAATAATGAAAAAAGCTCAAACACAGTGAAGCCTAGAGAACAGTGAATGCCAAGGAGCTTGTGTGTTTTTCCCAACTCTCTGCTAACAAATTATGCCTCGAGCAAATCATTTAATATGACTAAGTCTTTGTATCCTTATCCTTAAAATGAAGGAGTGGATCAACCAATATTCCATCTAGATCAAATTTTAAGAGATCCTTGAAAGAACTTAAAAAAATATATATGAAGTCGATCAGGAAAAAATGCTACTACAAAGTCTTTCAACCTGACAAAGTTTTCAAATTGGCATGTATTTTTCAGTTTACAATTTATCATCTTCAAAATATTTTCTAATCTATCACTTTACTTTATCCTCAAGAGAATGCCCTACAAATTATGTAAAAAATTAGCCTTGGTCCAGGTCCCATAACATGATAGGCTGTAAAAATATAACAAAGCTGAAATGTTTTCCAGAAATTGTTCTAATGCCAAGAGGCTGTTATCAGTTGAATTGCTGCCAAGACATTATAATGTGTGGGAAGACCCCGTATAAAATAAGAACACAAACAAAAACAAAAGCTTGGAGGGAAATCTTTGGCTGTTCAGTGAATTTTTGTTGTCAGTCTGATTTATCTGATTATAAGACAGTAGTAAATAAGTTTTTTCTTTCTTTAACTTTTTTCCTTTCTCTTCTTACCTTCCCTCCAGAGCCCTATTCCTGGTAGGAAAAATGGAGTCAATAAAATCAATGTTCAAAGGTAATTTGGAGTGGTAGAAACCATTTCAGGTAGTTGTCAAAAGCCTTCTGAGAACTCTTTTTCAGGCGTTCTCACCACTTTTGGAAGGTGAAAGGAATGCAACAAAAAGAAACTCATTTTCAGCCGCCCCCTACCAGGAAGCCATAGCTGTTCTACACTGTGTGCCCACGTTGTTCATCAAACTAAGTCAATGTTTGGATTTTCCTTGGATATGGTTGTATTCTGTAAGCCATGTACAACTTTTATGTTTTCTCCATTTTAAAACTGTCTTGCTAAATTAACTGGATTAAATTAGTTGTAGAATAAACATATTTCATCTCTAAAAGTCTTAATAAAGGTCTAAAGGTGATGTTTGAACCTCTCCTCCCATCTATGTTGGTGAAAAGCAATCCAAGCTGAGGGAAGAGCATGTGCAAAGGCCCAGAGGCATCTCTTGAGGCAGGTGAGTGCCTGGTTGGGAGAAGTGCAAGAAGGCCAGAATAACTGGGGACAGTGAGAGACAGGTGGGGTAGTAGAGGATGATGAGGAAGATGAGAAGGGGTCAGTGGATCTTGTAAGAATTTATAGCCCATTGTGATGAAATTGGAGGTACTAGAGGATTTGGGCAGAGGAATGACTTCAACCAAGTGATATTGTAATGGGGTATTTCTGGCAATAAACAGAGAGGGCCCTTAGGAGCCAGTTAGACTTATCTTAGGGAGTGGATAATGGTACCTTGGTAGTAGTGGAAGTGGTGAGAAATGGTCTGGATCTATTTTGACAGAGAGCTGACAAAAATCTGTTGGTGGATAAGATCAAGGGGTATGAGAAAAAGAGGTACATCCGGGAAGATTCAGATATTATGGCCTGAGATGATGAAACTATGAAATTTTCATCAACTGAGATGGGAAGAACAGGACTTTGTGGGTGTAAGTTTCTGATCCCCATACAAGAAAGAAATGTTTTGTAAACACTATATCAGTGCAGTTGTGTTGGATAACAATATCCCTTCTATTTAAATTTAAGAAAGGAGATTGAGAAAAGGGAGAAAATGTAGGACTAGCCCATTCTATTGATTTCATCCATCCATTCATTCATTCTTTCAGTTAATATGTACTGTAAACTCTTATGCATTTAAAGCTAGATGCTAGGTGCTGAGAGAGTAGCTGCTGCTGTTGCTAAGATGCTTCAGTTGTGTCCGATTCTGTGTGACCCCGTAGACGGCAGCCCACCAGGCTCCCCCATCCCTGGGATTCTCCAGGCAAGAATACGGGAGTGGGTTGCCATTTCCTTCTCCAGTGCATGAAAGTGAAAACTGAAAATGAAGTCGTTCAGTCGTGTCTGACTCTTAGCGACCCCATGGATTGCAGCCCACCAGGCTTCTCTGTCCATGGGATTTTCCAGGCAAGAGTACTGGAGTGGGTTGCCATTGCCTTCTCCGGAGAGAGGTAGAAAGGTATTCAAATGTGAATTATGCTATCAGAATGCATATAATTTTCTATTCTGATAGAGGGTGGAAACGGAGAAGGCAATGGCACCCCACTCCAGTACTCTTGCCTGGAGAATCCCATGGATGAGGAGCCTGGAAGGCTGCTGTCCATGGGGTCGCTGAGGGTCGGAAACGACTGAGCGACTTCACTTTCACTTTTAACTTTCATGCATTGGAGAAGGAAATGGCAACCCACTCCAGCGTTCTTGCCTGGAGAATCCCAGGGATGGCGGAGCCTGGTGGGCTGCCGTCTATGGGGTCGCAAGAGTCAGACACGACTGAAGTGACTTAGCAGCAGCAGCAGCAGCAGGGTGGAAATGTGTGTCACTAACACAAGTAAGGTGTCCTCGTGTTTGGGTATACATGAATGATTATGAGAGATAACATGTGAATTAGCCTTTTAAATTGGTTAGAACTTAGGCTTCCCTGGTGGTTCAGATGGTAAAGCGTCTGCCCACAGTGCAGGAGACCCAGGTTCGATCCCTGGATTGGGAAGATCCCCTGGGGAAAGAAATGGCACCCCACTTCAGTATTCTTGCCTAGAAAATTCCATGGATTGAGGAGCCTGGTAGGCTACAGTCCCTGGGGTCTCAAAAGAGTCGGACATGACTGAGTGACTTCACTTTCACTTTTATATTCCAGGAGGAAAGTTGTTACATCAATAGATTCCGAAAGCCCATAGAAGAGGGAAATAATTTTTTTTAATTGTTAATGACTTTGTGAGATTGTTAAAAGTAATCTGGAAAAAAACAGTCCAAATCAGCCTTTTTCAAGATGTTCTGCATATTAAGACCTAATGTTCATTTCTGGTAATGAATTTACTTATCTCATATGCATCTAGCATGCAACTAGCCTCCTTAGGAGTATTAAGTCAATTATTCCATGGTTGAAGAAGGCTGAGCTAGTCTGTATGGGTTCTAAATTCAAGGTTATATTTAATTAGTACAAAATATCTCAGCTTCTTGTCAAACTTTCACATCTGACTCAGAAAGCAAATAAGATGGGTGGTGGACCTGATGTCTGGCTGAGTTTGATAGCAGGTAAGAGGCTATGTAGGTAACTGAAAATAGCAAAAGAAATAAAAGACATTTCTCTTACTCTTGAGGATCCTATAATCTAATTGGGAGGATAAATACAAGGACAAGTAAATGAGAATAGCTTCACAGCACCATCTAAATGTGGTCCAGTGATCTCATAGTCTGAGTGTGGACAAAGGGGAGGTCTGTGATTTGCATTAAAGAATAATCGAGGCTGTCTGGTTGGAAGCAGAGAAGATATCCTCGGGGATCTAAATCTTAAGAGAATATTGGCAAGTCATCGATTAATCCATTTAAAAAAATTGATGTTTGAGTGGGGATTTTATGAGCTAAACAGTTGAGACTCTGTAGGGATGCTGATATTCAGAGGGCTTTCCTTGATTTTCAGAATATACCTTCACATACAAAAATTGGTACTTCTCAAGTCTGCTGGATTTTCCTTTCCCAAAGGCTGACATCTGTCTAATACTTCAGTTGTGAAAAATGTCTCCTCTGGTAGGCTCTTTTCATTGACAGTCATAAAATTTCCTTTTGGAAATCACTGAGTACTATCTTCCCAAAAGGAATGCTCTAATATGATGAAAACATCTAAGGAAGTGCAAGCTCCCATCAAGACAAATTCCCCACCCCTAGTGTGTGGATAAATGACTGATAACCTCTCTTCTCTCCGAATGGGAGACTTGGCAAGGGATTTTGAAGTACTACTGTCTGGACTCAGCAGAGCACTTGAACCTTGGTGCTCTCCATGCCAGTCTGGACACATCGTAAACGCATCCAGAGAGCAGGAAATCACGCTGTATTTTTCCAGCACCCCTTTGTGGAATATGTTGCCAAAACCCACAATTTGTACTGTAACGTCTCTTGGTGGAATGTGAGAGGGCAGGAGCTGGTGCAGGTTGTGATGCTTTCTGAAGGCACATTGAGGGAGGCTGGACTAACGTGACAGCGTCCATGTTACCTGCACACAGCACAGTGAAATATCACATAAGTGATGCCAAGCATTTAATGAGTCGGGACTGAAAACTTTAATTAGCTTGTAGGGCTTTTTATTATTTTATTTTTTGTTCATTATATTTTCTGCTCAGTCTCTGTGGATGTTCTGCATTTTCATCATCAAATGACTGTCTGGTTATTTTTGTCAAACAAGAAGCCTGAAACCATCAAGTCTGAGTGCAGAGACAGTCTGCCCGCTCTGTCAACAGGATGAAAGTGAGTCTCGGGCTTTTTTAATTACAAGGATAACATGTTCGCTCATCTAATAATGGAGATGGTTAGCAATTTTAAATTTTAATAATCAATTACTGAAAGTAATTCTCCATTAAACCACAAGAGAGCCATTAAATCTCAAAAGATGGAACATGCTGTATGTAACAGTAGCAAATTTTCTATTTTTAAATATCATTAGGGAATATCTGATTGTTTCATTTCTCTGCATTTCTTTTACCTTTTTCCTCATGCAGACCATCTCATTTTCCACAGGAAGACAGCACATGATCTTATAAATAATAAAAGAAAACCCTTGCAAGACTTTATCCAGGGGTGTGAAATATGTGCTAAGAATGTAATTTATTTCAGTCTGGCATATTTTGACTGAATAATAAGGAAGGTGACTAATTAATATTATACTATGCTGTGGGCAAGGCAGCACAGTGGGCTAAATTCATGCTCCTTTCACCTCTGGAGACTGGCATGCCAGCCTTAGAGGAGCCATAACTGCTGAGCATGGTTTCGGGGAGGGGAAGAGACGGCATAAGATGTCTTTTCCTGGCTGTGGAGACCCCTGTCCATATTCTAAAACCACCCTGAGCATCAGCTTCTGCTCTGCAGAGATGAGGGAAAAGGCAAATGATTGCTACTTGACTATGGCAATTTGGCTGACTTCTGTGTCAGGGGGTGATAACTCCCTGACAGCTCCAGCTGTCCTGCTCTAACCAGGTTCAGCCAGCTTGCTTTTATCCGCTTAAATATTTGGAAATCAATGGAATAAAAGAAAAGGGGTGAGAGAGAGAGACAGAGAGAGAGAGAAAATGTTTTTAGGTAGAAAATTGGATAAGGGTGGGAGCGCCATAATGAGATGACCAGAAACAGTGAATTATTTAGAATCAAATTAGCCTAGGTCTCCACTGGGTGCAGTTGATTCCATTTTTGCAGTATCCAGAGCTCACAGAGTAGAAAGGTACTGGGCTTTATTTCTAAGGCATTTGATTAGCTTTCAGATAATGGGAAGATCACTTTGAATCTAACCAGTGGTTCTACACTGGGCACTACCCCCACCATATGGTCTGTGAGTTTGAAAGAACATGAGTACCATAAGCAACAAAGCCAGAGATGAGGTTCTTATCATCTTGATTGTTTTCCTGGTGGGAAATGTGCCTGTATTATGAACTGCACTGGCCTTTCCAGGGAGCAGTCTCTTGCTTCCCTCAGAAGGATTAAAGCAGAAATCCTGCCAAGCCAGGTGGGCTGGGGATGGGTAAGGTTTCACTGCACTGATAGTTAAGCTGTAGTTTCTTTGCATTTGTTCATAGAAAACTTGAAGTTTTTGAATACTGGAGGGTTTCTATCTCTCTCATTCTACTACTTGGACTTGGATCATCGTTAGCACCAATGCCAGGGAGACGTTGGTTTGGTGGCGATAAGAAAATGCTGACTCTCAGTATAAATTTTACTCTCAGGTGAAATTGAAAACTGACCCCAGCACATTGAAGAAAAAGAATGACCACTGCAGACTGGTGGGTGGCTGTTTCAGTAAGCTAGGAAACTTACATCTGAGGTTTGACTTGAGTGACTGCAAGATGAGTAGGTCTCTGCATCCACCTGCTGGAATCCTAGGAATTTATAGAGAGGTCTGTATGGGCTTCAGTCTCTCCCTCAGTCCAGGTGGTCTCAGGAACACCTTACTTTCCCAAAGCTGTGTCCTCCTCAGAGTAGCTCTGAGTACAGGGACAGTGGGCAGAATGTACATTCCAAGGGTAAGGGCGGGAGTAAGGAGCTTCAATTGCTGGGGACCAGTTTTGGGATCAACTTGTGGTCATGCTCTCTATGAAATACAGTCCACACTGGATAATTTTGGCCTTTGTTAACACATCTAAGAGGTGACTTAGGAAGATAAGAAGAAACTACTTGTTGAAGTTCAGGTCCTCATGTAAATTCCAGTTATCTAGTTAAGATGACTACTCTGTGTTCTACCTGTTTACAATCTCTATGTGTAACTGGGTGTGAGAATGGCATATTTTTTAAACTTTCAAACATTTATTTACTTTCCCAGATTATTATCCAATTATAGATTATTAAGAATGAACTATGCCAAAGCCTTTGACTGTGCAGATCACAACAAACTGTGGAAAATTCTGAAAGAGATGGGAACACCAGACCACCTCACCTGCCTCTTGACAAGTCTGTATGCAAGTCAAGAAGCAACAATTAGAACTGGACATGGAACAAGAGACTGGTTCCAAAACGGGAAAGAAGTACGTCAAGGCTGTATATTATCACCCTGCTTATTTAACTTATATGCAGAATATATCATGAGAAATGCTGAGCTGGATGAAGCACAAACTGGAATCAAGGTTGTGGGGAGAAATATCAATAACCTCAGATATGCAGATAACACCACCCTTATAGCAGAAAGTGAAGAACTAAAGAGCCTCTTGATGAAAGTGAAAGAGGAGAGTGAAAAAGTTGGCTTAAAACTCAACATTCAGAAAACTAACACCATGGCATTTGATCCCATCACTTCATGGCAAATAGATGGGGAAACAATGAAAACAGTGTCAGACTTTACTTTGGGGGGCTCCAGATGGTGCAGATGGTGACTGCAGCCATGAAATTAAAAGATGTTTGCTCCTTTGGAGAAAAGTTATGACCAACCTAGACAGCATATTCAGAGAAGGCAATGGCACCCCAATCCAGTACTCTTGCCTGGAAAAGCCCATGGATGGAGGAGCCTGGTAGGCTGCAGTCTGTGGGGTCGCTAAGAGTCGGATACGACTGAGCGACTTCCCTTTCACTTTTCACTTTCATGCATTGGAGAAGGAAATGGCAACCCACTCCAGTGTTCTTGCCTGGAGAATCCCAGGGACAGGGGAGCCTGGTGGGCTGCCATCTATGGAGTCACATAGAGTCGGACACGACTGAATGACTTAGCAGTAGCAGGCAGCATATTAAAAAGCAGAGGCATTACTTTGCCAAGAGAGGTCCATCTAGTCAAAGCTATGATTTTTCCAGTGGTCATGTATAGATGTGAGAGTTGGACTATAAAGAAAGCTGAGCGCCAAAGAGTTGATGCTTTTGAACTGTGGTGTTGGAGAAGACTCTTGAGAGTCCCTTGGACTGCAAGGAGATCCAACCAGTCCATCCTAAAGGAAATCAGTCCTGAATATTCATTGGAAGGACTGATGCTGAAGCTGAAACTCCAATACTTTGGCCACCTGATGCAAGGAACTGACTCATTTAAAAAGACCCTGATTCTGGGAAAGATTGAAGGTGGGACGAGAAGGGGATGACAGAGGATGTGTTGGTTGGATGACTTCACTGACTCAAGGAACATGAGTTTAAGTAAACTTGGGGAGTTGGTGATGGAAAGGGAGGACTGGCATGCTGCACTTCATGGGGTCGCAAAGAGTCGGACATGAGTGAGCAACTGAACTGAACTGACATCTTATATCTCCTCATAAAAACTTCACATTATTGAGTGAATATAGCATTTTATGAAAAATTTCAAGGTCATAGAGTTAAGAGCTCCTACTTCTAAAGCCTCATGAGCCATCTTCAAAAAGACCTAAATATTTTCTAACTGAGGCAGAAAACCCCATCACCACTGTATGACATAAGCAAATTTCAAGAAGCAGAAATACTGACATTCACATCTGTAAATACTGTTGAAAGAAATCCACATTAGTGGGTTAAGTTCTGCTTGACCTCATACTGTGTTCCTATGTGTTCTTTCACATCCTATTTTCTGTACACACAAATCTGATACTTCAAAAGGACACCTAATAGGAAATATTGTGTGTTTTATTTTAAATTTATTATTTAGAGACAAATTACAGCTCCTGATGCTGTGCATTAGTGAAGTTGCTGTATCAGGAGCATGTATTTACTTCTGCAATGGGTGTAAAAATAAGGTGACCCAAGGGCGTAAAGAATCTAGCTTTGTATTGTTTGATAGCTTTGTCTGGGATGTTTTAGATTGGTCCCTGGGGCACATGCAGGTACACGCATGTAGCAACCTACACTGGGTCCTCGGATATTTGGTTTGGAGTTCAGGCTGTAGATTCCCTCCCCCAGGAGTCTGGACTACTTTGAAGTGGGAGAGAATCAACTCTTAGTGGTTTCCCTGAGGAATATGTGATACTCCATAGACAGCTGGAGGGAAAGGGCAATGCCAAATCCTCCTTACCTCCCCAGTGGTATTTGGATTGTTCTCTAGAGGTGGATCATTGAAAACGTGAGAGTTCCAGAAAAACATCTACTTCTGCTTTATTGACTATGTCAAAGCCTTTGTGTGGATCACAACAAACTGTGGAAAATTCTAAAAGAGATGGGAATACCAGACCACCTCACCTGCCTCCTGAGAAAACTGTATGTAGGTCAAGAAGCAACAGTTAGAACTGGATATGAAACAACAGACTGGTTCCAAATCAGGAAAGGAGTGTGTCAAGGCTGTATATTGTCACCCTGCTTATTTAACTTATATACAGAGTACATCATGCAAAATGTCGAGCTGGATGGAGCACAAGCTGAAATCAAGATTTCCAGAAGAAATAACAATAATCTCAGATATGCAGATGACACCATCCTTATGGCAGAAAGCAAAGAAGAACTAATGAAAGTGAAAGAAGAGAGTGAAAAACTTGGCTTAACCCTCAGCATTCCGATAACTCAGGTCATGGCATCTGGTCCCATCACTTTATGGGAAATAGATGGGGAAACAATGGAAATAGTGACTGACTTTATTTTCTTGGGCTCCAAAATCACTGCATATGGTGACTGTAGCTATGAAATTAAAAGATGCTTGCTCCTTGGAATAAAAGTTATGACCAACCTAGACAGCATGTTTAAAAGCAGAGACATTATTTTGTCAACAAAGGTCCATCTAGTCAAAGCTATGGTTTTTCCAGTAGTCATGTATGGGTGTTAGAGTTGGACTGTAAAGAAAGCTGAGTGCCAAAGAGTTGATGCTTTTGAACTGTGGTGTTGGAGAAGACCATCTAGTCAAAGCTATGGTTTTTCCAGTAGTCATGTATGGATGTGAGAGTTGGAAAGGGAGGCCTTGCGTCCAGCAGTCCATGGGGTCGCCAAGAGTTGGATATGACCAAGCAACTGAACTGAACTGAACTAGAGGTCAAAAAGGTCGTCCGTGGCATTGCTGAAGGCAGAATTGTATTCTACAGAGAAAGTGGCAGAGTCAGCAGGGGGCCACTCCAGGGAATCCTCCAATGCTGGCTGGAAAGCAGAGAACAGAATAAGGTTGAAGCCTAAGAGAGGTCCACTCTAAGACCCCATGGAGGGATGCAGAGGCAATTAAGTAAGCTTGCTAGAAAGCTTGGGGCTAGAATCATAGCCAGCTGGAGGAAACATTTAAGAAAGATCTAGCTGGAAGCCCCCAGATTACTGATATTAACTGGATGACTCCTGAAGATCAAACAGGTAGAGAGCGGCCCTACTTATACCAAATCCTAGGACCTCTGATTCAAAGCACTGGGTTTGCTACATTATGAGATCGTGTACAGGGAGACAAATTATTTTCCAGTGAGGTGCAGTGCAGCAAGAATGTGACATGGTGGAGAGGCTGTGGGATCTGGAGTACAAAATATGCAGGGTTTGAGGTCTACCTCAGCCACTTATTAGCTCTCTTACCTCGAGCAGTATTTATTTAAAATAACTTGTATTTATTTAATCTCTTTGAGCCTTTTTAAAAAATCTGTTAAGTGAAGATAAAAGTAGGGCAAGGCTTTTAAACCTCTGCATGATTGCCATGTTGGACTGGATAATTTTTTGTTCCAGAAGCTGCCATTTATTGAAGGATATTTAGCAGGATCCCTGGCCTCTATCCCTTATACACCAATGGTACAACCCCTCTGTTCTATGTTCTGACAACCAAAAATGATTCCAGACATTGCAAAATGTCCCATTGGGGTCAAAAGGCTCCCATTTGAGAACCACGGCAATAGTGTACTAGTGAGAAAACTGAGGTTCCATGCAAAACACTTGGTATAGTATCTGACATGTAATTATTGTTCAATATGTTAGATATTTTTGCTATTGTTGTTTAGTTGCTAAGTTATGTCTGCCTCTTTTTTGACCCCACAGACTATAGGCCACCAGGCTCCTCTGTCCATGGGATTTCCCAGACAAGCATACTAGAGTGGGTTGCCATTTCCTTCTCCAAGAGATCTTTCTGACCCAGGGATTGAACCCATGTCTCCTGCATTGGCAGGTGGATTCTTTACCACTAAGCCAACTGGGAAATCCCATTAGATATTTTTATTCATTGATAAAAATGTGAGCAATATTTTTATCAGTATTAAATAAAACTGGTTATTAGGAGAATGCATTCACTCTCAGGCCATGTGTGAATACTTAGTTCAGTTTTAACTAGCCCTGTTGTCTTTTACTTTGAGCAAGGGAAAGCAGGTTAAAAACAGGCATTTTTTGTCTGTGTTAATATTCTTAGTTCATGTACACTAAGCAGATACACTCATAGTTCACAGTTTGCAGAACAGTAACTGCATGATTAATTGATTAAAACTGCAGTGTTCATAACATATTCTGGGAGAACAATTACAAATTTCCCAATGTAATATATGTCTTGAGCTGAGTAGCTGCCCTCAATATTCTTACTTAGATATTCATGATAGTTATATGTGGGCTTCCATTAAAAAAGTGTTTATGTTGCTTTCAAACTATAGAATATTCAGTTGCTCTGTTGATAAAATCTAAAGAGGAAGGAAGATACTTATTTCTGTTTATCATGCACATTAATGTCCCTTCTTATTTGGTTAGTATTTGATATCATGTACAATCACATAATCATTCAAAATGCAATTCTAGCTTCTACTTGAATTCAGTGATTAAAAACAAGCCATTCAGCATGATCCACTGAGTCTTGGCTCACGTCAAGCTCCTACCTCTTCTGCAGCACAAGCAGACTTCAAGCTGTTAATAGGAACAGGCATGACTAACCAAGGTAATTTCTTCCTGCATTAATCTTAAACTCTTTAGGAGTCATCAAGGTTTTCTTTCTCTAGCTCAAGATGGAACTGCTGAATTTTGCAGAAAGCATTAAAAAGTTATACAAATGAGATTAAATGAAAACAAAGGACACAGTCGTCATTAAGACTACATTAAAGCAGGGTGGAAGAAAATCTAAAGTATATAAGTATGTATTTTTCGAAAAGAAAACTTTGGGCTAAAAATGCACCTTTCAGCTTGCATTGGCAATATTTGGATTTGGTTCTCTCATTTGATTTGTGTCTATTGTAACGCATGGACTAACTTATACAACACTGATGTGATAGATACTTTAGACAGTTTGTGGCAACAGTACATTAGAATTAGAAATTTTGTCTTCCAAATTGCAAAAGCAACTTGAAGAAGCAAATCAAAAAAAGGTGGTTTATTCACATAATCTGTGTTGTATGATCTTTGAGGTTATCTGTCAATTGCCCTGTCTCAAGTTCCCAGCTCTTATTTTGTCTGCAACTTTATTACCCCAAATATACATTTTGGGCTTCCCTGGTGGCTCAGGTGGTAAAGAATTTGCCTGCAATTTGGGAGACCCAGGTTTGATCCCTGGGTTGGGAAGATACCATGCAGAAGGACATGGCGATCCACTCCAGCATTCTCGCCTGGAGAATTTCATGGACAAAGGAGCCTGGTGGGCTATAGTCCACGGGGTCACAAAGAGTCGGACACAACTGAGCGACCAACACAACAGAAGACATTCTCATGCTTCCCCACCTTTTCCCTTTGGATGTCCATCTTCATCTCTTCCTTGATGTTCTGGGTCAAAACCCATCTTTTCAACTCTCTTTTCTAACTATACCTATGCACACTGATTATGCTTTTATTCAATAACTCTTCATTATTTATTTATTTATTTATTTTTTAAATTTTATTTTTTATTTTTTAAATTTTAAAATCTTTAATTCTTACATGCGTTCCCAAACATGAACCCCCCTCCCACCTCCCTCCCCACAACATCTCTCTGGGTCATCCCCATGCACCAGCCCCAAGCATGCTGCACCCTGCGTCAGACATGGACTGGCGATTCAATTCTTACATGATAGTATACATGTTAGAATTCCCATTCTCCCAAATCATCCCACCCTCTCCCTCTCCCTCTGAGTCCAAAAGTCCATTATACACATCTGTGTCTTTTTTCCTGTCTTGCATACAGGGTCGTCATTGCCATCTTCCTAAATTCCATATATATGTGTTAGTATACTGTATTGGTGTTTTTCTTTCTGGCTTACTTCACTCTGTATAATTGGCTCCAGTTTCATCCATCTCATCAGAACTGATTCAAATGAATTCTTTTTAACAGCTGAGTAATACTCCATTGTGTATATGTACCACAGCTTTCTTATCCATTCATCTGCTGATGGACATCTAGGTTGTTTCCATGTCCTGGCTATTATAAACAGTGCTGCGATGAACATTGGGGTACATGTGTCTCTTTCAATTCTGGTTTCCTCGGTGTGTATGCCCAGCAGTGGGATTGCTGGGTCATAAGGTAGTTCTATTTGCAATTTTTTAAGGAATCTCCACACTGTTCTCCATAGTGGCTGTACTAGTTTGCATTCCCACCAACAGTGTTAGATGATTGCTTTTACTATATTATTTTCTCTGGTCTATATACTGCTTAGTAATTATGTGTTGGCTACATGCATTTCTTATTTTTCCAAGTAAATTGCTATATCGTGGAAAGCATAGAATGTGTTTGACATTTTTTCTCAAAGTACCCACCAAGCTCTTTTCAATGTGTAACATGTGTCTGTTGTATGAATAAATGAAAGCTATATTGAACTATTTTTTAAAGAGAGTTGTTATGAAGGGCTTCTTATTTAAATGTTTAAAATTATCTGATGAATCTGTATAATAACCAGTTACAGCATCAGAAATACCACTTAAAATGGTATACTAGTGCAATCTAATCTAATTCTCATTTTGCAGATGGAAAAACTGCATAGATAAATGACTCACTTGGTTAAAAACTTAATAACCAGCACAGAAGGATAACTGGATACTCCCACTCAAAGCCTCCAGTTTTCACCTCTTAGTGTCACCTCTCCCATTATTTAAATATTGCCAATGAAAAGATATGCTGATCTAAAGTAAATATAAATATATCAGCTCACATTTTACTTTGCTGAAGGGACCATATATAGAACATTCTGGGGTCAAGCTCATGTTCAAAAGACACACAGATTGGAGATAAAGGTCTGGCTTTGCCACTCCTTAGCCTGGAGAACTCAGATGAGCAACTCTACACTTCGTTTATTCATTAGTAAACTGAAACTAATAACTGTATTTACCTCAAAGTGCCTAAAACATCTGGTATGTTTTGTGTGGCATATAAAAAGCTGTTAGTAAATGTTACCTATACTTATTAACACTCTGAGGCTTTACAGTTTGACAAAATTTTTTTATTTTATTAATACAGTTGTTTTATAGATACTGAATATGGATTCTAATCCATATATTTTATAGTATACTTTAAGAAGTGTGTTTCTTTATACTCTGTCAGTGTTCCCAGGAAATTTTTTTTGAGAAATCATTTTTTTTTTCCTAAATTAGCTAGAGAAAAAAAATCTTTTGAATGTTTCATTTAGATAATTTTGATGTTACAGAGAGTTTTGTTTTCATTTTCAAGAGAACTCTCCTGATCCTTATTTTAAAAAGTAGCTGTCAACATCTTTAAAAATTACTTTATAGTTTTAGGTTATGTATCTCCTTGAAGAACTACGGCTTTCTTTCAAATAGTGAAGTGATAGAAAAATGCTGAGATTAAATTGTTTGTTTTATTCTTATGTATCACAATACTTTACAGTTACTATTATACTTTTGAAATCATGGGTTGAATATAAAATTTACACAAGGACAAATCTGTAGATTTCCTTGACTAATTTCATATCTTACCTTGTTGTAATTTCAACCCACACTTCTTTTCTTAGATGAATGGAAAAAAGAACTTTTGGAAAATGAGTTACATAACATTAATGTTTTAAAACATTTGCTATTTGCTATTATCTAAGATCATACTAGCACAAATGCCTTTTCTTGGTCACAAGTAGGTTTGAAGTATGGCTGAACCAGGGCAAACTCCAAGTACCTACTCTACATAAATTAATTTCCCAAAGGAAAATGCATTATGCTTATAATTGAAGTTATCATTTCTAATACCACCATTAATGCTGATTGAATCTTAAATTTGTGTTGGGATCATTTATTTGAAGACACTATATCTCTTAAAAATTCATGTCAAGTGCACCCTATAAAGGTTAATCTATAGTCTTGAAGCTATTTCTTAGGCTTTGGCAACCTGGAGAAGGTCAGATTATCAATCTATGCAAAAATAAGAGCCTATTTTTTTTTAATGGGTTAAAAGCAATATCTATTTTACAGAAAGATAGGATAGACAATTTAGCTTAAGGATTTTATTTTTACAATATAGAAAATTGATAGATCTATTCATAATATCATCCTTTCTTTAAGCTCACTTTTAATTCTGTTAAATTATTAATAGTGTTTTGATTTTAAACCATTTCCTGTACTCTTGGAATATGGAGTTCTGGGTATATGTAAATTCCTTCAATCAGCCCATTTCTGTCTCTTTCTTTCTGTTTCTTCCACTTGTTTTCATGTTTAGATGGGTACCCTCACTATCTATCCAGATGCTATTTTTGGAAACTTTGAGGAGGGTCCCTCTCTATGCCTTCTTTTCTTTCTCTTTGCTATATCCAATCATCTTCAAATCTATGCCTGCTCAAAAATAGCTACAGATGATTTAGAAAGCATCTATATATTTCCATTCTCCCATCATGGCTTTAGTGCAGGCAGCAGCTGCCTAATCAGTAGACTGAACCCTATGAAATTGGCATCTTTGTTAGACTAAAAATATTAATACATCCACAATTCAACCAAAATACTTTTTCTTTTTGCCTTAATCCATGTTTCACATTAGTAAGAGAAATATTTATCCCACCTTTGATATGTGGAAACTGAGGCTAGCCTGAGAGAATAATTTAACCAAGGATGTATTGGATACCTGTGATGCATTAGCACTAGAAGCCCAGGGCTCAACCAGAGGAAATGGCCCTTTCCTCCATGGACCATACTTAGTAAAGGAGATTAAAAAGTAAATATGAAATAAAACACAGTGTGATGAGTGTTACAGTAACTAAGCACCTAAGACAGCTTCTAACAGACCTGAGAAACACTGAGAAAACTCTTGAGAGTCCCTTGGACTGCAAGAAGATCCAACCAGTCCATTCGGAAGGAGATCAGCCCTGGGAAGGACTGATGGTAAAGCTGAAACTCCAGTACTTTGGCCACCTCATGCGAAGAGTTGACTCATTGGAAAAGACTCTGATTCTGATGCTGGGAGAGATTGGGGGCAGGAGGAGAAGGGGACGACAGAGGATGAGATGGCTGGATGGCATCACTGACTCGATGGACGTCAGTCTGAGTGAACTCCGGGAGTTGGTGATGGACAGGGGGGCCTGGCGTGCTGCGATTCATGGGGTTGCAAAGTCAGACACAACTGAGCGACTGAACTGAACTGAAGGGGCTCAGACAGTAAAGCATCCGCCTACAATGCGGAAGACCTGGGTTCAGGTCCTGGGTTGGGAAGATCCCCTGGAGAAGGAAATGGCAACCCACTCCAATACTCTTGCCTGGAAAATCCTATGGATGGAGGAACCTGGTTGGCTACAGTCCACAGGGTCACAAGGAGTCAGACACGACTAAGGGACTTCACTTTATTCTTATTTTAGATCTTTGTACTTCCCTTCCCCATTTACTTCCTTAGTATTTTCTGCTTGTTTGCTTCCTTTCCTTTGGGAGGTTTATTTTCTCACTGGTGAAGGAGAGATTCGGTGCATTATGTAGGAAGGATAGAGGAGGATGGGAAACAAAATGGAGTCAGTTTCCTTCCTGCTGGCAACTCACATCCCTGGAACTGGATTTCTACAACTATAGAGAGAGGCAGCAGTGCTGAGATTCTTCAGGGCTGCACTGTACTTAGGCGATAAAGTGGCCACAGAGTTTGGAAGGAGACCTTTATGCCCTCTTGCATAGGGCCCAGTATTTTGTGAGTCTCAGAGGATTGGGACCTTCAGTTTGCCAGGCTCAGGTCATCGGGATTTATTGTGAGACTGTACCTGACAGTAAGGAAGGCAGCATTTATCTCATGGGAATAAAGATCAGTAAACATAGCATGCCACCCTTTGCAGAGACTGGAACTAGATTCAAGAATCTCTGAGGGATTTGTATTTTATGTATTTTCATTTTTGTGAGCTCCTGTTAATGGCCCTCAGAGCATCCCCGGGGTTGTTTGGGTTTTGTCTGTCTGCTTCTTTTTCCTCTTCCTGCTAGCTCTTTCATGCATCTTCTACTCTGTATGTCCTTTGATCTGTATCAAAGTGTTAATCTAGTCAAAACATCTATTCAATAGCTGAAATTATCTTCATTACACCTTGAAAGAGGAGACTAAATAGGAAGTCAGCTCATCATTTGACTTTGAACTTAATTTCTGATTATGAGCCTCTGCAAGCATTACTGTTTTTACTTATTCATGCATTCATCAGCTTTTCACTTGAGTGCCTTCCTTCTTTTTGGCACACTTCTTGATACTGGTAATAATACCTAGATCTTATACACAAAAACAATCCCGTGTTCAAGATACTCATATTCTAGCAACATTCAAACTATTGGAAGTGGGAAGGAAGCTGAGACTTGAGTAGAATTATAATAGTTACTAGTATGATATCATTTTGAAAGTGATCAGAAAAATAGCAGATGAGAACATTGTGTCATTTGCAAGGCTCTTTGAGACAGATCCATGCTTTCATTGATTATTTGTAAGCATATGTAAGATACCTTATACATTTTTTCCCATCACACTTCTCCCTCCTGTATCCTACCGCCCTACAGAACCACTCTATTTCCGTAGGTCATAGATAACTTATCTATGAAGTTAATTTACGGGCTGAGGTGTGCCCATGGATTACTGCCTATGATGTCCAGGTATTGTTTGTGTTTCAGCAGGGAGTTCCCCTCATCTTAACTGACTACAAAGAACCTTTGTGGGTAATTTTAGAACTTTTTTTTAAAAGGCTAATAGGGAAGCAATTTAGACAACCGATGAACTTTTGATTGGTTCTCAAATCTCCCCATCTATCTGGCTAATTGGTAAATACTCTGTAAAAGCCCAATCAAATAAGAAACAAACTAGAATCATTTCCGGTTTTCTGTCAACTGTTGCATGTGTCCTACACTCTTTTTATAAAAAAAAAAACACCGTGAGTCAAAATATGATGAGATTGTTCCCACATTATGCTCATTCATGACAAAACTTCTTGTGTTTGACATTATAAAGAAGCAGTCCTGGGTAAGATCTTTAAGTGAGATAGAACAAGCCATCATCAGTGAAGAGCTGTTTAAGGAGACTTGCCACCCAATAACAGTGCTACATCACTTATCAGGCTGGTATGACCCTTCCTTCTAGCATTCTTTTACCTTAATATTAGTGCAATGAACCCCAAGATTCACCACCCTGGGAGTTATTGGCTGCTTTGTGGGCAGAGCCAGCTTTCAAAAGCACTAGAAGCCTAGATCTTACTGTTTTCAACTGTCATTCTCCTGCCAACACCCTTTTAAAAAGGGTTTAGGGTTCGCCTTTGCATTACATATGCATAACTTCCATTAGTGTTAATCACATGCTCCATTTTAGAGCTGTTTTGGCCCCTCCGGTTAAATGGGCGTTTAAACAGTTTTTAATGCATTATATGTACTTATTTTTTAAACGAGTATTATATGCCCAATTGACTGGAATTAATACAAAGTCCATCAGGTGAATACAGATTTATAATTGTTTTTAAAGCATGTATTATTTACTCGACCAACCATGACAGCCCTTTTGGAGTCATTCCAGCTGAGAGGGGAACTACATGTGTATGTCAATACTGAATAAGCCTTTATGAAATCTTTTAGTGAGGTTCTCTCAGTTAAGCTTAAAGCTTATCCAGCTAATTTTTTCCTCTCACTTTCTCTCTCTCTCTTTTCACAAAAAAATTCTCAAAATATTGTTCACTATTTTTAGCTTGCATCATCAGCATCAGTGAACTAGGTAAAAGCTATGCAAAGGCCCGTTTGGTTCAAATAAACTCAACAAATTCAACAAGATATACAGTGTCTACAAAGCATTAGGCCCTGATACTGGAAAAGGAAAGATATACTCAGTTCTCAATTCATATATAATTGACCTTCATCAAGAGTAGAATTTAATAAATTATTTCATTTTGCAAATTATCCAATCTGTCTAAAAATTTCTATAACCAAGCAATTGAAAAGAAATTAAATAGCTCCTTGTTCTCATCTCGGACATAAAATTAAACTCCAATCCACTCTTCTTTTATAACGTTAAGCATGTTATGTATCTTTTCCCCCCTTCCTTGGGTTAGTAAGATTATTCCAAAATTGTTTTCCAAAATTTAACATATTTTTATTTGTATAGCATCATCCCTTTTTTTCTGTAATAGTGATTGACTAATTAGTAGCTGGAATTCGCTTCTATTAGCTTTTAAAACTCAAGACAGATACATCATGCAATTTTAGGGATGTATTCAGACCCTATGCCAGATGAAAGATGATTGCTTTAGACTGTAATATAACCTTGTCTTATGGTTGGTAGAACTGAAATCCATATTATTTGTGAGAAGGAAATGCACTGCTTATTACCAGAAAAGAGCAGTACATAGACTTTCAGTTTCTGACAATGAAATTTAAGACTTTAAAAATTTCAGTAGTACTTTGTGCATTCTTTGTAGGTCAAAAATGAATGCACAAGAGAGACTGCATTTACTGAAGCAACCAAGAGTAATTCTTTCCTTGCTATATACATGTGAAGATTGTTCGTGGGATGAGCACTGTAGCCTCTGTTCCAGAAACTGACCGTGTTTGCAACTTCCCCTCCAACTGGAGATCAGTCTGAGACTCTTGCCCGGTAGAGTCTTCCTAGGTAGCAGGGTCTGAACGCAGGTATGGCTGCTGCTGTTGTCTGGAGATTCCTAAGGGGACTGTTTATTGGTGGTTCATAAGAACAACTTTGGGTGTTCTTGTATGGCTTTCACAGAAGGAAACTTAGTTTTGACAATGTGGTTCAGAAACTAGATAGCAGTGGGTGGATGGAATGTGTTCTCTTTATTTGAAAAAACAAAACATAAACTCATCTTCACAAAATGTGTCTTTGGAGAATGATAATGAAGTAAGGTGAGCTTACATAAAAAAAAAATGTTGAAATTCTCAAGCATAGGTAAATAATAAGTCCAGCAACCGTATTTACATCTGTATGACTTAGAGATTAATGCTTTTCCTTGTCTGATAGCAAAGGCTGCTAAACTTAACATTGTTACCTATTGTATGCATTCCTTTTCTTTGGGGTTGTCTTATTATTTAGCTTTCTTGTTCAAGCCTGTCCATCTTTCCTTTTCTTTCTTTCTTTCCGTTCTCTTCTTCCACAAATACTGACTGTAAATTTGCTACATGAATTAGGCTCTGAATGAAATATGGTTCAGTCTTTAAATACTTCATAGTTTAATAAGAACTATGAAAGTGAAAGTGAAGTCGCTCAGTCATGTCCGACTCTGTGACACCATGGACTGTAGCCTACCAGGCTTCTCCGTCCATGAGATTCTCCAGGCAAGAATTCTGGAGTGGGTTACCATTTCCTTCTCCAGGGGATCTTCCCAACCCAGGGATCGAACCCGGGTCTCCCGCATTGGAGGCAGACGCTTTAACCTCTGAGCCATATGAAAAAGATAATAATTCAACAAGATAAGTGTATAAGTATAGTTAAGTATCAGTAGGATGATGTTAGCTGGGATTCATTGGTGGCTTGAATATATTTTTATTTGTTTAATATGCGCTTTTATACATTGGTCAACTTTTAGCAGAGTCTTTCTTAAATTGAAAAAAGACATTTTCCTGGAAGGATCAAATGATTATATTAAAAATTATAGAAAAGTTCCCCAAATGCCTCTGAGTGTGTATCTTGGTAATAGATATGCATTTTCAAGAATATAAAAATGTAGTTGACAAATTCTATACAGTAAAAGTATTATAAATATATATACTTATATATATATGTATGTAATAGCTTGACCTGAAGTTGGGAAGTATTATCATTACCAAACCTAACCCACCAAAGTATAATTTACAAAAAGTAAAATAAAACTTTGCATGATATTGTAAGAAGATGGCAAAAAATATTTGCTCTGCATTTCCTCCCCACCTAAAGAAAAAGCCTTTTGAAATTGGTCATAACTTAGGGGAACTATACCTGGAGAAGAGAAATCTTTAATGTCTCACATTGTCAGCATTTTGTCACTATTTTATAAGCAACTGAGTTCCATTTCTCTACACTTGTCTCACGGTGCAAAGTCCTTTGTGAATGGGCCACATTCTTCTCACACATAAGGTCCCCACAGCATAATCACGTTGATTAACTGACCTGGATCAGTAATTGTTACACTTGAAGAACTCTATAAACTGGAACAGAGAAGTGACTGGTAATGTGACATTGGCCACAGAGACTGACATTTTCTTTTTTTGTTGTTGTTTGCTTGCTTGTATTTTAAAATTGTTTTACAGTCTCTAGTCATTCTCACTTGAAAGAAATGTTACTAAAATGTTTTATTAAAATAAACTGTTTTCACATTCAGCATTAGCTGGAATAAACTCAAGATTATACTGAATTCTTATATTAGGTAGGCAACAAAGTGATAATTTCTTCTACAGGCCTTCTCTGCTGAGTTTAAGTAAATATAGTTCAGTAAATAAAAGCATCAGCATCAAAGCAGTGCTGCTGTTGTATTTTAGAAAAGGAATTTAGATAAAATTGTGATTATTTTTATTTATTGATATCAATACTTTGTACATGTCTTCCCTCTGTTATGCAGATAGTGGCTTCCTTGAAAGTTTTTCTGGCTATAGAACAGAACAAAACACATAGAACCTAACAAACCAGAAGTATATTTTACAAAAGAATAAAATAAGATAGCATCTATATGGCTATAAAAAGTATTTCCACTTCATTTTCTCACCACCTTTTTAAAAATCCAGGTATTAAAGTATACAAATTCCTATAAAGTTTTTTTCTGACAAAATATATATTTGAATATCTTACTCTATTTTTAAACATTTCTACATGTTTGTCAAATTATTAACAGCTACCAAGCTGATTTGAACAAAAAGAAATAAGTTGGATATGATTAGATATATCCTCCAAAAGTTGTTTCCTTTAGAAATAAGAAAACACATTCAGAGTTTCAGAGAACAGAAACAGCAAATACATTTTAAGGAGTTGAAATATTTTCTTTCTTTCCCTGTCTCTCAGAAGCCCCTGAAGTCGACTCTGCAGCTGAGCTGATTTCATGTTAGAAAGCTGTCCTAAATACACACTGACAGAGGGGCCGTGAGAATGGACACAGAGCTGTCTGCTCTCTCACACATGCCACCGCACACACTCTCAGCTTCTGAATTGCTTAAGAACACTGAGCAAGGAGTCCTCAAGCCTGTTGTTAAAATACAGTCTAGTTAAGATGAATGTAGATGCCTATGCCTAGACAAATGTATATCTGGAGTCTGAAAACAGTCTATCTGATATACAGGTGATGCATATTAGAAAACTATAGAATCACTGCTAGCATCTTTGTTGGTTAAATAGACATCCTGGTGAATAATGTGATTGACCCAGGGGAAAAAAATACTGGTATAAATAGGGAGCAGATATGCTTCAACTTGGTATGATTGCTTTGGAAGGTGCTTTCTTAATTTCTTTGCGTGGTACAATGAAGCGCTGAGAAGAATCTGCAGCAATACAAAGAAACAGAGTTCCTATATATTTTTATTGAATATAATACAATATGATCAAAGAGTGCACATAATTAAGTGCTTAAGCTCAAAGCATCTTTAAAGCAGGAATTCTGCTGATTTTTTATTTTATGTGATTGCTTACGGATTAGTTCTCTATTTGCTCCTGAAGAATATACTTAAACACTCAATCAATGAATAACCTACAGCAGTTTGTTGTAGATTCAATAATGGGGAATGGTGCATTGTACCAGGATAGTCAGATATACCCAAAGGGAGTGTCAGTGGTCAAAATGCTTCCATTGCCAGAAGGTAGTCTGAAAATGGTCTGGAAATTCAATACAGCATTGACCCTACATTGTATACATGATCCACAGTCAGTTTCTCAAGCATACTTGTAGTTTTAAAAAAAGAACCATTGAAAAAAAAAAAGCTGAAACTTTAAAAAAAAAAATCTATTTTAAATGAGTTGTTTTTTGTGAATAGTTGATTTGAAATGTATTTGTCCAAATGAGCTAAATGGAAAAATCATTTTTATTTCAGGTTAAATGCGTCTAAAATTATTTTATTTTCTTTAAAAGTAATATAAAGTTTTAAAAATAACTTAAAATTTTCAAGTTATGTACTGATATTTCTATTTGTGAGAGTATAGTTAAGTGTTCATCTATTCCATCCTCATAAAGCCTCCTAATTATCAAACAATAGCCATATATGAATATATACCTTGTGATACTGATCCAATTTCTATTAGCTTTTTTCTTTATTTTATCAGTGGATTAAGAAAAAGTGGCAAGTTTTCTAACAAAATAGATTAGAGCCATTTGCCAAATCTCATATGGCTGTGTTTGCTTTTCCTTCCTTCTGAGAATTGTCAGTATATTTCATTACACAATTAACAACTTTACATCCTGTAATTAATTATTAGAGGTTTTATTTTCTGTAGTTATTTAAAATTGTTTTAAGATGACACCTTTTAATTTTGAAATTGGAAGAAGATTAGAAATTATGATTACCACTAGTAGAAAAAAATTAATTATTTTGGAATATGCTTAATTTGGGAATACAGTATTTTCTTGTTATCCTCATACACTTAGAATTCCTTTTCAGTTTTAACAGATTGAAGATGTACATTAAAATAATGTCACATCAGTTAAATCCTAGTTTTTGTAAGTTTTATGATCCTTTCTCATCCTCAAAATTATAAGGATAGCCATATTTGGGTTTTAAGAACTGCAAGTATAGCTGTATGTATAATAGTAATGTATATTATATATAGTTATATAATGTCTGTCCTTTTTTAGATTGCACCCAAGTACTACATTTCAGACTCTTTTGTTGACTATGAGGCCATCTCCATTTCTTCTATGCTATTCTTGCCTACAGTAGTCATGTAATGAACGGTCATCTGAATTAAATCCACCCATTCTCATCAATTTTGGTTCAATGATTCATAAGATGTTGATGTTCTCTCTTGCCAGTTCTTGCTTGACCATTTACCTTGATTCATGGACCTAACATTCCAGGTTCTTATGCAATATTGTTCTTTACAGCTTTGGATTTTACTTTCCCCACCAAAGATCCACAGCTGGGTGTCGTTTCTGCTTTGCCTAGCCTCTTCATTCTTTCTGGGGCTCTTAGTAATTGTCCTCTGCTCTTCCCTAGTAGAATATTAGACACCTTCCAACCTGGGCTGGGAGGGGGGGGCCTTGTCTTTCAGTGTCATATCTTTTTGCCTTCTTATACTGTTCATGGGGTTCTTGTAGCAAAAATACTGGAGTGGTTTGCCATTCTTTCCTCCAGCGGGCCACGTTTTGTCAGAACACTCCACTGTGACCTGTCCATCTTGCATGTCCCTGCTCATAGTTTCACAGAGTTGCACAAGCCCCTTGGCCACAACAAGGTAGTGTCTATGTATACATATATGTTTAATACGCATATGCTTCATTATTTCACCTGGAGGATAGTAATTGTGTACATGAGATGGAAATTCAATATAATTTGGAAACTGGTACTAAAATCTTAGTTTTGCATTTATGGCTATTTGATCAAATGGCACATCAAAATGGCACAGATGAATCATCCTGTGATGTTGATGAAAATAAAATTCCTTATTACACTTTAGACAGTATACTGATTTTTGTCGTGTAGATTTCATATATTAAATTTCAACAAAGCTTGGTTATAATAATTTGAAGATTGATATTTCCACATAGATTGACAGATTTACTTTTTGCATTAGACCTTATAGCTCATCAGTTTATACAGTTCATTAAGACCCCTTTACAAAATCTGCAAAAGAAAGGTACTATTTATGGAATTACTGATGGAGAAACACTGAATGATTCATTGGTTTTTCTATTTGACTTTTTTCTACTTTTAAGATAAAGGCTATTCTTGTCTATAAAATGATTTAGCTGATCTTAATCTGCCTTTTGGAGAAGGCAATGGCACCCTACGCCAGTACTCTTTTTCTTGCCTGGAAAATCCCATGGACGGAGGAGCCTGGTATGTTGCAGTCCATGGGGTCACTAAGAGTCAGACACGACTGAGCGACTTCACTTTGACTTTTCACTTTCATGCATTGGAGAAGGAAATGGCAATCCACTTCAGTATTCTTGCCTAGAGAATCCCAGGGACGGGGGAGCCTGGCGGGCCGCCGTCTACGGGGTCGCACAGAGTCGGACATGACTGAAGTGACAGCAATCTGCCTTTGAAAGATGTGAATGTGATAAAAATATGCAAAGTGCCTGGAATTGGGCTAGGCCCATAGTTAGACATGTAACAAACGCTAACTCTCTTTTCTTATTTATCATAAGAGTTCTAATGTTTTGTGCCTTTTTTGTGAGAAAAGACCAGGTTTTGTAGTTTGGACAAACCACCTGGGATATTATAACGTCCCTTGAAAATTACACAGGCTGTAGTACAAAATTTGCAGGAGGGTTAAGAACTTAAAGTACCAGAAAAATCTTCACTTTTACCTTAACTCCTAACCATAACTTGATAATAATGATCCTGAATCTGTTTTTTTTTTTTTCTAGTTCTAAACAAAATTATAGGTTCCAAGAGGGCAGGGATGTGAATGTGTCCTGTTTGCAGCTGCTTATCCAGTTCCAAGCATACAGTAGGTATTTAACAAATATCAGTTACATGAATGAGCAAAAATACTGTAATTTTTCTTTATTTTCCATCTTTATAAAGTCATATAAATTAATTAAATTTGGTTTACTAATCTTGTGATATTTTTAAAATAATTAAAACATTCTATTTCAACACTGACTAATTTCTCCAATTACTGTTTTCCATAAGAGTGAAACTAAATCTTCTATGGTCATGATTCAGACTCTTTATTCTAAGGAATCTCTAACCTGAGTTTCTTATTTTCTGCTCACCCCACTGAATGGTATTATACCTAGCACAATATTCCTACCTCAACTGCTGGACCTGTAAGAGCTTAATGATATTGATTTATGCATTATCATTTTTTAAATAGCTCTTTTTAAAACAAAGACCTTATCATCAATGTTTGCAGATAGGACCTTCCAAATGATTCTTCATGTACCTAGAAATTAGTGTCTGCTCTACTTTCACTGATGCAAATATTTACTAAGAGGAGAGAGAAAGAAAATAACCTTTTGCCCTTTTTTTTTCCCTTTTCTGAAACCTAAAAGCATTTTGTTTTCTAGAGCTCTATAAAAGTTCAACGCATAAAAGGTTAGGAGCCTGACTTTTTTCTGTCGTGTATATCTTTGAAAAATTGGTTTACGAAGAGTCATACATCATGTAGCCAGACATATGGGAATAGTTAAAGATTAAGGTAAATAGACAAATTGAACTGCTTTAAATCATTTTCCTTGTTTCAGTTTTATGAAGGAGCTTATGAACAAAAGCTGACATTAAGCAATCACAATGGGCTCTTCTCTATGTTTTAGACAGTGGTAAAGACTTTAGTGTCAAAGAGTGTTGCATCACCAATAGTTACATCAATTTGATTGGTGTCCAGATTTCAAAAATGTTACCTTGTCAAACCATAACCTTTTCCAAGTCTTTCATTTGTCATGGTTTTGTAGATTATATCATTTGTTTTATATTACCTGTATCAGAAAGCATGGATCATGGATTATAAGATTTTTTTTATTATATATTGGTTGTTTTTGTTTTTTAAATAAAATTAATACTGTAGGCATTTATGTTCAAAAGAGACTAATCAAATATTTTGGAAGGAAGTTTGATTTCATGCAACAAACATTACAGTAACTCTGCCTAAGGAGACCTTTGGTTCCTTTTCACTAAAAAAGAAATTTTCAGAACCATTAGGTTAACATTTTTAATAAATTGAATAAATATACTGAACTTTTCCAAGGTACCTAATACACTAATATCCTGTGGAGAGAAGCTGGCTGTTGGACTTTAAGGTAAGTTGCAGGAATTTGCCTAGTGGCATGGTGACAAGCCCCTACTCTTATGAAAAGTGCTATGGGATCTTTAATGTCCACACAGGGGAGTAGGATTTAAGATTTTGTGGTCTCATTTGAAAGACCCCTACATAGTAAACTGCATGGAACTCAATTTATCTACCTAGAAAGGAAAGAAGGCTTTGTAGCCCCTGTACCTATAAATCTAAGAAATGCTGTGAATATATGCCTTCATATTCATGCAGCACCAATCCCCTTCTTAAAAAATAATAAAAATAACAAGGTCTATGATCATCAGGTTGATATAGATAAAAATCCATTAACTTTTCATCATTATCACAGCTCTTATATCAAAGTGCAGACATTCATGGGGCTAGCTCACCTCCCCTGGTAGCTGTGCAAAGAGCCAGATGAAGATCTTTTACATACTTCTTTGTTGGTTTGCCTTTTAAAGCGTATGTGGTCGATTTAGAAACTGCTGATGGTCAAAATGTAATTTAAGAAGACTACAAATATTTGCACAGTTATGTGAGCCCAGCTTATAAGACATCCAGCTAATAAGTTTTCTCATGCCCTTAAGTAATGGGTCTGATAGGAAAAAGAATAACTTCTAGAAAATGTTGACCAAGTTTATTGCTGAGCTTGGTGTGATTCTCTGTGGGATAGCACGTATGTTTATGCCTAGTCTGGAGACTAACATATATATTAGGCATTTCAGAAATGATAGGCTTTTTGCTTTTGGAATATTCCAGTTGCCACAAATATATATATATAAGAAATAGCCTTGAAAAGCTTGCTGTGATATCTCAGGATGTAAATATATGAACTGTTTCTCAATAAGAAATTTGACGTAAAGGAGAAAAACACCAAATGTGTTTGATAAAACAGCATTTTTGTGGTGGGGACTCTTTCTGGGATTGCATACTTCTAGCAATTTTATCCTCCAGAGAAGGCAATGGCAGCCCAATCCAGTGTTCTTGTCTGGAAAATCCCATGGACAGAGGAGCCTGGTGGACTGCCGACTATGGGGTTGCACAGAGTTGGACATGATTAAAGCGATTTAGCAGCAGCAGCAATTTTGTCCTGTCTCTCTTTGTCATATCTGCAAGCAAACACACACACACACACACACACACACACACACACACACACACATTAAGGGTGTATGGGTTTTCTTTTTTTTAAAGACCTTTTTGAAGTAAACCATTTTTTAAAAAGTCTTTATTGAATTTGTTATAATATTGCTTCTGTTTTATATTTTAGTTTGTTGGACCTGAGGCATGTGGGCTCTCAACTCCCTGACCAGAGATCCAAACCCTCTGCATTGGAAGGGGAAGTCTTAACCACTGGCTTGCCAAGACACACACACACACATACACGCTCACACACGTGTGTACACACACTTACCTATAGTTTTGATTCACTTAAAGGATGAGATATTTGTGTGTTTTTTAGGTCAGGTGAGCTAAGTGACTTCTTTATATGATACAGTTTATGCCAGCATAACATATGACAATAAATCCATGATTTCTGATTTCTCTGCTACACATTCCGCACATCAACCTAGAAAGATATATCCATTATCTAAAGCTGAATACACGTCTTCTTTGTAGCTGTTCCTTCTGACCATGAAATTCTATTTCAAAAAATAAGTAAAACCAGTATTTTACAGAATTTCTTTCATTTTTCCACCAGACCCATTCTGGTCCAAAGTACTCATGATTATAATGGGATTTATTGGTGAAATGGAAGTTGAAGCTAAGAGAAAACAAAAATGCTTATTTATTCATTTGATTGGATCTTTATTGCTCACCTTTAAAATTAATACTTTGGCCACCTCGTGTGAAGAGTTGACTCATTGGAAAAGACTCTGATGCTGGGAGTGATTGGGGGCAGGAGGAAAAGGGGACGACAGAGGATGAGATGGCTGGATGGCATCACCGATTTGATGGACGTAAGTTTGAGTGAACTCCGGAAGATGGTGATGGACAGGGAGGCCTGGCACGCTGCGATTCACGGGGGCGCAAAGAGTCGGACGCGACTGAGTGACTGAACTGAACCGAACTGAACTGAAAATTAGTTGTTTTTACAGACAAGTCAGATTCACCAAATTCCCACTGTTAGTGAAAACAATGTAAATTCAATATTTCATTGTACATGATGGTATTGAGCATAAACCACCTTTCTTTTTAAGGTGTGGCCATTAGTTAAGTTTTTATCAACTATCCCAGCAATTTAAACTATTAAAACATATCCTGAAATACCATAAAGTTAGATAACATATCACTGAAGCAACAGTCTATTAACATTAATGCACTATTTTACCTGTAAAAACCTTAGATCATTGTGCATTTCTCGGGTATGCTTGATCACAGAATGATATTCAAACATTTTTAAGTTTAAGAGCACATTTAGGTCATTTGTGATGATGACTATACTTTTTAAAGTTTCCTAATATTGGTTATAAAGCAAGTGTCAGTGAGCTTGCACGCATACAAATGGCTTTTCCGCCTTCCACGAAGTGTTTCAGGGCAGTGGGCACTAGAGGGTGCTGTTGGAGCTGATACTAACCGTAACACACCTGAACTTGTCCTTTCAAAATCAGTCCTACCCAGATCCAAAAATGTTTCTCATGCTATACTATATTATTATTAGTCTTTAACATTAGGTTCTGTGAATGTCATCAGCATAACTTCCAAAACAAGTTACAAGGCAGTAATGAAAGCAAAGCTCTCCATAAGTTGGCAATTATTTATTGTTGTTGAAATCAGGATTCTCCTCTCCCGCCTTTAATAATACTCTTCCAGGTTTTCTTCAGGATGTGTATATAGGCTGGTAATACATTTTTATAAATGGAAAGAAAAAATAGGCTTGTCAGGCAATTAACATTTTCTCTGGACTTTAAACATGCATAGCCACCAAAGATCGTTTCTTAAAAGAAATGTGTCAAGAGGCTGCGGGTCTAACTTTTCTCCTGGTGTTTGTGAGAAATCGCGGGCATTCAAAAGAGGCTTGCACTAGAGAATACACAAACGTTATGTCAAAAATGTTGCTTTATATGAAAACGGAAGAATTATCTCCTCCCCCCGCCCCTACCCCCTTGGTAGTTATTTATAAAGGCGTTACTGTAGTTGCCTTTCTTAGACCTTCCCTGAAGGCATGATCAGACTCAAGCAGGCAGCTATTTCCCTTTAATTTTCCACAGCAAACCAGTAATGCTTATGATTATTGTGAAGTCAGGAAAAGTTTAGTTTCATCAAGTGACATGTAGTGATACAATTAGTTACTTAAGCGCTTCTCAAAAATGTTTCACCGTGGAACCTACTTTGTCAGATGCAGCTAAATATTAGCATCTCATATTAAACACAAGAGTAGAGCTGCCTCGTGGAAAGCACAGCTGACAGCTCTCAACATGAGCTGAATGATCACTCTCAATTGTAATCGATTCTGTAAGTACTAAACACAAACCCCCAGGCAATTGAAGAAAATAGGATGATGAAGGACTGCAAACTAATATGTTACACATCTTCATTGATTAGACATTGATTAACCATTATTTTCCTGAATGACAAACAGCTAGTGGTAAAGTAACTGAGGCTTGTGATTTATTTACATCTTAGACAGAGATGACTTCTTTATTCAACTGATTGTGAGCTGGTGCTAAACCAGGACACAGTGAGAATTTGACAATCTGAGCTGCTATTTTCTTCCTTTTTTCTCTCTTTTCTCCTTTCTTGCTTCCCTCCCTCCACCCCTTTCTTCCTTCTCTCTCTCTCCCTATTTCTTTCTTTCCTTCCTTCCTTCTTTTTTTATTATCCTCTCTGGTGGTCTTAAATTTCTGGCATGTTTCCATTTGAAACAAATTTAACTAGACTTAACTGAATTGCAAAATATAGAACATGTACCTGTGGTTTAAATACATTTAAAGAGAAGATCATTTTATAGACTTGGTATTTACAAGCATATTGATCAGTGTTTATTGAATTTTTAATTTACTTCTCTCTTTTCTTCAATGCCTTATTGGCAGTTATACACAATTTCAGAATGAGTGGAATAGGAGTTTGTTGGTATCTGTTGCTTATTTTTCTTCTGGGAAGCATTTTGCTTTAGAACTGTATGATTCATACAAGGAGGCAAATATTTTACAGTTTAAATTATTTTTGGTTCATCTAAAACTGATATATTTATTATGGACAAACTTGGATTTATGTAGCAAAATCCTGTGGCAGTATAGTCAAAAATTTAAAATCTATTTCAATAGCTGTTAAACAATACACAATGGAAAATTTTGCTCCTAAGTTTTCAGGCAATCTCTTTTCTATTATAAAGTAGTAAAGAGAGCAAGATATTCATTGAAATGAACTGCACTATTACTGAGTTAAAACTAAATTATAGTAAGACTAGCATTATTATTTGGAGAAGGCAATGGCACCCTACTCCAGTACTCTTGCCTGGAAAATCCCATGGACTGAGGAGCCTGGTGGGCTGCAGTCCATGGGGTTGCTAAGAGTCGGACACGACTGAGTGACTTCACTTTCAGTTTTCAGTTTCATGAGTTGGGGAAGGAAATGGCAACCTACTCCAGTGTTCCTGCCTGGAGAGTCCCAGGGACGGGGGAGCCTGGTGGGCTGCTGTCTATGGGGTCGCACAGAGTTGGATGTGACTGAAGCAACTTAGCAGCAGCAGCAGCAGCGGCATTGTTATTATTATTATTGCTTTCTAGAGCATTCTTGTGCATTTTGAAGGTTTGTGGGAAATATTATTTGTAAGTAGAAATAATTAAGATGTTTTGACATTCATCATAATGGTCATAATAAAGACTTTTGATGTTCAAGAAAGCATAATTTGCTTCTCTATTGGAATTTGATTGTAAATTAGCACTAATTAACGTTCACTTAAGTGTTACAGATGTGTGATATATCTAGTTAGTTACCAAAGGGGTAAGAGTAGAAAATTTGTTCTATAAAAGTATATGAGTTTATAATAATGATTAGATTGTCGCTTAAAAAATAAGAGAAATTCATTATAATTTCTAGCGTTACAAGTCAATTTTAGCACTTGCATAACTTAGGGAAATTTAGTAAACCGTATCACTTCCATTAATATAGAAATGCATTCAACACCACCCTTATTAGTTACTGAATTATTAGACATGTTATTATGGAATTTCATTGTCATTTTGCTTTTAATGTAATTATATCTCTAGGTTAATAAATCAAATGTTCTTTATGGACATTACCTCTTTATCATAATATAACAATGTGGATATGCTTTTCCAGAGCAAGTTCTATTAGCTTCATCTAAGACACAGGGTCTTTGTACACAGGTATATTAACTCAAGTCTTTTAAAGATTTGTTTTACAGTTTCAGAATTTTAATCATGGGGTAGAGAGAAAAATATGTGACCTTTGCATCTGTATCTTTAAAGTTAATAATTGGAAGCCTGGCCTAATTGTTAAAGATATCCAGCTGTATTTCAAGGAAAACAGTCTTAAGTTTTAAAAGAGGAAAACTATCAGTTGGGAAATATGTGGTGCTTACACTTTTACAAAGTTTGAGAATGAGCTTGACTCATCAGTTGCCCTTAGTTAAAATACATCAGTAGACCCATGCTAATTATGAGTCAACTCCTTAGTATTATTTTTGAGGCTACATTCCCTTTTAGCTTTATACAGTGCTCAGAACATAGAGAAGGGAAATAGTTGATTGGCTAGTGGAGCATGAAGAAAGAACAAATGAAAAACCATCCAACAGCCATATCCCAGAGGGAGCTCGGAACCCTAGAAAGAAATCTAATAGTGTGTTGTTTCCTTGTCCATCTGTGTGCAGGAGAGAGAATCACTGCAGGGGTCTGTGTGTAAATGTAAAAATCAGAAACCTGAAATTTCAAGAAGCAACCACGGTGTAATGTTTGCACAGCAACTCCCTTCCGGAAAAATAAAAGGTGCCTTCTTGGGTGTTGGCTGTCTTTTTCTTCTAAGTGTGTGTGTCTGCATGCGCATGCACACACACAGAGGCTTATGTGGAGCTGAGTGTGCTTCAGTTTTCTCAAGCATATTTAATATCTTTAAAATTTTAAATGAAAATGTAGCTGTCAATTTTAAACTAATTTGGATGGACAGCAATAAAATGCAAACCTCACTTCAAATTAGAATTTTCAGTGAGGATTTCTAATGGAAAGTAATTGCTGACAATAGGAAATGACAAATTACTAATTACTTAGTTCAATTAGACTTTTGTGCCTTTGGTCCTAAGTGGCAAGCATACAGCAAATCTTGCACTTTTCTAACAATTAATGACACTAAAACTATTTAAACTGCCAACAGATGTGAGTAAGAAGACATGAATTGAAACTTACTTAATTTACATACTATCCCTATTTTATATCAAGTAAATGGTGTTTAATTTTTATGCTACAATTAAATATTACTGGTACAGTGCAATTTTCACAGAACTCCATAGGCCAAAATATCACTGCTCAAAAGCTGGTCAGTCCTAATGCTTCCTTTTCTCTTATCACAGCAGTATTTCTTTTTAAAAGATTCTTGGAGTAGAAGTTTCTATCTATGTGGTATTCATGGCTACACATCAGTGTTAATTAAATAGCATCCTCACTTTTTTGCTTTTCTTCTCTTTATTTTTTTTTTGTCTATTCTGTTTACTTTTAATATCCTAATGATTTATGTAGAATCCATATATTTTTCAATCCCTATCTTCCCCTGAAAACTAACTCAGGTGTGATTTTGGGAGAGAATTTTTTTCTTTAAAAGTAAACTCCCTTAATTGCCTCTGGACTGTTAACTTCTGATGGTAGCTTACAGGGAACTTAACTTGGTATTTGTAGTGCTATCATCTTGGGTCATTTTGATTCTGCAAATATAGGATTGTTTTTAATGTTCCCAGTTGTAATCAGAAAGATTTTTTGCTCTGTAGGTCAGCAGCTCAGTAAACCTATTGAAGATACATGTGGAGTGTATAGAAAAAAAAGAAGGCAAGGGATCCAGTTATGTTTATAATGATTCATTTCCTTATTAAGACCTAAAATATATTCTTTATTCAAAGCACGTATAAAAGTATTTGCTTGTGAAATGAAAATAAAAATGCTGATCACTATTGAGGCAAATTCACCTAACATTTTGAACCTACAGAGAAAGGGCAATAATTTTAGGCAACCAAACTAGCCATAAAAGTAAACAAAACAGGATGCTATAGAAAAACAAGATACATAACAACACTGGCCAAATTAAAGGCTTTAAAACTCACTGCATAACTAAGCAAAAAAGTGAATCAAGTATAGAAGCCCGAACTGGCTGTTAAATTCCACAATTCTCCTCTGGGAATTCCTTTAGCCCATAAGATTCTCTGGATGTCACTAAGAACTCAGACATCAGTTACCCAATTGCCTTCCTCAGTGTTCTTAATAAGACTGCAAACATCCTACTCAAATTAAATATATCTTATATTTATCTCTTAAAGATTAAGATGACATGTATTCTGTATCTTATTAATATTGCACCTTTAGTTCATTAATTGGACGAACTGAAGCTTTTATAATTTAATTCTCCTGTAAATAAAGAAAAATGTAAATAGATTTTGTTTTATCATATTAATGGAAGGATAAGGCAAATTGGAGGAGCCTGTGTCTTGAGAACAGACATATAACAAATGCTTTTTCCAAGGCTTCTGCTTGATTTTTGCAGCTTTTTTTTTTCTCTGAGATTCCTGCAATTAAGCTATTGTTTGGAGGCAACGCTGTAAATTAGATTCAAATAACCAAGGGTAGTTTTTGGACAAACCTCTGTTGTTTCACCACAGCTGTAGTTTTCTTTTCTCATGAGCCCTGTGAACTTTAAGGGCTAGAAATATAACAGAGAGCATAGTAGATAATAGAGGAAAAAGGAAAAGCTTAGGCAGGGGGTAGGAGGCCTGGGCAGGGACAGAGGAAAGAAAGACTTTTCACAAATCATAAGAAAAATGGCACTGGCATTGTGCCTAAAAAAAGATAACTTGGAGAAGAGGCAACAGCAGCGATAGACTTAGCAAGTATATTTAGAGCAAGAATGATAGGAAGAAAGAAGTGGCCTAATTAGAAGAGAGGGAAAGGGGGAGAGAGGGAGAGGGAGAGGGAGCAAGAGTGCAAAGGAAGTGTCAGAAAAACCCAGAAAGTAATGAACCTAGGGAAATTAGCAAAATGTATGCGGAGCTTGAGGATGTATCCTCACTCATGCCACAATGCATCATGAGAATAGACTGTTTCGGTTGATTTAAACATCCAAGGAATGCATCAGTTTTTTCGTAGTTTCCAGCATCATTATTGAGACACAGACAACATATAAATGTCACTTTAGTAATCTAGATTCCTTTTTTGTAGCTACGTGAGAAATTGAAAGGTATGACATATCCACATATTATGTTTTATGAATTATATGAAAGTGCCGTATACTTACTTCTGTATACTTTGCATTAAGTACAGATCATCCTGGGCTTTCAGGGTGGCGATAGCAGTAAAGAACTCACCTGGCAATGCAGGAGACGTAAGAAATGAGGGTTTGATCGCTGGGTGAGGAAGATCCCCTGGAGTAGGCAATGGCAAACCACTCCAATATTCTTGGCTGGAGAATCCCACGGACAGAGAAGTCTGGAGGACTATAGTCCATAGGGTCACAAGTCGGACATGACTGAAGTGACTTAGCATGCACATGCATCATCCTAGACTTAAAATCATCCTAGACTTAAAATGATAAATCTATCATAAGTTGAAAAATTAATAAGCTGAAAAGTGAAAATGAAGTCTCTCAGTCATGTCCGACTCTTTGCGACCCCATGGACAGTAGCCTACCAGGCTTCTCCATCCTTGCGATTTTTCCAGGTAAGAGTACTGGAGTGGGTTGTCATTAATAAGCTGAAAATGCATTTAATACACCTAACCTACAGAACATCATTGCTTAGCCTGGCCTACCTTAAATGTACTGAAAGCACTAACATTAGTCTAGTTTGGCAAATATCATCTAACACAAAGCCTATTTTATAATAGCGTTGAAAATCTCATGTGATTTATTGAATGTGATACTGAAAGTGAAAAACAGTATGCTTGTGTGGGTACAGAATGTTTGCAAGTGTATGAGTTGCTGACTGGCAGCTGCTGCTTGCCACCCGACCCAGCATCAAGAGAAAGGACTGTACCACACAGGGCTAATCCGGGACAGGATCACAACTCAAAATCTGAACTACAGTTTCTACTGAACGTGTATCACTTTCTCACCACGGCTAAAGTTGAAAAATCATAAATTGAACCAAGTCAAGTCAGGAACAGTCTGTACACGGTTCACCCACATTCTGTGCTCGGTGAAAATTTTGAAAAAGTTTTGAAGCTCCAAAACATTTGAACTCTTTATTATATTTTTAAAATATGGAAGCATGTTGAATCTTCCAGAAGATTTTGAGAGAATTGTCTAGTTTTTCTAAGATTGATATTTTAATGAATATATATGTATATTTATGTAAACTTATAGGAAGAAAATTTTCTTAAGTTGCATTTTCCACATGAAGACCTTACTTAGATAATTATGCTTTCTGTTTTATTGTTAATTGTATTTCAGTTTAGGAATGCTAAAGCTGGATTCTGGTCAGTGGTATGATCTTTCTAGACAGGCACCCAGAAGCTGAGAAGATTGTCATCAGTCATTTCCTCCCTGCTTTCTTCCATCGTTCCCTCCGTCTTTCTCTACCTCCTTTCCCTTATTTTTGTATGCACTGGGCCTGTTGGCATGCCTTGCCCACTGAAGAGATTGAATGTTATTCCAAATATGTTTCTGTACCTTCATGGGATGGATGGGTAAGGGCAAGATTTCCTTGAAATGATCTTTGGGAGGTGTTATATAATGTTCATTAATTTGTATCATTAAAGCAGCTCTAGCCATGTAGATGCTGGTTAGCGGTAGACTTGGTCTTGATATGTCTGCTTCAGGTTTAGGGTCAGGAAGCCTTTGAACAGTTGGGATAATGTTCTGGCAATTTCCGTAATATGCAGTAACTTGACTTGTCCCATGGATGGTTGATTCACTTAAAAAGCTGGCTGGACACTGATTGCAACTGGTGAATTTCTTATTGGAAAGTTGTCCAATGCTAGCACACACTTTGATGGACATCTACTTCTGTATCTCTCAGAGGCTGAGGGTTAACATACCAAGTATTAAGATGCCTACCAACTGGTTAAGTGTCTTATCATCTATCATTTTTGTTTTCTTGTAAACTATGATTTGCCTTCTTTAGAGTTTTCCTTTTTAGGGGGTATTATATGGAACCGAAACAAAGGAAAAACAGAGAAATCATATATATGTTCTAGACAGTGCACAGTTTTTACTGTTGAGAATTGTATACATATATGTGTGTTTGTATGTCTAGCTGTTTATTTATCTACCTATTCTAGCAGAATAAATTTTCTAGTCCACTTCTAAATATTCTTGCAAAACCATCAAGGCTATTTCAAATTTCCTATATTAATTTCCTCAATTGTTTGCATACCTTGGAAAATTTTGATTACTTGAATTAAAATATATACAGACTTCAGTTTCAAAATCCTCATTTTCAGTTTATTGCTACTGTGAAATTAATGAAAAATCTACTGTTAGTGTCATGCAAATATTTGAGTAGGAAAATGTATGGATTTATCATAAGCATAGAAAAAAGAATTTGAAATAATAAGAATTACTTTGAAGGAACATTCTCTTAGTTTTTACAGGTTCCAGAACTTCAAAACTGATCCTTCAGAAAAGACTTGTGCTCTTAACTTATAGTCATGCATATTTCTTATGAATTTCTTGCTAATAGTGACTGACACAGAGAATAACTGTCTATTTATATTAAAATAAGGCAAACTTCTGCATAACAAAGAACAGAAAAGGATTTAGCCAATAAACTCTATGTGGGTTTTTAGTTTGGATGATTTTAAGTTATATTAAATTTCTTTAAAATCAAGAACAGAAAAGGCCTCCTACCAGATGGGAATTCACATGTGAAGACTGCCTTCTAGAGATTAAGGTCAAAGTGAGAGAAACTTGAAAGAAAAAAAATGTTAGTGGGTTACTGCAATTCAAATACTAAATATTATATTTACCTAAGGATTTCTTCTGGCTTTGGGGATAACTAGTAAATTAAAAATGTTAATTAAAGAAATGTTAAATATATATTTTTTACTTAGTTTATGAAAACAAAAACAAATTTATGTCTTAAATAAGCCAAAGGAAATTCTTAAAAATTCAAAGGAAATTCTTAAAAATTCAAAGGAAATTCTTAAAAATTTTCTCTCCATTAGTAGACCCTGGAAGTTAGATATGTAGGTTTGAAATGTAGTGAACTCTCAGATAAAATAAGGAGAAAATTCTACTTCTCAATTTGCCATAACTTGCTATGTAATCTGTTACAAATCATTGAAATCTTTCTGTACTAGAACACGCACTATAGAATGAAAAAATTCTATTTTTTTCCTAGGTTTGGTATTATTTTTTTACAACAAAATAAGACAGTATAACTACTTGTAAAATGTGTTGCATGATAACAGTATCAGTAGAAGCAAAATTTTTTATAATCACTAAGGTATTTTGAAATAAAGCTGTTACTCTTGAAACATTAACACTATGATAATTAAATACACCTTTATAAAAAAATAAAATTCAGTATTAAAATATGCTCCTAAATTCCAAACATCTTAAAATCATAAAAATTGTACAACTATTCAAATAAAGCAATTATGTAATTTAAAATTTGATAGAAGGAAGGGGAGAGGAGATAAAACAATGGTTAAGAACCAATGGAAAAATATCACTAGTAATAACATTTTCGAATTTAAATGTTTTTGTTATTTCAAAGCTCAGCTTATTAATATAAAAAGTGTATACAAATAGATTGAGACCTTTAAATTAAAAATATATTTTGACTATAAAGTCACTCAGATTACATGAGCAAACGTGTTCACTACAGATTTATAGTTGACTTTGCATTTAATCCTTAAATTTTACTCAAATTGTGCTAAATTAGATAGAACAATACAGTCAAAAACTGCCATAAATTGCGAAAAAGTAAAGAAAAAAATAGAGAATGATTTTCTCTGATCAGGGAATACATTTTTTTCAGATCCTGAGGATTCTTCTAGTCTAACTTCCCATGTAGTTCAAGGATCTTTTAAGATTCCATGAGCATTGATTATCCAGGCTCTGCCCAAATGTCCCCGGTAATGGGAGGCTCATACTTTCCTGTCGTTGTTTTGACGCAATATTTGAGATTTACTTTCCATAATCTGGATAACAAATATCAATGACAATTTTGGCTCACACTAAAGCTTTTGGAAAATTAGATCCTTCTAGATTTTTTTAAAAATATAGATTCAATTACATTTGAAAATCAGTTGTATAACATAGACACGGGGGTGTCAAATACAGTAGATCATTGACATGAATCTTAATATCCAGAAACTCATAGCTTACAAGGAGAAAGACTCAAAACAAATAATTGCAACCTGGTGTAATAGGGACAATGATAGAAGTATGAATATACTACAGAGGCAGCATAGAAGAGGTTTTAATAGATTTAAAGACTCATGACAAATGAGTCTTCATTGAGCCACTGAGATGAATGGTGATAGAGATGGAAATGGAAGGTAGAACAAAAAGCATGTACAAAGTCACTGAGGTCCAGGTTACATAGTACATGTGGGAAATTGCAAGAGAGAGCCCAAATTAGGTCCCTCCTATCCTCCTTTATTTTTATAATTGGTTTTCTTAAGAGTTTTATGGAAGTATATTTGATATATAAAAAATCATACATATTTATTGTTTGCAATTTGTTGTGTTTGGACATATATATATACACCTATGAAGACTTCCCAGGTGGTTCAGATGGTAAAGAATCTGCCTGCAATGCAGGAGACCTGGGTTCAGTCCCTGGGTTGGGAAGATCTGGAGAAGGGGATGGCTTCTTCTTCCACTTCTTCCAAGTGGCTGAAGTAACATTAGCAAAGAAGGGACTAGGATGAGATCAGAAAGAAAAACTGACCTTATATTTTCACTGCAGGAAATTTGAGCTTTAGTTTGGTAAGCCGCTGAATTTTGAGCGGAGGAACGATACGAGAGACTTTTACATTATAGTAGGTTATTTTGGCTGCCGAATTGAAAATAGACCAGAGCTGGCCAAGGGAAAAGAAAGGCTAGGTTTGTTTTGTTTTGTTGTGTTTTGAGGGAGGAAAGATTGCTATTGCAGGTATTTGTGGCTTGGATTATAATGGTAGTAGTGGCTGTGGTTAAAATCAGTTCTCTTCTGGATAATTTTGAAGGTAGAATTAGCTGAAGGATTGATATAGAGTATGATAGAAAGTCATGGAATACTTTACGACTTTTGGCCTGAAAGAGCAGAGTTGAAATTTACCTAAATGGAGAAGAGGAGAAAGTGAGTCTAGATAACATGGCTGTGAATAGCTTAGTTGTAGTCGTCTACATTCAGGTGTAGGTTTAAATGTAGAAGGTGTAAGTTCATCCAGGAAAGCCAGGGGGAGGTGCGAGCTAAGAGCCTTTACAGAGAATGGTTGCAGTGACTGAATCATGAAATTTAAACTCACTGAGGAGAGTAGTGGGGCTTCCCTGGAGGCTCAGCTGGTAGAGAATCTGCCTGCAAGGCAGGAGATGCAGGTTCAATCCCTGGGTTGGGAAGAGACCTTAGAGAAGGGAAAGGCCATCCACTCCAGTATTCCTGCCTGGAGAATTCCATGGGCAGAGGCGCCTGGTGAGCCACAGTCCATGGGATTGCAAATAGCTGGACACAGGTGAGCAGCACACAGACGCAAGGAGAGTAGTTAGGGCATCCGAGACTGGAGGGTCAGTGAGAGGTGACGGGAATAATGAGTGTAGATCTCCTTCTGAGGACATCAAAAGACTCCAGACTTGTGGTACTGCCAGGAAGTGAACTGGAAAGATTATTCTGGTTACGCATTACAGTATGTGTCAGCTAAATGTGTTCCACTGAATTATTATTCACATCTTGACTTTTTTAACTGCTTTGTTAAGATAGTAGTATTTACCCCATTCCCTTAATTTCAGTGTGACATTATTAAAAAAGACAAATCAAGTCAGTTGTGCAAGTTATTTTTACAAAAGTCATCTGGCTTTCCAATGATCACTATATGCTTTTCATTATATCAACATTTCTTTTCAAATGTTCACAAAATACATTGATTCTAGAAATTCTGGTTTAACTTGGTATCTGTAAGGAGGGAAATATTAAAGAACAGAGCTCTATATTTTATTGTGAGATTATAAGATCTAGAAAAAAGAATAATTATTTTATATTTTTGATGCGTTCATTTTAAAGAATAAAAGTCTTTTGATTTTTAAATTTAAAAAAATGTTCCTATTTATTGATATTAGCCTCATAGATCTACTTGTAGAATTTATATCCTCTCCATCAATGCTTTCAAATTTTTCTTTAAGTGTTTGAAAACTTTTTTAAAAAAAGGTCTATTTATTTGTTTATGGCCATGCTGGGTTTTCCTTGCTGCATGCAGGCTTTCTTTAGTTGTGGTATGCAGGCTTCTCACTGTGGTTCTCATTTTTCTTGTTGTGGAGCGCAGGTTCTAGGCATATGGGCTTCAGTTGCAGCCTGTGGGCTCAGCAGTGGTGGCTCTCAGGCGCTAGAGTTATGGCTTAGTAGTTGTGACTCACAGGCTTAGCTGTCCTGTAGCACGTGGATCTTTCCAGACCAGGGATGGAACGCAAGTCTCCTGCATTGGCAGGTGGATTCTTTACAACTGAGCCACCAGGAAAACCCTCAAACGTTTTTGATAGTGTGCGCCTTTCAGTAAAATATTTCTATGGATTTGTATCCCAACACGTGTTTATGTATAAATTATGTTCTTCAAAGATAATCAAATACAAATATGATTCATATATTATAAAACTTGGCCAGTTATAGGAACTGAAATAGAATAAAGTTGAATGCAATGTTGTTTATTTTTATTTTCTTTTTTTTTTTTTAGCAAAAACACTTTTCTCATTTAATTAAGTAATTATAGTTAGTATTACTACTAGCAGTATTTTAGTAATAGTGACATGGTTGTCTGATGATTTTATCATTGTCATTGACTTTCACTCATAAATGTTTGATAGGAAATATGCCCAAAGGGGAAGAGGAATCTTAGCACTACCATTTTCTAATTGCTCAGTTGTACTTGCGATAAGAGAATTGCCTTTGATGACTCCTTTGCAAGAGACTTTTCAAATTTCTTGTTCATTTTGTGAGGGCAAATTTCATTAAGACTGGACAATGTAATCTGTAAATCTGCTTAACTGGTACACTTAAATTGGAAAAGTTTAAATATGAGCAAAGTCACCTGTCTTAATGAAGTCCTACTGTTCCATTAGAATGTTTCCATAAACTAATACAGCACATATAATAGTCTCATATTTGGGCTCAATGAGGATGGTCTTGCCAATCTCTATTTTAAATATTAGAAGAGCTTCATATCCTGACATCCTTCTTGTAGGCACTAGTTTTCCATCACAGGAAAAAAATTACAAAAAGAACATATGGTAAATACTTATTCAGTGAAGTACATGAAAGCTGAAATTCCTCATGCCCCTAAAACTTTACTCTTTAGCATGTATCCATCACTTCATTCATTTTTGCTAAAGAGGTAAGGAATCTCTTGGTATAACTCCCTTACTTACATCACTGTGGTTTTTACCTCCACTCCTATGATACCTACAGATATCTTTGGGGTGCTTTTAAAAATTATTGAGCTAACATTGGTTTTGTAACAGTATATAAGATTTATGTGTACTACATTATATTTCTACTTCTGTAGGGGACTTCCCTTGGAGAAGGCAATGGCACCCTACTCAGTACTATTGCCTGGAAAATCCCATGGACGGAGGAGCCTGGAAGGCTGCTGTCCATGGGGTCACTGAGGGTTGGACACGACTGAGTGACTTCACTTTCACTTTTCACTTTCATGCATTGGACAAGGAAGTGGCAACCCACTCCAGTGTTCTTGCCTGGAGAATCCCAGGGACGGGGGAGCCTGGTGGGCTGCCGTCTCTGGGGTCACACAGAGATGGACACGACTGAAGTGACTTAGCAGCAGCAGCAGCAGCAGGGGACTTCCCTAGTGGCTCAGTGTTGAAGAATCTGCCTGCTAATGCAGGAAACTTGGGTTTGATCTTAGAGTCGGGAAGATCCCCTGGAGAAGGAAATGGCAATCCACTCCAGTATTCTTGCCTGGAGAATCCCATGGACAGAGGAGCCTGGTGGGCTACAGTCCATGGGGTCGCAGAGTCAAACGTGACCGACTGAGCATGCATACACGTACAGTAAAAGCCTCCCTTTTTAATGTACAGATTTATGAGATTTGACAAATACCTGCAGTCCTGTAGCTACCACTATGATCAATAATAGAACAATTCTATCACTCCAAGAATTACCCTTAGACACCACTTCATCTATTCCTCCTTCACCCCCAGACCCTAAGCTGCAGCTCGTCTGTTTTATACCTTATAGTTTTGCCTTTCCAGAATATTACATACTTGGAATCAGATAGTATGCCATCTTTTGAATCTGCCTTTTTCTATTTAGCATATTACAGTTGCGATTCATCCATGTTTCTATGTGTATCAGTAGTTTGTTTCCTTTTTCAGTTGACTAGTATTCCTTTGTATTGGAGAAGGAAATGGCAACACACTCCAGTGTTCTTGCCTGGAGAATCCTAGGGATGGGGGAGCCTGGTGGGCTGCCGTCTATGGGGTCACACAGAGTCGGACATGACTGAAGCGACTTTGCAGCAGCAGCAGCGGCAGTATTCCATTGTATGGATGTCCCATTCAGTGATCAGCTGAAGGACATTTGAGTTTTTCCCAAGTTTTAATAATCAGAAATAAAGCTGCTATAATAATTAGTATATAGTTTTTTTGAGTGAACATAATGTCATTTCTCTGGGATAAATACAGAGAAGATAGTGCTGCTACTTAATGAGCAATAATTTATGTACAGGTATGAATATTGTATTAATATAAGTGTATTATTAAATAGACTTTCACTAGAACCCAGAAACACTATTATGATGTCTAAAAGTGACTTTCAAATTCTTTAAGCCAGCTCATTTCTCAATACTAAATTTCAGGTTAAAACCTTTGTCCTTTCTTCACCGAAAAAGGTATTGGGTTGGCAAAAAAGTTTGTTAAGATTTTTCATAAGATATTACAGAAAACCCCAAATGAACTTTTTGGCAAACCCAGTAGAAATTAACATATGAAAATTCTATCATTTTCCCACCACAATCTAAAACCCTTTTTACCTCTGTGCCTATTTCCTCCTCATAAAAAAAGGAGAAATTCCCACTGTCTTCACAAAATAGTTTATTACAAGGCTGTTTTAATTTCTCTAATACATATTTACACCCCCCTCTAATTAAATTTTTTTTCCGCTCTCAATACCCAATTGAAACTACTTTCAACAAAACCACTGATGTCCTTGATGTTGCTAAATTCAATGAATTTTTGTTCTTGGTCTCTAACCTCTTGTGTATTTGTCATTGATTATTACTTTTGTTCTATTTTAAAGCCTTTTGTTTCTAAAGCTGAAATACTTAATAGAGTCAAATTTAATTATTTTGAGACATTTGGAGCAGTCCTAAAGTGTGAGGCAATGTTTTTCTTTTTCAGTTTTAGTTTGACTCTATTATAGTCTCCTGCAAGCTTAAATTTAAAATTTCCAAACTGAAAGAAAACTTTTAGGAATAGTGAAAAGAACATCCATATATTTCTCTTTGATTCCTCAACTGTTAACATTTTGCCAAATTTGATCTAAGTCTGTTTCTCTCTATAAAGATAGATCAATATCAATCTATATTTTAATACCCATTCAAGCAAAACATTTTTCTGTATTATATCTTACAATTGAAATAATTTGATCTTGTGTATTTAGGTCTATGATTTATTTCAAGTTAATTCTTGTGTGAAATGTAAAGTAAGGGTTGGGTTCTTTTCTTTTTCCTAAGTTTTTGGTTTTATAAGAAATAGACTTTATTTGTTAAGAGCTATTTTAGGTTCATAGCAAAATTGAGAAGAAGGTACAAAGATTTCCCATATACACCTTGTCCCCATGCATGCATAGCCTCCCATATTATCAACATCCCTCACCAGAGTTAAGCATTTGTTATAATTGACAATCTACACTGCTGCTGCTGCTGCTGCTAAGTCGCTTCAGTTGTGTCCGACTCTGTGCGACCCCAGAGACGGCAGCCCACCAGGCTCCCCCGTCCCTGGGATTCTCCAGGCAAGAGCACTGGAGTGGGTTGCCATTTCCTTGTCCAATGCATGAAAGTGAAAAGTGAAAGTGAAGTCGCTCAGTCATGTCCGACTCTTTGCGACCCCATGGACTGCAGCCTACCGGGTTCCTCCATCCATGGGATTTTCCAGGCAAGAGCGCTGGAGTGGGGTGCCATTGCCTTCTCCGGAGAATCTACACTGCTACATCATTATTCCAAAGACTATAGTTTACACTGGGATTTACTTTTGGTGTTGTGTATTTTATGGATTTGGACAAATCCATAAAATACACAATGACATGTATCCACCATTATAATATCATACAGCGTGTTTTCACTTCCTTAAAAATTCTGTGCCTTTTCTTCCTTTCTTCCCCTCTAAACACTGGGAACTGCTGATCTTTATACTGTCTCTATACTTTTGCCTTTTCCAAAATGTCAGCTACTTAGAATCGTTGAGTATTTCAGATTGGCTTTTTTATCCTTGTAATTTGCACTTAAGATTCCTCTTTTGTGTGTGTGTGTGGCTTGATAGCTCATTTCTTTTTAGAGCTGAATAAAATTCCATTTTCCTGATGTACCAGTATGTACTCATTTTCCTACCGAAGGATACCTTGGTTCCCTCCGAGTTTTGGCAATTATGAATAAAGTTGCTATATACCAGTGTGTGTGTGGCTTCCCTGGTGGTTTGGTGGTAAAGAATCTGCCTGCCTATGCAGGAGATGTGGGTTTAATGCCTGGGTCAGGAAGATCCCCTGGAGGAGGGCAAGGCGACCCCCTCCAGTAGTTTTTCCTTGGAAATCCTGGTGGACAGAGAAGCCTGGTAGATCATAGTCCATGGGGTTGCAAAAGAGTTGGACATGACTTAGTGACTGAATAAAACAACAAATACATCTATGCACAGGTTTCTGTGTTGACATAAATATATACTCCTTTGGGTAAATACTAAGAAATGTGATTGCTGGATCTTATGATGAGAATATGTTCAGTTTTGTAGGAAGCTACCAAATTATCTTCCAAAGTGGCTGCATCATTTTGCATTCATACTAGCAATGCATAAGAATTCCTGTTGCTCTACATCCTCCCAATATTTGGTGTTGTCATTGGTCTGGATTTCAATCATTCTACTAGGTGAGTAAGTGTATCTCATCGTTGTTTCAATTTAAATTTCCCTGAGACATATGATGCGGAGCATATTTTCATATTCTTACTTCCATCTGTATATCTTTGATGAAGTATCTGTTAAGGTCTTTGGCCCATTTTCAAATTGGTTTATTTGTTTTTTAGCATTAAGTTTTATAAGTTCTTTGTATATTTAGCATAACATTTTTATCGGTTGTGTCTTCTGCAAATGTTTTCTGAGTCTGTGGTTGGTATCTTTACTCTGACATTGTCCTTCTCACAGCAGAAATTTTAAATTTTAATGAAATCCAGTTCATCAAGTCCTTCTTTAATGGATTGTGCCTTTGGTGTCCTATCCAAAAAGTGAAAAGTGAAAGTGAAGTCACTCAGCTGTCTTTGTGATCCCCCGGATGGTAACCTGCCAGGTTTTTCCATCCATGGGATTCTCCAGGCAAGAATACTGGAGTGGGCTGCCATTTCCTTTTCCAGATAGGAGATCCCTGGGTCAGGAAGATCCTTTGGAAAAGGGATAGGCTACCCACTACAGTATTTTTGGGCTTCCATTCTGGCTCAGCTGGTAAACAATCTGCCTGCAATGCATGAGACCTGGGTTTGATCCCCTGGAGAAGATAAAGGCTACGCTCTCCAGTATTCTGGCCTAGAGAACTCCATGGATCGAACCTGAGTTTCCTGCATCACAGACAGAGTCTTTACCACTGAGCCACCAGGGAAGCGCTCCCCACACCACGACCTTATATACCAGTTCAGTTCAGTTCAGTTCAGTTGCTCAGTTGTGAGACCCCATGAATCACAGTACACAAGGCCTCCCTGTCCATCAACAACTCCCAGAGTTCACTCAAACTTACATCCATCAAGCCAGTGATGCCATCCAGCGATCTCATCCTCTGTCGTCCCCTTCTCCTCCTGTCCCCAATCCCTCCCAGCATCAGAGTCTTTTCCAATGAGTCAACTCTTCGCACGAGGTGGCCAAAGTACTGGAGTTTCAGCTTTAGCATCATTCCTTCCAAAGAAAACCCTGTGCTGATCTCCTTCAGAATAGATTGGTTGGATCTCCTTGCAGTCCAAGGGACTTTCAAGAGTCGTCTCCAACACCACTGTTCAAAAGCATCAATTCTTCGGCACTCAGCCTTCTTCACAGTCCGACTCTCACATACATACATGACTGCTGGAAAAACCATAGCCTTGACTAGATGGACCTTAGTCAGCAAAGTAATGTCTCTGCTTTTGAATACGCTATCTAGGGTGGTCATAGCTTTCCTTCCAAGGAGTAAGCGTCTTTTAATTTCATGGCTGCAGTCACCATCTGCAGTGATTTTGGAGCCCAAAAAAATAAAGTCTGACACTGTTTCCACTGTTTACCCATCTATTTCCCATGAAGTGATGGGACTGGATGCCATGATCTTCGTTTTCTGAATGTTGAGCTTTAAGCCAACTTTATCAAGAGGCTTTTTAGTTCCTCTTCACTTTCTGCCATAAGGGTGGTGTCATCTGCATATCTGACATTATTGATATTTCTCCCACCAATCTTGATTCCAGCTTGTGTTTCTTCCAGTCCAGCGTTTCTCATGATGCACTCTGCATAGAAGTTAAATAAGCAGGGTGACAATATACAGCCTTGATGTACTCCTTTTCCTGTTTGGAACCGGTCTGTTGTTCCATGTCCAGTTGTAACTGTTGCTTCCTGACCTGCATATAGGTTTCTCAAGAGGCAGGTCAGGTGGTCTGGTATTCCCATCTCTTTCAGAATTTTCCACAGTTTATTGTGATCCACACAGTCAAAGGCTTTGGCATAGTCAATAAAGCAGAAATAGATGTTTCTCTGGAACTCTCTTGCTTTTTCCATGATCCAGCGGATGTTGGCAATTTGATCTCTGGTTCCTCTGCCTTTTCTAAATCCAGCTTGAACATCTGGAAGTTCACGGTTCACGTATTGCTGAAGCCTGGCTTGGAGAATTTTTAGCATTACTTTACTAGGATGTGAGATGAGTGCAATTGTACAGTAGTTTGAGCATTCTTTGGCATTGCCTTTCTTTGGGATTGGATTCCAGTCCTGTGGCCACTGCTGAGTTTTCCAAATCTTCTTGCATATTGAGAGCAGCACTTGAACAGCATCATCTTTCAGGATTTGAAATAGCTCAACTGGAATTCCATCACCTCCGCTAGCTTTGTCCATAGTGATGCTTCCTAAGGCCTACTTGACTTCACATTCCAGGATGTCTGGCTCTAGATGAGTGATCACACCATTGTGATTATCTGGGTCGTGAAGATCTTTTTTGTACAGTTCTTCTCTGTGTTCTTGCTACCTCTTCTTAATATCTTCTGCTTCTGTTAGGTCCATACCATTTCTGTCCTTTATTGAGCCCATCTTTGCATGAAATGTTCCCTTGGTGTCTCTAATTTTCTTGAAGAGATCTCTAGTCTTTCCCATTCTGTTCTTTTCCTTTCTTATCTCTTCTTGCTATTCTTTGGAAATCTGCATTCAGATGCTTATATCTTTCCTTTTCTCCTTTGTTTTTTGCCTCTCTTCTTTTCACAGCTATTTGTAAGGCCTCCCCAGACAGCCATTTTGCTTTTTTGCATTTCTTTTCCATGGGGATGGTCTTGATCCCTGTCTCCTGTACAATGTCATGAACCTCATTCCGTAGTTCACCAGGCACTCTATCTATCAGATCTAGGCCCTTAAATCTATTTTTCTCTTCCACTGTACAATCATAAGGGATTTGATTTAAGTCATACCTGAATGGCCTAGCGGTTTTCCCTACTTTCTTCAATTTAAGTCTGGATTTGGTAATAAGGAGTTCATGATCTGAGCCACAGTCAGCTCCTGGTCTTGTTTTTGTTGACTGTATAGAGCTTCTCCATCTTTGGCTGCAAAGAATATAATCAATCTGATTTCGGTATTGACCATCTGGTGATGTCCATGTGTAGAGTCTTCTCTTGTGTTGTTGGAAGAGGGTGTTTGCTATGACTAGTGCATTTTCTTGACATAACTCTATTAGTCTTTGCCCTGCTTCATTCTGCATTCAAGGCCAAATGTGCCTGTTACTCCAGGTGTTTCTTGACTTCCTACTTTTGCATTCCAGTCCCCTATAATGAAAAGGATATCTTTTTTGGGTGTTAGATCTAAAAGGTCTTGTAGGTCTTCATAGAATCGTTCAACTTTAGTTTCTTCACCATTACTGGTTGGGGCATAGACTTGGATAACTGTGATATTGAATGGTTTGCCTTGGAAATGTACAGAGTTCATTCTGTCGTTTTTGAGATTGCATCCAAGTACTGCATTTTGGACTCTTTTGTTGACCATGATGGCTACTCCATTTCTTCTGTGGGATTCCTGCCTGCAGTAGTAGATATAATGGTCATCTGAGTTAAATTCACCCATTCCAGCCCATTTTAGTTCGCTGATTCCTAGAATGTTGACGTTCACTCTTGCCATCCCTTGTCTGACCACTTCCAATTTGCCTTGATTCATGGACCTGACATTCCAGGTTCCTATGCAATATTGCTTTTTACAGCATTGGACCTTGCTTCTATCACCAGTCACATGCACAGCTGGGTATTGTTTTTGCTTTGGGTCCATCCCTTCATTCTTTCTGGAGTTATTTCTCCATTGATCTCCAGTAGCGTGTTGGGCACCTACTGACCTGGGGAGTTCCTCTTTCAGTATCCTATCATTTTGCCTTTTCATACTGTTCATGGGGTTCTCAAGGCATGAATACTGAACTGGTTTGCCATTCTCTTCTCCAGTGGACCACATTCTGTCAGACCTCTCCACCATGGCCCTCCCGTCTTGGGTTGCCCCTCAGGCATGGCTTAGTTTCGTTGAGTTAGACAAGGCTGGGTCCTAGCATGATTAGACTGACTAGTTTTCTGTGAGTATGGCTTCAGTGTGTCTGCTAAAAAAGTGGTGCCTAAACCAAAAGTTATCTAGATTTTCCCCCATATCTTTTCTTCTAGGAGTTTTATAATTTTATGTTTCACATTTAGGTCCATGATCCATTTCTGAATAATTTTTGTGAAAGTTGTAAAGTTTGTGTTTAGATATATATTTTATGTGTGTATATGTATATATATGTATGTATGCATAAGGGGCTTCCCTGATGGCTCAGCCATGAAGAATCTGCCTATAATGCATGAGATGCAGGTTTGAGCCCCGGGTTGGGAAGATTCCCTAGGAGGAGGAACTGGTAACCCACTCCAGTATTCTTGCCTGGGAAATCCATGGACAGAGAGGCCTGATGGGCTACAGTCCATAGGTTCACAAGAGTTGGATATGATAAAGCACAGGAGCACATCTGTATATGTATATCTATATGCATAGATATAGATAAATGTATATATATGTATTTTTTGTATGTGGATATCATGCTATTCCAGCACAGATAGTGTCAGTCTTCCAACTTTGTTCTTCTTTTTCAATAGCATGTTAGCTATTCTGAGTCTTTTGCTTGTCCCTATGACCTTTAAAACCAACTTGTTGATATCCAAAAATTAACTTCCCATGTTTTTCTTTTTACTGGAATTGTGTTGAATTTATAGATCATTTTGGACTTCACGTCTTGATAACATTGAATGTTCCTATCTATAAATATCTCTCCTTTTGTTTGGTTATTCTGTGATTCCATTAATCAGAATTTTGTATTTTTCCTTATAGAGATATTGCACGTATTTTGTTAGATACATACCTAAGTATTTCTTTCTTAATTTAGTGCTAAAAAAAATGAATTGTGATTTTAATTTCAAATTCCACTTGTTTATTGCTGTCATATAGGAGAGTAACTGACCTTTGTATATTAATCTTGTATTCTGCACCCTTGCTATAATCACTTAGTTCCAGGACTTTCCTTGTTTCTTCTTTTGAATTGGCTACACAGAAGATCCCCATTCCAGTATTCTTGCCTGGAGAATTCCACAGGCAGAGGAGCATGGCTGGCGACAGTCCACAGGGTCACAAAAAGTCAGACATGACGGGCAACTCAGCGTGCAAACACACACACACAGAAGATCATGTCATGTATAAACAAAGTTCATTTTTCCTTCCAAATATATATTTTATTTACTTTCCTTGTCTTATTGCATTGGCTGGAACTTCTACTATATTGTTGAAAAGGAGTGGTGAGAGGAGATATTCATGCCTTGATCCTGATCTTAGTAGGAAATCTTTGAGTTTCTCACCATTAAATATTATGTTAGTTACAGGGTTTTTGTAGATATTCTTTATCAAATTGAGAGAGTTCCCTCTATTAATACCTGAGAGTTTTTATTATGAATGTTTTGGATTTTGTCAAATGCTTTTTTTCCCATCTATTGATAATGATCATGTGATTTTTCTTCTTCAGCCAATTAAGATGAAGTGAAGTGAAAGTCACTCAGTCATGTCTGACTCTTTGTGACCCCATTGACTATACAGTCCATGAAATTCTCCAGGCCAGAAAACTGGAGTGGGTAGCCTTTCCCTTCTCCAGGGGATCTGCACAACCCAGGGATCAAACCCAGGTCTCCCACATTGCAGGCAGATTCTTTACCAGCTGAGCCACAAGAGAAGCCCAAAAATGCTGGTGTGGGTAGCCTATCCCTTTTCCAGGGGATCTTCCTGATGCTGGAATTGAACCAGGGTCTTCTGCATTGCAGGCAGATTCTTTACCAACTGAGCTATGAGAGAAGCCTCAATTAATGTGATGTATTATACCAATTGATGTTTGAATGTTGAACTAGCCTTGCATATCTAAAATAATCCCACTTGGCTGTAGTTTAATCTTTTGTACATTATTAGGTTCACTTTGTTAATACCTTGTTGAGGATTTTTTGCATCAATGCTCGTTAGAGATATGGTTTTATTTTCTTGTAATGTCTTTGTCTAGTTTAGGTATCTGGATAATGCTGGCCTCATAGAATTAGTTATGAAGTATTCCCTATGCTTCTACCTGTTGAAAGAAGCTATAAAGATTTGGTGTAACTTTTTCCTTAAATGTTTGTAGAATTCACGAGTAAACCCATCTGGGTCCAATGCTTTCTCTATTAAAAGTTTTAAATTATTAACTCAATGTATTTTATAGATATAGGCTTATTCAGATTATGTTTTTCTTCTTGCGTGAATTTTGGAGGGTGTGTCTTTCAAAGAATTGGTCCACTTTATCTTGGTTATCAAGTTTGTGGAAAATGAGATATTCATAGTATTCCTTTATTATCCATTCAGTGTCTATAAGATCTGCAGTGATGTACCCTCTTTCATTTTTGATGTTAATAATTGTGTCCTTCTTTTCTTTCTTAGCTTAGCTAGGTGCTTATTGAGCTCATTAGTCTTTTCAAAGAACCAGCTTTTCATTTCATTGATTTCCTATTTTCAATTTTATTGATTTCTGCTCTAATTTTTATTATATCTTTTCTTTTGCTTACTTTGGATTTACTTTCTTGTTCTTTTTTTCTAGTTTCTTCAAGTGGAAGCTTAGATTATTAGTTTTTCTTTTCTAAGCAAAGCATTCACTGCTATAAGTTCCCATTAAGCACTGTTTTTATTGTATCACACTAATTTTGATTAGCTGTTTTCATTTTCATTGAACTGAAAATATTTTAAAATTTCTCCTGATTTCTTCTTTGACTCATGTGTTCAAGGTTCATTTTTGTGCATATGAATATCCAATTTTTCCCTTACTGTTTATTGAAAGACTGTTTTTTTCACTGAATTTCCTTATCATCATTCTTGAAAATCAGTTGGTCATATTAGTGAGAATATATTTGTGAACTCTCTTTTTTGTTTTATTATTTTGTTTATTTGTCTTAATGCTAAACCTTTATTAATATACCTTTATAGTATTATGAGTATTATAAGTAATCTGAGTATTATAAGTTTTGCAAACTTGCTCTTTTTTGAGATGAACTTCATTTTAAAGCAGTTTTAAATTTATACAAATTATGAAAAGATAGAGTTCCTATATATTCCACACTTAGTTTCTTCTATTGTTAATACATGACACTAGTATATAATTTTATCACAATTCGTGTGATACTGTTGAAACATAATGTTTATACTTTATTCAGATTTCCTAAATTTTGTTAATGTCTTTCTTCTGTCCTTTCTATGAAGGACAGGGAGGCCTGGCATGCTGCAATTCATGGGGTCGCAAAGAGTCAGACACGACTGAGCGACTGAACTGAACTGAACTGAACTGATAGGATATCACTCAGGATACCACATTGTATTTAGTAATCATGTATCTTTAGGCTTTTCTTAGCTGTGACAGTTTATCAGAGTTTTCTTCTTATGATTACCTTGGCAGGACTGTATACTAAGACTCTTCCTATCTGGCTGTGCCATTTTATATTTCTATCAGCAATTCATAAGTGTCCCTGTTGGTCTGCATCCTAACCAGCAGTTGGTATCCATTCTATTAGGCATGTAGTGGTGTTTGTATTTTCCTAAGGATGAATCATGTTGAGCATCTTTTCGTATGCTTATTGATATCTGTATATGTTTGGTAGTATCAGTTAATATCTATTGTTAATTTTTAAATTGCATTGTATTTTCTTTTACTGTTGAATTTTATGAGCTCTTTGAACATTTTGACATAATTCCCTTATCAGATATGTGTTTTGCAGATATTTTCTCCCAGTGTGTGACTTGTACGCTACATTGTCTTTCTCAGAGCAGAAGTCTTAATTTTAATGTTTAATTTATCATTTTTAATTTTATGGATCATAATTATAATGTCGTATTTAAGAACTCATCACCAAACCCAAGGTCACATGGATTTTCTGCTATGCTTTCTTCAAGTAGTTTATTGTTGTTGTTGCATTGTTAGTTTTTCATATTATACTTAGGTCTATAGTCTGTTATGAATTAATTTAGTAAAAGATATAATTGTATATTTTTATAAAATAATCTATATTTATTTTATTTTCATATGAATGTCTAATTAATTCAGCACTATTTGTTAAAAAGTCTATTATTTCTTCATTGAATTACCTTTGAAACTTTGTGAAAAATGAATTAACTATGTTTGTGAGGATCTATTTCTAGGTCTTGTATTCTGATATATTATTCTATATATCTATTTTTTTGACAATACCATGCTGTATTAGTTACTTTATGATGTCTTTAAATAAATTTCTGTTATTGCTTTTTAAAGAAATATTTTATTGACCATTACAAGTCTTTTGCCTTCCCATATCAAATTTAGAATCTGTTCCTTGATATCAATAATTTGGCTTCATGGTCTTTTCATGGAGATTTCGAACTTATAAATCAAGTTAGGGATAATTGACATCTTAACAATATTGAGTCTTCTAATATATAAATATGAGACACCATTCCATTAAAAAAAGAAAAACTTTCATTTCTTCCATCAGTGTGTTTTGTTTTACACATGCAAACCCTATACATAATGTTTTGATTTGTATCTAAGTATGGCATTATTTCAGAGAAGGCAATGGCACCCCACTCCAGTACTCTTGCCTGGAGAGTCCCATGGATGGAGGAGCCTGGAAGGCTGCAGTCCATGGGGTCGCGAAGAGTCAGACATGACTGAACGACTTCCCTTTCACTTTTCATTTTCATGCCTTGGAGAAGGAAATGGGAACCCACTCCAGTGTTCTTGCCTGGAGAATCCCAGGGACGGGGGAGCTAGGTGGGCTACCATCTACGGGGTTGCACAGATTCGGACATGACTGAAGCGACTTAGCAGCAGAAGCATTGCATTATTTTAGGCTATTGTAAATGGTATTGTTTTATAACTTCAAATTCCACTTGTTCCTTGTTGGTATATATGAATATAATTGATCTCTGTGTTGTCCTTATATTCTATGAACTTGCAATCATTATTTTCAGGGTTTTTTTTTTTTTTGGTTTTCTACATAAGTCATGTTATCAGTTTAATTCTTTTTTAAAAATCTGTTCATTTTTAATTGAAAGATAATTGCTTTATAGAATTTTGTTGTTTTCTGTCAAACTTCAACATGAATCAGCCATAGGTATACATATGTCCCCTCCCTCTTGACCATCCCTCCCATCTTCCACCCCATCCACTCCTCTGGGTTGATACAGAGCCCCTGTTTGAATTCCCTCAGACATACAGCAAATTTCCATTGGCTATCTATTTTACATACGGTAATGTAATTTTCCATGTTACCCTCTTCATATATGTCACCCTCCCCTCCCTTTTCCCTGTGTCCATGAGTCTGTTCTTTATGTCTGTTTCTCCATTGCTGCCCTGCAAATAAATTCTTTGGTACCATCTTTTCAGATTCCATATATATGCTTTCAGTTCAGTTCAGTTCAGTTCATTTCAGTTGCTCAAGCCATCTCATCCTCTGTCGATCCCTTCTCCTCCTGCCCCCAATCCCTCCCAGCATCAGAGTCTTTTCCAGTGAGTCAACTGTTCCCATGAGGTGGCCAAAGTACTGGAGTTTCAGCTTCAGCATCATTCCCTCCAAAGAAATCCCAGGCCTGATCTCCTTCAGAATGGACTGGTTGGATCTCCTTGCAGTCCAAGGGATATTTATCTTTCTTTTTCTGACTTAACATCGCTCTGTATAATAGGCTCTAGGTTCATCCACCTCATTAGAACTGACTCAAACACGTTCCTTTTTATGGCTGAGTAATATTCCATTGTTTATATGTATCACAACTTACTCATTCATCTGTCAATGGACATCTAGGTTGCTTCCATGTTCCAGTTATTCTAAACAGTGCTGCAATGACACCGGGGGTACATAGGTCTTTTTCAAATAGTGTTTCCTCAGGGTATATACCTAGGAGTGGGATTGCTGGGTCATATGGTTGCTTTGTGCCTAATTTTTAAAGGAATCTCCATACCATCTTCCATAATGGCTCCATCAATTTACATGACTAGAAGATCATGGCATCCAGTGCCATCACTTCATGGCAAATAGATGGGGAACAATGGAAACAGTGACAGACTTTATTTTTGGGGGCTCCAAAATCGCTGCAGATGGTGATTGCAGCCATAAAATTAAAAGATGCTTGCTACTTGGAAGAAAAGCTATGACCAATCTAGGCAGCATATTAAAAAGCAGAGACCTTACTTTGCCAACAAAGGTCCATCTAGTCAAAGCTATGGTTTTTCCAGTGGTCATGTATGGATGTGAGAGTTGGACTATAAAGAAAGCTGAGCACCAAAGAACTGATGCTTTTGAACTGTGGTGTTGGAGAAGACTCTTGAGAGTCCCTTGGACTGCAAGGAGATCCAACCAGTCCATCCTAAAGGAGATCAGTCCTGGGTGTTCATTGGAAGGACTAATGTTGAAGCTGAGCCTCCAGTACTTTGGCCACCTGATATGAAGAATTGACTCAATGGAAAAAACCCTGATGCTGGGAAAGATTGAAGGGGGGAGGAGAAAGGGACAACAGAGGATGAGATGGTTGGTTCACATCACTGATGCAATGGATGTGAGTTTGGGTAGGCTCCAGGAGCTGGTGATGGACAGGGAAATCTGATGTGCTGCAGTCCATGGGGTTGCAAGGAGTCGGACACGACTGAACGACTGAACTGAACTGAACTGAATCTTTACTATTGTTTCTTTCATTTCTTTTTCATTTGTTTCTGCTCTGATCTTTATGATTTCTTTCCTTCTGCTAATTTTGAGGGGTTTTGTTCTTCTTTTCCCAGTTGTTTTAGGTTGCTGTCTATTTGATGTTTATCTTTTTCTTGAGGTAGGACTGTATTGCTATAAACTTCGTCTTAGAACTGCTTTCGCTACATCCCATAGATTTTGAGGTGTCATATTTTCATTGCCATTTGTTTCTAGGAATTATTTGATTTCCCTTTTGATTTCTTCAGTAACCTGTTCATTATTTAGAAATTATTATTTAATCTCCATGTGTTTGTGTTTTATACAGTTTTTTCTTGTAATTGATATCTAGGCTCACAGCATCGTGGTCAGAAAAGATGCTTGGTATGATTTCAATTTTCTTAAATTTACTTGTTTGATTTGTGATGCAAGATATGGTCTATTCTGGAGAACGTTCCATGTGCACTTGAGAAGAAAGTGTATTCTTATGCATTTGGCTGGAATGTCCTGAAGATATCAATGAGATCCATCTCATCTAAGGTGTCATTTAAGACTTGTGTTTCCTTATTAATTTTCATTTGATGATCTGTCCATAGATGTAAGTGGGGTGTTAGTATTCTATTATTATTGTATTACTGTCAATTTCTCCTTTTATGTCTGTTAGTTTTTGTTTTATGTATTGAGGTGCTCCTATATTGGGTGCATAGATATTTACAATTACTATGTTGTCTTCCTCTTGGATTGATCCGTTGGTCATTAGGTAGTGTTCTTCCTTATCTCTTTTAATATTTTTTGTTTTAAGGTCTATTTTGTCTGATATGAGAATTGCTACTCCAGCTTTCTTCTGCTTTCCATTTGCATAGAATATGTTTCCATCCACTCACTTTCAGTCTATAGAATATATGTTTCCATCCACTCACTTTCAGTCTATCTGTGTCTTTAGGTTTGAAGTGGGTTTCTTATAGATAGCATATATTTGGGTCTTGATTTGTTGGAGCATTTAATCCATTCATATTTAAAGTAATTATTGATATATATGTTCCTATTGCCATTTTCTTAATTGTTTGGTGTTTGTTTTTGAAGATCTTTTTCTTTTCTTGTATTTTCTGACTATACAAATCCCTTTAACATTTGTTGTAAAGCTGGTTTGGTGGTACTGAATTCTCTTAACCTTTGCTTGTCCGGGCTCCAAAATCACTGCAGATGATGACTGCAGCCATGAAACTGAAAGACGCTTTCTCCTTGGAAGGAAAGTTATGACCAACCTAGATAGCATTTTGAAAAGCAGAGACATTACTTTGCCAACAAAGGTCTGTCTAGTCAAGGCTATGGTTTTTCTAGTAGTCATGTATGGATGTGAGAGTTGGACTGTGAAGAAGGCTGAGCGCCAAAGAATTGATGCTTTTGAACTGTGGTGTTGGAGAAGACTCTAGAGAGTCCCTTGGACTGCAAGGAGATCCAACCAGTCCATCCTAAAGGAGATCAGTCCTGGGTGTTCTTTGGAAGGACTGATGTTGAAGCTGAAGCTCCAATACTTTGGCCAGTTGATGCAAAGAGCTGAGTCCTTTGTAAAGACCCTGATGCTGGGAAAGATTGAAGGCAAGAGGAGAAGGAGACGACGGAGGATGAGATGGCTGGATGGCATCACTGACTCGATGGACAAGGGTTTGGGTGGACTCCAGCAGTTGGTGATGGACAGGGATGCCTGGCATGCTACAGTCCATGGGGTTGCAAAGATTCGGACACGACTGAGTGACTGAATTGAACTGAACTGAAAGCTTTTGATTTCTCCATTGTTTTGAATGAGATCCTTGCTGGGTAATCTTGGTTGTAGATTTTTCCCTTTCAGTACTTTAATATATACTGTCATTCCCTTCTTACCTGAAGCATTTTTGCTGAAAGATCAGCTATTAAACATATGGAGTTTTCCTTGGATGTTACTTGCTGCTTTTCCCTTGCTGCTTTTAATATACTTCTTCTGTGTTTGATCTTTGCTAGTTTGATTAGTATGTGTCTTAGTGTGTTTCTCTTTGGGTTTATCCTGTGTAGGACTCTTTGTGCCTCTTGGACTTAAATAACTATTTCCTTTTCTGTTTTGGGGAAATTTTAACTATAATTTCTTCAAATTTTTTTCAGGCTTTTTCTTTTTTCCTTCTTCTCCTGGACTGCTATAATTTGAATGTTGGTGCATTTAATATTGTCCCGGAGGTCTATGAGGCTATCATCAGTTCTTTTCATTCTCTTTACTTTGTTCCACTCGAGCAGTTATTTCCATCATTTTATCTTCCAAATCACTGATCTATTCTTCTGCTTCAGATAATTATGCTATTGACTCCTTCTAGAGTATTTTTAATTTTACTAATTGTGTTTGTCTCTATATGTTTATTTAATTCTTCTAGGTCTTTGTTAATTGATTCTTGCACCTTCTCCCTTCTATTTTCAAGGTTTCTGATCATCTTCACTATCACTATTCTGAATTCCTTTTCAATGTATATGCCTCTGTTTCTTTTTTCTTGTCTTAATATAATAATTAAAAATTTCAATATAATTTTGAATAGAAGTGTTAAGATATTGTTAATTTGTTCCCAATCTTAGAAAATGTTTAGTCATTTCCCATTAAGTTGGATGCTAGCTGTAGGCTGGTAGGATGTTTTAAATTTTTTTTTCTTTTTATTGATTTGAAGAGATTTACTGAATTGAAGCAGGGATAGTGTTCAGTTCAGTTCAGTTCAGTTCAGGGATAGTGTTACTTCTGCTGAATTATATAAATTGAAGTGCTAGTAGAAGTCACTTAATTAGAAAAGAAAAATTGTAGGCCAACTCTTAATGAAAAGAATTTCAAAGACTATGCAGTCATTAAATTCACCATGGTCTGCCCTGAACTACAAATTGTTTATATTTCTGTTAACTATAAACTCATTGTTTTTTTTAAAAAAGTGAAAATAAACTCTCTCAAAATCCCACAAATTCTTGTCCTATTCCAATATTATTTCAGATTCCAAGACCTCATGCTCAAAGTCAAGTCCATGCAGTTGCAAAATCATGAGCATGCAGTTCTTTGTGCATGGTTTCTCTTCATCTTAACCTTTGTATAAGATATGAGTTAAATATTTCCCATAACCAACATACAATGATGAGTTAGACACAAGATACTGGCAATAGGCACTCCTTTCAAAAAGGCACTCCTTCAGACAGAAGGCATATGGCAATCTCTGGTCCATAGAGATTCTGAAATTCAGTCAGCCCTGTATTGTCATTAAAATATATATATATATATATCTGCTCCATAGAAATAATTCTCTGTGCCTATTGGCTTCTCCCTTTTAACTCTTGATTTCAACATTAGACTCACATTTCCTTCCTATATGAAATAACCTATGTTTCTAGCTGAGTAGTTTTCTCAGCCATCTTTTTGTCTGCTGGAAATTAGGAGCCTCAATGCCTTTTAATTCTGTAATATCTCTTTTCCAGTTTAAGTTGTATAATTCTTTCAAAAATTCTATAGACTTTATGTGTATCAATTTATTATCCATTTCAACAGACAACACTACACCCATAAATATCTTCAAAATAAGCTCTACTATATATTGGACACTCTGCTTGAGTCAATGCCCTGAAGATTCTAGAAGCCCAAAATTGTAAAAGAGATAGTCTGTAAGACTTTCTAAGAACACTTTTCTCCTTAAAAGGCCTTTTTTTCTAGCTGAAAGGGTCTACAAAACACCATCTGAAGTCTCTGTGAGGTCTTAAAAATAGTTTTATACTTTCACCCTTGACTTCAATTTTACTCTTAGACTATGCTTTACTTAACAGGGAACTGAATTAAATCTTTTCTCTGATGCGATTTCTTTTTGTAGTTTTTGATTTGTTCTTTTTTGTTTGTTGGTTGGTTTTGGCTTGGAAAGACTGTCCTGAGCTTTTAGTATGTTCTCTGACTGTGTTAGAAAGCTTAAATACTTCTTTCTTAGTTTGTCACCCTCAGCTTTCATTTTGTTATGCATGGCTAGAAAAACGTTTGCCAGCAAATCTCTTTAGCAAGATATCTGAGATCATTAGGTTGCTTTTCTATTTTCCATATTGCTGCAGGCAACAGTTTTGCTAAGTGTCTGTCTGTATATAACACAGCTGACCTTTTCACTGGCCTCCAAAAGCATTTTGCTCTTTTTCCTTGAAGCCCTAATAGTCTTCCTAAGGCCATTTAAAGTTTCACCAATAGTTTCCTTCCAGCTCCTGCCCATCGCCCTGTCCCAGACAACACTACTTTTTTTTTTATGAATTTTTGTTATCATAACATCTTACTTCCAGGCACCAAATTCTGCCCCTGTTGTCTATTGCTACATAATGAATCACTTCTAAACTTGAAAACCTAAAGGAAATGAGTTATTATATCTCATGATTATGTGACTTAGTAATTTGGGCAGGGCTCAGCTGGCTCATATTACTGTTCTATATAATGTTCAATGATACCACTTGGTAGTATTCAGCCACTCATTAGGGTCTAGAGGGTCAGGATGATTTCACACACATTTCTGGTGCCTGACTAACCAAGGGTTGCCAGATGACTAAATTCATCTGAGATTTTTGAGAACAGCATATATATCTGGCTTCTTTGGCATAGCAGTCTCAAGAGAGGTGGATGGTTTGCAAACCAAGTCAGGCTCACAGACAAAGAAGGTGTTCCAAGAACCAAGTAGTTCAAGATGGAATCTCTTAAAGCTCTGGACTAAATACTGACTTGGGTATATATTAACTATATTCTATTAGTCAAAACTGTCACAGACCTCACTCAGATTCCAGGTCAGTGATCATAGAGTCCCTTCTCCTTGGAAGTAATGTCAAAGAATTTTTAGTTATTCCTAATCTGCCACATCTCCTTCTATTTTCAACTATAATAAACTGTGATTCTCAAGGTTTGGGTAAATTTTTCTTGTAGCACATGTCTCGAAAAATTGAAACTTAGTTGCCAATTAGTAGATGTTTTATTAGGGAAAACTCCTCTTATTAAGAGTTAATATATATCCTGAAAATGATCTAGGTCTGTTCCTTGGAAGAACATGGCTTTAATATTGAGGAATCACAGGCTTCCCATTAATTATCAGTCCTATTATTTATCGGTTGCATAATTCCAGCAGAACATCTTGGTTTTCTCAATTATAAAATGAGAGAAGAAATGTTACACCTGTGGTATGCATCTAATTTGGTCTAAACTGGAACACTTTGGGAAATACTAAAAATGAAGTGGCTGTATCTTCTTGGTAGAAACCTAAAACTGGGGCTAGGCTGGGTAAGTGAAGATTCATTCTTGTTTCTATTTCTCAAGGTTTTTATGAAGATTAAATAAGGCTATATTATCAGTAGACATTCAAAATTATAAAATGTGTAACAGAGATAAAATATTCAGAAGTATTCAAATATTTGGGGAATATTATTTATGTCCTTAATTTAGACACTTCTAAAATGGTTTCTAAATCTATTTGATTTGCCTTTGATATTGGATAATACAAATATATGCTACTTTTCCTTAAGTGTAGAACTGGCATAATATAGTTTAAGACAATTTCTACTTATTCTGTTCCCAGGGAATTCTGAAGAGAGTTGATCACTACCTACTTTGACAATAAGCTTCCCCACTATTGCAGCTATTCTTGTGTCTTTTTAGTTGGTCATTTTTAGACTAAGTAATATCAGGTCCTTTATGTCTCATGTATTCTCTTGTTAATACAGTTTGATATTCATCATAGTAACTCCTCAACAGTTTTAAATCATAAATCTCAGGGTAGTTTAGGTAGGTAGACCATCTATCAGGGCTTCCTTGCTGGCCGAGTGGTTGAGACTTCACACTTCCACTTCAGGGGGTGTGGGTTTGATCTCTGGTCAGGGAACTAAGATCCCACATGCCTCACAGAGTGGCCAAAAGCAAACAAGCAAGCAAACAAACACAAAACCTGATTACCTATTAAATAAAGTTAAACTTTCACTTGAATATAGTGAAAATCTTTAGCTTAGCACATACAAATAAAAACCACTCTAAAACACACCAATTCAGAGTGGTTTATTTATACAGTATCAATATTCACTCTGATTTTCCAGGCCCAGGATATTATAGCCAACTCTCTGGCATTATGTCTCATGAATTCTTGCCTAACTCTAGATCTAGTTATATGTTGCTGGTATCACTTTTTCTAAGGTAATCGAAACCTGGAAGAAGAGTCCTGAACAAAGTCTGAAATAAGATTTTCTCCAGAATAAAACTGGTCTTCAAAGACAGGAAGGAAACTTCTTCCTTGTGGGAACTGGAAATACCAGATAAGAGCTCAGTCATTGGCTAGAATTCAGTTATGGGAGAACTAAGGGACAAGTTCAAATCCTTCATAGCAACAATTTTGACTGAATCAGTCATTAAGAAAGTAGTGAGTGATTAATCCATAACTTTTTATATTCTTCTATCACAGGTCTAGACTCAGACCTTGGTTTGGATTTGTAGAGAACTTTACGATAAGAAAAATGGAGTGCAATCGCTGTGTTCAAAAACTGTACAATATAAGAAGAAGCATGGTCAAATTTGCCAAATGTGCTGTAAAAAGAAATGAATACTTATAAAATTAAGAACACTGAGAAGAAAGGATGTGTTAACAGGTCGGGAAGATGTAGATTCAAGTCAAGAGCAGGGAACATATCTATCAGAGGGTTTAATGTTTATACATGGGTGGAGGAATCTCATTGAGGCAGCAGTAATCAAAGTGTGGGAAATGCTATCATCTTCAAGTACAAAAAATACGTTATCTATGATACTAAACTGCTTCAAGAAAATATTTAAAAATCACGGCATGACCACTATCCTTTCAGGATTTTATGCACTCATCACTTTAAATTTAATGTTATAATAGTTGAACAGCCTTCGGATTATGTTAAGAAATATAATTTTGGTACACATTTCTCCTACTTCTATAGTGGACTTTTATATTACTGTAGATCTTGAATATTTTCTTGCAGATTATTACAAAGTATCAGTAGTACTTGACTAAGCGACATCATTCTGAATGGAAGAAATACTCATATTGTACATAGTGTCAACAGTAGACTTAATTATGCTTTGAATTTTGAGCTTCCATCATCATATTAAGAATGAAAATTATAAGCACTCTCTTTTCCTCTCTTTTTTAAGTATTCCCAAAAGAAACAATAATTAAAGAAACACTTCACAGTGCATAGTTTCATGGCTGTATTCAGCAGAGAGTCATTTGTTTTGATAAATTCTTTAACAATAATTCTGATTACAAGAATCACTTATTTGAAAATGATTATAATAGTCATAAGACAGAATTCATTACTTTTATTTTTTCAGTGGTTGCATCATGGGGAATGAAATAGACTTTTATCGCTCTGAGTTTCCTTGTCTTTAGATTATGTTATGCTTGCAATATAATTTTATATAACTATGTTTTTATTATATGTTATTCAAAGATGCTAAAATAAAAATTCAAAGTCTTTAAAAGTTTTTAAAAATAGTACTTAAAATTCTAGCTGATGGTTTTTGACATTAAGAACATAATCAAAAACAACAGTATTTATTGGTATAATTCAACTGTGAGTTAAATATATTTTATTCTTTAAACATAATGCCATTCAACATTAAGTCCTGAGACAATAAAACAAATGTTATTGCAGTAACAATCCTTCACTTATTGAATTTATAGTTGAATTATTGCTAATTACAGAAGGCTTTTGCCTATTGCAAATTTTAAATTATAAGTAAAAATACCCTTTTCTAACTATATTTATACTCATCATGTTTTAACTTGACCAACTAGTCTTCCGACTGCCTTTAGACCTTTTAGCCTTCCTTCTTAGTTTCCTATCTTTTCTCAAAGATTTTCTTAACTGCTTCAAAATAAGAAATTCCTAACCTAATATTTTAGGTATTTATACTATGGGTGAAAATGCTTGAGACTTTAAATACTGAGTCCTCAGTTACAGTATCTTTAGAGATGTTAGTTACTATACACCTTAATAATATTTTAGATAAAATATTTGCTTTTTTTTCCCTATACTGTTGAATTTTGTCTACTCTTAGGTTTCCTTTGATAAGCATCACAGTCATATTTTTACATAATATTTTTGCTTTTTATTTAACCAGTTTTTAATCTAATATTTTTCACTATTATCCCCTATATATCTTTAGTATGTTTTGATAAAATGATGTTTATTTGCTCAATCTTAATTTTGCTCATATCACTCACAAGACAGAGGTAATGCTACTCTACATAATTTTTAAAAGATTATTTGTGCAACAGTAATCCTTAAAATAAGATGACCACTGGAATTGAGTGGTCACAGTATCATAAAAGGACATAGGAGACAAAGGACCATTTTTCTTCTTTACTACTGAAAATAACTGGGACTTGTGGCATTTTATTTGCTGTGCCAGAGGTTCAATGAACACATCTATAAAATGGGAAAAACTAATACTTAATTATTTGAAAGCAGAAAACTTTCCTGAGCTACATTCTTGTCCTAAGATCTTAGATTCCCTGATCATTGATTTCCCTTTTGGTCTGGAGCTTCCTCAAATGGCGCTAGTGGTAAAGAACCCACCTGCCAGTGCAGGAGGTACAAGAGATGAGGGTTTGATTCCTGGGTCAGGAAGATCCCCTGGAGGAGAACATGGCAACCCACTCCAGTATTGTTGCCTGGAGAGTTCTATGGACAGAGGAGTCTGGCAGACTAGAGTCCTTGGGGTCATAAAGAGTTGGACATGACTAAAGTGACTTAACATTTGGATTTTAAATCAATAGATAGACTCAGGATTATGCCCATAAATCTCTTGGTAGATGATTTCTAGTAAACTTTGGTCATTATCTTCTATGGATTTCTACCATACTTTACTGTGTATTTACACAACATCTAATGTACCAACCAGTCCATCCTAAAGGAGATCAGTCCTGGGTGTTCATTGGAAGGACTGATGCTGAAGCTGAAACTCCAATACTTTGGCCACCTCATGGGAAGAGTTGACTCATTGGAAAAGACTCTGATGTTGGGAGGGATTGGGGGCAGGAGGGGAAGGGGACGACAGAGGATGAGATGGCTGGATGGCATCACTGACTCGATGGACATGAGTTTGTGTGAACTCCGGGAGTTGGTGATGGACAGGGAGGCCTGGCGTACTGCCATTCATGGGGTCACAAAGAGACGGACATGACTGAGCGACTGAACTGAACTGAACTGAATGTAAAATTGTTGGGATGTGGTCAGAACCACTTCATTAAAGGAATCAAGTGTGAGACGATAGTCAAAGCATACAAAAGAAGAGGCTAGGAGACACATAGGGCTTCCCTCATAGCTCAGTTGATAAAGAATCTGACTGCAATGTGGGAGACCCTGGTTCAATTCCTAGATTGGGAAGATTCGCTGGAGAAGAGATAGGCTACCCACTCCAGTATTCTTGGGCTTCCCTGTGGCTCAGCTAGTAAAGAATCTGCCTGCAATGTGGGAGGCCTGGGTTTGATCCCTGGGTTGTGAAGATCCCCTGTAGAAGGGAAAGGCTACCCACTCCAGTATTCTGGCCTAGAGAATTCCATGGAGAATTCACAGAGTCAGACATGACTGAGCGACTTTCAGTTTCATCTGTAACCACGAGACACATATTGAATGAGGAATTTTGAAAGAATTTTGAAAGAATTATGAAAGAATTCATAATTCTATGAATGTCATAAAAAGAATTATCTTAAGTTGGGATCAACCTTCTCAACCTTTATGCTGCTTCCTAGAGCTTTTTGTAGAAAATGAAAGAGAGGTGCAGGACGGAATAACACTTAGCTCAAAGAATGAATATAATTCTCTCCCAGAGCACTGAAGAATATAATCTATTCCATTGTACATATAAAATTTTCAAATAGTTGATACATTAATGATTAGTACTGATTACTATAGAACATGGTGCCCGTTAAGTTCATAGCTAATCACTGATGGCATCTGCTTGACCTCCCTCCAACTGTACTTAGACTTGTGAAAATTTTGAGTCTCATGGCCATTCCCTTCTCCAGGGGATCTTCTCAACCCAGCGACTGAAACTGGGTTTCCTGCACTGTAGGCATATTCTTTGCCATCTGAGCCACCAGGGAAGCCCAGTATATCATAAACACCATATCATTATTAATTTTTCTCTATTAGTTTTGTTTTTCCTTTTGATCAATGTTGCTTAACAAAAGATTACGGAGTATTATTAAACAGGTTCTAACACTGATATCTGTCATATTTTGCATAACTACATCAACTGTACTTTATATATTATGTTTACATATAATATTTTGCATAAATAGCAATTCTCCGAAAAGTACATATTGTGAGTGGACAATTACATTCAATAAAATTTTACAATACTTCAGTTAGATTTCAGGAAAACAAACCTTAAGAATTTGTAAATTAGACATGGAATACATCATATTAGAAAAAATTGAAAAAAAATTATGTGAGTGAATGAGGCTTAGCAGGAAAATAAGAATGAAATTACATTCTAAGGAAGGAGATATAGCATGTACAAAGGCTTGGATATGAGAGAGCAGAGTATAGTTAAGGTATATTCTATTGTAAAATTGGAGAATGGAACAGGGACAAATCATGGGGCTAGAAATTAGTAACACTCGTTAAGAACTGTCAATACTGTGTCCTGTTTAGTCAATATTTTAGAAAAAATGAAGAGAAAAAAATGTAACTTGTGTTCAATATAATCTTAGATTTATTTTTTATTTAGATTTTATATCACTGAAATTGCTATTATATATTTAAATTTTATAGATATATTCACAAAACATTTTGCCATTATGTATTTTATATTTAGATATCTAAAATGTAATTTATAGTTAATAAATGGATAATACATTTATTAATTATCAAATTTTCTATGTGGTACATAAAAATTTTTTATATGTGAATCTGTTGTTTATGCAGCCAATGCTTCCATAAATTTGTGGTTTACTTTATATGAGCCAAAGAAAACTGTTTTTCTTAATATATGAATTCAGGGAAATTAATACCACATCTCAGGGCAAATCCATCAATAGAAACTGCATAATCCATTAAATGATAGCAATACGATGCACTGTTTTAACTATTGACTTTTAAGAAGTTAAAGTGTTGGCATTATTTCCAAATTTCACACATTTTTGCTTATGAATTTATCTGTTGACTTATGAAAAAGGTAACCATATTAAGCTAATTTAGTGTTCACATTTGAAAAAATGCCCTCAAATATTAAATCTTTCACCCCTCTTATAGTCTGAATATAGATTAATTGTCAAATATTTCTTTTCCCAATAAAGGATTTTATTAACACAATCTTGTTCAATATTTATATTATATTACCTTGTATGTCATAATTCTTATAATTTAATGGTTGCATCTTAAAATCATATCTTTCCATAAAGCCTCCAAATCCGTTCAGATAAACAAGAGAATAAATAACATTGCCTATAACTTCAGGGTAGTATAACTTATGGGTAGTATAAGACAGAGATGACTTCAAACTACAGTTCACACAGACTGAGTAACATTCACAATAAGCAAAAGTAAGCTCTGAAACTTTTAAAGAAAAAAATTAACAAGGATAGAAAAGAGGAAATAAGAGTGGGGAGGAATCCTACTGGGGATAAAATTCAGATCACATCAACCCTGGTAGGGTTTAACCTTGGTAGAAGAGTGTCCTACTCCCAGTGGAGAAACAACTGTGAAGAATTCTCTTAACTGGTGGACTAGATTAAAACAAGGGACTTGGAAAGCATATGAGACCAGAGGAGGTTACAATCATGGGAATATACTACATTTAAGAACTAGGGCAGCCATGTAGAAGAGGATGTATCAATTAGAAGCTTGGTTATGAAAGAACAAAAAAACATCTGAAGATAAAGAGCTAATGAAAACAAGGAATGACTTTAATATGAATTAGACTAATTGCAAATATAAAAGAAAATTATGAAATTCAAAATGGATATATATCAAAATGATGCAATATAAGAGGTGACTGAACTAAAGAATTGGTTGAAGAAAAAGACAAAGTCATAAAAATTAATCACAAGGTAAAGTAGATATGTTCAATAATAGTAAAAGGTACAGCCAATAAGAATGAGCAAAGCCAAGACAATAAAAATAACAATGAAGAGGGAAGATCAAAGAGAATAAGTTGATATGACTAGAGCCCAAGAAGAACAAAAACAAAACAATGAAACAGAGCTAATATTTAAAATGGCAATCTAAGAAAGCATCCCTGATATAAATAAAGGCTTGGTTTTATATATATTGAAAAAGCCTTCCATGTGCTGGCAAAAATTTACTTTGAAATACGTTCTAGTAAAAATGCTGGACTTTAAAGATAAAAAAATTTCTTTCAGGCTTTCAGATTGAAAAAAAAAACAAAAAAAGCAAGCCACCTACAAAAGAAAGAAAAATAACTTGGCATCAGAATTCTCAATGGCGACATATAAATGAAGACAACAGTGGGATAGTGTTTTCAAGAAATTCAAAGATAAAATAACAAGGATTTTACATCCATTCAAGATATCTTCTAGGAATTTGGTTAAAACAAAGCAGCTTAACACTGTAAAATGCAAGGAATATTATACCCTCAAGCTCTTCTCAAGGAATCTAATATGGACCAAATTTTATCCAGTTTTCAAATGCCAGGGACTTTTTGCCAAATAGACTGATAATGAGGATTAAAAATATTTAGATAGGTATATGTATGAAAGTTAGTACATAACTTTTGTGTGTGCTGACAAAGTAGAAATAATGGAAATAAAAAGAAAATGAGAGGAGAAGGGAGAAAGTCTCAAATAGTAAAAATCCACGAAATGTCATGTAATTATCATTTTGGGGTCAAAAACTTTAATTTCAAGCTAAGAAACTGAATAAGAGAAGTTTACATAAGGAGAAGGAAGACTAAGGTGACTATACAGAAGTATTAGTATAAAAGTAACCACTAGAAAAAAATGCAAATCTTTTTAGAACAATGCAAAAATAAGCAAGAAAAATGGAAAGCACAGTGAAAATCAAAATGAACATATCATAATGCAGTTAATTGTACCTGTATAAGTCTAATTACCCGTTTAACTGAGCTGAGACCAAATGTATTCACTCTATTAATGTATCTAAGTGGGATTAGTCACTTATTAAAAACGTTTTTCTGATTGGCTTATGAAGCAAAACACAACTCTGTTCTGTGCAAGTTACATACCTGAAACAAAGTGACCCATAAAATAAATAATATTATAATAAATAAATTATAATAGTATATTATTATAATAAATAATACCTGAAACAAAATGACCCTAAAAAAACAATATTAGTAAAGCTTTACCTTGTGTATTGGGCACTTCTGTGCACCATTTATAATCCTTTTAGGTCCTCTTCTAACTCCAGAAGCAGATGGGGCTATTGGTTTCAAATAAGCTTTGCATGTGTAAAAACTTGATAATGCCTCACTCTGAACATATGCCATCTACTTCACTTCAGGCACAGGGAATTCTGTTATGTCATGGCAAGAAGCATCTAAGACAGCCTGCTCAGCAATCATGAACAACTTAGAAGCGCAGAGGAATTAACACTTGTGGAACCACTCTTGAAAAGGAGAGAGTGGGCAAGTGTAGACAGATTTCACTCTTTTATCCCCCACATGAATGGTTACTGAGAACCAGGTTATCTGTAACTGTAGCCAATTTGATAAGCCAATATAATTTGATTGTGTTTGTTTTATTGCCTTCCTCATTTCACCTGCTCCATCCTTGCTTTCTTTTTTTTTTTTTTTTCCTATGCTATTATTTATTTTTTTTTTATATTTATTTTTTTTTTCTTAAATTTTAAAATCTTAAATTCTTACATGCGTTCCCATTGCTTTCTGTGCTTCCCAGATAGCTCAGTAGTAAAGAATCTGCGTGCCAATACAGGAAATACAGGAGGTGTACATTCCATCCCTGGGTTAGGAAAACCCCCTGGAGAAGGAAATGGCAACCCACTCCAGTATTCTTGCCTGGGAAATTCCACGGACAGAGGACCCTGGTTTTGCGTCCATGGGGTCGCAAAAGAGTTGACTTAGTGACTAGACAACAACATCCCTTCCTTTAGCTCTTTGGGAGTGTTTGCCCAAGGCTATGTTTTGTCCTGAACCACCAGGCAGATTCAAACCAAAACAAAACAGGGATCACATCTTTTGTATTTGATAAGCTTGAGTTCAAGACAAAGTATTAAACAAGGCATGAAAGGACTTTGATAGAACTAAAAGCTACAATTTACAATATTATATAAGCATAATGAATATATATATATGCCAAGCAGCACAGCCCCTGCAGAACACGCAAAGAGAGACTCTGTAACAACATCAGTTATTATATACTGTATTCACAGTCCACTTAAGTGTGAAAAATACATAGGCCTACAGAAGACTTGAAGTACAGTATCTTCAATTTTATGAATACATGTTAAAGTTGAAAACCTGAAAGTTGAGAAAACACCATTTTCCAAGTGCACAATAATCATGATTGTATCCTAAGTCTAACTGTACATCAATTGTTAAGCAACAACTATTTGGGTTGAGCTAAAGAAAGACAATATGAGCATCATTCTATGGTCAAATGCCTATGGTCACAGGCATTTAATGGTGAAATTTTTAGAAATCTACAAGTATTATTAAACAATACTTGGTCAAAGGGGAAACACAAACATCCAAAAATGATGATAATAGAAACAGTATACAACAGTTTCTCTGGGAATCATCAAAACAATGATGAGAGAAATCCAATAATTAGGCCAATAAAAATGAAAATATAGGAATTCTGGTTTCTTATTTGCCGATAAGGAGGTTAAAAATGGCCTCTCTGTCCTCATAACAAATAAAAAACCAAATAGACTGAAATATCAATAACTCTTCAGATCTGTAGGAGAAGATAAGGATACAGAAACAACTGCTGTCCTCAAGACTGAAGACACAGACAGGTGAAAACAGGGAGTCATGGATTACCACAGTAGAGACTCACGAGTGAAAATTTCCTCAGAAACCAGGGCTGGGATAGAAAAACCTGAACTGTACTTGTTAAATTGATGGAGGGTCAGTGTGGAGAACTCTGAGATGTAAAAACGCCAGGAGGATCCAGTCATTGGAAGAGCAGTGGAGGAAGGCACTATACTGAAATTTACCTCCATTAGACTAAGCTCCTACACTAAGCATCAGAGGAAAACCCCTTATGCTTCAGGCAAGGGGAGAAAAAAGAAAACACTTTAAAATACAGCAGAGTACGCTCTTCTTAACGAGACCTGCCCTCTGGGGAAACTAGTGAACCAGAGTCTAAACTCTGGGGGTGTTAGCAGAGCATTACTGACCTGGAAGAAGGGAAATAACCAACTCGAGTCTCCTCTAGCCATCCTGTACCATCTCAAAGTCAGGGAGGGAAGAGGAACTGAGCAACACTCAACAAGTTCACTATCCAGAGGCATAAGCTCACTAAAAGACTGAGACCAAATCTTAGGATTGGAGAATTGTTCTCCTCCTCCCATAACTCAGTACTACATCACTAAAGATCTGTTTGTTGGAGAAGGCAATGGCACCCCACTCCAGTACTATTGCCTGGGAAATCCCATGGACGGAGGAGCCCGGTAGGCTGCAGGCCATGGGGTCGCAAAGAGTCAGACGCGACGGAGCTTTCACTTTTCACTTTCACTTTTCACTTTCACCTTTCACTTTTCACTTTCCTGCACTGGAGAAGGAAATGGCAACCTACCCCAGTGTTCTCGCCTGGAGAATCCCAGGGATGGGGGAGCCTGGTGGGCTGCCGTCTCTGGGGTCGCACAGAGTCAGACACGACTGACGTGACTTAGCAGCAGCAAAGGTCTGTTTATACCAGTTCCTTTTATCCATCATATCTGGCTATAAAGAAAAAAAAATTGCAAACCTCAATTTAAAGAGACACGACAGGCATCAGAACTAGTTAGAACTAGACATGGCGGGGATGCTGGAATTTTCCTACCTGGAGTTTAAAAGAAAGATTGAGGGCAGGAGGAGAAGGAGGCAACAGAGGATGAATGGTTGGATAGCATCACCAGCTCAATGGACATGAGTTTGGCAAAACTCCGGTAGATAGTGAAGGACAGGGAAGCCAGGCGTGCTGTAGTCCATGGGGTCACAAAGACTCAGACACCAGTTAGCGACTGAACAACGACAATGATTAATGTGCTAAGGACTCTGATGGATAAAGCAGATAGCATGTAAGAACCAAAAAGAAATGTTAGAGATTAAAAAACAAAACAAAACAAAACACTAACAAAAATGTAAAGTGCCTTTGATGGGCTTATTAGTAGATGGGACATGGCTAAGGAAAGAATTTTTGAGCTAGAGAGTATATCAACAGAATCCTCAAAAACCAAAAAGAAAGAGAACAAAGGCTGAAAAAAAGAATGTCTAAGTTCTGCAAAAGTTATATAACATATACATAGTGGGAATATTAAAAGGAGAAGCAAGAGTGGAAGGAACAGATGAAATATTTGACAATATGTACTGAGACTTGCAAACCAGGGAAACAGGAAAAAAGGTACAGTCTCTATCCTCACGGAGAAGGCGATGGCACCCTACTCCAGTATTCTTGCCTGGAAAATCCCATGGACAGAGGAGCCTGGTGGGCTGCAGTCCATGGGGTCACGAAGAGTCGGACACGACTGAGTGACTTCACTTTCACTGAGACTTTCCCCCAAATTAATATCTGAGACTAAACCTCAGATCCAGGAAGCTCAGAGAGCTCCAAACAGGATAAATGTCACAACAAAAACAAACAAAAAATCAAACCAAACCGAATCATATTATTTTTAACTATAGAAAAATCAAAGGAAAACTCCAGAGGAAAAGAATACCTTAACTATGTAAGAACAAAGATAAGAACTACAACTTCTTTCTCCTTAGAAACCATACAAGGAAGAAAAGTAGAGTGAAATATTTAAAAGTGTTGAGAGAAAATGCCCTACTAACCTAGAATTCTGTACTTGCAAAATTATCCTTCAAAACTGAAGATGAAATAAAGACTTTCACAGACAAACGAAGTCAAGAGAATCTGTTGCTAGTAGATCTGCCTTGCAAAAAATGTTAAAATAACTTATTTGGAAAGAAGGAAAATAACATAGATCAGAAACTTGGATCTACATAAAGTAAGGAAGTGCATGAAGAAGGAATAAGTGAGAGTAAAATACAAACTTCTGTTTGTCTTATTCTTAATATGTGCTTATGTATGCTTGTGTAAAATGAAATGAAGGACAGCAATGATACAAGAGGAAAGAATTAGGGTTATTTTGGTATTATAAGGAACTCACACTACCTATGGTGTTATTTGAAAGTGAACTTATATATTGTAAACTCTAGAAAAACCACTAAAAAAAGAAATATGGCATGTTAAGAAAAGGGAGAAAGTGAAATAATATAAAAATCTAAATTATCATCACAAAAGGCATAAAAAGGTGGAAGACAAAAATTGGAACGGAGAAATAGGACAGCAACTAGACATCATTAATAAGTATTGTAGTCAATAATCCAGCTATATCCTGTATACCAGCAATGCACAAGTGGAATTTGAAATTAAGAACACAATACCATTAGCACCCACAAAATGAAGTACTTAGGTATAAATCTAACATATATGTACAAGACTCTGATGAGTAAAACCACAGAAAAACTAAATAATTGGAGGTAATATTTCATACCCTTGGAAAGTTAGACTCAGTATTGTCAAGAGTTCTTCCCACCTTGGTCTATAATTGAATGCAATTCCAATTAAAATCCCAGCAAATTATTTTGCTGACATAGACAAACTTATTCTAAAGTTCCTGTGAAGAGGCAAACCTAGAGAAAAGCCAATACAGTTTTGTAGAAGAAAAGCAAAGTTGGAGCACTGACACTTCCAAGATCTACTGTAAAGTTATGATGATTAAGTCAGTGTAGTACCAGTGAATGAATGAAAAAGTAGATCAATGGGACAGAATAGAAAGCCCAGAATAGATGCACATGGATGAATCTAACTGATCTTGGACAAAGGAACAAAGGCCACATAATGGGGCAAAAATAATATTTTTCAATAAATAGTGTTCCAACATTGGGACATCCACATGCAAAGGACTGAATCTATGCAGAGACTTTGTTGTTGTTACTTAGTCACTAAGTCATGTCTGAGTCTTTTGCAACCACCTGGACTGTAGCTTGCCAGGTTGCACTGTCTGTGGGATTTTCCAGGCAATAATACTGGAGAGGATTGCCATTTCCTTCTCCAGGGGATCTTCCCAACCCAGGGATCAAACTCGCATCTCCTGCATTGGCAGGCAGATTCTTTACTACTGAGCACCAGGAAAGCTCACACATAAACTTACAGTTCAGTTCAGTTCAGTCGCTCAGTCGTGTCCGACTCTTTGTGACCCCGTGAATCGCAGCACGCCAGGCCTCCTCGTCCATTACCAACTCCCAGAGTTCACCTAAACTCACACGCATCAAGTCGGTGATACCATCAAGACATCACATCCTCTGTCATCCCTTTCTCCTCCTGCCCCCAATCCCTCCCAGCATCAGAGTCTTTTCCAATGAGTCAACTCTTTCCATGAGGTGGCCAAAGTATTGGAGTTTCAGTCTCAGCATCAGTCCTTCCAATGAACACCCAGGACTGATCTCCTTTAGGATGGACTGGTTGGATCTCCTTGCAGTCCAAGGGACTTTCAAGAGTCTTCTCCAACACCACAGTTCAAAAGCATCAATTCTTTGTCATTCACAGTCCAACTCTCACAGCTATACATGACCACTGGAAAAACCATAGCCTTGACTAGACAGACCTTTGTTGGCTAAGTAATATCTCTGCTTTTTAATATGCTATCTAGTTTGGTCATAACTTTCCTTCCAAGGAGTAAGTGTCTTTTAATTTCATGGCTGCAATCACCATCTGCAGTGATTTTGGAGCCCCCCAAAATAAAGTCTGACACTGCTTCCACTGTTTCCCCATCTATTTCCCATGAAGTGATGGGACCGGATGACATGCTCTTTGTTTTCTGAATGTTGAGCTTTAAGCCAACTTTTTCACTCTCCTCTTTCACTTTCATTAAGAGGCTTTTTAGCTCCTCTTCACTTTCTGCCATAAGGGTGGTGTCATCTGCATATCTGAGGTTATTGATATTTCTCCCGGCAATCTTGATTCCAGCTTGTGTTTCTTCCAGTCCAGCTTTTCTCATGATATACTCCTGCATATATGTTAAATAAGCAGGGTGACAATATACAGCCTTGACGTACTCCTTTTCCTATTTAGAACCAGTCTGTTGTTTCATGTCCAGTTCCAACTGTTGCTTCCTGACCTGCATACAGATTTCTCAACAGGCAGGTTAGGTGGTCTGGTATTCCATCTCTTTCAGAATTTTCCACAGTTTATTGTGATCCACACAGTCAAAGGCTTTGGCATAGTCAATAAAGCAGAAATAGATGTTTTTCTGGAATTCTCTTGCTTTTTCCATGATCCAGCAGATGTTGGCAATTTGGTTATTTCTTACAGTACTGCAAATTAATATTATGCATATACACATATCTACTTGTTAAAGATTCTTTTCCTACATAGGTCATTACAGAGTATTGACTAGACTTCCCTGTCCTATACAGTAGGTTCTTGTTAGTTATCTGTTGTTTTTGTTAAATATAGCAGTGTTTATATGTCAATCCCATTCTCCCAATTTTAATAAGCACTTCTTTTAACATGTATGTGGCCAATATATATGTGAAAAGATGCTCAACATCTCTAGTCCTCAGGGATGTGCAAATCAAAACCAAATTATATATCATCTCACACTGTTGGGATGGGATTATCAAAACAAAAACAAGAAATAAATGCTGGTGAGAATCTGGAGAAGCTGGAAGTTTTGTCCGCTGTTGGTGAGAATGTAAAATCATCCTGCCACTATGGAAAACAGTATAGAGATTCCTCAAAATATATAGTAAAAAGTAGGACTACCATATGATAGTAATTTGATTTCTGGATATTTTACCAAAAGCATTGTAATCAGAATCTCAAAGGGATCTTTGCACTCCCATGTTCATAGCAGCATTTTTCATAATAGCCAAGATGCAGAAACAACCTAAATATTCATCAATGGATGAATGCATAAAGAAAATGTAGCATGTCCATATAATGGAATATGATTCAGCTTTAAAAAATGAATTTTGCTATATGTGAAAATGAGTAAATCAGTCGAGGAAATCATGCTGAGTGAAATAAGCTAGTCACTGAAAAACAGATATTGATATATGCATTTGTTTTACATATATAAATTGGTAAAACATTTAGAGGTAGAGAGTTGAATGATAATTGCCAGGGACTGTGGGCAAGGAGAAATAGGGATTTACTATTCAGCGTGCATGAAGCTTCAGTTATGCACACTGATCAAGTTCTAGAGATCTTCTGTATAACATTGTGTCTATAGTTTATTTTACATTAAAAAAATTTGTAGAGGGTAGATCTCATGTTATGTATTTTACACAATAAAGAAAAAAATGATGATAAAGCACCATTAAAACAAAAGCTATATTTAAAAGGGAGATAATGTTGTCCTTTCCTATGTATATTAATTTGACAACCTTGGTAAGATGACTAATTTTCTAGGAAAATATAATTTAATAAAATGGAACACATTAGAGACAGGAAGTTTAAAAAAAAATGGTTTCCATAAAAGAAACAGATGGTTTATCAGTGAACCCTCCACACAAAAACATCAGGCTTGTATATTTGCAAAACCTTCAAAGACAAGTGAATCCCTGTTCTTAAATTGTTCCAGATCATAGAAAAGGAGGAAAACTTCCAAATTTGTTATATGCTGCTGCTGCTGCTGCTGCTAGGTCGCTTCAGTCGTGTCCGACTCTGTTCGACCCCATAGACAGCAGCCCACCAGGCTCCTCTGTTCCTGGGATTCTCCAGGCAAGAACACTGGAATGGGTTGCCATTTCCTTCTCAATACATGAAAGTGAAAAGTGAAAGTGAAGTCATTCAGTCGTGTCCGACTCTTTGCGACCCCATGGACTATAGCCTATCAGGCTCCTCTGTCCGTGGGATTTTCCAGGCAAGAGTACTGGAGTGGGGTGCCACTGCCTTCTCCAGTGATAGTCATTAGTACTACCCATTGAACTTGTTATATGAAGCAAGTATAACATTGATACTTATACCTGATAGAAATCTGTGGAAAAAAAAAACAACAAAGAACAATATTACTTATGAATAGTGGTATAAATATTCTAAGATAATAATAGCAAATAGTATCTAAAAGTACATTTAAAATAATAAACCATAAGTAATAAGATTTATTTCACAAATGTAGATCTAGATTTATATTAAGAAATCTATCAATATAGTTCAACATAATAATAGATCAATGGAGGAAAAATAATATGATCATCCCCGTATCTCCATAGATGCTCAAACTCTTCTCACAAATTTTCACGATCCTTAATACAAACATTTAATGAAACAGGCATCAATATTAGTTGTGTAAAGCAACCATTTTATTCTGCTCACAGATCCTGTGGGTCAGAATTCTAACCAGGCTGAGGGAGCATGTACTATGTCTGTTCCTTGATGTCTGGGCCTCAGCTGGGGACATGAATGTATGGAGATGACTCAAAACCTGGGTCCTGGTATCAGGCTTAGTATTTGCTTTGATTTGACTCAAAGGCTGGGTTCACTTGACTGCTGATCAGAGTGCCCACGTATGGTTTCATCATTTGGTATGGGCTCTCACAGCGTGGTGGCTGGGTTGTGACAGGGTATGTCCTGAGAGACAGCATCTGGAGAAGAGGTATCTTTCCAAGAGTAAGAAGGCTTCATTTGACCTAGGCTCACAGGTCATATGCCTTCACATCCTATTGGTGTCAGTTAAATCACTAAGGCTGACAGTACTCATGGAAACCAGAATTCAACTTCATTCCTTGATGGGGAAGTGACAGCATCACACTGCATAAAGACATTTGGGATGGCAGGTAATTTTATAGCAACTGTTGTTGTTCAGTATCTCAGTCATGTCTGACTCTTTGCAGTCCCATGGACTGCAGCACACCAGGCTTCCTGGTCCTTCACCATCTCCTGGAGTTTGCTCAAATATGTCCACTGAATCAATGATGCCATCCAACCATCTCATCCTCTGGCATCCCCTTCTTCTCCTGCCTTCAATCTTTTCAAGCATCAGGGTCTTTGCAAATGAGTCAGCTCTTCGCATCAGGTAGCCAAAGTATTGGCGTATCAGCTTCACCATCAGTCCTTCAAATGAATATTCAGGACTGATTTCCTTTAGAATGAACTGGTTGGATCTCCTTGCAGTCCAAGGGACTCTCAAGAGTCTTCTCCAACACCACAGTTCAAAAGCATCAATTCTTCAAGCGCAGTTTCTTTATAGTCCAACTCTCATACCCATACATGACTACTGGAAAAACCATAGCTTTGACTAGACGGGCTTTCATTGACAAAGTGATGTCTCTGCTTTTCAATACTCTTTCTAGATTTGACATAGCTTTTTTTCCAGTGAGCAAGTGTCTTTTAATTTTGCGGTTGCAGTCACCTTTTGAGGTGATTTTGGAGCCTAAGAAAATAAAGTTTGTCATAATTTTCATTGTTTCCCCATCTATTTGCCATGAAGTGATGGAACCAGATGCCATGATCTTCATTTACTGAACGTTGAGTTTTAAGCCAGCTTTTTCACTCTCCTCTTTTGCTTTCACCAAGAGGCTCTTTAGTTCCTCTTCACTCTCTGCCATAGGGTGGTGTCATCTGCATATCTAAGGTTATTGATATTTCTCCTGGCAATCTTGATCCCAGCTTGTGCTTCATCCAGCCTGGCATTTCACATGATGTACTCTGCATACAAGCTAAATAAGCAGGGTGACAGTATACAGCCTTGATGTACTCCTTTCCCAATTTGAAACCAGTCTCTTGTTCCACATCTGGTTCTAACTGTTGCTTCTTGACCTGCATACAGGTTTTGCAGGAGGCAGGTAAGGTGGTCTGGTATTCCCACGTCTTTAAGAATTTTCCACAATTTGTTGTGATACACATGGTCAAAGGCTTTAGTGTAGTCAATGAAGCAGAAGTACATGTTTTTCTGGAATTCTCTTGCTTTTTCTATTATCCAATGGATGTTGGCAATTCGATCTCAGATTCCTTGCCTTTTCTAAATCCAGCTTGAATATGTGGAAATTCTGAGTTCATGTACTGTTGAATCGTTGGCTTGGAGAATTTTGAGTGTTACTTTGCTAGTGTGTGAGATGAGTGCAACTGTGTGGTACTTTGGAGAAGGCAGTGGCACCCCACTCCAGTACTCTTGCCTGGAAAATCCCATGGATGGAGGAGCCTGGTAGGCTGCAGTCCATGGGGTCGCAAAGAGTTGGACATGACTGAGCAACTTCACTTTCACTTTTCACTGTCATGAATTGGAAAAGGAAATGGCAACCCACTCCAGTGATCTTGCCTGGAGAATCCCAGGGACGGGGAGCCTGGTGGGCCTCTGTCTATGGGGTCACACAGAGTCACACATGACTGAAGCGACTTAGCAGTAGCAGCAGCAATGTGCTAGTTTGAACATTCTTTGGCATTGCCTTTCTTTGAGATTGGAATGACAACTGACCTTTTCCAGTCCTGTGACCACTGCTGAGTTTTCCATATTTGCTGGCATATTGAGTGAGGCACTTTCATAGCATCATCTTTTAGGATCTGAAATAGTTCAGCTGGAATTCCATCACCTTCACTAGCTTTGTTCATAGTGATACTTCCTAAGGCCCACTTGACTTTGCATTCCAGGATGTCTGGCTCTAGGTGAGTGATCACACCTTTGTGGATATCTAGGTCATGAAAATCTTTTTTGTACAGTTCTTCTGTGTATTCTTGCCACCTCTTTTAATATTTTCAGCTTCTCTTAGGTCATACCGTTTCTGTCCTTTATTGTGCCTATCTTTGCATGAAATGTTCCCTTGGTATCTCTAATTTTCTTGAAGAGATCTCTAGTCTTTCCCATTCTATTTTTTTCTTCATTTCTTCACATTGTTCACATAGGAAGGCTTTCTTAACTCTCCTTGCTATTCTTTGGAACTCTGCATTAAGATGGATATGTTTTTCCTTTTCTCCTTTTCCTTTTGCTTCTCTTCTTTTCTCAGCTATTTTGTAAGGCCTCATCAGACAGCCATTCTTCCTTTTTGAGAATTTTTTTTTCCCTGGGGATGGTTTTTATCACTGCCCCTGTACAATGTTATGAACCTCCATCCATAGTTCTTCAAGCATGCTGTCTATCAGATCTAATCCCTTGAATCTATTTGTCGCTTCCACTATACAATAATAAGAGATTTGATTTAGGTCATACCTTAATGGCCTAGTGATTTTCCCTACTTTCTTCAATTTAAGTCTGAATTTTGCAATGAGGAGTTTATGATCTGAGTCACAGTCAGTTCCTGGTCTTGTTTTGACTGTACAGAGCATTTCTGTCTTGACTGCAAAGAATATAAACAGTCAGATTTCAGTACTAGCCATCAGGTTATGTCCATGTGTAGAGTTGTTGCTTGCGTTGTTGGAAGAGTGTGTTTGCTATGACCAGTGCATTCTCTTGGCAAAACTCTGTTAGCTTTTGTCCAACTTCATTTTGTACTCCAAGACCAAATTTTCCTGTTACTCCAGTTATCTCCTGACTTCCTACTTTTGCATTCTAGTCCCCTATCATGAAAAGGACATCTTTTTTTGATGTTAGTTCTAGAAGGTCTTATAGGTCTTCATAGCACTGTTCAACTACAGCTTCCTTGGCATTACTGGTTGGGGCATAGACTTGGATTGCTATGATAGTGAATGGTTTGCCTTGGAAACTAACAGAGATAATTCTGTTCATTACTGCCATTACTGGAAAATATAATGTCACATTTGGCATCTTATTAATGGTGAGATATTAGAGGTGTATATGCTAAAATGATAAAGGCAAGATGCTCCCCATCTTCACTACTATTTAACAATTTAGCCTATATGCCTTATATTGAGGTTTTTACCTGCATAATTAGAATAAAGAAAACATTAAAAACACCATACAAATCGAAAAGGACAATCTCGTGTGTATGTGAGAGAGAGAGGGAGAAAGAAAGAGAAAACAAGAGAATATTTAAATATAGCACAAAATTGGATGGAAAGTATACAGATGCTTATAGCCTTATTATTTATTAGGAACTCAAGATATGGACAATATTGTATCAGCCATACGAAGAGTGTACTATTAATAAAAACAGACTTGCTTTTTTGCCCTCTAGATACCTATGATGTGATAAAATATACAAACAGACCAAATAAACAATCAACAAAGCAATATCATTATATTCTAAGACTACCTCTTACAAGAAGCTAAAATATGATTGTTGGCAAATTAAGGATGGATAACCCTAATACAGCAGTCTTCCCCGGTGGCTCAGTGATAAAAGAACTTGCCTGCCAATGTAGGAGAAGCAAGAGATGCAGGTTCAATCCCTGGGTTGGGGAGATCCCCTGGAGGAGGGCATGGCAACCCACTTCAGTATTCTTGCCTGAAGAATCCCATGGACAGAGGAGCCTGGTGGGCTAAAGTCCATGGGGTTGCAAAGAGTCGGACACAACTGAAGCAGCTTAGCACGCATGCTTGCACAACCCTAATAGAAAAAGTTTCTGAGAAGAGGTGGGGCATGAAGGAACGTGTGAGAGCCTATATGAGTGGCAAACAGGAGCAGGGAAGAAAATGAAGCACAAGGACCAACTTGGGCAAAATGGGGCTATTTATGTGAAAAGCACCATGTTGCTGGTTAGTAGCAGGAGCTCATGCGCACAAGAAATAACCTTGTAAACAAGTTCAGACATTTCAGCTCGGGGTGAGCAATTAAGAAAGGGAAAGGGGTGCCTATAAAATATCATTTCCCTCCATCTCAATGTTTACACTCTTCAAATCTCTACAGAGGTTTGTAATTGAAAATATACAATAACAGTAATACTAATAATGATGAAGTTAACCTTTATTAAGCCCTACTGTATACTAACCATTTTGCTAAGTAAGAAATGCTAGCCTCAGCACCTCCAGTGTTCTTTCCTACCACACGGTTACTCTCTCAAAATTCATACGGGCTCTCTGCTGTCACAGAAGCCTGAGTAGAGAGCACTCAGGGGATTGTATTCTGCCTCCCAGTCAGTCATAAGTGGGGGGCACACCGTGGCCCACCTCCCATCTGTGTCCGATGCCCAGAGACACTGAGAGCTCAGGAGGTATTACCGTACGTGCCCTTTTCATTAGCATTCAGTTTTGGTCTGTTGCTTATGATGAGATAGGACAAGCATTTTCAGGGTGCTCCATTAAATTTCTTCCTAACGCCTGAATCTCTTTATGATGGTGGGAAGATAAGATGTCCTTGTCCTCCATGTCCTTTTATTATTCACTCTAACCTGGCTCTCTAGTGTCTCCATTCACCCATTCTGAAGTCTTCTTTTCCTAATCTTTGTAGATTATTTCTCCATTCTTTTGAAGACCGGGTAGTTGGTTCTTAAATGTTTTCTGAGGTCCTTTCATTTCACTGAATTTTAAATATTTCAGCCAATTTGAAGAGTTCATAATGATGAATAAGATTAAGCTTGGAGCTTAACCTTTTGAAACTGGGTGACGCGTTAACTCGGCTGGAACGCTGGTTAATTTAACAGCAGGAGTTGAATTAACTTGTCACAGCTCTGCCATTGTTAAATTTCCTGCTTCTGATCCTTGTCCCAATCTTGCAGAGCTCAGTTGTCCTGGGACCGGGGGATGAGTCAGGGTGAAGAAGAGAGTGGAAATGGGGAAAGAAAGATGGCATGCATTGTTAGGAGCGGAGCATGCTAACCAGAAACAGCTATATGAAAAAATCATTTTAGCTGGGGAAGACTAGAAGAGAAAACGTGGAGGGGGAGGAAGTTTGAGAAATAAAAGGCAAAGCAGGTGGGTCATAGGGAGGGGGAAGTGAGAAATAGAGACAGGATGAGAGAGAGAGAGAGGAATATATTATGAGGAGGCAATGGGCAATGTGACTTGAATTTCTTGGAAATGCATTGCATTCAGCATGCTAGAAGCCTTTAATACTGGCAGTCTGACACTCAAAAATAAAATCACCTGCTTAAAAATACCCCATGCATTAGGCAAAGCTGAAAATGTTGAATTACGGGATAATTTAACAGGTGATCTCAACAAAGAGAAAAGAGTTTCTCTAAATTTGGCTCAGCAGAAATTTCTCTAAATTTGTAGATCCATGTCAAACATTTTTGTTCAACACAATTTATTCAGAAAGGAAGAGAGTAAAATGTTGAGAGTGGCGGGGAAGGAATAATTTGGAGACCAATGAGTCCTGGGAGAGATGGGGAGAGAGCAGGGTGGTCATTCCCCGGGGAAGAAGGGGAGCACATTTGCGGAGGCTGGGGACAGAAAGCAAAAAGCAGAAGCAGCTGCAGCAGTTACATTGCCAGTTATCTTTTCCTTCAACAAAGTATCGGGCATTGATGGGCTGTGATCCTCTGCGCACGTATTGCCTACCCTATGAATAACTCTCAAACATGCATCATCTCAGGTTTGCTATTCTCGCCCTGAGAGGAAGATGCGTGCACTAGAGTAAGCATCCGGGCCTTTAGGGCAGAGGCCTAATAACACCTGAAATGCAGGCCAAATAACCAGCCTGCTTCTAAGCACCAGCCACTTTGAGGTTCATCAATAGAGATCACCTGGAGCCTGTCTTCCTTTCGATTGTTTCAGCAGTGCCTTAACACTGAAAGGACATTTTCTTTTCTATTTGTATGATTTTGTCTCAGGGCTCACATTATTCCACGGACGCTCTAACAGGTTTTCAATTTTCAAGGTAGTTGCCTGAAAAGACTGTTGGCTGTTCAGGAGCCTAACCAACGCTCAGTAGCTGGATCTGAAGCGGATTACTAAGGATTCTGAGGCTTTTTGCTTCTGTCCAAAATTACTTTAAGGTATAGCTGTCAGACAGCTGGGCTGTGTCTGATGGATCAAGAGAATGAGGCAAATGGAGAGAAGGTGAAAGGGATAAGTCAGAGATAGAGGACAAGAGGAAGGTAAAAAAAAAAAAAGTACAAGAGAGTTAAAGAGTGAAGGGTTTCTTGTTTAGTTTCAGGATAGAAACTAAACTCTCAAGGCATTTTAAAATTCACCAGTTGATGTTAAAAGGAACTAAGAAAGTTTTGAATCTGGGAAGCCAGAGAGCAATACACTGAAAAGTAACTGCAGTGATTCAATGAATTACCAGGTAAGACTGAACGTCTCTCCTACATCAAAGCAGTTGGCTGGGTTTTTGATTGCTTTCACTTCAGATATTCCAAGCAGAGGTACTGTCATTGGTGAAGTTTGGGCAGAATTTGAGGGTATAAATTTGCAGAGTAGTATTAACCACATGCTTCCTTTTTCAGGGGAGGTAAATTAAAAATTTTCTCACCATCCAAACTGTACATAAGTCTCATAATAAAAACAACAGTAGTGGGAGGTGGATTTGTCTTCTTCTGCAGGACTTAATTTTTCAAGTTCTAAGGGATCTTTAAATAGTGTCTAGATAATCAACTCCAAGGGCAGCACTATATAGAAACTCCAATGCCTTCCTTGAACATAATGGAGCTCAGTATTGGCACACCTGAATTTGATTGGCCTTACCATTTCCTTTAGTTAATGAAAACGAAGTAGGGGAAATTCAAATTAAAAAAGAGAAGCGTGAAACTTTCTATTCTCTTAGATGAATAAAACAATGATTTCCACTATGTTTCATGGAACATTATATTACATGAGAAAGATATTTCAATGAACTTATTTACAAAACAGAAATAGAGTCAAGGGGGTAAAAAAACAAACTTATGGTTACAGGGAGGGGGGAGGAGGAAAGCGGGGAAGAGATAAATTGGGAGATTGGGATTGACAAATACATACTACTGTATATAAAACAGATAACTAATAAAGACCTGCTGTAGAGCACAGGGAACTCTATACTCTGTAATGACCTATATGGGAAAATAATCTAAAAAGATTTATGCATATGTATAACTGATATGTGTATATACGCATGGATATATGGATATATGCATATGTATAACTGATTCACTTTGCTGTACAGCTGAAACTAATACAGCTTTGCAAATCAACTATAGTCCAATAAAATAAAAATAAATAAATAAGAAAAGTACTTTAATACCGTACATTTCCAGAATGTGGTAACAAAACAAAACAAAACAAAACACAACAACTTTCCAGACATATTGACTAGGGAACAATTTTCTTCACAGACTATCAATCCTTGCACTTTAGAATGTAGCTATTTCTTCTTAAGAATATTATATTAATAGTCACTGTTTCACCAAGCTTTCATGAACATTCTCAGAAATAATTCACCTACAATCTATTCAGATGCAGGACAGAATCTGACATTCCCAATGCCACCAATATGATTTGATGGAATGGCTTTGACACAAGGAACATTTAGCTCTTTTTGTCATGCTGGTTTAGGCAGCACCTTCAGCTTGTTGTGACTTCTATTCACACTGGACAGTGGTGTCCCATAATTTTAGGGGTACACGGTAAAGAGGGGCCACAGAGTTGCTACCAGGAAAACCAGTTCTCAAGGTTTCAGAGTTTCAGTGAGCTAAGAGTGTATATCCTGTGACCACAGAGAAGGGGAGATGCAGGCTTCTCTGCTGCGTTGGGACAGGACATCTGTACTCCTAGTCAAATGGCTACCCAGGCACCTAAGTGCTACTTTATGTGCTTGTAATTTCCATTATGACTTTACTGTCATCTTTCAGCATATTTTCATTTATTGTTTTTAGTTACAATCAGGGAAGTAATAGGAGAGCAATTCTAGCGAGGGAGAGCACAGATAAAATATGTAGACCCTGGAACCAGTGGGGTCTACTTAGCCACACCTCATATTTCAGTTCACAGAAATGTGCGTGGGGACTGACATAAGTACTCCCTGTTGTGTTATTGCTTTTGGCTCAGTAGTCCTTTGAGAAGAACGCAGAATAAAGGACTGCAGAGAACGGTGCCGTCAAAATGGCAGTGCTAGAGACGGTACCTACAAGCACCCGATAGAGTTTTATGTTTTGTAACAAATGTTTTCTTGATGTTACCTTTAAATCCCACCTGCAATTCCTTCTCTTGCCATCGACATCAGTCGCCTCTCTGCTTTTCAGGCTTCTTTTTGAGGCATCAATGAACCTAAAGGAAACCAGCATGACGGGAATTTCATGACAACTTGCAGCACATAGCGCTTTCTTGGCAAGCGATGTTATTGAATGGCATTCAGACTCTCACGGCAGGGCCATGGCTGATCAATAATTTCCAGGAGCCCCTTTTGTTTGTGTCAGAAGCAAAACCCAAGGAATGTGACTAGACCAGCTAGAAATAGCACCCTGACAGGAAAATTTCAGGGCAGTCAAAGGATAAATTGTAACATTTGGTTATATTACTATGTGCTAAGGCTCTTTCTTGACAGGAGACATTTGGTCCCTATTTTCAGGCTATAGAAGACTTTAACTAAGCATAAAGATATGAGTGTCACAAAGAAGTGTTTCAAACAGCTACATTAAGAAATTGAGGTTGTCAAATCTCCTCTTGTGATTTTAAAGATGAGAAATGATCATCTAGGTATGCACTTAAAAGTTCCATTAGAAAACTATTTTAAATGCTGTTATCCTGGTAAAGCCACCCCAAATGAAATGGAAATAATGTTATGATTCCTAAACTATTTTTTTCTCACTTTTCTAGCAGGAAAGTTTTTCAACTTACAATATAGTATAGTTATATTTTTTTAGCTTATTATTTTCTTTAGTAGTAGTAGTAGGTCTACTCATATAAACAGTTGTGGCATGATTAGACAGAAATTCCAACATTTTATTAACTTTTAAAATGCATGTCCAGAATGCTGCTAAAATATGGGAGACATCGATAAATATTTTTGGGTGATGAACACAAAACCTCTGTCTTCCTTTGTGTTATGCATGTAGGGAGCAGAAGACATCAACTTTTCCAAACATCACCATCCTTAGTGCTATTTATTGATGGCTGCACGCGTTGAATACTATATGACAGGGAATAGGGAAAAGGAAGGCTTCCTAAGTGGTGCTGGTGGTAAACATTTTGTCTTCCAATACAGGAGATGCAAGAGACTTGGGTTCGATCTCTAGGTCGGGAAGATCCCCTGGAGTAGGAAATGGCATCCCTACTCCAATATTCTTGCCTGGGAAATCCCATGGACAGAGGAGCCTGGCAGGTTACATCTATGGGGCTGCAAAGAGTCAGACACAACTGAGCAAGGAAAAGGATCTCGGACTTCTTGTTCTCTTGTAAATTTTCAAACTGAAGGTCAGACTGGCTCCATGAGTAGTTTTTAAGTCATAAATGGTCATTGTAGAATTCAAAAGAAGATCTTCCGGACTCCAAAGAGCTTGTTCACTCTTTAAGACTGTGGTCTAGTCAATGACAAAAAGTTGGAGCTAACAGATTATTTTGTTTTCAGCTTCAGTTATTCATCTGTAAAATGTGAATAATGTTGTATTCATTCCATACATTTCAAAACTATTGTAAATAAGAGATAATTGATATGCAAAAATTAATATAATAGGCCTATAGTTACTGCCATTCATCATCATCATCATCATAATCATTATCCTCTTCAACCAGTTTGTAATGTGATGTATAGAGTTGTGGTAATAAGTCTTCTTAAAGGGATAAAGTTTATATTGATCAGCACTCTGAAAGGGTCTGACTTGACAGAGAAGAGGAAAGGTCATTGAAGTTTAGAGGAGATGTACATGTCATAACTTGGAGGTGAGATAATTTTAATTTAATTTTATAGAGGATCTTTTAATCAAGACTCACTGGATAGGGTTGAGAGGAGTGGCATATGTGTGATGGCAGTGGCAATAATGGTAGTTAGTAGTTTTCATTCATTTATTTATCAATAACCTCAGTTATGGATATGACACCATCCTTATGGCAGAAAACAAAGACGAACTAAAGAGCCTCTTGAAATTCAGGAGGAGAGGGAAAAAAGTTGGCTTGAAACTCAACACTCAAAAAACTAAGATCATGGTATCTGATCCCATCAGTTCATGGCAAATAGATGGGGAAACAATGGAAACAGTGAGAAACTTTATTTCTAGGGGCTTCAAAATCACAGCAGATGGTGACTGCAGCCATGAAATTAAAAGACACTTGCTCCTTGGAAAAAAAGTTATGCCCAACCTAGACAGTATATTCAAAAACAGTATATTACTTTGCCAACAAAGGTCCATGTAGTCAAAGTTATGGTTTTTCCAGTAGTCATGTATGGATGTGAGAGTTGGACTATAAAGAAGGCTGAATGTCAAAGAATTGATGCTTTTGAAGTGTAGTGTTGTAGGAGACTCTTGAGAGTCCCTTGGACAGCAAGAAGATCCAACCAGTCAATCCTAAAGGAAATCAATCCCGAATACTCATTGGAAGGATGATGTTGAAGCTGAAACTCCAATACTTTGGCCACCTGATGTGAAGAACTGATTTACTGGAAAAGACCCTGATGTTGGAAGAGACTGAAGGCAGGGGCAGAAGGGGACTCCAGAGGTTGAGATGGTTGGATGGCCTCACTGACTCGATGGACATGAGTTTGAGCAAGCTCCAGGAACTAGTGATGAACAGGGAAGCCTGGTGTGCTGCAGTCCATGGGGTCACAAAAAGTCGGACACAACTGAGTGACTGAACTGAATTCAATAAACATTTAATGAGTACCACTTTATGCCAAACAAAATAGTAGCTGGTTGATGTGTGAGTTATATAAAACTGATTTCTGCAAATAATGAACCTCTACTCTTCAGAGTAGAAAAGAGAATGGAAAGTGTTGGAAAATAGAGCTGTGTACTTGCATGGTGGTAGCAATGAGCAAGAAGAAGCTGGTTTTCTCAAGAAGACTGAGAAAGTTTTTCTAAAGGATGATGCTCAAAATAGCACTTTTGAAATTGTAGTTTGAATTTCAGATGCGTGGCCCAGAAGCTGACCAGAGAAGTGAACTAACATGGTCAAAATTCATGCTAAAGAAATTCCTTTATCTATAGTATGGAGTGGAGACTGGGGATGCAGAAATATGTGAAAAACGCTATTTTGCATCATTTAGATAAAGGATAGGAGCCAACAATGGATGCATTTGAAAGAATTAATGGGTGATGGACTCTGTGTCAAAGGTAAAATAAGAGACATGGAAAATCTGATATTATATTTACAAGCTTGAATGTTGTCAGAGATAATCATGCCTTTGATACATACACAGAAAGATGAAGAGCCATACAAAATGTCAGGTTGAGTGGGAGTTAATTATTCCCAGCATGGAGAGAATTTTAAGATGGTATCAGCCAATAGGACTGACTGGCAAAACTGAAAGGCCTACAAGCATTTTCTGAATTAAGCTTATTTTGTTTCCAGTATCCACAAATCACTGCAATGGATAAATCTGAGAGATGATGAAACTGATTTTCTTTCCTTTTTGAGTTTGTTAAGAGTACAGAAATAAAAATAAAAACAGTCTCTGTATCAAAAAGGAAATATTCAATCACACTTATTTCAGGACCCAAAGTGACTTTGGAATTATTCCTTTCTACTGTCCTTGATTAGTATTAATAAGTGAACCAGCACTGTTTGTGGATGTTGTTGTTGTTGTTCAGTCACTCAGTCATGTCCAACTCTTTGCTACCCCATGGACTGCAGCACAGCAGGCTTCCCTGTCCTTCACCATCTCCCAGAGCTTGCTCAAACTCATGTCCATTGAGCCAGTGATGCCATCCAACCATCTCATTCTCTGTTGCCCCCTTCTTCCCCTGCTCTCAATCTTTCCCAGCATCAGGGTCTTTTCCAATCAGTCTCCTCTTTGGATCAGGTGGCCAAAGTATTGAAGCTTAGGCTTCAATCAGTCTTTCCAATGACTACTTAGGGTTGATTTCATTTAAGGTTGACTGGTTTGATCTCCTTCCTGTCCAAGGGACTCTCAAGAGTCTTCTCCAATACCACATTTCAAAAGCATCAATTCTTTGGCATTCAGCTTTCTTTATGGTCCAATTGACATCCATGCATGACTACTGGAAATACCATAGCTCTGATGAGACAGACCTTTGTCTGCAAAGTGATGTCTTTGCCTTTAATATGCTGTTTAGTTTGGTCATAGCCTTTCTTCCAAGGGCAAGAATCTTCTAATTTTATGGTTGCAGTCACTGTTTACAGTGATTTTAGAGTTCAAGAATAGAAAATCTGTTACTGTTTCCACTTTTCCCCATTCTATTTGCCATGAAGTGATGGGACTGAGTGCCATGATCTTAGTTTTATGAGTGTTGAGTTTTAAGCCAGCTTTTTCACTGTCCTCTTTTACCCTCATCAAGAGTCTCTTTAAATCATCTCTCATTTACTAATACTCAATGCAATGACTTCCCTGGTGGCTCAGACTGTAAAGTGTCTACTTACAATGCGCGAGACCCAGTGTCAATCCCTGGGCAGGAAGATCTCCTGGAGAAGGAAATGGAAACCCACTCAAGTATTCTTGCCTGGAAAATCCCACGGGAGGAACCTGATAGGCTATAGTCCATGGGGTAGCAAGGAGTCGGACATGACTGAGCGACTTCACTTTTCACTTAATACAATGTAAGTGTTATATAAACTGGTGCCAGTGTGGGGCATAGTTAAGTTTTGCCTTTTGGAAGTTTCTGAAATTAAAAAACTTTTTTTCTCTCCATGGTTATGCCTATGGATGTGAAACCTATGGGTATGGAGGCCCAGCTGTTGTTGTTGGGCATGCTAGCCTGATGCCTTGCTCCTATTGCCTTTATATGGGGGCCTTTGTCTACCCCTTTAGACTTCAGTCCTTTTCCCCTTTCTCATCTATCTTAGCTCTTTGGAAGATGGAGAACAAGAGTGAATTTACATCTCTAATCCCTGATATGGGGCTATTGACTACCTTTCCATGGAGGAGTTGAAGAGTTTACTCAGCCGAATGAAGAGTTGACTAAATCAGTCAGTCAGTCAGTCCAGTCACTCAGTCATGTCCGACTCTTTGTGACCCCATGAATCGCAGCACGCCAGGCCTCCCTGTCCATCACCAACTCCCGGAGTTCACTCAAACTCATGTCCATCAAGTCAGTGATGCCATCCAACCATCTCATCCTCTGTCGTCCCCTTCTCCTCCTGCCCCCAATCCCTCCCAGCATCAGAGTCTTTTCCAATAAGTCAACTCTTTGCATGAGGTGGCCAAAGTACTGGATTTTCAGCTTTAGCATCATTCCTTCCAAAGAACACCCAGGACTATCTCCTTTAGAATGGACTGGTTGGATCTCCTTGCAGTCCAAGGGACTCTCATAGTGCCTGTCAATTTCTTACCTCCAGTGTGCTCCTTGCTGAGGAACTGGCAGATCCTTCTTAGATTTAGGTCAAGTGTGTTAAGTAAACACATTTCTGTCCCATCTTAAAATTTCAACCATAAAGGAAGAGGGGAATTCCTTTGCCCCAGCACAAGCCTTGCAGGACAACATTACCTGAGGCTATTTGGTCAAGTGTGTGCTAAGTCTCTTCAGTCACATCCAACTCTTTTCTGGCCTGTGGAGTGTAACCACCAGGCCTCTCTGTCCATGGGATTCTATAGGCAAGAATATTGGAGTGGGTTGCCATGCCCTACTCCAGGGGATCTTCCCTACCCAGGGATCAAACCCACATCTCTTATATCTCCTGAATTGGCAGGCAGATTCTTTATCAATAGCACCTACCTGGGAAGCCCCTGTTTGAGCAAGGCTGCATACCAATATGCAACTTGTACTGAAGCAATTGAAACTAGTGATTACTTCTCTTAGTACTGTTGAGAGCATTGCCCTGTGGAACTAGAGATTCCAGTGGCTTAGTCTCCTAGAGGGATCAGTGCTAATGTAATACAACATTATCCCAGAACCTATCTAGTCTGAATTCGTGGATTCAAAACACTGTAAACATGGGACAGATTTCTTGCAGATAAGCTCCATAAAGATAGCAGGTTGCAAAGATTTGATCTGAAAGGAATCACATTTTCAGAAGCCTGGAATCAGCTTCTAGAACTGGTTTTTCAGATATTCATGGTCAATTCAGAGTCCCCAGGGGATTTACAACCAAAGAATGGAAAATAGCACTCTCTTCCACTTGGAATTTGTCATTTGTATTATTTACATTACTAAACAAAGTCAATCTGAAAAATGTTACCATAATGACAAAGTGAATTAATGTAAGTCTTAGAACAAGAGGAACACTTAATGCTCTCTAAGAATTTGGCTCATTAAGAAAAAATAACAAACCGCTTCTTATCTTGTAACAGTTTCTTAGATTTTACACTTTTCCTTTGAGGAACGGAAAATGTAAAACTGATATGGCAGGCATTTGAAATTAATTTCAAAAGCCTACTCAGTTTACTACTTAAGATCAAAGTACAATTTCCTAACATTTTTTGGTACTAATTACCATTACAGCTTAACTGACTTCCATTTGGGGAAGTATATACATGTGTGTATATATATGTATGACATACATGCTCACACACATAATCATGCAATGCTATTTTGTAGATACATGTGTTTATGTGTATATACATATATTAATGCACATACATATTAGAATATGACTAATAAGAATTGACTTATTAGAACATATATACACTACTATGTATAGACAGATAACTACTAAGGACCTACGGTATAGCACAGGAAACTCTATACTCAATATTCTGTAGTGACTCATATGAGAAAAGAATCTAAAAAAGAGTGGATATATGTATATATATATTAATTGATTCACTTTGCTATACCTCTGAAACTAATACAATATTGCAAATGAAAATTTACAATAAAACTTAAAAAAAAAAGAAAAAAAAAGAATTGACTTATTAGAACATATTAAAGGTGTTTTACAAAATGAAATATAATAGAAACCAAGCATGAAAGTGATTTAAAGATTTTTGTGTAAGAAAAGTTCGATTCTAGCTATCTTGCAACACCGTGTAAGACCTTTTCAAAATGTAGAAGCAAAAGCACAAACCATTCTCCTAGCTTTCTCTTTCTCTTCTTTTTTCTTCACATCTTATAAAACTGCAGTTTTATTGCTAGATAATATGGTAAAAAAGATTCATTGTAAGGGTTACCTAACAACGTTGGTGGTGTTGATGAATAGTTGCAATTAATACATTCCCTTAATTAGTCTGATACCCAGAAGATGCACCTGGCAGGTCATTTTAATACTACAATTGATTTATAGCTGCTAGAAATGATTTTACCAGCTATCTTCAGAGAGTACAATTAGAGCGGATTTCATTTTTTTATGCATTTTCACTGAGGAATAAACATAAAAGGTCTATGTAATTCAGAACAAAGCAGCTATAATGTACTAATGGTTTATGGATTTTATTAATATTCAGCTAACATTAGAGGCAGTTTTATGGGAAAGCAACCTATTTTCCTTATGAAGTATTCAGTTTTTTAGTATCTGAGTGCTTTGCTTAAAAAATAAACCTTGATATTTTCCAATAAGTTGCTTCTATTTCTTATAGCAAAAATGCTATATGTTACAAAGTATGAAAAAAGCAAATAAGAATTTTAGGTGCTGTTCATTAATTGCATGCATTTATATACTGCATATTTACTTCTTAAATACATGTAAATTCTGAAGTAAGTCATTAAGCATTCATGTGGTTTAAATAGTGCTTCCATTAATATAATTGTTGAGCTAAAGGATGAACTCTATCAGTAATGGAGGGAGTTGCACTTTGTGGTTGAACAGGTAACAGAATATTTTAAGATCCTGATTGCATATCTGGCTTTTCATCCCCTGTTTATCTGGGATAGTGATTTTGCTAACTGGGAATCTTTGTCCTTCTCACTCACTATCCATGACATGGGACGAGTTTACTCATTTAGTTTAAGATACTAGGATAATGAGAAATCAGCTCCACTGATAAAGCTAATAGTCCTGTAAAAGTATTAATATTTAAATATACCCTTTCCATGAACAAAATGAACTCTACCTGAAAAATGTCTTTATCAAAGTATCAGTGAACTTCTGGTAGCTCAAGGAAAATTTTCATATTAAACAATTCAAAATTTCTTTAAAATTTACTCTATGATTAGTTACTGAGAGTCTACTATGTGTAAGGTGCTAGGCTTAGGAAGTGCTGTGAATTCAAGAAGGAAAGAACAAAAGGTCTCTGTCAACATGGAATTAGAGTCTAGTGGGGAAAGGCAGGAGGATTCAACTGATCCGCAAATACAAAATCATAAGCATCATCCCGTGAAGGAAAAGCTGAGGAGCTTGTGAAAGGATATCACAGGAAAGCCTGGTTACTGCTTCATTTCTGTATTACAGATTCTAAACTAGAAATTGGCAGCCTGGTCTAAACCACAGAGAAAAATCACAGCACCCATAATGTCCCATAAGAGTATTTCTCCTCTTTCAAATGTGAAAATTCTTCTGAACCTCCATGAGTAGGTGAGCTTAGGTTTTTTGCTTGGTTTTGGTTTTAGTAGTTAGTAATAGATTTGCAAAGTCATTCAAGCTCTTGTCCAAATTTCCCTCTTAACTAGCACTTCACCTTGGAAAAACAGCGATAGTGTTCAGAATTCAGTGTTCTAATTTTCTGGAATTCTATTGTCTACATAGAGTGTCATTTATCAAATCTTACCACATGTTTATGTGTTCCTCCTTAAATTTTTTTTTAAATTGAAGTATAGCTGATATTGTTGCTGTTGTTTAGTTGCTAAGTCATGTCTGACTCTTTCGTAATTCCCGTGGGCTATAGCCCACCAGGCTGCTATGGCCATGGGATTTCCTTGGCAAGAATACTAGAGTGAGTTGCCATTTCCTTCTCCATGGGACCCCTGATCCAGGGATCAAACGTGTGTCTCCTGCCTTGTCGGATTTGTGTCGGCGGGGGCGGGGGGGGGGGTGGTTCTTTACCACTGTGCTACCAGGGAAGCTCATAGTTGATGTACAATATTATATCAGGTGTGCAACACAGGTGATTCACAATTTTAAAAGATTATATTTCATCTTGAGTTATATAGGATACTGGCTCTATTCCCTGTGTTCTACAATATATCCTCATAGCTTATTCGTTTTACGTGCAGTGATTTATGCCTCTTCATCCTCTGCCCTTATGCTGTCCTTTCCTTCATCCCTCTCCCCACTGGTAACTACTAGTTGGTTTTCTATATTTGTGAATCTGTTTCTTTTTTGTTATATTTTAAAATATTTTGTTATTTTTTATATGTCCTTGTTATATTCACTAGATAGTTTTTTTTTACATATAAGTGATAACACACAGTATTTGTCTTTCTCTGTCTGATATTTTACTTATATATCCTCCACATCCTTTTATGTTGTTGCAAGTGGCAAAATTTCATTCCGTTGTATGGCTGAGTAGTATTTCAGTAGTATTCCACTTAACACACACACACATACACACATATATATATATATATATACACCACATCTTCTTTATCCATTCATCCATGATGGACGCTTCCATGTCTTCTGTTCAGTTCAGTTCAGTCGCTCAGTCGTGTCCAACTCTTTGCAACCCCATGAATCGCAGCACACCAGGCCTCCCTGTCCATCACCAACTCCCGGAGTTCACTCAGACTCACTTCCATCGAGTCGGTGATGCCATCCAGCCATCTCATCCTCTGTCGTCCCCTTCTCCTCCTGCCCCCAATCCCTCCCAGCATCAGAGTCTTTTCCAATGAGTCAACTTTGCATGAGGTGGCCAAAGTACTGGAGTTTCAGTCTTGGCAACTGTGAATAAGGCTGCTGTGAACACTGGGGCGCATGTATCTTTTCAGCAAAGTGTTTTTGTTTTTGTTTTCAGATATATATCCAGGAATGGGATTGCTGGATCATATGGTCATTCTAGTTTCAGTTTTTTGAGAAACTTCCGTACTGTTCCCCATAATGGCTACACCAATTTACAATCTAAGCAACAGTGACAAAGGTTTCTTTTTCTCCACATCCTTGCCAAACTATGTTACTTGTGGATTTTTTGATGATGGCCATTCTGACAGGCATGAGATGATATCTCATTGTGGTTTTAATTTGCATTTCCCTGGTGATTAATGATGTTGAGCATCTTTTAATTTTACAACGTGTATTTTCAAAATAAAAATTTCTCAGCCAATACTATTCTGTGTAACTGAAAATTATTCAAAATTAGCCTCAGTTGATATGTCTGGAATCATTAAGGCATGGTGATCTCTCAAGGTCTTTAATTCTGTATCTTTAAGATCTTAGATTCTATACCTTTCCTGCAAAAACTACAAGTTAAAAAAAAAAATCTAGGCTTGTTACCAAACAGTGCACTTACCCATAAAGGTTCTGATAGTCCCTGGGGAATGAATGTCCTAATGCCTGTATGAAATTAAATGATGATTCTCACTAGGATTAAAGGGCCATGGGAATTTGGAAGTTTCTAGTTGTTGAAAGCAAAAATGTTTTTCCCTGCTAACATTGTAGCATGTGTAACAGAGGGTTACAATGTGTTGTCTTTTGGCTACCAGTGCCTGCTAACCCCTGTACCACCACGTCTGTGGTTCTGCTGGAGTCAGTAGCATTTCCTAAATTACAGAATTGGGACGTCAAGAGGTCATTTTACCCATCCCCTGCTTCTGGGCAGGACAGTACTTAATTATCTCGACTCACAAAGCTCTCTCTGAAACCAGTTGATGCATAGATGTAATCATTTGCCTTGGGGGAATACAGCGCTATGTAGATGGATTGTTTTTGTTTATTTGTATTTTTGGCAAATGGACATTTAAAAGTGAAATTCTCTCCCACTTGATTTTGTTCACAATGTGGTCTAAATTATATTCTGCTCTGCTTCTCATGCTGCAGGAGGTTTTTAATGCCGAACAGGATCACTGACAGCCATCTGTGCCTGGCCCCAGGCACGGGCTCTCCTAGGATATGTCTACACTCACCTGTTGGCACCACAGGTTTAGGCTGTTAATATCATTTGAACACTTTGCATTGAAAGAAACAGGAATAAAAAGGTAGTTTTCTGTCCTGTGGGACAGTCATTATTCTTACAACTTGCGGGGAAGTTCCTCCTTTCCATCTTCTTCACTGTGGCTCTTGACACAACTCATGTCACATCATGTTGTTTTCTAATTTTTATTTTTAAAGATCTAAAACTAACTTTTGATATAAATACTTAAAAGTTGGTTGTCCCTGATACTTTCTCTCCTTGTTTCCTATGAACATGCTTATGAAGACATAGGAAGTAATGCAAATCAAAACAGAAAACCAATCTCTAGCTTGCAAATAATTTTAAAACAAGAAACAGAACAGTCTCAATCACCTAAAAGAAAGTAGATGGACTCTTTCTTCTTTCAAAGTGCACTTCTAGACTCAGAAACCTACCATCTATATCAGCAGATGAGGGGGCATCTCACCTCTGCATTGGTGAGTTGTAGGAGCTGGAGAGAGACTAACAGCATCTCCATCCTCTGGGGGAGCTTGTGAGAATTGAGGGATCTCAGACCCAGCCCAAACCTACTCAGTGAGAATCTACATTTGAACAAGATCTGCTAGGGGTGAACTGTGAACTCATCAAAGTTTGCCAGAGCACCCCTTGAGATGTTAAGACTCTTTCCCAACATGCATTATTGAGAAATGAACATGATGAGAAAGATTATAGTTGTTGAAAATATAGAAATTTTAACCAAATATTAGGCTTTTAACCAAATAGTAATATGATGGTCTACTTCAGTTCTTGCTCACAATTTTCAAGTTAGGAGACCTGGTTTAAAAAGCATCTTTTTTTTTCTTTTTACCTGCAAGAGGGTTGCATAGAACATGAAAATAACCTTTTTTAATTTTTTTAAATTTCCATTTTAAATTTATAAATTTAATTAATGCATGTAATTAATTTATGCATATTTTAACATATTAAGGGATTCCCTGGTGACTCAGACGTTAAAGAACCTATGTGCAATGAAGGAGACCTGGGTTCCATCCCTGGGTCGGGAAGACCCCCTGGAGAAGGAAATAGTAACTGACTCCAGTATTCCGGGAGAATTCCATGGACAGGAGTCTGGCAGGCTACAGTCTATGGGGTCACAAAGAGTCAGACACGACTGAGTACTAACATGAAACATATTAAATGATGTGAGACACAACATTGTGCTGTAATTGGACAGAGACTATGTAGTGGCAGACATCAGTCACTGATTCTGTCTTAACTTTCTATCTGAGCCCTCTGATCAGTTGTGAATATACTTAAAAATCAGAACATACAAAGTAATCTCAACTAGTTAGGAGAGATTAAGAAAATATACCAATTGCTAATGATGATCTGCCTTAGGATTCTGGATGAGTTAATTTTTTCATTTTAATTTTCTGTATATCCCAGTATTGTTATAATAAATATGCACTGTGTCTGTGTGGGCATGATCAGTCGTGACCAACTCTGCAACCCCATGCACGGTAGCCCACCAGGCTCCTCTGTCCATGGAATTTTCCAGGCAAAAATACTGGAGTGAGTTGTCATTTCCTTCTTCAGGGGATCTTCCTGACTCAGGGATTAAACCCTTGTCTTTTTCGTCTCTTGCATTGGTAGGTGGATTCATTACCACTGAGCCACCTGGGACCTCCAAGTATATGTTATCCTTTAGTCAAATTATATTACTTAAAAATTAACTCTTGCATTTCGTTCATGCAAGAAGTTGAAAGTATGTAAAAAGAGCAGAAATTCTGGAAGAACACCAGAATATTATCTATGCTCTTCTGTATTTTTAGTTTTCTATATAGAATATATTATTTCTTCTATAATGGCTGCTGCAACAGTTTTAATAAATGTCTAATAAGTAATTTTGAATGAATAAATAAATGCATGGATGTAGAATTTATTCCTTCACTAATGTTAACTGTGAGGAATTTGCATTATGAATTAGTATAGTATCACTCATAAGGATTGAATTATGATGTTAATTTGTACACATACAATCAAGTCAGGTTAGTGATAGAAAACTAATCTCTAGTGCCCACTTCCTATTTTTTTTCTCCTAAACATCATGGCATTTTGTTAATGGCTTAACTAAACTTTCCCCAAATTTAGAAACATACTGTTTGAGATATAGTTCCTTAAAAAGTATTTACATTTAAATTAATTAGCAATCCCAGATCTCTTTAGCATGTGATATAAGTGGTAATGTTGATAGAATAATTGAATTTTGGCTGGTAGGTATAGACTACTGAATTCAGAGGTTTTAAATATTTTCAGCTCTGGGATCCTTTATTGAAAGTATTCTTATTTTGAACATGAAAATTAAGTACACACAAGAAATTCCAGTTGTTTGTGGTTGGGGGAGTTCAAGTTCCTTTCTACCTATTAATCAGGGTCCCTAGAAGCCTGGATTTGGGAAGCATTTGGATCACAGGGTTAAAGTAGAATATTTTCCCCCAGGATACAAAATGGTACAATAAAATTTTCTGATTACTTATCATATATATACCTATCATCTTTTGTGATCTTCTCTGAGCACTGAGAGTTTGTTGCTCATATTGCTAGTGAAGAAAGTTAGACACACCCTATGGACTACCCATGTTGATACTTTCCTTGAGCACCAAAGCCAGGCTTTGATCCCAAGTTAAAAGAATGCAAACCTCAAGTACTTTCAATACAAGATGATGCTGTACACATTAACATGAACAGACTTTAAGTTAGTAGTTATTATTAACTAGAGAGGCAGTATCCTGTTGTTTTAGTTAGTTAGAATAGGAAAAAAGGAGTCCAAAATGGTGGTGGCTAAAAGACAACGAAGGGAGAAGCCCACCAAAATGGAACAAAGGAAGGTCTGAGGACTGGACTGAGAACCTCAGGTGAAACAAACAGCCCTCCTGGCCAACCCAGTTTATATAGGGCAGGATCAGGGAGAGGAGAGAAAAAAACACACACGAAAAAGAGCCAAAATTGAGCCACTCACCTCTTCTTTTGGGTCAGCCTGCGCTCACACCTGGAGGATGTATTTTCTTTGTTTGCCAAACAAAACTGAAATGTAACTGAGCTGTAACACTGGTCTGCTGTTTCAACTCAGCTGTAACTGAGCTATAACTCTGGTCCACTGTTTAGACTGAGCTGTAACCGAGCTGTAACACTGGTCCGCCCTTTCAAATTTTTGCTACAGCAAGACCAAAGCGAGGAAATTATACACTCCTCCAACATATCTGGTGCTGTGACTCAATTTTAACCTGGCTAAAACAACCTCGGCTCAGCCCCCACAAGGTGGAGGCCAAGCACAGCAGAATCCCAACCCATTGAGAGCTCATGCGGTGGAAGCTGAATGCAAAGAAAAAAGCATGTAATGGAAGTGACAAAAAGCCCAGTGTGCTGGAAAGCGGGACAGTAAAAACAAACTCAGCATAAAGCTCATGAGGCTCAGTTTCAGATTCCAGAAGACCTCTGGTTAAGGTAGGAGGTCGTTACCCCTATGGCTGGAAGGACATATGGATAACAAAATTTTAATTCCTTTGCAGTCTCTTGTTTCTTGTTTCCTCAAACCCTCTGTGAACAGGTGAGTGGCAGTGGGTGCAATTGAGGGACTCTGGCAGGCGCTGCTCACCAGTGTGTCCTGAAGGTTCTGCTGTCTGTTGCATCTTAGTAGCTGTTGAGTGTACTTGAGGCTATCCAAGCGGGTGAGGGTTCTTTGTCCCCAATCTTCTTTGTGCCAAGGATCAGGCCAATGAAAACTGAGCACAGGTCAGGCATTTAGCAGATTTTCCAACAGGTTATGAAGGGGATCCCTCAGCACATTTTCCCCACTGCTTTTTTCTCCCATCCTTCAGCTCCTCTCTCCATCTATGCCAGTGCTTACAAAGTATTGGGCAGGTCATCATCTTTCCATTTCTGAAAGTCATATTTGAAACTGTTTACCTGAGATTGAGGCTCAAACCCACGTGGCAGGGACTCTGTGCTATGCTTAGTCACCCAGTCATATCTGACTAGGACTTGAGCCTTGCCAAAACACATGGTGCCTGGTTTCAGGACCTAATGAAGCTCAGGTTCTTCATGTCTCATGGTAAAAAATTCAGTGATAGACACAGCAATAGGTAAGAGGTAGATTTGTTTAGATTTAGAGAGAAGCACAGTCCACAGAGTGTGTGATTTAATATGCTAATGAGTGGGAGGATCATTTCCAAAAATTAGAGAACCACCCATTCCTTGGTTTTTTGATAGTGCTTTGGAACAGTCCTGGAGCCTCTGGGTGTGTCATTTAGCTTGCAGACTGAGAATCAAGGTTTAGTTAAATTTGACTTGTCTGTCATCTTAAACTCACTTGCCCTTGGTCGATGTCATTCCTTCAAAAGTACTTCCCTGTCCCCTTCACTCCTGTTTCATGCTCTTTCCCTGAGCCCTTTCTGGACCCATTGTAGATGTTGCCTCTACAATCTTCTGGAGGGACAACCAGAAAATAGCTGGTCTTTGGGAGGGAAATACTGTATGATACCAAATCCCTCTAGATATTCAGGCGTTCATCTTCCATGTTTCCTACAGCATGTTCAACAACAGCATCTCTCAGTGAACACTCTAGGGTGGGTGACAGGCACACTATGCCTGCTAGAAGTCCATCTGTTGGTGGCATCCCTTCAAGGACAACTGGGCTTCCAGGGATAATGTTTGCCACTTTGGGAGTTAGCCCTGCAGGCCGTTTGGGCTCAAACCCTTACTATCCTTCTCCTAATACAAACATACTAGTGGATCAAATCTCCACTCCACTTTTATGGAACATCTGGTCTGTTGTCTCTTATAAATTTGTTCTTAAGCCACTTACTAACTCCTAAAACCAGGACCTGTCCCCTTGTAGGCAGCACCACTCCATCCCACTTGTTACTAAAATATTCTTAATGCCCCAGATGGACGGGTCATGGTGGAGAGTTCTGACAAAATGTGGTCCACTGGAGAAGGATATGGCAAATCACTTCAGTATTCTTGCCTTGAGAACCCCATGAACAGTATGAAAAGGCAAAAATATAAGACACTGAAAGATGAACTCCCTAGGTGGGTGGTGCCCAATATGCTACTGGAGATCAGTGAAGAAATAGCTCCAGAAAGAATGAAGAGACGGAGCCAAAGCAAAAAGAACACCCAGTTGTGGATGTGACTGGTGATAGAAGCAAAGTCCAATGCTGTAAAGAGCAATATTGCATAGGAACCTGGAATGTTAGGTCCATGAATCAAGGCAAATTGGAAGTGGTCAAACAGGAGATGGCAAGAATGAACATTGACATTTGAGAAATCAGTGAACTAAAATGGATTGGAATGGGTGAATTTAACTCAGATGACCATTATATCTACTACTGTGGGCAAGAATCCCTTAGAAGAAATGGAGTAGTCATCATAGTCAACAAAAGAGTCCAAAATGCCATTCTTGGATGCAATCTCAAAAACGACAGAATGATCTCTGTTCGTTTCCAAGGCAAACCATTCAATATCATGGTAATCCAAGTCTATGCCCCGACCAGTAATGCTGAAGAAGCTGAAGTTGAACAGTTATATGAAGACTTACAAGAACTTCTAGAACTAACACCCAAAAAAGATGTCCTTTTCATTACAGGGGACTGGAATGCAAAAGTAGAAAGTCAAGAAACATTGGAGTAAAATGCAAATTGGGCCCGGGAGTACAGAATGAAGTAGGGCTAAGGCTAATAAAGTTTTGCCAAGAGAATGCACTGCTCATAGAAAACACCCTCTTCCAACAACACAAGAGAAGACTCTACACATGGACATCACCAGACAGTCAATAATGAAATCAGATTGATTATATTCTTTGCAGCCAAAGATGGAGAAGCTATATATAGTCAGAAAAAACAAGACCAGGAGCTGACTGTGGCTCAGATCATGAACTCTCTATTGCCAAATTCAGACTTAAATTGAAGAAAGTAGGGAAAACCACCAGATAATTCAGGTATGACCTAAATCAAATCCCTTATGATTATACAGCGGAAGTGAGAAATAGATTCAAGGGATCAGATCTGATAGACAGAGTGCCTGATGAACTATGGACAGAGGTTTGTGACATTGTACAGGAGGCAGGGATCAAGACTATCCCCATGGAAAAGAAATGCAAAAAAGCAAAAAGGCTGTCTGAGGAGGCCTTACAAATAGCTATGAAAAGAAGAGAAGCAAAAAGCAAAGGAGAAAAGGAAAGATATATCCATTGGAATGGAGAGTTCTAAAGAATATCAAGGAGAGATAAGAAAGCCTTCCTCAGTGATCAGTGCAAAGAAATAGAGGAGAACAATAGAATGGGAAAGACTAGAGATCTCTTCAAGAAAATTAGAGATACCAAGGGAACATTTCATGCAAAGATGGGATCAAAAAAGGACTGAAATGGTATGGACCTAATAGAAGCAGAAGATATTGAGAAGAGGTGGCAAGAATACACAGAAGAACTATACAAAAAAGATCTTGATGACCCAGATAATCACGATGGTATGATGACTTACCTAGATCCAGACCTTCTGGAATGTGAAGTCAAGTAGGCCTTAGGAAGCATCACTATGGACAAAGCTAGTGGAGGTGATGGAATTTCAGTTGAGCTATTTCAAATCCTAAAAGATGATGCTGTGACAGTGCTGCACTCAATATGCCAGCAAATTGGGAAAACTCAGCAGTGGCCACAGGATTGGAAAAGGTTAGTTTCCATTCCAATTGCAAAGAAAGGCAATGCCAAAGAATGCTCAAACTACCACAAAATTGCACTCATCCCACATGCTAGTAAAGTAATGCTCAAAATTCTCCAAGCCAAGCTTCAAGAGTACGTGAACCATGAACTTCCAGATGTTCAAGCTGGATTTAGAAAAGATAGATGAACCAGAGATCAAATTTCTAATATCTGTTGGATCATCAAAAAAGCAAGAGAGTTCCAGAAAAACATCTATTTCTGCTTTATTGACTATGCCAAAGCCCTTGACTGTGTGGATCACAACAAACTGTGGAAAATTCTGAAAGAGATGGGAATACCAGACCACCTGACCTTACTCCTGAGAAGTCTGTATGCAGGTCAGGAAGCAACAGTTAGAACTGGACATGGAACAAGAGACTGGTTCCAAATTGGTAAAGGAGTACGTCAAGGCTGTATATTGTCATACTGCTTATTTAACTTCTATGCAGAGTACATCATGAGAAAAGCTGGGCTGGATGAAGCAGAAGCTGGAATCAAGATTGCCAGGAGAAATATCAATAACCTCAGATATACAGATGACACAACCCTTATGGCAGAAAGCAAAGAACTAAAGAGCCTCTTAATGAAATTCAAAGAGGAGAGTGAAAAAGTTGGCTTAAAACTCAACATTCAGAAAACTAAGATCATGGCATCTGGTCCCATCACTTCATGGCAAATAAATGGGGAAACAGTGCAAACAACCACAGACTTTATGCTTCTGGGCTCCATAATCACTGCAGATAGTGTCTGCAGCTACAAAATTAAAAGACACTTGATCCTTGGAAGAAAACCTGTGACCTCCTAGAGAGCATATTAAAAAGCAGAAACATTATTTTGCCAACAAAGGTCCATCTAGTCAAAGCTATGGTTTTTCTAGTACTCATTTGTATATGTGAGAGTTGGACTATAAAGAAAGCTGAGCACCGAAGAATTGATGTTTTTGAACTGTGGTGCTGGAGAAGACTCTTGAGAGTCTCTTGGACTGCAAGGAGATCTAACCAGTCCACCCTAAAGGAAATCAGTCCTGAATATTCATTCGGAAGGACTCATGTGAAGCTGAAACTCTAAATCTTTGGCTACCTGATGCAAAGAACTGACTCATTTGAAAAGACCCTTATGATGGGAAAGATTGAAGGCAGGAGGAGAAGGGGATGACAGAGGGTGAGATGGCTGGATGGCATCACCAACCTAATGGATATGAGTTTGAGTAAACTCTGGGAGTTGGTGATGGCCAGGGAGGCCTGGCCTGCTGCAATCTATGGGGTCGCAGAGTTGAACATGACTGAGAGACTGAACTTAACTGAACTAATGCCCCAACAGTATCAGATAATCCACTCCTTTGTCATTACTTCTGTTATTACCTAAAGTGGGTCTATGAGAATGAGATGTTTATCTTTGGAGACATCCTAAGCTGTTCTTATGGAGGACTAGGGGAGGAAATCAGTGACTTACATTCCCTCAGAGAAATGAGGCTTATGGCTATTCCACATGCTTCCCAGTTTCAGGGCACAGGCTTGGATTGCTTTGCATCATGGTATATATTCCCATCCGTGGTGGACAAACCAACAATGAGTTAAGATTACAACCCCTTAATCCTACCCAGCACTAATCATCCTGGGGACCTTGGGAATGCCCAACTCCACTCTGGGGTCCCAGGAGGTAGACCTGCACTGACCTGCTTCGACCTGCCTAGGGATGTGGCCCTTGGGAGGTTGTCACACCTCAACCTGCTCAGGGATCTGGCAGTCCAGGGGTCCCAGGAGGTCAACCTGCCTCGACCTGCCTAGGGATCTGTGTCCTCTGATGTTAGTCATACCTTAACCTGCTTGGGGATCTGCTAGTCCAGGGATCCCAGGAGGTCGACATGCCTGACTTCCCAGAGACCCAATTTTCAGGAGGCTGACATGCCTTGACCTGCCCAGGGATTTGATCTTCCTGGAGATCTCCTGGAAATCTTCCAGGAGACTGTCATGCCTTACCTGCCTGAGGATCTGCACCTTGACCCACAGACTCCTGGCTCTCAGGTTACAACAGTACTGGGTAGGATAAGCTTCAGAAAGATTCACCCCTAAGGAAGTCCAGCCATGGAAACAGAAGGAAGCCTATTATTTGTGGGACTGTGCTTGGTCTCAGCAATAACTCAGGAGCCCGAGAATCACATTGCCTTTCTGAAAAGGCTAAAAGATGCCCTCCAAAAGCTTACCAATCTAGACTTATACTATTATGAGGTAATTTTAAAGGGCAAATTCCTGACTCAGTGTGCATCACGTATCAGGATAAATGTACAACAGCTTCAGCAGCAGGACCTTGCTGCCTCTTTAGATGAGATGGTCCAGTCAGCCACCAATACCTTTTAGAACAGAGAACAGGAGAGGAAGGCCAAGTGCCAGGAAAGGGAGAAAAGGAAAGAGACAAGACATGTCCAGATGCTGGCTGCCCTCCAGGAAGGCCCTATGGCAAACCCCAAGTCCTTAAATGACAAGGCATGAGGCAAGTGCCTAATCTGTAGATAGGTAGGACATTGGCCCAAAGAATGTCCAAACTGTGACAAGTCTCCTAAAACAGCTTGCTACAAATGCCATCAATTGGGACAATGGGTGGCACTCTGCCCTTGGGACCCAAGAGTCTCAAGGTCAAGTGCCAAACCTTCCCTCATGATGGTTCAGCAGGACTGAAGTGGCCCACTCCAGCCAGTCCACCTGTTGCAGATAACCATCAAGAGGCTGGAGCCAAGGGTGCAACTGGATGTGGCAGGTAGGTCTGAGAATTTCTTGGTTGACACAGGGGCTATCTACTCTTTCCTGACCTCCTACTCTGGAGCCTTCTCCTCCCAAACCTGTACCATTTTGGGTCCTACAGGAAAATCAATTACAGAAAGATTCACCTGAGCATTTCTTTGTTGCTGGGATGGACAAATATTTTCCCACAAGTTTCTGGTGGTCCCTGAGTGTCCTACTCCCTTCCTGGGAAGACATCTTCCCCTGCCTTTGAAATCTTGTAGTTATTGCAGACCTGATAGAAGATACTTTGAAACTCTCTTTTGGGGGCAAATTAACTATTTTTACCAGCCACCAAGTGAAACAACTCCTGAATGGGAGAGGCCATTTATGAATATCTGATCAAAGGATCCTCAGGATGGAAAATCCAAGCCTGACTACATCCCCTTGTGAGGTTCTTAATCCAGCTACCCTCCTGCTCACCCCCTGAAGGCTCTCTCTCCTTTCACTCTTGCCTAGAAACCTTGGACCACTGGACAAAACCCCAAGAGGGATTGTCAGAAGAACTCTGACCAATCCTGAAGAAATCTGGTACACTGATGGAAGTAACTTTGTCTTGGATGGAAAAAGAAGAGCCAGATATGCAGTAATCTCCAATTTTGAGACCATAAAGGCTAAACCTTTGCCACCAGTCAAGGTACCAGGGTACCACTCCTGGATTCACTGCTTACAAGTCAAGCCATGGAAGAAAATGAGAGGACACTCAATACACTGTCAACAAGCTACAATATGCAGTGCCAGTTCAACAAGGACATAAAACTATACCCAACCATGGAAAATACCACTTACCCTTAGATGGACTCCATTATAAGGAATCTGAGGCTTGAGACTAGCAAGAGGGGGCGGCCCAATGCCCCTCTCCATCCCAGCTCAGCAAGTAGCCAGAGAGACCTCAATGCCCCTACTCTCAAAGAGCTGAGCCTCCTATCTCTTGAGGGGGGAAATGTTAGGCAGTTAGAATAGGAAACATGAGTCCAAAATGGCAGTGGCTAAAAGACAAAGAAGGGAGAAGCCCACAAAAATGGAACAAAGGAAGGTTTGAAGACTGGCCCGAGAACCTCAGGTGAAACAAACAGCCCTCCTGGCTAGCCCAAAGTACATAGGGGAGACTCAGGGGGAGGGGAAAAAGTATATAAAAAGAGGAACCAAAATTGAGCAGCTCACCTCTTCTTTTGGTCAGCCTGCCCTCAGACCCCGAGGATGTATTTTCCTTTGCTTGCTAAATAAAATTGAAATGTAGCCAACCTGTAACACCGGTCCGCCATTTCAACTGAGCTGTAACTGAGCTATATCACTGGTCTGCTGTTTAAACTAAGCTGTAACCAAGCTATAACTCTGGTCCATTGTTACAAATTTTTGCTGCAAGGAGACAGAATTGAGGAAATTACACACTCCTCTGACAGTGTGGAACCCCAAAATTCAATCTCTTAAATTAGACCACCTGGGCTTAAACTCTTCCTATGCCACTCAGAATAGCCTTAGGCAGATTACCAAATTTCTCTGTTTCCTTGTCTGGGAACATGTTTATCATACTGTTCACTTTAAGATTAGTTTGGAGTTTAAATAATCTCATATAAGAAAAGTACTCAGAACACAGCCTACTAATACTAAGTACTCATAAACTAGCTATTTAGAGTCCTTAGAGTAAGCCAAGCGTGGTACCAGGCATTTTATATGTACTGCTGCTGCTTCTGCTTAGTCACTTCAGTCAGGTCCAACTCGGTGTGATGCTATGGACTGTAGCCTGCCAGGCTCCTCTGCCCATGGTATTCTCCAGACAAGAATACTGGAGTGGTTGCCATTCCCTGCTTCAGGGTATCTTCCCAACCATGGGTTCGAACCCAGATCTCCTGAATTGTGCACAGATTCTTTAGGCAAGAGTACTAGAGTGGGTTGCCATGCCTTCCTTCAGAGGATCTTCCCAACCCAGGGATGGAATCCAGGTCTCCTGCATTGCAGGCAGATTCTTTACCACTGAGCCACCAGGGAAACCCCTTATACGTACTATTCATATTTAATCTTAACCACAAAATGATAATGTATATTTTTTGAATTCTAATTTTATGAAAGAAAAAACTAAAACTCAACAATTATAAGAACTGAGTAAGGATAAGTCATGATTCTGGAATTTTAGTCCAAATATCTCTAACTCTAAAGCCAGTGCTCTGAATTATCTTTTTTTTTTTTTAATCAATGATAACTGGCTTTTAAAAATGGTAAAATTTCATTGAATTATTTTCTCAAATTAGCAGTAACAATAATTCTTAGATTCACTTAATCTATTCCTCTAATGATTTTAAAGTATATGGCTTATAAGAGATGAGATAGCTGAATATTATAATTTTGTATGACACCAAAAAGTTATTAAACACATGCTTATGCAGAAAATATTTGCAGTAACATTTATATTGGGCTTCCCAGGTGGCTCAGTGGTGAAGAATTCACCTGCCAAGCAGGAGATGTGAGTTTAATCCCTGGGTCAGCAAGATTCCCTGGAGAAGGGAATAGCAACCCACTCCAGTATTATTGGCTGGGAATTCCCATGGACAGAGGAGCCTGATGGGCTACAGTCCATAGGGTTGCAAAAGAGTTGGACACAACTTAGTTACTCAACAACAATAATAGCATCCATATTAATGCCAAAATAATGAAAAAAAAAAGTCAGAATGCAAACCTCATTGTAGAATGTGTTCTGTCTTCCTGGCAATCAGTTTTTCTATTTTGCATTTCATAGTTTTAGTTGCTTCTTTTCCCCTAGTGCATTATATAAAATACCTACTAATATACAGAATAGCCAATTCCCCATAGTATTTCACCCCATATCATTGAAATTGATCTTTATTTTCCTTTGATGGCAAAGTTATCAGAATACCCCCCCACAGAATTCACTTCTGCAAAGTGTTAATTTCCATTACTTTTTAATTTAAATAAGGAATAAGGATAGAAGAAACAGTTCAGAAGGCAGTGTATATTCTTATGATCAGCAATTATGAAATTAAAATAAAAATTTAAAAGCTTATTGGAATTGGAAATGGCAAATTGTACCCTAATAATTAGCAATTTGTCAACTTCAAAATAATTTATTAGAGCCTTGAATGAATATCCTACGAGTGACTGTTAAATGATATATTTTTAAGTAAGTCAATGAACTGAGTCTAGTTTCAATTGACTAATCACAGACCTAACAAAAATTAGATATTATTCCTATCTTCTCCTGAAACTTGCTACTATTTAGCAAAGTGACCAAACTTTAATGGAGAAAACAACTGGCCTACTCTTTCACCAAAGAAGTTGTCTTTTTCATTTGGGATTGAGGCATGTTTCCTTTATTGCAAAGGGCAGTTCATATTGAGGCTGTCATTTATATTGATGTTCTTTTTTCAAAATGACACATCCATATAATTTTTTTCTATAGAAAAATTGGACTTCAGTGTTCAGGGTCATTGGTAAGAGATCTTTCACTGATTCAAAATTCATTTAAAATTTTAGGAAGAGGGGGGAAAACAGAACAAAAACTCCCCAAGAGGAGTAATATGTACCTTACTTGGAAACCCTAGTGCATTTTATGTGGGACTTATATACCAAATAGAAGACAAGTATTTTTCCTTTGCCAGTTTAATAACAACACATGGGAATTTCTGTCTTAGAATTTTGTGAAAACTTACAATTATCATAAGACTGAGAGGTTTGTTTGCTCCCCACAAAAGCAGAGATGATTTTTATTGACCAGTCTTTGATCCAAGAGATTAAAGAAAGTCCTGCATGAGCAGTGAGAAGGATAACACCACGGGGGTCAATAGGGTTTACTGCTATTGGAAATGAAAGTGAATCATTCCATTGGGAGATGGGGTAATTTAGCATTCTTACTGGGAATTCAAGACTCTTTCTTTTCTCCCGTTTTTTGGAAAAAATATTCAACTTATGAATAGGTTTCTCCATGACTTAATAACGGCCACACATGAGGTCATTTGGAGGGCACTAGATTCACCAACATAATTCTGCACAAGGCTTTTTAGCCCAAATGGCCTAGCTGTCACATTCTCACACCCTTGATTGAAATGTCCCTAGTAGACTTTTGGAATGCAGTCTGAAGGCTTAGTGACTCAATATTTTCACGGTGAATACATTTCCAATCTCATAGAAAGTTGCCACTAACTACTGCAGAGGTTATATCTCTTTCAGTTTTCCTCTGAAAGATGGTGAGTGGAGTAAAATTCAAGTTTAGCTCAGTTTTGAGAAAACAGGATATCAAAAATCTACACTGCATTTATTTGCCATTATAATACGATTCTGTTCAAGGCAAAACTATTGAGCCTACCATCTTTGAACTGATGGTCTATAAAATAGTCACCTTTTTTCCTATTGCTATAAATAGAAAGATAATTTTTTCCCCTTTCTTTTCACTATGAGCTACAGAATAAAGGTTGGAAGTATAACATCTGGTATGATTGTGACTGGTGATAATGTTGAAATGCCATTGTCTATAGAATATTCACCAAGACTCCTGAGGCCTGAGAAAATGTTGACATAATGCTTCTTTATTTCTTTGAAATATTGCCAAAGAAATTTTATTGAATTATCCAATTGTATCTTTCTTCTGATTTGCTAAAGGTGTATTTAAAGCTCTGGACAATTTATTTTAAATTTTGACCAATTATTTTTAATAGAGCTCTTATTTTAAAATGTCCTTATTCTCTATAAAAGTTATTGGATATAAGACAGGTCTCTCATAGTGATATGAGTAACTTGCCACCCAGAGCTGTCCAGTTCGGGTCCATTTAGTTTCTAAAACTGATTTAACATTGGGTTACACTGACAAAGTCAAAATTTACAATCAAAACTACTCTCAATTTCCCCTCATTTCAAGGCAACCGTCCTTTTTGCTTTCCTTAGCAGGAGCACACAACTAGATTCTACATCCTATGCCTATCCCTTATCAGATCATTCCATTCCAGTTTAAAATATTCACTTTGCTGTACTCCTGGAACTAACATGTTGTAAATCACCTATACTACAATAAAAATTTTAAAAAGTTTTTTTGATGTTGTTGTTTTTATTAATAAGGAGCATAATTCTCTTTTTCTTGGGGGAAAATAACATTTATTAATGTTAACTGTAAGTGAACATGGTATGATATGATTTTCCCCCACTTTTGCTAGCATACTATTTTTGCTAGACTCATTTGTCTAGATTCTCCTGATACTGTTCAGAAAACTGCTCTTGGCTATACAAAATGGTATTCAAGTGGATGGAAATAGTGCATGCTTGTTTTAAAGTATTCATTTTGGTTATTAGTAAGAATCTGTGTAATGACAAAGACTACTTCTTTAAATGCTATTAACACATTAAATTTTGACCAGTGTCTTATAATTAAAATTAATAGGAAATAATAAGTGATTCAGGAGACCGATGTTTTCTTTTTTTCTAAACTAAACATTGATTTATCCTTAACCTGTGGCAAATTAATCAGTTTAAACCAGGTATACATAACTTAGAAAGAACCTTTACTTTGAAGAGAGACTCATGTGATATTTTACTGAAAATCACAAAAGATTTATCATTCTTAAACTGGGCAAATTTTGATTCTGTCATTAGTGTGGAATAATGTTGCTTTTAGGCTGAAGGACCCAGTAGTTCTATCTAGCTAAGTGGTCTGGGCTCAAATCAATTACTGTTGCATGCCTGATCATGCAACAGTAAGCAGTAATATGGAGTTAATCTTAGTGCTATAGGCCCTGTTGTGTTCCTGTATGCTAAAGTGTAGTGTGTGCGAATGTACTTACAATACTTAAAATTATAACAGCAGTGATATTTTTTTAGAAGTGTGTGAGTTCCTCTATTGGAAGTATGCTAAGTCGCTTCAGTCGTGTCCGACTCTGTGTGACCCCAGAGACGGCAGCCCACCAGGCTCCCCCGTCCCTGGGATTCTCCAGGCAAGAACACGGGAGTGGGTTGCCATTTCTTTCTCCAATGCATGAAAGTGAAAAGTGAAAGTGAAGTCACTCAGTTGTGTCTGACTCTTAGCGACCCCATGGACTGCAGCCCACCAGGCTCCTCCTTCCACGGGATTTTCCAGGCAAGAGTGCTGGAGTGGGGTGCCATTGCCTTCTCCAATGTGAAGTATAGTACTTACAATAATTAAAATCATAACAGCAATGAAACTGAACTGTTAGTTCAGTTCAGTCGCTCAGTTGTGTCTGACTTTGCGACCCCATGGACTATAGCATGCCAGGCTTCCCTGTCCATTACCAACTCCTGGAGCTTGCTCAAACTCATGTCCATTGAGTCAGTGATGCCACCCAACATCTCATCCTCTGTCATCCCCTTTTCCTCTTGCCTTTGACCTTTCCCAGCAACAGGGTCTTTTCTAATGAGTGAGTTCCTCACATCCAGTGGCCAAAGTATTGGAGTTTCAGCCTCAGCATCAGTCCTTGATTTGATTATTCAGGGCTGATTTCCTTTAGGATTGACGGGTTTGATCTCCTTGCAGTCTAAGGAACTCTCAAGAGTCTTCTCCAACACCGCATTTCAAAAGCATCAATTCTTTGGCACTCAGCTTTCTTTATAGTCCAACTCTCACATCCATACATGTCTTTATAGTCCAACTCTCACATCCATACATGACAACAGGAAAAACCAGTCTAACTTTGACTAGATGCACCTTTGTCAGCAAAGTAATATCTCAGCTTTTTAATATGCTAGTTAAGTTGGTCATAGCTTTTCTTCCAAGGAACAAGCATCTCTTAATTTCAAACCTGCAGTCACCATCTGCAGTGATTCTAGAGCCCAAGAAAATAAGGTCTCTTGATATATCCATTGTTTCCCCATCTATTTGCCATGAAGTGATGGGACCAGATGCCATGATCTTCATTTTTTGAATGTTGAGTTTTCAGCCAGGTTTTCCCCTCTCTTCTTTCACTTTCATCAAGAGGTTCTTTAGTTCTTTGCTTTCTGCCATAAGGGTGGTATCATCTGCATATCTGAGGTTATTGATATTTCTCCTGGAAATCTTGATTCTAGCTTGTGCTTCATCCAGCCCAGCATTTTGCATGATGTACTCTTCATATAAGTTAAATAAGCAGGGTGACAATATACAGCCTGGTTGTACTCCTTTGCCAATTTGGAACCAGTCCATTGTTCCATGTTGAGTTTTAACAGTTGCTTCTTGATCTAAATACAGATTTCTCAGGAGGCAGGTAGGGTGGTCTGGCATTCCTATCTGTTTTAGAATTTTCCATAGTTTGTTGTGATCTGCACAGTCAAAGGCATTAGAGTAATCAACGAAGCAGCAGAAGATGTCTTTCTGGAATTCTCTTGCTTTTTCTATGATCCAACACATGTTGGCAATTTGATCTCTAGTTCCTCTGCCTTTTCTAAATCCAGCTTGATGTTCTACGTTCACATACTGTTGAAGTCCAGCTTAGAGAATTTTGAGCATTACTTTGCTAGCTTGTGAGATGAATGCAATTGTGCGGTAGTTTGAACATTCTTTGGCGTTACCTTTCTTTGGGATTGTAATGAAAACAGACCAGTGATAATTGGTTCAACCAAAAACAGCAATGATAATTAGCTAATATTTATTGATTTCATCCCCAGACCATCCCCAAGAAAAGAAATGCAAAAAAGCAAAATGGCTTTCTGAGGAGGCATTACAAATAGCTGTGAAAAGAAGAAAAGTGAAAAGCAAAGGAGAAAAGGAAAGATATACTCATTTGAATGCAGATTTCCAAAGAATAGCAAGAAGAGATAAGAAAGCCTTCCTCAGTGATCAGTGCAAAGAAATAGAGGAAAAGAATAGAATGGGAAAGACTAGAGATCTCTTCAAGAAAATTAGAGATACCAGGGAACATTTCATGTAAAGATGGGATCAATAAAAGCCAGAAATTGTATGGACTTAGCAGAAGCAAAAGATATTAAGAAGAGCTGGCAAAAATACACGGAACTGTACAAAAAAGATCTTCACCACCCAGATAATCACGATGGTGTGATCACTCTAGAGCCAGACATCCTGGAATGTGAAGTCAAGTAGGCCTTAGGAAGCATCACTACGAACAAAACTAGTGGAGGTGATGGAATTCCAGTTGAGCTATTTCAAATCCTAAAAGATGATGCTGTTAAAGTGCTGCACTCAATATGCAAGCAGATTCAGAAAACTCAGCGGTGGCCACAGGACTGGAAAAGGTCAGTTTTCATTCCAATCCCAAAGAAAGGCAATGCCAAAGAGTGCTCAAACTACTGCACGATTGCACTCATCTTACATGCTAGTCAAGTAATGCTCAAAATTCTCCAAGCCAAGCTTCAGCATTACATGAACCGTGAACTTCCAGATGTTCAAGCTGGTTTTACAAAAGGCAGAGGAACCAGAGATCAAAGTGTCAACATCTGCTGGATCATGGAAAAAGCAAGAGAGTTCCAGAAAAACATCTATTTCTGCTTTATTGACTATGCCAAAGCCTTTGACTGTGTGGATCACAACAAACTGGAAAATTCTGAAAGAGATGAGAATACCAGACCACCTGACCTGCCTCTTGAGAAATCTGTATGCAGGTCAGGAAGCAACAGTTAGAACTGGACATGGAACAACAGACTGGTTCCAAATAGGAAAAGGAGTACATCAACGCTGTATATTGTCACCCTGCTTATTTAACTTATATGCAGAGTAGATCATGAGTAATGCTGGGCTGGATGAAGCAGAAGCTGGAATCAAGATTGCCAGGAAAAATCTCAATAAGCTCAGATATGCAGACGACACCACCCTTATGGCCAAAAGCAAAGAAGAACTAAAGAGCCTCATGATGAAAGTGAAAGAGAGTGAAAAAGTTGGCTTAACCTCAGCATTTAGAAAACAAAAATCATGGCATCTGGTCTCATCATTTCATGGGAAATAGATGGAGAAACAGTAGAAACAGTGGCTGGCTTTATTTTGGGGTGCTCCAAAATCACTGCAGATGGTTACTGCACTCATGAAATTAAAAGACACTTATTCCTTGCAAGGAAAATTATGATCAACCTAGAAAGCATATTATAAAGCAGAGACAGTACTTTGCCAACAAAGATCCGTCTAGTCAAGGCTATGGTTTTTCCAGTGGTCATGTATGGATGTGAGAGTTGAATTATAAAGAAAACTGAGCACTAAATAATTGATCCTTTTGAACTGTGGTGTTGGAGAAGACTCTTGAGAGTCCCCTGGACTGCAAGGAGATCCAACCAGTCCATCCTAAAGGAAATCAGTCCTGAATATTTATTGGAAGGACTGATGCTGAAGCTGAAACTCCAATACTTTGGCCACCTGATGCAAAGAGCTGACTCATTTGAAAAGATCCTGATACTGGGAAAAATTGAAGGCGAGAGGAGAAGGGGATGACAGAAGATGAGATGGTTGGATGGTATCACTGACTCAGTGGGAATGAGTTTGAATAAACTCCTAGAGTAAGGTGATGGCCAGGGAGGTCTGACATGCTGCAGTCCATGGGGTTGCAAAATGTTGGACACGACTGAGCAACTGAACTGAAGTGAATGATTCCATATTGTATATCAGACATTGCACCTCATATGTACCATGTCATCTGATCCTTAAGATCAGCACTGCTATGGACTGAATGTGATTCCCAAAGTTCATGTGTCAAAATAGAATCCCCAATGTGATGGTATTTGGAGACCAGGCTCTTAGGAGATAATTACACCATGAGGGTGGCTGTTTTTGTTGTTCAGGTCCTAAGTTTTGTCCGACTCTGTGACCTCATGAACTCCAGCATGCCAGGTTCCTCAGTCCTTAACTATCTCCCAGTTTGCTCAAATTCGTGTCCTTTGAGCCAGTGATGCTCTCTACCCATCTCATCCTTTGATGACGATGGAGACCTCATGGATAGTATTAGTCCACTTATATGAAGAGGCTAAAAAGATAGTTTGCCCTCTTATCATCATATGAGGAGACCAAGGAAAGTTGTCAGTCTTTAAGCCAGAAGAAGGCCCTCACTAGAACTTAATTATGCTGACACCTGGAACGTGTGCTTCTGGGCTCTAGAACAATGAAGATAAATCTTTGCTGTTTAGGTCACCCAGTCTATGGTTATTTATTATAGTAGCCCAAACTGAGTAAGACAAGAATAAATATCATTTCTATTTAAGGTTTGAGGACACCAGATAATACTAAACATGCACAGAACTGGGGTTTAAATTCTGATCTGAATAATTCTAGATTCTACTTTAAAAACCATTGTGTTTTGACATTTATCTATTTCTCCCCTCGATTTTTGTATATTCACAGAGCATATACAATTGTGTATAATCACTACTGACCTCTCAGAACTACATTTTGGTCACCAAATTTCTTGGTTTTGGTCTTTGCCAGACAATATACCTACAAGCTTATTAAGACTACTTCTAAATAATAATTGTTAAATGTCTGTTACCACTACTTTTCCCTCACAGGGCCATTCTTTTCCATCTCTTGCAGTGACTAAGCTTTGGGACTTTAAAACACACAGTGCATGTGTGGGTGCTCAGTAGCTTCAATCGTGTCCAGTGGTCTGTGACCCTATGGACTGTAGTCCGCCATGCTCCTTTGTCCATAGAATTCTCCAGGCAAGAGTACTGGAGTGGGTTGCCGTGCCTTCCTCCATTGGATCTCCCTGACTTGGAATCAAACCTGTGAGTCTTGAATCGCTTTCCTTGTAGGCAGATTCTTTACCCACTGAGTCTCCTGGGAATCCCCAGTCAGACAGACCTAGGTTCAAATCCTTGCTCTACTACTTACAAGTTGCTGGGCCCTTAATGCTAAACAATCTTGGGCAAGTAACTTAATATCTTTCCTCAGTTATGATGGTTGGAAATAGAACTAATGCTACTTACCTAGTAGATCTGTTATCAAGATTAGACGAAATAAGGTGTGAACGTGCTGATCATACAGCTTTGGGCACTTAATATCAATTGTCTTAATTTTTATTGTTATGAAATATAGAGATCAGACAAAGTCTCTGTCATAATAATTGAGATTATGCGGTCAGTGGGCATGGTTTGTACATCTGAAGATTCACAGAGTCATCAAGTGAAAGGAGCAATAATTTGTCTCTGGCTACTGAAACTGCTAAGGAGGAAGTCCTGGTCCTGCCCCCTTTTCATTCTATAGAACCAGCTTTGCACATTAGCTGTTAATAAGAAGAGTGTTCTGGTACAGAGGACCCCAGCTCAGTTCCAATCGTTTGATTTCTTTGCATCACCATAGGAAAATTCTACTAGTTTATAGAGGACTTAAAATGTTTTGAAGATTTGCTTGTTCTGTATCTATTTTCACTCTTTAAAATAAACACTCCACATCATTAAATGGGAAATGGCGATTATATTCCTTGACTCATTTCCCTTAGGGGATTTTTTTCTAAGGATTGAAAAATTCAGCCTTGATCTCAGCATGCATATCTACGATCTCTGTCATGTTATAGTTTAACTCCATAATTATGTTTTGAACTAGATATTTCTCAACTTTGGCATTTTACAAAGCAAAACCAAAAAAGTGAGTTGTTTTTTTTTTTTTAAGGAGCAATTTCAGTGTTTTCAAGAATAGAGAATAGAAGGAACTTTTTGATGTGAACATGAAAACTTTCCCTCTTTAGAAGATTCAGGCCAATTTCTGAATTTTACTATCTCAGAGAACTATTTACAGTTACTTTCCTGAAATAAGCAACTTGAAGAATAAAAAATAGTTTTATAGTCAATTGATGTCCTTTTAAGGCTTTTCTTCTCTTTTCTCCAAGGTTTGATCTTACAATTATTGTTTGAGTACAGGAGATATACAAATAAATTTTAAAGTTTTGCATTAAAATATAGAAAGCAAGAATAGTATACTGTATATAACTTCAAATTTCTCTAATCTTTTCTACAGTTCAGTACAGGTAGGAATCATTTAGGTGATGTTATTCTTCAATTTCTACAACTGCTGAGAAGAAATTGCTTTTCAGGGAGAATTTATGCTTTTATAAAGAGTTCATATAGAGCCTTTATAGAGTTAGAACTTCCACTGTTGAATATCATTTGGATGATCCCGGGAGTATATTGTACTTATTTTATCTGCTTCTGAATCTAAGTTGAATCTACTTGTGGTTAAACTTCAGTTTACAAATATAATATTATTCTGCTAGTGATGAAATTTTATATGGGTTTGGGCTTCCCTTGTGGCTCAAATGGTAAAGCGTCTGCCTACAAAGAGGGAGACCTGGGTTCAATTCCTGGGTCTGGAAGACCTCCTGGAGAAGGAAATGGCAACCCACTCCAGTATTCTTGCCTGGAAAATTCCATTGACAGAGGAGCCTGGTAGGCTACCGTCCATGGGGTTGCAAAGAGTTGAACACGACTGAGCGACTTCACTTTCTTTCTTTCACTTTGGCTGATTAACAGTCTGAGAAATGGGAATATTTTAAAATTCTTATAGCCAGATTAAGAGAAAAAATTTTAAGCTCATGGAGAATCAAGTTTTTCTATTGAATGCAATGTAATTTTCACAATAATTATCTAAAATTAGCATTAACATCTCAGGTTGAGGGCACCCTCCTCCACAATACTCACGTCACTTTGGACACCAGCCATACACTCTAGAGTGTACAGGTCACCTTTGCTTCTGAACAACTGGCTACATAATCAAGGGTTCCCACTACCCCTCAGCTTTAATAATTCATGGAACTCAGGAAAGTCCTATACTTATGATTATACTTTAATTAAAAAGGATACGTATAAACCAAAGGAAGAGATACATAGGGAGATGTCTGGGAAAGTCTCAGATGTGAAGCCTCTGTGTCCCCAGGACCCTTCAGTCTCCCAGTAAATCTGTATCATTAGCTAAGACACTCACCCAAGCTTTATTATCATCTAGAGTTTTTATTAGAATTTTATTAGGTAGACATGACTGATTGAATCATTGGTCACTTGGTTAAATTCAGTCTCCAGCCCCTACCCCCTCCCTGAGGGTAGGCTAGTAATTGGGGCTCAGTCTCAACCTTCTACTCATCTGGCTAGTCCTTCTGGTACAACCAAGTTCCATCTTGAAACTGTCTAGGAGCCCATCGTGAAAGTCACTTCATTAGCATAGACCTGTGTCCTTTGAGATGCTTGCAGTGAATAACAAAGACTCTCCTATCAATGGGAAATTTTAAAGGTTTAGGATCCCTCTCTCAGGTAAAAAGGAATAGAGAAAGACCAATTTTTTTTATTATATAACATTATAGTTTTAGAGATTGTGGGGTTTTTGTGTACTTACTATACTATATACATCTTATATGTGTATGTCATCCAATTCTTAAAAACACTGTGAAGAATTGAAGAATCTTAGTGGGGTAAATCAAACATGACTTGCTTAACTCTAGCTCGTGCTGTCCCAGCATGTGAATATCCTTTTACCACTCCTCTGTGAATCTGTATCTTATCATTTTCTTAACAATCTCTTCCAAGAAGCCCTTCCTCTTTAGTGCACTTTGTGCTAGTGGTTTTCTTTTTTTACAATTCTACTTTTACAGTGAAATGTACCAGAATATGTGTATTATCATTTAGTGGCTTATTCTTTCCAGTGGACACTGGGTTCTTGACAACCAGAAAAGGCTGGGGAAGAAATCGGGACACATAGAATTTGGGTTGGGCATAAAGGAAGATTCTAGATACAGGAGGGTTTTGATTCCCAGAAAGTACCAAATAACCTGTGTTTTCATTTTTTATACAAATTCTAGTAGAATGAGGTTCTGCTCATATCTGGCACTGGTCATGGTTCTTAGATGCACCAGTATCTAAGATAAGTGAGCTCCCAGGGACAATGAATTCTTAGAGAGAGGAGAGAGAGAGCAAGAAAACACAAGCACGTGTACAAGATATTGATAAGAGTGGAAGAACACATGGGGCAGGGAGGTGGCTTCAGTTTGGCTGGTCTTCTCTGAGAATGTGATATATTGAACAGAATGATATGAAGAAGTTAGTCACACAGTGACCTGGGGCAGAGTGCTCCGGGCAGAGTGCTCCAGGCAGAGGAAATAGCAGGTGCAAATGTTCTAAGACCAGACTGCACTCTGAGTAGCTGAGGAACAAAAAAGCATAGAGTAACTTTCAGAAAGTGAGGGAGAGAGAAATGTTAAATGAAATCACAGACGGTAGAAGCCAGGGCCATGGTAAGGGATAGATTTTATTCTGAGGTCACTGTAAAATATAAAAACTACAAAAGTATAAGAAAAAATGACCCATAGCAGAATGAAAACACTAAGCATATACAAAATTTCAACTCATTTCTCTTCAGTATTTTTTTTAATTGGATATATAGAAGAACACAAAAAAGCAAAGATTGAGGGTATAGATACAGTTTTATGACTTGCCTTTTTTATCACCCACCAATATAATATGGGCACTTTCTCATGTTAGGGCATATTACTCTACAATGTGATGTTAATAGCAGCACACATTCCTTTATATGGATGTGCTGTGTTTATTCAGTCTACTATTTTTGAACATTCATTTTCTTATCTGCTTTTTCTCCCTTGCTTCAGGGATTATTCTGATACTTAAAAGATTTTACATATTTCTGATTATTTGCTCTGATTAAATTCATAAAATGGAATTATTAGGTCAAATAGTATAAACACTTACAGGGCTTTCAATGTATAAATTTCCTCTGAAAGTGAAAGTGTTAGTTACTTAGTCGTGTCTAACTTTTTGCGACCCCATGGACTATAGCCTGCCAGACTCCTCTGTCCATGGGAGTTTTCAAGCAAGAATACTGGAGTGGGTTGCCATTTCCTTCTCCAAGGGATCTTGCCAACTCAGGAATCAAACCCGGGTCTCCTGCACTGTAGGTAGATTCTTTACAGTGTCCTCTAAAGCATACCAATTTGCACTCCCAGTCAATGGTTGAAGTTTCTGACTCACTATACCTTCATTTGAAAAAGGACTTCAACTTTGAAAGGTAAAAAGCATACCTTTAAGTTTTTTTTTTTTTTTTTTACTTACTATGTTTAACAATATTAGTGTCAGTCAGTCAGTAATTCAGTCGCTCAGTCGTGTCCAACTCTTTGTGACCCCATGAACCGCAGGACGCCAGGCCTCCCTGTCCATCACCAACTCCCAGAGTTCACTCAGACTCACGTCCATCAAGTCAGTGATGCCATCCAGCCATCTCATCCTCTGTCATCCCCTTCTCCTTGTGCCCCCAACCCCTCCTAGCATCAGCGTCTTTTCCAATGAGTCAGCTCTTCTCATGAGGTGGCCAAAGTACTGGAGTTGCAGCTTTAGCATCATTCTTTCCAAAGAAATCCCAGGGCTGATCTCCTTCAGAATGGATTGGTTGGATCTCCTTGCAGTCCAAGGGACTCTCAAGAGTCTTCTCCAGCACCACAGTTCAAAAGCATCAATTCTTCGGTGCTCAGCTTTCTTCACATCCATACATGACCACTGGAAAAACCATAGCCTTGACTAGATGGACCTTTGATGGCAAAATAATGTCTCTGCTTTTCAATATGCTATCTAGGTTGTTCATAACTTTTCTTCCAAGGAGTAAGCGTCTTTTAATTTCATGGCTGCAGTCACCATCTGCTGTGATTTTGGAGACAAAAAAAAAAAAAGTCTGACACTGTTTCCATTGTTTCAGCATCTATTTCCCATGAAGTGATGGGACCGGATGCCATGATCTACATTTTCTCAGTGTTGAGCTTTAAGCCAACTTTTTCACTCTCCTCTTTCACTTTCATCAAGAGGCCTTTTAATTCCTCTTCACTTTCTGCCATAAGGGTGGTGTCATCTGCATATCTGAGGTGATGGATATTTCTCCCGCCAATCTTGATTCCAGCTTGTGTTTCTTCCAGCCCAGCTTTTCTCATGATGTACTCTGCATAGAAGTTAAATAAGCAGGGTGACAATATACAGCCTTGATGTACTCCTTTTCCTATTTGGAACCAGTCTATTGTTCCATGTCCAGTTCTAACTGTTGCTTCCTGACCTGCATACAGGTTTCTCAAGAGGCAGGTCAGGTGGTCTGGTATTCCCATCTCTTTCAGAATTTTCCACAGTTTATTGTGATCCACACAGTCAAAGGATTTGACATAGTCAATAAAGCAGAAATAGATGTTTTTCTGGAACTCTCTTGCTTTTTCCATGATCCAGCAGATGTTGGCAATTTGATCTCTGGTTCCTCTGCCTTTTCTAAAACCAGCTTGAACATCAGGAAGTTCACGGTTCACGTATTGCTGAAGCCTGGCTTGGAGAATTTTGAGCATTATTTGGCTAGCATGTGAGATGAGTGCAATTGTGCAGTAGTTTGAGCATTCTTTGGCATTGCCTTTCTTTGGGATTGGAATGAAAACTGACTTTTTCCAGTCCTGTGGCCACTGCTGAGTTTTCCAAATTTGCTGGCATATTGAGTGCAGCACTTTCACAGCATCATCTTTCAGGATCTGAAATGCAGTACTTGGATGCAATCTCTGTTTGTTTCCAAGATTAGTGTATTTTCCGCTTATTTATTGACCTTTTTATTTTTTGTGTAAATTGAATTGGTACACTTTTCACAAAACTTTTCTTGATTTACTAGGTGAAAGTTTTCCATCCTCTTCTGAACTTCCAGAGCATTTTATTTTTGCCTTATGGATTTAGAGTCCTTCTTGTATTGTAGCATTATATAATAAATTTCCTAGTTTTTCTCACAGATGTGAGGTTAGAATCTTTGTGTCTTTTCCTGGATGTGTTACAAGGTAACACATAAAGCAAGTACTTAGATGTATTTGTTGAGTCGGTAACTGATCCTCATATTTAGATTATCTGATACTGTTAGAGCAGCTTATCTTGATTGTGGTGTAATTTTTATGCATATTCTTAAGGATAGTTTTCAAATAAAGTATCAGTTTTTGAAATGGTGAAGTGTTGATGAGTTTAATTTGCTAAAATCTAGTTTGCTTCATCATGAATTATATATTGTCATATTTCTTCCACGTTTGCAATTATCATGTGCACTTGATTCTACTCCAGTCACAGATGTTCATCAAATGCAATAGTACCTGAGTTACTGGTTTAGTTTAGTTAGACACTTTAAACCTTACTATGTGTAAGAATCATAAGGAGGCCTTTCTTGTTCAAACAGAGGAATGGTCTCTGCTCTCAGAGTTTCTGATTCTATAGACCTGAGGTGGGGCCCAAGAATTTGCATTTCTAACATGGTTCCGGGTGATGCCGATGCTGCTGGCCTTCAGATCACATTTTGAGACCCACTAGTCTAAACGATATTCAGCACACTTAGTGTCCCCTTGAAAGGAAAGAGCAGCTGCTTCTTTTGCATAATTTTTCTTATGAAGTATGTCCTAACAGAGGACATAGGAATAGACTTTAAGAAGAAGAGAATTTTGCCTAGAGCTTTGGAAAGTGAACTGTCTTAGTGCCTTGCATTTTCTCTTGCTGGGAAATCCTCCTGTTGAGAGGGCCACCACAGTTACCATTTCAGAACTTGTTCTACTTTAAAGAACCAAGTGAGTTCAGAAGAGAGAAGAGAGAACAGTGAGAAAGGACACCTATGAGGAACACGGGAGGGGGCTGCAGGTGTGATCAAATGAATTCCATCAAATCACCAACTCTCCCAACCCCCCAAATACAGAAGTTGATGTGTTGGCTCTACCTAAGGCTGTCTCAGAAGGGAAATGTCATGAAAGTATAAGCTGCTGCTTAGGGCAGCACAAGTCCCGTGGGGGCATCAACTTCAGCAAAATTGTTAAAACGTGTGCCAGCTTCAAGTTGGCAATTTCAAGTTCACTTCAGTATCGTCAATGACGCACCTTCACACAGTAAGCACAGTAGAGACAAAGAGGTGCCTTGCAACTGCCGGTGAGAGAAAAGAGTCCTCTGAGATGAAATGTTAACATAAGAAGTGGAAATGGTTTGTCATAGTTGCAAGCTGGCTCTTTGGGGTTCACTTTCCTATAGTGAGTGAACTGTAGTGTGGTCCCCTCGTAAAAGAGTCTCAATAAAATTAGAACGTTTAAAAAAGGGCAGAGAGAGAGAGGCTAGAGAGAGAAGGAGAGAGAGTTCTTTCTTTTGTGTGTATGTGATAAGAAGCTTAACAAAAGTGGAAAAATGCTTTATGTGGATGTGAGTTTTCATGGCAGTCTCAAGCCGACATTCAGTTGCCTTTATTATAGACTAAGCTACTTTAGCAAGCAAAGGATAATGGAGAGACAGAACGCTGGAAACAACAGTCAGGTGGGAAGGGAGAGTGGAGACACCTTTGACAGGAAATGTGTAACTAAAGAGGCAATATACATTTTCATACATGTTTTTCATACGCTTTACTACTTATAAGAAAGAAAAAGAATGTGAGAGTTTCTCCCTGAATGCTTGAAGCTCTATTGAAATGTGATTTAATAGAATATTACATTTTACTTATAATGTGATATTTCATGTTTAGGGGCCAATGATATTCTATATATATAACAGAAAAGTATAGCTGGAGTGTGTTGAAATATGAGTCATTTTATAAAGTTTGTTTCCAATATGTTAAGCGGAAAAACAGGAGAAGTGTGTTCACCAGAAAATAAAACAAAGAGGGAGGGGGTTTATGTGTAGGGGATTCAAGTTGTTGTATAACAGAAATCAACACAGTTCAGTTCAGTTCAGTTCAGTTCAGTTCATTTCAGTCACTCAGTCGTGTCTGACTCTTTGCAACCCCATGAATCACAGCATGCCAGGCCTCCCTGTCCATCACCAACCCCCGGAGTTCACTCAGACTCACATCCATGGAGTCAGTGATGCCATCCAGCCATCTCATCCTCTGTCATCCCCTTCTCCTCCTGCCCTCAATCCCTCCCAGCATCAGAGTCTTTTCCAATGGGTCAACTCTTCGCATGAGGTGGCCAAAGTATTGGAGTTTCAGCTTTAGCATCAGTTCTTCCAGTGAACACCCAGGACTGATCTCCTTTAGAATGGATTGGTTGGATCTCCTTGCAGTCCAAGGGACTCTCAAGAGTCTTCTCCAACACCACAGTTCAAAAGAATCAATTCTTCGGCACTCTGCCTTCTTCACAGTCCAACTCTCACATCCACACCTGACCACAGGAAAAACCATAGCCTTGACTAGACAGACCTTAGTCAGCAAAGTAATGTCTTCAAATCACTTTAAATCAACACAGTATTAGAAAGCAATTATATTCCAATTAAAAATAAAAAATTTAAAGAGTTGCCCTCATAGGTGTGGATTCCTATGTGTAATTAAAATGGCTTTTTAGGAGGAGAAGGGAATGAAGAGGATGGGATGGTTGGATGGCATCACCAATTCAATGGACATTAGTTTGAGCAAACTCTGGGAGATAGTGAAGGACAGGGAAGTCTGGCCTGCTGCAGTCCATGGGGTCACAAAGAGTTGGATAAGACCGAGTGACTGAAGAAAAAGCAACTACAATGGCTCAAAATAAAGATATTTCAGTAGAAACCAAAAAAAAGAAAGAAAGAAAATTAAATTGTCAATCAGGCTCTTTGCTCTTTTACTCTCTGAAATGTACATAGGGGTCAAACTAGTCCAGAATTTGTGGGAGGAACTGAGGGGCTCCATTAAATAACTTGCCATCTTATTTACATTGTCAGCTTAAATTTTACTCAAACTTTTGGGTTTGTTTTGTTTTTCTTCTACATGCATGAGATTGCACAGAGTCATAGAAAGTGAGATCTGTAAAAGACATTAAATATGACCTATTGGCAGATGATGAGGTATGGTAACTACAAGGAGACAGATTTTTGGTTCAATTTAATAGTCAGAGGCCTTCAAACATTTATCTGGTTGCATGCATGCATTTGCAGATGATTGGCTCCACTGACAATACCTTCAACATGCTGTGCTCCAGTCTCTTCTTGAATGATGGCATTCTGGTGTTCTCATGAAGGCAACCAAGTGTATATTTGAAGGTATCTGACTAGTAGAAAGTGAAAGTGAAGTTGCTCAGTCGTGACCGACTCTTTGTGACTCCATGGACTGTAGCCTACCAGGCTTCTCTGTTCGTGGAATTTTCCAGGCAAGAAAGAACACTGGAGTGGGTTGATCTGACTAGTAAGTTGAAAAAAAAAATTTGTCTTCTAATTACCATACTTCATTCTTTCATTTAGGCCCATACTAAGCCAATCATATTCTTTCTCCCTGATATAGTAATATATCTAGACAACTATCACATCTTATTCAATTCTAAAGGTGAACATTTCCAGGACCTTCATCACTGATTGTGGTGTTTCTGGTGGTCTGATAAGTACAGAGTAGAGAGGGCCATTATTTATATTTTAGCAATTTCAATGACCACCCTATAGTACTGACTCCTGATAAAATAAGTAGAACACCTCCCCCCAAATCCTTCTGTAACTCCTCCTAAGGAGTTACACCTTTCTATATTCTCTTTGTGCTGATGCTTCATTGATTCAAATTTAGGGCAAGGCATTTATTTATTTATTTTTATTTAATTTTTTAAGGCATTTATTTTTATCAACCTCTTCTTAGAATAGTTTAAGTTCTTTCCCATCTGTAGCGATCTTTTTGAATCTAAACTCTATCATTCAACATATTTTATAACACTCCCTGGTGGCTCAGATGGTAAGGAGACTGCCTGCAATGCAGGAGACCTGGTTTTGATCCCTGGGTTGGGAAGACCCCCTGGAGAAGGCAATGGCAACCTACTCCAGTATCCTTGCCTGGAAAATCCTATGGTCAGAGGAGCCTGGCAGTCTACAGTCCATGGGGTTGCAAAGAGTCAGACACGACTGAGCAAATTCACTATCATTATCACTAAACTTTATGTAACTCAAAAATTAATTGTATATATGGACATGTGTGTATGTGTGTTGTTGTATACATGTGTGTATTTCTTCACACTGGGATAGTGATTGAGAGCTCATTCTCTGAAATCAAACAGATAAAATTCAAATTCTGACTCTATCACTTACTAGCTATGACATTTGCCAAATGAGTTAACCTTACTAAATCCTGTTTTCTCTTCAGTGAAATGATCCCTACCTCAATGGGTAGTTAGGACAATTGAATATGATAATTTAATGTGTATAGAGCTTAGCATAATTCCTGGCACATAGTAGAAACTGGGAGAAAGTTTCTTAAGCTCACTAATTTTCAGTTTGCTGACTTACAAAATGGAGATAATAATAGCACTTTTTTCATTGATTTGTTGCAGGAAGTTAAATGAGTTAATATATGTAAGGGATTTAGAACTGTGTCTGGCAAATAGAAATTACTATAGGTTAGCTATTATCCTCAGCAGTATTATTAACAGTTATTAGTGTTAGTCTTACTTAACTCATAAGTGCTCAAGATATGCTGTTTGCTTGCCTTTTTGACACAAAATGAGTTACTTTCTTATATTCATGACTAAAATTCCAAGCACAAACTCATTTGAGTCCCTATAATTTTTGTTAATACATTTTCAATATTTTATTTAAAATATTTACTTCTTTCAATTTGTAGTTTATTCATTCTGATCACATGTGCATTTTGCAATGTATGAAGCTAAATGTTCCAATATAATTGATGTCTTTGAGAAGAATCACTGATTTCCAAGGAAACTGAAAATAAGTTTTTTTCAATGATTAACACTTTCTAAATCACTGTTAATGTCTAATTTCCTTTTTACGAAAGATTATCATGTATCTTTACATTATAACATCTTTCTCCATTTGTTACTGGAGAACTTATTCCAGTGCCATGACTGAGTACTTTCTTTGCGGGAAGTTTTCAAGTTCCTCCCTCAGGAAGGCCTTACAAGGCAGTGGACTGGGATATATGACCTTCTTCAATGAGATGACCTGAAAAATTAGGAACAGTAAAATTAGAAACAGAAATACAATCTAGCAAAGTGATTATTATCTGCTTATCATGTGAACTATAATATTGTGCTTCAGAACAATATTGTACTTTTTGCAGGTGGAAATGGGTTGATAAAGTAGTTGAGGATGAGAGAGGCTACAGGGCCAGGTTGTGGAGGGAAATGAATGGGGTGGTGTACCTTTGGTTGGAGTAGGAGCTGAGGGTATAGATAATAAATAATGAAGCTGAAAATCTATTTGGACCATTTTCTGGACTGTTAACAACACACAGAGAATTTATTGTTAAATTATATACTCTGTAAAGCTATTACATTTTAACATACTTTTATTTTATTTATGTTTTTTCATGTTTTTACAACTAGAAACTACTTAAATCCACCATGCCAATTTTGTTTATGCCTATATATTACATAGCAGAATGCACTGAAAAAATTATGATAAACATTATATTAATATATTACCAGTTCCCTTATATAACAATGTTTAGTTGAAATTTTTCAGTTTTTTTTTTAAGATATGCTATCATGGAAACAGGTTCTGAGTAATTATTTGGTTTCAAAACAATAAGCTTGTGTACTCTGTTTTATATTTTCTTAAGAAATTTCATGATAATTTTTAACTTTTAAAAAATGTTCTCTCCATATTGCAATTAAAAAATTTTACAAAGTTTTACATTTTCAGTTCAGAAAAAGATGGGCTTTAGAAATACTGTTATGGGTGATATAATCCAGAAAACTTTTGTAAGGCATGAGAATACTCATAACAGCAAACATAGTTGCAAATATTTTTGTGCTTGCTTTATTTCCAATAACCACCTTAATTCCTAGCACATTGTAGTCACTCAATAAAATGGTGTTTTGAACAAATAAATCAATGAGACTAAAGTTGTGAGTCTATTTCAAAAATACTCAGAAGCCTCATTCCCAGAAACATTCTAGTTTTTATCCTTAGACTGCTTTTCAATAAGCCATTTTGGAAATAGATGGTATTAATGCTAATGGAGATTCATTAACAGTATGTATAACTCATGGCAAAGTTAGGTTTATTAAGTAACATCAACTGTACTTACAAATTTAAGTCAATTTTATAATTTCTAAACAATAATAGAACACAAATTTAAAATAGACCATAGATATGGAAGGCATCTTAGAGACCATCTGATCCAGCCCACTACTTTTATCAGTGGAGAAAATGAAGCTCATAATGATTTGATTCATTTGTAATTAATGTTCATGAATAGAAACCACATTTCCTGACTCCTAGTCCAGCGTCCTCTTTCCTCTTATATTTCCTTCCTATTGACAAGTTTTGTATATAATAATATAAAGTCCTCATTCACAGATTTAGCAATTGTTTTCTAAAGCTATGTTATGAAGCTGTTGAATTTTCATTGGACCCTGATGTTAATAAACAAAACATATTGACTACTATTCTTTTGGCTACATTTGTTACATTTAAAATTGCTAGAATTTTGGCTATAGCCTCAGAATAAACTCCAAAGTTGAGGAATTGTGATCTATTGCTCCCTTTCCTGGCAAAACCACATGTAAGAAAATTATCTTCACAGTACTACAGTAAATAGTTGGTGAAAATGTATGATTTATTCAAGTCCTTAATCAAAGTACCTCATATTACACAATGTGTTTTTTATTCCACCTACTGTCTGACATGCTTTTCTAATATTAAACTTATATCCAAATCATTTAATTTCTTACTTTTGATTCTGCACACTCATTCGTATTGACTATTATCTGTTATTGCCAATATGCATCCCTTTGAAACTGCTGTGCTAATTCACTTCAGTTATATCTGACTTTTTGCGACCCTGTGTACCATAGCTCACCAGGCTCCTCTGTCCATGGGATTATCCAGGCAAGAATACTGGAGTGGGTTTCTCAGCCCTCCTCCAGAGGATCTTCCTGGCCCAGGGATTGAACCCATGTCTCTTTGTCTCCTGAACTAGCAAACAGCCTCTTTACCACTAGCGCCACCTGGAAATGAAGGCACTAGTATTTGAGCTGAGATTTATAGAATGAGTGAATGAATAAATGATCGAATAGTGATCATCATTGCCTTTATTAGAGAAAGGATGCATTCATTTCATGGTGTATTGTAATGGTTTCAAGGGAATGGAAACCCTTACTATTAAAACAAACCCAGTTTCTTGCCTGCAAAAATTAAACCTTCATTTTTTGCCAGACTATTAAACTTACAATTATGGTTTTTTTTTAATGTTTCTGCATCATGTTATGTTCTTGCCTTCATATGATGTCCAACTTGAATTAATGTGACTGGAACAGATGCTAAATTACTGTACCCAAGTCACTTGTGTCCTATTTTATAGTTCACTTCATGAGCTGTGCTAGACCAAGAGAACAGTGGCTCTCCAGCTCCAAGTCACACCATATGTCTTCCAATTCATTAGATAGAGGCTTGCGATCAATTTACTGCCCACCTGATCTCACCGTTGCTTTCTCAAAACTTTAATGGGAAGGAACATACTTAGCAATAAAAGTTTAAGATATAAGAATATGAGTTTTTATATTTAAGTTTTTAAGAATTAATTTTTTACTAGTATAGGTCAGGGAATAGATAGTAAGTTTTACTGGCTGAAGTATAAAACTGCAGGAAATTTGTCAGTTGGTTTTGTGCAATGAGATGAAATTTGAGGTGTTTTTATTTATAAAGTTTATAAAATTCAGACTGGGTGAAAGTCACTTTTGTTATAAATAAAGGTGTGATTTTGAAACTATAATGTGACAGACTACCAGAGTAACAGGAGGAACTACCTTAAAATATTAAAAGGAGATTGGATGCAAGGCCCTCTCTGCATGTTGATGGCTTGGGAGGCAGCCTTCCATGGCTCTGTCCTTCTAACAGTAGTGGTCAAGAAATTCTGTGGTTACTTAATTTGCATTGGTCTTCTAAAGGTGTTTCAATTTGCCTTCACAAACCAAACTTTGTTCAGAACAGTGAAGCATTGCTGATGACACTGGCAGGCAGGAGTGTGTCCTGTTTATACACATGAAAACAGAAACTTTGGCTTGAAACAGTGCAGCAAATTCAGCCTCAGTGTACATCCCCAGTTCTAGGGACACTTGTAAACACTATGATTTGATTTTGGAGCAAAAGGCCACTCTGATTCTTGTGTGAAATTAGAAACATGCATAGTGCTTTTCATGAAGACTGTTTTGAATGAAATACTCTGCTTCTATCAGTGAGGATACAATAGTCATGCTCCTGGTAAACCAAAAACAAGAATACATCCATAACAATGCTTATGAAATAATCAGAAAGTCTTATCATTCATGGAGTTTTAAAGAATCATTTCCTTCTCGTTATGAAGAAAGGATTGAGGGCATGGCACATTTATTTAATTTGCAAACATATTCTGATATTTGAACCAGCTCTGTGCTAGAAACTGGAGGTGATGAGCAGAGGCATTCTGCTTCTGGTGATGAGAAATTCCCCTCAGTGCTCTTCCCCTATGCTCTACAGGTACTGATTGTTGTTCTTTAGGCACTATGTCATGTCCAACTCTTTGGGACCCCATGGACTGTAGCCCACCAACTCCTCTGTCCATGGGATTTCCCAGTAAGGATACTGGAGTGGGTTGTCATTTCTTTCTCCAGGGGATCTTCCTGACCCAGGGATGGAACCTGAGTCTCCTGCATTGACAGGAGAATTCTTTACCATGGAATCACCATCAGTTCAGTTCTATCGCTCAGTCGTGTCCGACTCTTTGCTACCCCATGAATTAGAGCACGCCAGGCCTCCCTGTCCATCACCAACTCCTGGAGTTCATTCAGACTTGCGTCCATCAAGTCAGTGATGCCATCCAGCCATCTCATCCTCTGTTGTCCCCTTCTCCTCCTGTCCCCAATCCCTCCCAGCATCAGAGTCTTTTCCAATGAGTCAACTCTTCACATGAGGTGGCCAAAGTACTGGAGTTTCAGCTTTAGCATCATTTGCGCCAAAGAAATCCCAGGGCTGATCTCCTTCAGAATGGACTGGTCGGATCTCCTTGCAGTCCAAGGGACTCTCAAGAGTCTTCTCCAACACCACAGTTCAAAAGCATCAATTCTTCGGCGCTCAGCCTTCTTCACAGTCCAACTCTCACATCCATACATGACCACTGGAAAAACCATAGCCTTGACTAGACGGACCTTTGTTGGCAAAGTAATATCTCTGCTTTTCAATATGTTATCTAGGTTGGTCATAACTTTTCTTCCAAGGAATAAGTGTCTTTTAATTTCATGGCTGCAATCACCATCTGCAGTGATTTTGGAGCCCCAAAATATAAAGTCTGACATTGTTTCCACTGTTTCCCCATCTATTTGCCATGAAGTGATGGGACCAGACGCCATGATCTTCATTTTCTGAATGTTGAGCTTTAAGCCAACTTTTTCACTCTCCTCTTTCACTTGCAAGAGGCTTTTTAGTTCCTCTTCACTTTCTGCCATAAGGGTGGTGTCATCTGCATATCTGAGAGCACTCAAATCAGATAGATTAAAATGAGAGACTTTGGGGTTAAAGGAATAAAAGCAGAGGTTATAGCTGTGTGACTTTGTGGTGATGAAATGATCAAGCAGACCTAGGTGAGAGGAGAAGCCTGGGGGAGAGAGGAACCAGTTGTCTAGTCTTATGGAAGTGTCCTTTTCACTCATCTTTGTTCCATGGGGATAGTGGTAATAAAAAGAGATAAACAATGTAAATATTCAGCTCATCTCTCCCATTTGAAGGTAATTAGAATTTATCCCGGATAAGAGAGGACATTGACTGGAGTCTCTCAAAGTACAAAAGCAACATTCTGTCTTCAAATATTTTAGATGACTAAATTGCACTTTTATTTTACAGTAGAGCCAGAATATGTTTTTCCCATATCTTTATTCCATTAGTGATGAAATATTTTTTAAAAAATTAAAGGAAGGAAAGTAACATCTTATTGGATAAAACATTTATTCCTGGGTGCTTGTGCCCCACATAGCACATGTTATTATTTGGCTAATTTATTTTTAAATATTCTGGGAAAGTTAGGCCAACCGTTACTATTTGTGCAGTATGTGCCTTGCTTTCTCTTGTATTCTGCCAGAATTTTCTTTTCCATTTAATTGCCTTATTTTTAATTTTAACTTCTTGCTCTAGGCTTTGTATTGACTTTGAGTTTTCAATGTTTACACACATTAGGTATTTGTAGACAATTCTCATGTTCCCATTAGTTAGCCAACTGCATGTACATTATTTATTCTTTTAATATTTCCTCTAGAGTAAATACCTCTAGTTCCTTAATTATTCCTGTTGATTTCTTCTGAACTTCCTGCAGCATGTCTCTCTTTTTCCCATAATGAGATCCCCAAACTAAACGCACATTCCTGCTTCAGTCTCTCTGGAATCACAAAGAGGGGACTCTTTTCCTCTGTTCCATAACATAGTTTTTTTGCACATGCAGTTCGAGATAACAGTGACCTTCTTCACTTAACAAGTTTCAGTACAAACCTGCTCATCATTACCTTCTGGTAATATTTAAAATATTTCAGAAATATCAACTCACTTCCCCTCTTGTGACCACAGGTGTTCAGTGGATTTGGGAAATTATGATCTCTAGTTCTTTGAGGCGAGGGCTTTCAAATTACTGTGCTGTTCTGCTTCATGACAATCCAGCACACTGGAATCAGGTACAGCAGGAACTCTACGCCTGCGATTTTTCCAGACTTTTACTGCTTCATAATTGATGAAGGGTCAGGAAAGGAATGGGACTGGCAAAATGAATTCTTTTAGAAGAGAATGGGGGTTTCACATATGTGAAAAGACATTGTCCACCCTTTGGTTCATCCTCTAAGAAGACTTGATATGTTATTCCCACAATTTCCTTCCTTCAGTCATTTTCAATTCTGCCTTAATTAATTTCCCTGAAATATCATTTTAGAATGTTACTGTTAAATACTTTTATGTCTTTTCCTTGCTTATGTGACAAAACCCAAACTTGTTAGCTTGGCATTTAAGGCTCTCTCCAAAGAGTTCAGCCTTGTGTCCCACTTTCTTGACTTTGTGTGTAAATGTGTGTTTGTGTGCCTGTGTGTGTCTGTATAGTGTACAGCTCACCACTTCTACATTTTTGGACAAAAATTCTGCTCATTGTACAGCATTCTTTTTATAAAGTTTGATCATACTTGCAGAATCTTTCTAGAACTCCCTTATTCTTGTACTTAATGATATTTATTTGACCACATCATTTATATATTGTTTAAGAGATATCTCTTCATATATCTATGTATCTTCCTTCCAAACTTCCAAACTCTTTGAGGAAAAAGACAGTGCTTGTCTTTTGTTGTTATTGTTGTCTTGCTCAAAGTAAAACTGCTCAAAACAAACAAACAAACAAACAAAAACAAATGATGCATGATTTCTCACACTATCCATAATGTTTAAGGGTAATGGAAATACTTGTATTAGTAGGTGTTAAGGGTTCAGTTGGGTCCCTTCTGAATTCATTTGCTGAAGTCCTAAACCCTAGTACTTCGCAGTACAACCTGATTGGAAACAGGGTTATTGAAGATACAGTTGGTTAAGGTGATATCATACTGGAGTTGGTTGGGTACCTAACCCAGTGTGACTGATGTCTTCATACAAAGGGGAAATTTGGGTAGAAACAAAACATACAATGATGCTAGAAGAGAGGCTTAGAACTTCCCTAGCATCTTCAGAGGGAGCATGGCCCTGTGGCACCTTGCCCTTGAACCTCCAGTCTGCATGAAATAATACATATTTCTATTGTTTAAGCTACTCAGTTAGTGTGCGTATTTTGTTACAGCAGCCCTACCAAACTGATACAGTGAAAAACTAAGAATACTTTATGAAAATAATGTCCAATTAGAAGACTACCATACATTGCCATATTTTTTTCTCTATCTAAAAAAAAGTTGATATTAACTGAGAGACAGCCATGTTAAATTAGTAAAGTGATCTTTAACATCTCTTTAGATACAGTGGGTTGTGGATCCTATTCTAAAAGACAAACCCTGTCATTATGACTACAGTAGGCAATTTACTAAGTAGATTTGGTGCTTTTATGGCCTTGACTTGTGCTTTTTTTTTCCCTTTGAGATTCTCCACTCATGTTGACATAGATTTGTTGTGCATGATGAAGTGACAAAATTAATGAAAAAGGCATGTGACTCTTCTGCTTGCAAAAGGACTTCATTTTTGTTGCTTATTGTGGTAACTTAAGCCCTCCAAAGTATTTCTGTGAAGATGTAATTATTTCTTTAATCTGTTTTATTCTGGATGCTGCTTAGAGATTGCTCTTGGAAATAGCACATGGTACATTTTCAAAGTTTTTGCTCTTATTGAAAAAATTTGTGTGATCATAGATCCTAAAATTGTGCCCTCCCTGTTCTTATCCCCTGACCAGTAAGAAGCTTAAGCTAGTAATTCAACTGAAAGACCTACATCATTGTTCTGTGATTTCCTCTTCCCATAGAAAAATCCTAATTTTATCCCATATTCCTCACACTTATCTAGAATCAATAATATTCAAAGCTGAAACTTCTGGTCCTAAAACTATCTATGTAAACAAAACAATGTCAAAACCGTAAGTGTACAAAGTTAAAATCAGATTTTAAAACTAGAGTCACATTAATAGATATGTATTTTGAGGATGTAAGTGACCTGTGGAGAGAGAGTCCTAGGGAAGTGGTATTGCCTAGGGTAAAAATGATGAGGGCTCTGATTAAGGTGGTAGCTGTTTGGATGGTGAAGAAGGAGGGTAAGGTGGTCAAACTGATAGAAACTTGCTGTCATTTAACCTGGATTGTAAGAAAGAAAGAGAACTTATTGATAATTTCAACTTCATTTAATAGTTTGTGAGGCCACTGTCAGAGAAATCCAGCAGGAATTCTGTAAGGAATTGCTATTGTTGCTCTCGTCACTATTTACCAGTCCAGGGAAAGAGAAAAAGAAAATTTATCCTTTCATTATGAAAAGAATTTAAATGTGAGTAGAATAAAAGAAGTTCAATATGAAAAGGTTTCCTAAAATATTATTATCACTGGCTATGTCCATCCTAAAGGAGATCAGTCCTGGGTGTTCATTGGAAGGTCTGATGCTAAAGCTGAAACTCCAATACTTTGGCCACCACACGCAAAGAGTTGACTCATTGGAAAAGACCCCGATGCTGCGAGGGGTTGGGGGCAGGAGAAGGGGATGACAGAGGATGAGATGGCTGGATGGCATCACTGATGATGGACATGAGTTTGGGTAAACTCCAGGAGTTGGTGATGGACAGGGAGGCCTGGCATGCTGTGATTCATGGGGTTGCAAAGAGTCGGAGATGACTGAGCAAGTGAACTGAACTGAATTGAACTGATGTACTTTGAAAGAAAATACTGTTGAAATACAGCTAAACATAAAAGTATAGGGAAAAAGAAAAATTTCAATACAAAAACACTGTTAATAATTAAATTAGATGATAATAATAAAATTTCAAGATGGCTTTTACATAGTGGGAAATAACCTGTGTTGCTGATATTCTACTATTCCTTTAAATTGACTCCCCACTGAGAGAGATCTTGCCTTGAATATTTTAACCATTCTTGAACCATTTTTATTATTTCATTATTGGATTCATTACTCAAAATTAATAATATGAAAAAATTAATAACCTGGCTTTAGTCAACTATATACTACAACTGGTATGTAGTTGTAGATCTAGTGATCCCAGGTTAATATTTTACATTCTGCTTTTGGATAAAAATGTTTTTTTTTTTTTTTCTTCTGGGTATGACACTAAACACTTGAGTTTTCAATGACTTTTTATGAGGAAAGGGTAGCAGACTGTAACTGTAGATCTTTCATTTTTTTCTGTGATCCCCAAGGATCCACTAATAGAATGAATTTTTGCCAGTCTCAAATCAAAAATATATAAAATTGAAAGAAAAATACTTAAAGAATCAAAGTAAGACACAAAACCCATAAATTAAAAATTCTTTTAAAAAGCAGTTTATACAAATAGCTATTATAGAAATAAAACAGTCTTTAAAATTCTCTACTAGGTGTGCTGTGTGACTAACTTACTAAATATAAAAAAATAAAAGTTAGGTACTATTATTTTTACTTTAAAGATAGAAAACAGAGGTTTTGAGAAGTAGAGCAGTTGGCCCAAGATCACACATTAATAAAGAGTAGAACTACCTCTAAATTTGTATTGTTTCCTTTCTCCAGCTTACATGTTTTTTCTTTATAGCCTGACACATGTCTACAATATATAAGCACATAAGACTACATGAACTACATAAAGGCCTTTGCCTTAGTCTCTTTTGTTCTTTTGAAAATAATTCCACTGAAGATTAGAAATGAATAGCAAAAACCTTACCTTTTGCTTCATTGGAACTGATGTATGTATTTGTAAAACAAAACTTTTCTTAAAATTGAACTCAAGAGATAGGAAAGTAGATCAAAATCTATAGCTCAACATCTAGCATGTTTTATTTTTTTTTGTCAAAAGTTGAAAAATGATATAGCTAAATCTTTATCTTGTATGCCTGCGTACACACACAGATAGTAAGGATGACGTAATAGCTGATAGTATTTATTTTTATACTCTTGATACTGGTTCATGTGTCATTCGTTACAAAATCTTTCCAAGTCTAATGCTTGTCTTTCAACTTTGTTTATAGTGTCTTTTGGCCAGGGGTACAAAAATAAATTCTAAAATATAATTCTTCTTCTCTTTTTCCAATATCTAAATTTTTATATGTAAGAATTTAATTCACCTGGTATTCTTTTTTTCTGAATGTTGTGAAGTAGATATTTACTGATCTTTTATATGGATTTACTTGGAAATGCCTAACTCTTATCACTTAATAATAATATTGACTTTATACAGAGTAACTGATAATTCGACTTTTCATTCATAATAATGGATGCCAGAAAAGTAGGAAATTATAACTTTAAAACGCTGAGATAAACTGCTGTCAACTGAAAATTTTATGACCCACCAGAGTGTCATTAAAGAGTGAAAGCAAAATTAAAACTACCAAATATTAAGATATGTAAACACATAAGCCACATCTACAAAAAAGACAAAAACAAAACCCGTTAAAAATGTTTTAAGTGAGTAAAGAAAAAGGTGAGAAAAGTAGACAAGCTGTGGCTAACGGAATAGTGAGCACAAACATTAATAAAATTTGCTATTTAGATTTAATCCACTCCCTCATTTAAAAAAAAAAAAAGAAAACTAACTAATTTTGTAAAAGCAAAGAGATAAGTTTTAAAGAATTAAAACATGTTTACCAAAAATAAGATTTGAGGGAGAGTGTGTTTAAAGAATAGTGAAAATATTTCCTTGTCATAGCCAAAAAGAGATTAGGATTACTAATACTATTGATTTTAGAATGTCTGTAATATTATATATCAAAAATAAAGGTAAACACTAAAAGATGAAAAAAAATGACTTACATTGCAAAAATCAGCAATAAATAAAAGCAGAATATTTGTCAATCCATGTGAAAACACAGAAAAGAAATAGGACAAATAGTATGAACGGTTCAGTTCAGTTCAGTCGCTCAGTCGTGTCCAACTCTTTGCGACCCGATGAATTGCAGCACGCCAGGCCTCCTTGTCCATCACCAACTCCTGGAGTTCACTCAGACTCACGTCCATGGAGTCAGTGATGCCATCCAGACATCTCATCCTCTGTCATCCCCTTCTCCTCCTGCCCCCAATCCCTCCCAGCATCAGAGTCTTTTCCAATGAGTCAACTCTTTGCATGAGGTGGCCAAAGTACTGGAGTTTCAGCTTTAGCATCATTCCTTCCAAAGAAATCCCAGGGCTGATCTCCTTCAGAATGGACTGGGTGGATCTCCTTGCAGTCCAAGTAAGCAAAAAACATAAAATGATATGGAGAAAAGATTTTTTAATATATTGGTAGCCATTTTTATTGTTCAGTCTCTAATCGTGTCTGACTCTTCACAACCCCATGGATTGTAGCATGCTTGTCTCCTCTGTTTGCCAGAGGAGTTTGCTCAAATTCATGTCCCTTTAGTCAGTGACACTATCTAACCATTCCATCCTCTGCCGCCCCTTTCTCCTCCTGCCCTCAATTATTTCCAGCATTAAGGTCTTTTTCAATGAGTTGGCTCTTTGCATCAGGTGGCCAAAGTATTGGAGCTTCAGCTTCAGCATCAGTTCTTCCAATGAATATTCAGGGTTGATTTCCCTTAGCATTGATTTGTTTGATCTCCTTGCAATCCAAGGGACTCTCAAGAGTCTTTTCCAGCACAATTTGAGAACATCAATTCTTTGGTGCTCAGCCTTCTTTATGGTCCAGCTCTCACATCCATACATGACTACTGGAAAAACCATAGCTTTGACTATATCAACCTTTGTCAGCAAAGTGATATCTCTGCTTTTTAATATGCTCTCTTGATTTGTCATAGCTTTCCTTCCAAGGAGCAAGCATCTTTTAATTTCATGGCTACATCACCGTCCACAGTGATTATGGGGTCAAAGAAAATAAAATCTGTCAGTGCTTCCACTTTCCCCACTTCTATTCGTCAGGAAATCATGGGACAGGATGCCATAATACATATTAGCAAGTTAAATTTACCTTTTTAAGTCCAAAGACCACCTATATGCTATGTATAAGTGATATACAAAAGCAAATTCCAAAGAATAGTTAAAAATAAAGTAATGTTTAGTAATACAATGGGCAAATAAAATTAGCAAAATTCATATAAAAAAAATGTTGGCATACTTCACAATTAAAAAGAACAAAGGGTAATTATACATGATAAAAATAAAAATTCACTAAATGACATTTTGTTCAGAAGTTTTTTATACTTATGAATATAGCTCAAAAATATATAGAGCAACCCAAGCAGAATGATAGTAAGGGATTCAAGAAACCATAATGATAGCAATTTTAATGCAGCTCTGTCAGAAACTCACTGACCAAACAGAGGTAAGTATACATTTTTATATTATCTGCAAAAATATAATAAGGTCATAAGTAATTTGTAGATACTTTGGGCAACAATATTAACAAATTTGAGCTGATAGCTGTGATAGAAATCTGCTTTCTCAAAATAGAAAATTCATATTTTTTGCTAGACTTTTAGAACATTTACTAAAACTTACCAGGTACTAATTTGTAAATAAGTTTAAGAGTTTAAACAATTTTTATCAAACATACCATATCTTTAATAATGCAATTAAATTAAAAATCAACATTGAAAAGGTTGACCTTTTCTTCCTGTTAGGAGAGTTTATAATGAAGTCCTGAATAGTTAATAGATTATTCAAAAAATTATAATAGGGATGAAAAATAATTATGGCTTTTTGTAATTGAGGAAATTGAAAGTAATCAATACGTGCATTTAATCCGGTGTCACACAGTGAAAGCATCTGTTCATGCGCAGTTGCTTCCATCTTTTCTGATTCTTTGTGACCCAAAGGACTGTAGCCAGCCAGGATCCTCATTCCATGGGATTTTCCAGGCCAGAATACTGAAGTGGGTTTCTATATCCTCGTTAAGGGGATCTTCCCAACCCAGAGATCAAACCCATGTCTTCTGCATTACCTGAACTACTGGGAAAGCCCATTTAAAACAGTACTTTTATGTTAATTGACCGCCTCAAATACTTTTGTTAAAAATATAAAAACTAATGAAAATAAATAATATCCATACCCACCCAAAGAAGCAAGAAGAAGTTACACCAAAGTGAACTTAAAACTCTAGTAAGAGTGGAAATCATAAAAGCAATATTTTTTTCTTTTACGTTATTTTACTTTGCAGCACTGTGTTGGTTTTGCCACACATCAACATGAATCCCCCGTGGGTGTATGCATGTC